>NC_047084.1:37034687-37663687 GCF_902459505.1 Geotrypetes seraphini | reverse complement strand
ACTAAATGTACTGAAATCATCACCCGCCATCATATTTTGTGTCTCCAGATTTACTGTGAGCATTCCAGTATCAGCAGCAATGCCCTGACACAACAAATGACCTAAATCTAGACACTTTTTTCAGCACTGTTTTAACTGGTCAGTGAGAGAGGCTTTATAGGCCTAGGTGGAGAGGTCTATGATCATGGATAGTACTGAATGGTCAGGATCTGGTGTTAAAAGCCTCTCATGAAGAACTTAATAGCTTGGACTAATTCTTTGATGAGGCCAGAAGTTATCATAGGTAGGTCCTATACAATGTGAATGTTTACACCACTTTCAGTTATCCTCTCTTCAGCCTGCTGCTAACCGGGTAGGCTTGTGGCTATACCCCTGCTTTATATCAAAATACCATATTGTGGATTTGAGTCTCATGAGATCCTGAATTGATAAGCCTCAGTTGCTAAGTTCTCTCTTTTTCTGCCTAATGCCTAATACCTAATGCCTAATACTTTTTTCTTCTGTGTAACTACCCCCTATCCTGTTTAAGAGGCTAAAGGACTTTGAGTGCTGTATAAGGGATCCTGAAGCTATTCATTTTTCCCCCCATGAAATTTTATTGAAATTTTTAAAAACATTAGTACAAGAAATGCTAAACATGGTCCATAACGGAAGTATTAAATAAGCAGAGATTGAAAAATGAAAATTACGAACAAAAAAATAGAAACACAGCCCATATACAGATCTGGGAAAAGTAATAATAAACTTTTAAGTATTAATGAAGGACTCAAGAAATTGAGAAAGATAACATTGTAATAACATAACATCGTGCTTCTTAACCGTGTAATCGTAAGTTCAACGCGGTTTACAAAAGATTATAAACAATAACCAATAACAAGAAGAACAAGAAGTTGACCAAGTATTTTGAGAAAAGATAGGTTTTCAACTGAGTTCTAAAATGTTTCTAAGAACAAGCTGTAAGCAATAACGATTGAAATTCTTTATCGCGGGAAGCTGCTTGAAATGCTAAAGTATGATCAAGAAATTTCTTGCTTTTACAACCCTTAATGGATGGAAAAGTGAACATGGCATGAGATCTTCTACTATGTTTATACGATGCTATAGAAAATCTATTGACTATATAGAACAGAGCAGTGCCATACATAACCTTATAACAGAGACAGCCCAGAGTACCGTATTTTCACGCAGATAACGCGCACCCGTGTAAAACACGCATACGGGTATAGCGCGCAGAAACCACGATTTTATGTACAAAAACTTTTGTATACTGCGCTCACGGGTATACCGCGCATGCAGCCCGACTGTCCTTTCGCCCGCCCCGACTCTCCTCTGGCCACCCCGACTCTCCTTTCGCCCTCCCCGACTCTCCGTGCGCTGTCCCGACTATCCGTTCACCCTCCCTGACTTTCCGTGCACTGCCCCGCCTCTCCGTGCGCTGTCCCGACTCTCCGTTCACCCTCCCTGACTTTCCGTGCACTGCCCCGCCTCTCCGTGCGCTGTCCCGACTCTCCGTTCACCCTCCCTGACTTTCCGTGCACTGCCCCGACTCTCCGTGCGCTGTCCCGACTCTCCGTTCACCCTCCCTGACTTTCCGTGCACTGCCCCGACTCTCCGTGCACTGTCCCGACTCTCCGTTCACCCTCCCTGAACATGGGTGGGGCCCATGTGCCTCAGGCCGCGCCCCCAGGTGGGACCTAAGGCTCCAGGGCCTATTCTGATTGGCCCACGCGCCTTAGGCCCCACCAGTAGGCGGAGCTTTGGGACGGATGGGCCAATCCGGCCTCATTCCGTCGTTGGCTGCCTGCCGGACAGGCGGGTTTGGCTCCCGTCTGTCCGGCCAACTACCAAAGGTACAGGGAAGGGGGGTGGGGGTGTCGTGGGGGTCGGCCAGGGGGGTCGCGGGTCGGCTGGGGGGGGCGGTCGGAGGTACTTGGGGGGGGCGGTCGTTGGAGGGAGGGGGGTTTGCGTCGAGGGCAGGAGGGCCTGGGATCCCTCCTGCCCGTAATGTAGTGCGGGGTGGGGGTAGGGGGTCGCCGTGGCCAGGAGGGTTTGGGCTCCCTCCTGGCCCGATATTGTCGGGGAGTTGGGGAGTCGGCCGGGCAAGAGGGCTTGGGCTCCCTCTTGCTCCGATCGTGGATGCGGGTGCGGGTGGGAGCGCGTGCGAGCGGTCGTTCGGGGTGGGGGTGCGAGCGGTCCTGCTGGGGGGGGTGAATCGGGCGTCGGGCGGGGTGGGAACTATGTAAAAAAAATTTTGTATACCGCGCTCACGCGTATAACGCGCGAGGGGTATGCGCGGTAGGTAAAAACGCGTATAACGCGCGCGTTATATGCGTGAAAATACGGTATTAGAGTCACAATAAGAGGATAGAAGAGACCAGGTTTTTTAAAAAATAACTCTAGATGTCCCCATCCTGTCTGCCAAAGCAAGTTCACATCTATGATGAAACAAAAGTGAATTCCACCAAGCATGAACATTAAGCAAATCATAGCAAACCTGGTTGGCTTTCAGGTAACATTAATTTAAAATAGACTTTGCAGCCAATTGGGCTATACTGCTTCTTCTTCATGTTAGAGGTAGGCTTCACAATGTTTTTGGTTAAAGTTTGGGGTAATGGGTCCCAGACCACTGGAGATACACTGAGCTCACAGGGACATGGAGGAGATGGGTTTTTTAAATTTCAGTCTTAGTAGTTTGCCAGTCCACGAAATAATTCTTTAATTTCTGCCGGTCCATAGATGTAAAAAGGTTGAAGAACACTGCACTAGAACCTTTATCATACAGTCATTGACTTTCCAAAAGATCTTGAATATGGTTGAATATGACATTTTTTTTTCTTTTGCAGCAGTTGACTGATGATCTGAAAAAGTTTTAAAAGAAGCTAATCTTGGCCAAAACAAATGTGAAATAAATCTACCTTAATCCTTCTATAGTCAGAACCTGTTTTTCTGTATTGAGATTGACATTTCTGGTAGCATACTGTGTTAGAGGCCAAATTTCAAACTATGTGCTTATGGGTGCAAAGTCCATCAGGACTTCAAAATGAAATACCAGTGGGTGATCCATTGGCTTTACCCTAACCCAACCCTTGTTGCTGTTTCTTTTCCTGCTATGCATACTTTTCCCCACATGGAAAATAGGTAGGGATACATATTCAGCTCTAGTACTCATTAAAAAAAAAAAATATTGTACGCTAAAGTGAATTAACATATGTTAAGTCAATTGGCATGTGTTGAAAAGTTCAATACAAGTTTGTTTGTTTTTTTCCTATGGGTAAGCAAGTGTTTGTTTGTGGCAGTCTTCTTTGAAAGTTGCTTCCAGAAACATGGGAAAAAAATGCAATGTGAGCTATGTATTTGGATTTTATCATGGTTAATAAAAATAATTATTATTTTTTAAATTCTTTATTAAATTTCAAGTTGAAAACAGTGCATTAAATTATACATACAATTAACATTACAGACAGCACTTACAGTTGATCAAAGAATACTACAAAATATTTTCCCCCCTCTCACTCCCTCCCAACCTAATTTGAAAACAAAGACAAAGTGCTTTAAATTATAGATACAATTAATATCCTAAACAGCACTTTTATTTGATCAATGAATATTATAAAATATATTACCCCCCTCCCTCCCACCCTTCCTGGATATGCAAATCAAAAAAGAAAAATAAAAGGCATAATCCAACTAATCAGAGTTAACAAAATTTGTCAATTGTCCCCATGTTAATTTAAATAGTTTATTATGACACGATATTTCTGAATTCATTTTTTCATACATATAACATAAACATAAAGTTTCCCACCAAAAGGAAAAATTAAGTCTATCCAAATTTTTCCAGTAGTGCTGCCCGATTCAGGAAAAAAAAATTTTGTTTCGATTCGATTCGGCCTATTGAATTGGTTTTTCGATTTGATTCGATTTTCCTGCCCAATTGGGTGGGGTTTTTTTTTTTTTTTTTTTTCAAACATCCTGTTGAGTTTATTTTACAGCCTCTTCGCCCCCTTTGCCTTCTCCTAACCACACTGGCGCTGTGGTGTGAACAAAATAAACAAACAAAAAGACTTTTCCTCTCTCTGTTAAATCCTAGCTCATGTTTGCGGTCTAACACCAGCTCTGGCAGGATACACATTTCAAATCTGACATATTGTAATCACAAAACAGAAAATAAAATTAGTTTTTCTACCTTTTGTTGTCTGGTCATTATTCAAATTTTGTTGGTCTCAGGCTCTGGTTGTCTTCTGATAACTTGATTGCCAGTGTCTCCTTCTTTCTTCTTTCTCCCTGCTAACCATCCATCTTCCATCTCTGTCCTCCCCTTCCGTTTCTCTTCCCTCCCCAGGAGGTCTGGCATCTTTCCTTTTTTTGTCTCCCTCCTCAGATCCACCTTTTCTTAACTACCCTTTCATCCAGCATCTCTCCTTCCTTCCCCACCACCCCAGGGTCCACCATCTCTCCCTTTCTTTTCCCAACTACCCTCCTATCCAGTATCTCTATCCCCCCTCCACACCATCCCTTGTGTCCAACTTCTCTCCCTTTCTGTTCCTTCCCTCCCTAAATCCCTTGTGTCCAACTTTTCTCTCCCTCTCCTCTATTTTCAGACCCATTTCTTCCTCCCCAAAGTCCGGCATATGCACATCTTTGAACTCCCCCCCCTTCCCTCCCTCCGTATACTTCTATACCAGGGCTCCTCTCCCCTGAAGGTCTTTCTCCCCTTGAAGGCCTGCCTGTCCCCCCCTTTGAAGGCCTGCCTCTCCCCCTTGAAGGACTATCCCCCCTTGAAGGCCTATCCCACCCCTGAAGGCCTGCCTGCCTGCCTGTCCCACCCCGAAGGACTGCTCACTCCCCCCCCCCCCCCTGGCATCTGGCTTCCACCCCCCTGGCCTCCCCGCACTGTTTACCTTCCAGGAACAGCCTGCAAACAACATCGCGGTGCTAGCGATCTTAGTATCACTTCGGAGCTGTTTCCTCCATCGCGGTCCCGCCCCTCCTCTGACATCATTATGTTTATCCAACTAACTGCACTTCATTCATAAATTTTGCTCAACAATCGTTCATCAATAGCAATAATTCGAACTTGTTCCCTTTTCGAGACAAGCCCAAAGATTGACAGCTAGATCCTCAGATGCATCACTCCACATTCAATTCAATTTTATAACGTTAAGCTTAATGTGCATTGTCTTCACCGGATCCAATTTATAAATACATATAATACTCCATGTCCATCTTGATTCATAGAAAAGCGTGGTCTAGATGGATGACGTTTAGCTATTAGGGATCCGGCCTTGAAAAAGCTCTCTTCAGTGAAACATGTTGGCAAAAGGAAGTCCCTAAGAAAGAGAGATCACGAACTAAAAGATAAATTAAAATTTAAAAATTAAATCTATATATTTAATTATTTATAAAGTTGAACATGGAGTATTATATGTATTTATAAATTGGATCCGGTGAAGACAATGCACATTAAGCTTAACGTTATGAAATTGAATTGAATGTGGAGTGGTGCATCTGAGGATCTAGCTGTCAATCTTTGGGCTTGTCTTGAAAAGGGAACAAGTTCGAATTATTGCTATTGATGAACGATTGTTGAACAAAATTTATGAATGAAGTGCAGTTAGTTGGATAAGCATAATGGGGACATAAGATGACTCTCTAAGATCAGCCAATCCAGAAGATTCTCCATGAGTTCAGGCAGGATCCAATACAAACCCTGACACAAAATGAAGGCTTGATGATAATTATTTGTTCTTTTGAGGCTGGTAGGATTTGAAGATCTACTTAATGCTTTTTAGTCATGGTAACTAGTAAAGCAGAGCATATATTGTAGGGAGATTTTTTTTTTTTTTTTTTTTTCTTTTTTGTGAATTAGTTTTGACCTAGTTTTGTATGTGTTCTATGTACACATTATAAAAAAAACCAAAATAATTTTGAAGATAAAAAAAGCAGGGGAGAATTGGACTTGGACATCCTTCAAGTGGGTCAAGGTTATATTTATATTGTATACCAAGGTGTGGTGTACTTGGCCAAAAAAGTGATGCAGTATCGATTAAATTATAAGGCGGAAAGTGGGAAGGTAATAGAAGCAAGTACCAGCTGACACACAGTTACACAAAGTCCCTCAGGCTCTCGCTTTGTACTGGTCACACTGGAGATAAGTTGCACTCTAGAATTTAGAGAACACATAATTCAAAAATTTGTTTTTGGAACATGGGACCCACAATTCTATTTTCTATAGTTGTTGTCTGATTTGTTAGGTGAAACTATTGAATCTCTACATTGAGAGTTGCTCTCAAACTGAACCTAACAAATAGACTGCCCTAAAGCAGTGAAACTTAGAAAGAGGAAGAGCTATGTTTATTTTGGGTGGCCAGATTAGCAGATTCCTTTTGATTGTTTTGGGTTTCTAGTTCATTAGAGCTATTCTCTTCTTTCCATGATTGTAAATTTTAAATTATATGAGCATTTGTTCCCATTTTAACCCCCTTTGGATTTAGCTCAACCACACTAGCAACAGTCCTTCAGTCAGGAGCCAAAGGCCATGGTTTATTTTGTAACTTGAGTATCTGTGAACTTTGAGATTGACCATTAAGTGTCAACATTGTATAATGGCCAGAATTTCCTGCAGCTTTTGTTGAACCTGTGGCTGTGAAAGCTTCCCTCACAGTAGAAAATGACATGGGGACAAATTTGTCCCAGTACCCACAGGAATTCAATTTCCTCGTCATTGTCTCTGTCTCTGTCGTTGTCCCTGTCTCTGTCCCAATCCTGGAAGCTCTGCTTTAACTGCACAAGCCTCGAATACTTATGATTTTAGAGTGTCTGAGGCTTGTGCAGATGAGGACAGAGCTTGCAGGAATGGAACATTGACAGGTAAAGAACTCACTGGGACGGGACAGGAAAATGAGTTCCCTTGTCATTCTTTATTTCATAGCTTTTCTAGCTAGCTCTAGGAACAGACACCAGCCTTGTGAACCAAGAAGAGCACTGCCACTGAGCCATCGGGTTTCCCCACAGAAAGACATGGTATAATAAAAAAAAAAAAAGTATTTTGATCCATTTGCGCATAGACTCATTGTTCAAGCCTTAATTAAGAACATAAGAATAGCCTCACTGGGTCAGACCAAAGGTCCATCAAGCCAGTAGCCCGTTCTCACGGTGGCCAACCCAGATCGCTAGTACCTGGTCAAAACCCAAAGAGTAGCAGCATTCTATGCTACCGATCCAGGGCAAGAAGAGGCTTCCCCCATGTCTTTCTCAATAATAGACTATGGACTTTTCCTCCAGGAAATTTTCCAAATCTTTCTTAAAACCAGCTATGCTATCTGCTCTTACCACAACCTCTGGCAATGCATTCCAGACCTTAACTATTCTCTGAGTGAAAAAATATTTTCTACTATTGGTTTTAAAAGTATTTATTTTATGGGGTGTAGTAAGGCTTCTATGGGAAAATTGCAGGTGGTTCAAAATACTGCAATTTAACCGATTTATTCAGTGATTCCTTTTATGGTAAAACTACACTGGTTCCCTGTAATTGCCAGGATTCAATCTAACCCCTCCCTCTCTTTTACTAAGCTGTGGTAGAGGTTTCTCTATCGTGATCCGGAGCGCTAAATGCTCTGATGATGCTCCCACCCTCTTAGGAATTCTATGAGTGTTGGAGCAATGTTAGAGCATTTAGCTCTCTGGGCTGCAGTAGAAACCTCTACTGTGTCTTTGTAAAAGAGAGGGTAAATTAGGGGTAACTATTTTTAAAATTTTATATGGTGAAATTGTTATATGATGGAATTAGTCTATTATTACCGTGTTTCCCCAAAAATAAGAACAAGGGTGTTTTGTTCCAAAATTTTGTTTTATTAGAAGAATAATGATTTTATGGTAATTTATTCTGTAAGCTCCTGATACATTGGTTCAATTAATTCTTATTGTTGAGTAAAATGGTGTGGTAGCCAAGTTAGTCTACTTTTAAAGGTGATACGTATATAGAAATTAAACAAAACATAAAGGAGATAAGGTGATACCTTTTTTATGCATTTTTTTGATTAGCTTTCAAAGATAAGCCGTCTTCTTCACCTTATCTACTTTATGAGTATGTTTTGTTTTGTTCTTATTGTTGTAACTCACAATGAACTATTTTTCGTATTTGCGGACTAAAAGCTCTATATATTGTAGTGTAAAATATTAGACTCCAGTTGGCCATTCAGAAGACTGACTTGCAGAAGATCCTTGAACCTTTCTTAGAGAAATTATTGCATGACTGAGCTCAATAACAATGAAGGAGAAGGGATAAATGGGAGTATAGCAGGCCAGTCACAAGTGAAGTTTTATAGCAATAAACGTCTTGTAAGCTATGAAGAGAATAATTGGCTAAAGAATATATTACCCCTTCTCCAAACAATTAAGTAATTTGCTATGTTTATCATTCTACAGTAAATATAAATACTAGAGCAATATATTTACTGTAGCATTAAACAAAATAGACTGACTTATACGTATGTGTGTAGTTATAAAAATGTTTAAAGCATCAGCTATTAGGCAGCTTTGCAGCTTTGTCAAAAAAATAAGATGAAGTTTTCATGTGGCTGTTTGACTACTGTAGAGCACCACCTGGTGGCTCTTGCTTGAATTCTTAATTAAGATCTAGGCTTTGATTTATTTATTCATAGACACAAAACACGAGACACCTATGTTTAAGAGGTTTTTTTCTTGGCATAAAATAGAACAACTTGGGAATAACCTGCTTTAATTTCTGAACTAACGTATGTTCTGCATTGTGTAAACAGAACACTTGAGCTCTCTCAGAGGTCGATTTACTGAAGTTCATATAATTTTGCTTGCAAATGGTGATATTCCACATTACTTTTCTTTCTTTTTTTTTTTTTCTAAATCTTTATTGATTGTTAAACTTTGACAGTGCAATGCAATTATTTGAACATAAACATTTCATAAAACGCACTATTAAATACACAATTTTTACATAAAACAATCTTTCTCCCCCCTCCTTCCAATTATTAATTCAAGAAGACAAATTATGTGATTACAATATTATAATTAAGTAATTTTAATAATCAAAATACATTTCCCTCCCCCCACCCCCTGGATGTGTAAGGAAATTAAACAAAAAAAACACAACAAAAACATGACAATTATTGCGATGCAACAAAAGCAGTCAATAGGCTCCACGCTTTATTAAATATATTACTAAACCCCAAACACTCTGCATTCATTCTCTCATACTTATAAGTGGTACAAACATTTGTCCACCAAAATGTGTAATTCAGTCTGTCATAGCTCTTTCAATTATGTGTAACCATTTGAATGGCTATTCCCGTCATGATCAAAAAAGTCAACTTTTATATATATCCAAAGAAGGCTTAACGTGTAAAAGCGTACCACAAATTATGGCTTCATAGGTTAAGGGAATTGCTGATTCAAGAATAAGATTAATTTGTCCCCAAATTGACTTCCAGAAATTAAGTATCAAAGGACAATAATATAACAGATGATCCAAAGGACAATAATATAACAGATGATCACTATGCCAGCATCTATTAGATTTAGAACTGTCTAATTTTTGTAAACGAACTGGGGTCCAAAAAATCCTATGCAATAAAAATAACCAAGTTTGTCTCATAGATGCTGACATTGTACATTTCAACCTCCAAGACCAAATTCGTGACCAACGAGATACAGAAATATACTGTTTTGTCTCTAAGACTATTTTTTGGCTTTTTATTTAAAAATTCAGAAATTAATTTGTATCACTGGGCAGTCTGATTACTTTTCTATTGTGAAATTTATGAACATGTCCTAAGGACATCACAGCAAAGATAATTATACCTCTTGAGGTATGCAAAAAGAGGTATGCTAAGTACTTTTTGCTCATAATTTAGCACTGTGAATATTGTTAAAGAAATGCTGGTATGAAAATTCATATAAAGCAGTTAAATGAGTAACATTTTGAAAGTGTGAACATAAGCGTATGTATGTGAAAATCTTGTTTTCTAAATGTAAAGCCAGCCTCATGAATAAAATAGGAAAGTTGTGTCCCTAAAACCAATCAATGCTTAGTGGGTGCTAAATACTATGAATCCCATGTTATACCAATAGGTTTCTTAGCATTTAACATGTGCTAAACTTTAGAAAAAGGGAACCTGGGGGGGCGCTGCTGAGCCCGAGCAAGATGGCAGCTGATCTCTGAGCTCCCGCGATTTCCCTCAGTAATCGGGCAAACAACTTAACGGAATTCGCCCAATCTTGCTCGGAGGAACGCACACCGTGTCTACTAAGGTACCTCTTACCTCTTTTCCAACTCGTTTCACATCCACGATGTCGGACAAGAAAGTGGGGAAGCGGCATAAGCCAGAGCCGCTCTCCCCTTCAAAAGCACCGCTTCCTGCGTCTGCCGACGATTCTAGCCGCGAGATTCTCGCTGAATTGCGAGAATTGAAAGAGCTAGCCACAGACACCAAAGCCAGCACCGACGAAATAAATGAAAAATTAACTGTGATGTCGGCTGACTTTGCCCAGATGCAGACACGTGTTGGTCTGCTTGAAAACAAAATGGAGGCTGCTACCAACCAGCTAACTGAGCTGAAGAGACAGACAAATCGCATATCCCTGCTGGAAAAAGAACTTGCTGATAGCAATGACAGATCTAGGCGATGTAATATTCGTATACTGGGGCTACCAGAAAATGGAAGAGATAAAGATCTCATCAAACAATTGGAAACCTTGATCCCACAGCTGCTGGATATAACATTTCAAAGAGAATTTGAAATTGAAAGGGCACATAGGGTGCCTTCCCACCGTGCTGCTGGTGATCGTCTGCCCAGACCCGTCGTGATCAAACTACTGCGTTACCAGCATGTATTGGATATCATGCAGAGAGCAAAGATCAAGGCTCCGGTCAAGCATGAGGGTGCTACTATAATGTTTGTTCCTGATTTAAGTAAAGCTACTGCTCTCTGTCGCAAGCAACTACTCTCCTACAGACCACAATTAAAATCACTGAATGCAAAATATGGTCTGCTATATCCGGCTCGCATGAGAGTGACCTTAAACAACTCAACTAAAGATTTCCTGAAACCAGATGAACTAGCCTCCTTTATTGAGCAGCACTCTCCTACTCCAATCAATCAGGTGTGATTCACTCAAAGTGATATACCAGTAAAGACAAATGTAAGATTACTCATGTTTAAGGTTTGAAAATGTAACATCACGGTGTGCTTTTACTCTGAGTTAGATGGATCTGTGTTATGTTTTAAAATGTGTTTGCTTATTTAATATGAATAAGAATCACTGTGGAGGGTTCACAGGGATTTTCTTTGCTATCCTGTCTCTCTTAGTCGTTCTCACACATTTTATTGTGACTTGTTAGTCACTTACAGTTATTCAGGAGGTATACTAATTTTGAGTGATGAAGGTATATATTATATGATGACAACGATTTGTTTAATAATGTGTGCATTAATATGTCTCAATTTCCATTTAACTGCATACGCATTCCTTTTCCTATGTCTTCTTGAATATCTTTATGTCTCTTAAAATAGTGTCACTTAATACAAAAGGTCTTAATAATAAAGTAAAATTAAAAAAAATCCTAAATTACCTGGACTGTCAGCAGCCAGATATCATAATGCTACAGGAATCACACCTTGACACTTCAACGTCAGCCAAAGTGAGGTTACCCTGGTCATTACCGCCTTTCTTTTCTCCTGCAGTGGACAAGAAAGGGGGTGTAATAACTTTGATAAAGAAAACTAATGCCATTTCTATCCTGTCGTCTTCTTGTGACCTCAATGGTCGGTGGGTCAAGGTTACAATTAACTTTGCTGGTTTAAGTTATTGCATATTTAACATATATGGTCCAAATACGGACAATCCTGATTTTTTTCATTCCATCTCTGAATCTCTACTGGATGATGCATATTCAAAATTTATTTTAGCTGGTGATTTCAACATGGTTCTAAATCCGAAGATTGATAGAAAATCAACTTGCGCATACAAAAAAGGCCGCTCATGGTATGCACTACAGGACCTCATAAATAATGCCAAGTTGCTCGACATATGGAGACACAAACATAAAGGGGAGGAAGACTACACCTTCTTTTCGCCCCCACATTCCTCATATTCGCGTATTGATTTTTTTCTTATTAGTGACTCCCTGAGGACATCTGATATAGAAGCAGAGATTCTACCAATAACTATATCTGATCATGCGGCTATCACCATGCAGATCACAGTAAAATCATCTATCAAGTCTCCGAGACAATGGCGCTTTAACAATGCATTATTGCAAGATGAAGTTTTCTGTGATACCATAAGAAACCACATTCAAGAGTACTTTCTGTTTAATACACCTGAGCAGACATCTTGGACATGTTGCTGGGATGCCTTCAAGGCATTTATAAGGGGAATCATTATTACATTTACAGCTAATAAACACAAGAAATTAAGAGAAGATTTACATTGCATGGAGATGGAAATTAAAAACATTGAGCTTCAACATCAGCAATCACCGATGGACACCAATTTACTATTCTCTCTGAATCGTGCCCGCTTTAGATTTAACTCCCTCTTGAGTAATAAAGCTTCGTTTGCCATACTTCAACAATCTGCATCCTACTTCGCGGAGAACAACAAATGCGGACATTTATTGTCCAACTTTTTAAAAAGAAGGGAGGAAAGATCCCAAATTACTGTTATCAAGTCAGAAAATGGTGATGAACTTACAGAACCGACAGCTATATCTCATGCATTCATGAATTTCTACAAATCACTTTACTCCTCTGAACTTGATTCTCCGATGCTGATACCGTCATTTCTGGAAAAGATCAAACATCCGCGTTTGGATGAAGCTGATAACGTTTTATTAGACGAACCCATCACATCTGACGAGATCTCAGAGGTCCTAATATCCATGGCACTTAAAAAATCACCTGGACCAGATGGCCTGACGGTAGAATTTTATAAAGAATTCAAAGATGTACTGATTCCCTTCTACTTGCCATTCATAGAACATCTCATTGAAACGGGAGAGATTCACGGGTCTTTCACTGAAGCTACAATTATAGTCCTGCCAAAGCCTGGAAAGGATGCCCGCTACATTACTAACTTTAGACCTCTGTCCTTGATAAATGTAGACGCTAAAATTTTTGCTAAACTTCTAGCCACCCGTCTGCAACGTGTAATCACCAAGCTAATATCATCAGATCAAAATGGCTTCATCAATGGACGCTTTTCAAATGATAATACTCGTATCCTCTCTCATGTTATTGCTAAAGCACAAGATTTGGACACTGAACTACTAGCAGTTGGATTAGACGCGGAAAAGGCCTTTGACCGTGTAGAATGGCCTTTTTTATTTTCTGCATTGCAATGGTATGGCTTCTCTGATTCCTTTATTGCTAAAATTAAAGTACTCTATACAGCTCCCACCACCAGGACTCTCATAAATGGAACGCTGTCATCTTCATTCAGACCTTCACGTGGAACAAGACAGGGGTGTCCTCTGTCCCCCCTACTATTCGACCTAGCATTAGAACCCTTACTGTTACATATCAAACAAAATCCAAATATATGCGGATGTGGTCTTCAACAACAAGAAATTAAACTATCGGCGTACGCCGATGATATATTACTTTATATTACGCCTGCTTCATTTCCTCACTTACTTTCCTTGATTGACTCTTATGCGAAGGTATCTGGATACAAGTTAAACACCAGTAAAACCGAGGTAATGCCTCTAAATTGTCCAGCGTCTGAATCTGAAATAACATCGCATGGTGTAAAATGGTCTCCCAATTCTCTGAAATATTTGGGCGTTCTTTTCGGCCCTACCATTGATGAAACCATTCAACTCAATGTGGAGCACATACTGAATATCATAAAATCTTCAACATCAAAATGGTCCCCCCTGTCACTGACATGGTGGGGAAGACTCGAATCAATCAAGATGACATTAGCTCCGAAGATTAATTACATATTATCCATGCTACCCTTCTACTTGCCTCCTACTTTATATAAACAAGCGGATTCTCTTCTAACTAAATTTTTATGGAAAAACAAACAGCCCCGAATCGCATTATCTAAATTAAAGGCCCCACGCTATGCTGGTGGGGTTAACTTCCCTAGCTTCTTACATTATCACCATGCTTTTCTTTTACGTCAATGGACATATGGACACCATAATACTCTGCAATGTTGTTCACCAGCATGGCGGATAGTTGAACATAAAATGTATGGAGAACAAAGACTGAAATTCTTGGCTGGGACCTCACTATCAAAATCTGATAGGTCAGATAAAATTCTATTGGCATATAAAACAGCTGTTGATGCTGCAGACTCTACTTTTACATCTAGATGGGCAGACTCTTCTTTGATTCCCTTATGGAACAATGAAAAGCTTAAAATATCAGACAAACAGCTGGTCTGGCAAGAATGGCAAAATACCGAGATATGGCTAGTGAGGGATCTTCTGAATAAGGATAAATGGATCCCCTTTTCTGAACTATCACTTTCTCGTGACTTAGCTAAATCCCAATATTTCAAGTGGAACCAACTTTATCACTGCATAAGCCACTCACTACCGAACCTACTCCACCGAACTTCTGAACCTGGTCTATATGTATTACTGAACTCACTGCCTGTCCAGACAGCTAAAGCTTCTTTTTGGTATAAACTTCTTCAGAAAGCCTCATTTCTGGAACCCTTGGAAATGGAGGTGAAATGGATCAAAGATCTCAATCTACCTTCGGATGCAATTGACTGGTCTGATTTATGGGCAACATTATTTAAATCAATTAGATCTGCTTCATTGTTACAATCCACCTTCTTCGTATTACATAGGGCTATATGGACTCCTGTACTGTCTAACAAAATAAATCCCACTACATCCCCACTTTGTTGGTCCTGTAAACAGACTACAGGAACGATGGAACACCTAATATTCTCATGTCCTTTAATTCAGGACTATTGGAGTAAAGTATGGTTAACTATTTGTAATATATTGGGTCTAAATGATACTCTATCTTATGCTATCATCATAGGTAGAGAACAAGCTCTCTCAGGCTCTATTAATTCTGTTATGTCTCGATTATTCACGCTTATGATATCATTAGCAATCCAATCAGTCCTATATTGTTGGAAAGATCTCTCCAAAATAGATTTCCACATGTGGTGGAACTCATTATGCTTAATAGGAAAGTATGAACGTATTCTTGCGGAACGATCAAATACGCTATCTAAATTTAACATCATTTGGAAGCCTCTTATAGATTATTGTGGCAATTGACCTTTTGTTTTCAAACTGGTGTATGTAGATATGCTCATCATATATAACTTTGTTAATTGTACCTATTCTGATATCTGCTTATGCACATATATTACGTAGTAATAATTGAAGTTGTTACTAATGAGATTTTTGATATCCTCATCACACTTATTATTTTTATTAATACTTGTATAACATGTTGAAATGTATTCCCTGAATTGTGTTCATGTTTATCTACCTGTTATTTCTTTTCTGTAACTGAAGCAATACATAAAACCAATAAAAACGTCTGAACTCAAAAAAGAAAAAGGGAACCTTTTTGCACAAATGTTCATTTTTTTGTGCAGACTTCTCAAAATTTGGCACATTTTAGTATATTGGCCTCTTAGTCTGTGGCACTTGGAAACTGTAGCCTGATTCATGGAAGAACAATGTAAGATGTTGGAATTATTGATTATTAAGATTTCTTGACACACCTATCTAAAAGTATGCTCTGAATTGCTTGCAATCAACATAAATTATAGAAGACAGTGCATAGAATATTATTAAATAATACATAGAGCGGGTGAATTTATAAAACAGTATGACAGTTTGATTATCTTTTTCATCTCTGAAAGAAGTAAAATACAAATCAACTACAAAAATCTGGAATTCACTTTCTGTAGAGATTCATGCTACTCTAGTTATCAGTTTCAAAAAATTCTGAAAATATGATTCTTTCGTATGTCTTTGTCAAAAGTTTAGTTTGACCTTGACTTTCACTTTATGTAATGAAAATGCTGTTTGTAATCCACTGTTTTAGAAGCCTATGTTAGGATCTTGAGACTCTGTTTTTGATTTTGCTGTATTTTGCCTTTATGTAGCAATAATATTGTTGTTTGTAATCTGCCTTGAACTCCACTTGGTGAGGATTTGGCAGTTTATAAGACTATACATAACATAACTTTATAAAGGCTTTTTATGTATATATGCCTCAGAAGCTGCTGTTGTATAAAAATATGGATGGTGAAGTTAGGCACATACTTACATGCATCTTTAGAGTAGGTGTGTTTAGGGGAGGAGTTTGAATGAAACATGGGTAGAGTCATGATTTACCGTATATACTTGAATATAAACCAACCTGAATATAAACTGAGGTAACCTTTTTCCCCCCCAAAAAGGAAGAAAAACGGTTGACTTGAATATAAACTAGGGAGTTTATATTCAAGTGCCCTGCCTTGCACCCAGCCCTTCTTTCCTCCCTCCTTTCTTCTCTTCCTACCCAGCCCTTGATGCCCACTACAGGTTTGCCTGAAGCCCTGATGGTCCAGTGGTGAACCAGGAACAATCTTTCTCGTGTCCTGTCCTGATCAACTCTAAACCACCCCGCCTCCCTCTCACCTCCCTGACCCCTGCAGACCTTACCTTTAAAGCCCTGATGGTATAGCGGTGAAACAGGGCAGGAGCGATCTTCCTACGCTCCTGCCCCGTGAGAGCTGCAATCAAAAATGCCTGCCACGAGTTCCCATTACAGTCTTGCGACCTGGGTTGACCACTGTTGGAAACAGGATGCTGGGCTTGATGGACTTTTGGTCTGTCCCATTATGGCAATTCTTATGTTCATATGACTTCTTAGTGTTTATTAACTTAGGTATGATGCTGATGGGAATTTCACTAAACATCAGCAGAGTAGATGGCAACACAGTAGGCTCTGATGTTGTTCTCAAGAACAAGCTTTATTATAACACAAGTATCTTACTGACTTGAGATGAATTGTGTTTCAGCCAACTGACCTGCATCAGGAATCAGTATTTTCTGAAAGATGTTGTCACCTTAAGCTCTGTTTGGTGCTGTTTCAAAGGCTTTCACAAATAGAGAGTGTTCTTGTTGTGTCACATTAATGATCCCTGCGTAATGCAACAACATCCTTTGGCAAATAATAACTCCTGATGCAGACCAGTTGGCTGAAATACAGTTTATGTTGAGTCAGTGAGATACTTGTGTTATAATAATAATAATAATAACTTTATTTTTCTATACCGCCATAGTCAGGCGACTTCTAGGCGGTTTACATTATAAGAAGGCTGGACATTCAGCGAATAGCAAAAATCTTAATACAATACGATATCATAGATCCACTTACAATACAATACTGTGAGTCTAAATACAATAACATATAATACAGTCTAAATACAATAGTATATAATACAGTGAGTCTAAATATAATATTTATAATAAAGCTTGTTCTTGAGAGCAATATCAGTACCTATTGTGTTGACGTCTACTTTGCTGTTGCTTGCTGATGGGAATTTACCATTCCTGTATATGATTAATTTGCAAGGTCCAAACTCTGCCTTTGGTTACTATAACACTGATGCATGTTTCTATCTTTCCACAGCTTGATCATATACTCTCACCTCCCTCTATGCAATATCGGAAATCCAGTAACCCAGAAGTTTCTTCTAGCCTTTCTAAGTCCTCCAAATTGAAAAGACAGCTCAGTGCAGATGGACAACAGTTGAGAAGGGGGAGCCTTGGAGGAGCCCTAACAGGTAATATATAGATTGGCGTAGAATATTTTAAAAATGAATATTAGATAACTGTTTCAGTTGAAATACAAATTTATCTTAACTGAAAATTTGTAAAAGATGGATATTAAAACTGATATTTGCTTTTGCTTATATCTAGGGCTAGTACAAAAGTGTATTGGTGATATAAGTGAAAATTCAGTCATGCCCCTCCCCCCAACTTTTAGACCCTCCCCCAACAAGTCTAGATATGCCTAATTGGATAGTAAGAGGATCATTCTATAATGATCAGCCAAATGTGGGCACTAAAATGCAGGGTGCTGAGTATGAATTCTATAATGGCATCTATGGACCCAGATTCTTATAAAATATTTATTTATTTATTTTATTTAGATTTATTAACCATCATTTCATGAAGAGATTCACCCCAAATGGTTTACAATACATTGAATAGTAATCAGGTACTCTTAAGTATTTTCCCTGTCTATACCACCTTTAACTGGCAAAGCAGGATAAAGCGGTGTACAATCTAATATTTATAAAATATCGATAAAAGGCATCACCCATAATAACATACTCACAAAGAAAAAACAGAGAAGGGACAAATGGGTAGTACACCCAAGCAGCACCCAAGTCAGCCTGGATATGCTTGCCAAATAACCAGGTCTTGATTTCTGCCTTAAAACATTTAATGGATAGTTCTGAATTCCAGAGCAAAGGAGCTATAAGAAAGAAAGTATAATGTAGTGTGAACTAACAGCTAACGTACAGAATCCCATGTCTTTATTAAAGAACATTTATGCCTGCCTTTTACTGAACGTAACTGATAATGTTTATACGTTGGCGAACAAATACTGGCTTGCATTCTATCCATTCCCCGTGTGGTTCACTGTTGCTTCCCACTAATTGTGAATCTGCAGAATGGTATCACTTTAAATCTCTGAACTACTCCCCTTCTGCAGTGGAGAATAGCTCCCTTTTCAGTTTTTCCTTCTGCAAGCAAACTCAGAAGGTGTGTTCTGATCTGCTGTGTTTCTTTTTGTTATTTTCAAGTGTTTTGCCGTTGGTCTTTGAATTCTTATCTGTGTGGCTTCAGTGCTTGCAGGTCCCCTTCTTGGGGCATACTTCACCAGAGAAAGGATGCAGTCCCACGTGGTTGGACTGCTGCTCCCATGTCAATCTCATCAAGTACCAGTGGAGTCAGCCTGCTTTGTGTCCCTTCAGGAGCTTGGGGTCCATTCCCCTGGGAGCTGCTCATCTGCTGATTTATGAGACTTGAGCACAGGCTGTAGGGCCCCTCTGGGTATTATAGAGTCAGCTGTGAAGTTTCTTCTTCCCCCCCCCCCCCAGCATTTTTGGTGTGAAATTTCCAGCGGCGGCCATCTTGGATTTGTAGCAGGAGTGATTGTTGATCATGGTAATGATCCCTGAGTGTGTCACCTTTTCAAATCAGTTTCCATTTCACTTGTCATTTCTGACGTTGAAGCTCAAGGCCCAGCAACCCTCTACCTTTCAGTGTTCTGTTATGAGCAGCACTAATCCAAAGATGCCCTTTTTCTTTAGTCACTGACCAATGGGAGTCACCTGAAGGCTCTATGAAGGTAGCTAAGGCTATGTCTAGGTTCTGTCCTATGGCTGCAGACTTCCAACAGCTGTTTATACAGCTAAAAGTGGATTCCACAGTAGTACAAGTGACTAAGCACAGCTCCCTTCCTAGTGAGGGTGGAGTGATGCTTAAGGACGCACAGGACCGTAAGATGGACGTGATCCTTAAAAGATAGTTTGAAGTGCTGGCTTTGGGTATGAAAAGCCGCTGCCAAGCTCCTCACTAGCTGACTCCAAGAACCACGCAGACGTGCAAGGTACTAAAATGAGACAATATTTTATTTAAGCAGAGTATAAAAATATAACAGCAAAAATGTATTAGCAAAATATATTGTCTCAATTGGTATACATTGGAGGGATTGGTACAGGTAGATGTCAAGGCAAGAAATATCTAGCTGTAAGCATCCTTAGTTTACACAAAGGCCTGCATCGATTTTTGTAACCTTCTCTCATGGCTACACTTTCCACTCTTGTGCCAATCAAGGCTCATCTTATCATATTGCAAATTTGCTCCTATCTGCCATATACTATCATTTTCCGGTTACCATGGCTGCTCTTATCTATAAATGACCAATCCTTACACACATCCATAGTTTCTTCCTGTAGTTCTGTCTTTCCTTATTTGGCAAGTTGTGGGCAGCATTGCTAGCTGTTTTTCTGTGCTAGCCTGTGTCTGTTCGTCCTAGGTAGACATTCCTAAGACCTGACTCCTGTGTCTTTACATGCAGGCTTGTTTTTCTGTGCTTCTCTGTACCTTTTTGCTCACATGATCCAAGTTCAAATACATTACAGGCCTGTATTCTTCCAGCAAAGCCTTATTTCCCAGCAAGACCTACATAAAACTTAAGCAGACTGAAAATCCAAATTGAAATACAGGTCAAGCCTGCTTATAAAGTCTTGACATCAATGGTAAATAAGAGTTCCATTTCATGGGGGACAAAAGACCCTGCCTCAGGTATCAAAGCTGTAGCAGCCGCCTTCTTCATGACATGGGCCCATCATACCAGATAAGATGCGAGCTTCCTCACATCCTAGCACAGACTAAATTAATAATTAGCACATTTCACTTGGATCTCGTCAGATGACCTATCCGGACCAATCCAGAAACATAACTTAGATGAAAAGCCTTTCTGTATAGAGTCTCGCACAAGCCATGTAACAGAGGTGCCTTCATTAGATAAGAAACATAGGAGCAATGCCTCCCCCAAGAATCACACAGGCTGAGCATATAGGCATAGCTGGATGTCCTTGATTAGAATACAGTTCTGGTACATACCCAGAATGCTTCAGGCAGAAACAGCAAAGATGTATTCTTCTTTCTCTTCTTGCAAGGTTTAGACTGGAATGATTTCTTGCAAACAATGGTTCAGGCTTGATGATGTCAGAGAGGCCTAAATGCAAATAAGGAAACACCCCTACAGAAGATTAGCAAAGTATAAACCTAATCTTTCAAATTTTAATGCGGAACTTATAGTTTTCTATAAGTTATGCATGTAAGTATGGGACCTGCCCATTTGTGTGTCTTCCTTGCAGTTGTACACTATGTGGGTTGCACCTTAAGCTTGTAGAACACGCTGAAGGATTTAATAAATGGTGCAATTAAGATCTACTCTAAGCATCGGTTCTATAAAGTTCACTTAGCACTAAGCAATCTTTATAGAAAAGTGCTTACTGTAGATTTCTGCACCCAACTTTGGGCTCAATGACTTTTCTACATGTTGAAACCTGGTGTAAATCCTCTTGCCCAACTGGTGGTAGTTGGGTGCATAAATCAAAGTATTCTATAGTATCACACCTAATTTCTGGGAACTCCACTGACCCAACCATGTTCCTCCCATGGCCATGCCTCCTAATGAGTTGCACACTCTGAAATTTAGGAGTGCATGTTATAGAATAACATGTAGGGCAGGTGTGTGTGTAACTCCTAACTACTGCCAATTAATTGCTAGTTAACCACCCATTAATGCCAATAATTGATTACTGGCTCCCCACCCGGTGCATCCCATGATGCACTGCATGGGGTGGGGTGCCACCATTTTGAAGATGATGGTGCCCAGAGACAGAAGCAAGTGAGCATCACTTCTGTCTCACTTCTTCCTGGTATAGAGGGAGGGAGGGGCACTAGACTATCAGAGATATCTTTTTTTTTTTTTAATGAGACTCTGGGGAGAACTAGACTAGCAGGAAAGGTTTTGAGGAGGGGGAAGGTTACGACCACTATATGTATGTGTGTGTGTGAGAGGGAGGGAGGCCAGAGGACCATTAGACCACCCAGTTACTGCCTTAATTTTAACCGCAAATAGCTGTATGTACTGTGGGTTTGAGGGTTGTGCAGTTTGCTTCTGAACTTAGAGACATTATTCTGTATTTACTGTGCCTGTGAGGTAACAAGAGTTCAGAATTTGTTAATAAAGGGGCTTTTGTTTCACTTTTTATCCTTGTCTGAGTGAGTTTTATGAAGGCCTCACTTTCACAGCAACACACACACTACCACACCAGATAAATAGGACCGCATAAAAAGTAGTCGTATCTTTGTCTGGTTTAACTTATCCAGTTAACAGCTGAATATTTTAAAGACTTTGTAATTTATTGTGTAAACCGCCAAGAACTGATGGTGTGGCTGTACACAAAAATAAACTATTATTATTATTATTATTATTAATATTGGCCTTTCCCTGGATAAGTTCTGATTACCCAGACATTTCTCAGCATTGAATATCTGGGCATAAAGTTAGTGGTGGCAAAAAAATTCCTGACTGCGGCCAGCTGAATATTTACTCCTTTATTGCTACCATCAAACTCAATGCATTTGTTTTAGATAGGGTATAAGTGTTTATTGTTCTGCTGAAATGGCAGTTATTCACATTTAACATGTACAGGAAACTTCTCCTGAAAGAACTGGATTCTGTTGCTGTCAAAACACAAGGAGGGAAACCTATTTATCGTTTTATTAGTTTTAAAGAATGTGATGCAAAGTGTATTCAGAAATCACAGAGAAAATCTATAGGAAAGTTGCTGGTGTCACATTAGTTCTACACTTGCAGGAAAATTCTGTACCTGGGCACTCACCTTTGCGCGCCATTCAAATGTATGAATGTACAGAATATCAGTAGTTGTTGGTATGCATAATTGGCAGCAAATCAACTGAGTTCTGTTCTGTAAGGGTGCATGTAAATGCCATAGGTATAGATTCATTAATAGCCCTCAAAAATTGACACCAGAAAAAAAAAATTGGCGCTCAGCTTGAATAACCTTTATAGAACAGTGCATAGCACCAATTCTTGCATCCAGATTTGAGTGCCAAATCTTATACCTGCTGAAACCAAGTGTAATTCCTGGCAGCCATTTGTTTGTGCATCCCTGGTATTCTGTAACACTGTGTGCAAATTTTTGGAATGCTCTTGACTTGCCCATGCCCCTCTTATGGCCAGGATCCTTAGGTTACGTGCTATGGGATTTGGATGCTCAATTTTATAGAACAACGCATAGCCAGATGCATGCACAAATCCTAATTGTGCCAATTAATGTCAATAATCAATTGTACCCAATTATTGCCATTAATTGGCTCGTTAACCAATTAGCTTGCAAGTGCATCTCAGGATCACATTCAAATTTGAGTGACCTTTATAGAACCTGAGGGAGAGCACCTAATTGCAATTTGAGCATACCACTTATGCACGTAACTTAAGGAATACAGTTATATGCTCCTTTGTTGCATTTAGGTGCCTATAATTATGACAGGTCTATGGCTGGATGTACTGTAACTGTGGAACCTAGATTTTAGGCTTTCTGATGCCAGGTTATAATTAGTATTCCTTAATAGAATCTGGGTGCTGGCCACACACTCTTGGGCCCCTACGGTAGTTAATTTTTTTACATAAGAACTGTAATATCATTTTGGATGAAGGGTCATTGTGCCCTTTTTGCAAAGATCTAAATAGAAAAATTTTGAATAAGAATAATGTGAAATCTGTCCTTCTACCTAGTCTTCTTGATAGAATATATTAATTAGGTGATGTGAAGTGGTATATTTTTATTTAACCACAAACCATAGAAAAACTGTTTATGCAGTATTGACTGTGAAATGTGATATCGATGAAGGTGGTGATTATTCTTTTAAACTACCGTATTTTCACGCATATAATGCGCATGTGTGTATAGCACGCATACGCGTATAGCGCGCGGGTCCAAAGCATGTCTGTAAAAAATTTTTTATATAGCATGCATACGCGTATACCGCGCATGCTGCTATAATCTCCTCCCACTCCCGCTTACTCTTCTGGCCTGCGAACCGGCCTCCTCCCCCCGCTCGCATCACCCCCCCCCCCCGCGATCCTACAACCCCCCAGCACCGCAAAACATCTCTTACCCGATTGGGCACTGGCACCAGCACCAATGCACAGGACGTGCCAGTGCCAGTGCCGGAAGATCCTCCCTCATTGTGCTGGGCTGGGCTAGGCTGGGCTGTGCGGTGCAGGGAGATCCTCCTTCTTCCCTGTGCCGGGCTGGACTGGGCTTTGAGCATTTGCGCATGCTCAAAGCCTTCTGGTCTCGCTCTCTCCGAGATTCTCAATCTGAGAATCTCGGAGAGAGTGAGATCAGAAGGCTTTGAGCATGCGCAAATGCTCAAAGCCCAGTCCAGCCCGGCACAGGGAAGAAGGATCTGCTTACGTTGGAAAACTGGTCCTCGACATGGCAGCTGGGCTTCAATGCTAAGAAATGTAAGGTCATGCATCTCAGCAGCGATAATCCATGCAGAACTTACACCTTAAATGGAGAAACACTAGCTGCGACTTCAGAAGAACGAGACTTGGGAGTAATCATCAGTGCAGACATGAAGGCTGCCAAACAAGTAGAGAAGGCCTCATCCAAGGCAAGGCAAATGATGGGATGCATTAATAGAAGCTTCATCAGCCGCAAACCTGAAGTCATAATGCCACTGTACAGAACCATGGTGAGACCTCATCTGGAATACTGTGTGCAATTCTGGAGGCCACATTACCGTAAGGACGTGCTTAGAGTAGAGTCTGTTCAGCGGATGGCCACTAGGATGATCTCTGGGCTCAAGGGT
Organism: Geotrypetes seraphini; assembly: GCF_902459505.1. Lineage (NCBI taxonomy): Eukaryota > Metazoa > Chordata > Amphibia > Gymnophiona > Dermophiidae > Geotrypetes > Geotrypetes seraphini. Next base: position 37,639,233 of record NC_047084.1, on the reverse strand, counting down.
CTCTCGTATGAAGAAAGACTAAACAAATTGCAGCTCTACACTCTAGAGGAACGCAGGGAAAGGGGGGACATGATTGAGACATTTAAATACATCACAGGACGTGTCGAAGGGGAAGACGACATCTTCTTTCTCAAAGGACCCTCGGTCACAAGGGGACATCCGCTCAAACTCAGAGGAGGGAAATTTATTGATGACACCAGAAAGTATTTCTTCACAGAAAGAGTAGTAGACCACTGGAACAAGCTTCCAGTGAAGGTGATCAAGGCCACCAGCGTGCTTGACTTTAAGAATAAATGGGACATCCATGTGGGATCCTTACGAGGGTCGAAATAAGGAACTAGGACATTAGCACTCAGACTTAATGGGGGGGGGGGGTCAGTAGAGTGGGCAGACTTGATGGGTTATAGCCCTTTTCTGCCGTCATCTTTCTATGTTTCTAAGGAGGATCTCCCTGCACCGCACAGCCCAGCCCAGCCCAACGAGGGAGGATCTTCGGGCACTGGCACGTCCTGTGCATTGGTGCCGGTGCCGGTGCCCAATCGGGTAAGAGATGTTTTGCGGTGCTGAGGGGGTTGTAGGATCGCGGGGAGGGGGGGTGACGCGAGCGGGGGGATGCTGGATCACAATGAAAAAAAAAAGTTGTAAAACGCACTCACACCTATAACGCGCACGGTTTGTAAAAATTGTGTGTAACGCGCGCGTTATATGCGTGAAAATATGGTAATGGTCCTGACAACACTGGTTTGGATTTATCACTGTCCATGAGGGGTGCGTCTACATACATAAATAGTTTTCATTGGATAGAAATAAATCGGTTGATGTTTGTCTAATGAGATTGTTGTTACTCTGACTCTATTTTCTTTGGATCCTTCATATTATACCATTTTAATGTTGGGAAATGTGTGTATGTAGTTGTTGGGTTGCATTGCTCTAGACAGAGAAATATTTATTTTATTTTATGTAGAAAGGCAAACAGTATTATGTTCCTGTGCTTAGGCAGGTATATTCCATAGCTGCACACACTGATAGGGAGATAGTTTCTCTCCTTTTTATTTATTTTAGCATAAGTTTAGGAAGACGAACAAGTGAAAATATACACGCAAGAAGGAGGAACGGAAATTAAAGCTGGAAGAAAAGCTAAATGCACGAAGATTGAAGAGAGACTTTTTACACAGACAGTACCTGTAAAACCCCCATACTAATTATTTGTGAATATACTTATAATACTGGATCCAGTTAGTTGGGTATATAGGAGACAAATGTTCGCAGATTTAACTTGTTGAAATTCTTAAATTGGTTTTAAATGGTTTTAAAATATTTTATTTGAGCAAACTGCAATTAAAGAATCTTTTGCAATTTAAAAAAAAACCCCACATTTGTGCTATATGTAACATTGAGTCTGATTCTGAATTAAATTTTAAATTTCATCCCAGTCAGGTTCTTCTTGCCAAATAACTCAGTCAAGATTTGATTGGTACATTTCTCTGTTCAGACCTCATCTGTACACTGTACATCTAGCCTGAGGTAACTTGGCTATAAAACTACATTAAAGATAAAGCAGGGCTGGTGTTACAGAACTACAGACTAAGGCTGGTTACACTGTGTCTGAATTTAAGAGAGCGTGGGACAGGCACATGGGATCTTTTAGGGAGAGGAGGAGATACTGGATGCTGCGGATGGGCAGACTGGATGGGCCATTTGGCCTTTATCTTCCACTATGTTTCTGAACCTAATTTTAAATATTTGTTAAATCACTAAGGTATTCTTTTACTAAACTGTAGTAAGTTTTGCACTTATGACATATATTAACACAAAAATAAATGTGCAGTAAATGCAGAGGAACATGTCCAGTATTTGCTCTGTATTTACTACAGAGGGCAGACAGCTACTGCACTGTTCAAGAGCATGGGCAGGAGCAAGTGGGAATCTGTCTTGCCCTAATGTGCTGCTAGAACACCAGAGAAGAATGGTTGGCCTGTGGAGGCGACTTCCAGTGGGTCCAGGAGGAGGGTTCATTGAGAGGGGAGAGAGGAAGAGCCGTGCCTGTTCAGGTGAGGGGGGGGGGGAAGAGGGAGAGAGGGAAACTCTGCTGGTTCGTGAGGGGGGGAATTCTGTCTGTTTGGGAGGGGCCTGATGGTGGCAGTAGAGGAGGAGGGACACTACTGGGAGTGAGTTTGCTAGGAATGCGTATATCAGGGGAGTGGGAGGGAGGGAGGACTCAAATATAAACCATGACCCTCATTTTGGGGCTAATTTTTGGGACCAAAAGTCTGTTTATATCTGAATATAAACAGAAGCTCTATCCTAATACTTTGTGTAATGATCATGGCTGTTAAATTTTGCATATGACTGAGCTTATTCTATAAATTCCATGGGAACCTGAGATAAAGTGGTCCAGATGACTTTAAAACTTGTCATCTGGACAACTGCATGAAAATCCTGGGTTCTCAGGAACAACCTGAGCTACCAAGCCTGTTTTAGCTTGCACCAAGCTCTTTTACCAACCACTACAACTTATATCTCCGGTGTTACCTGTAAGTTGAATATCACCCCTAGACTTTTGACTGTCCAAAATGTGATATCTGGTTTCTCTGTATCCAGCTCTTAGGCGTAGATGATCTCCCAACCCATAACAGCTTTTTCATTATTAAGTTTCAATCTATTATGAGTTAATCAGGTCTCCAAAATCTACAAACATTCTGTCAACTGGACAGATTATCATATTAAATCTTTCTACAAGCTGCTGAGAGTAGTACTGGCTGCTTAAATATACTATTGCTCAACAGGTTATCGAGTAATTATTCTGTTCTTGCTAAAAGGACAATGTGGCCATTTAGACTTCATGGTTTAGAATGGCTATATCAGCCAATCAGAAAGCATCCTATATCGTCTTCTAACCATTTCTGTGTGTTCAGCAAAGAAAAGAATTCTTTCCCTCCCCCCTCCCCCCCCCGCAATACTTAAGCTTAGCGCACAGATTGGTGCGACATATTTACCTTCCTACATTAGGCATCAAAACTGGTCCATTAACTAAGCTCTTGCAGTTAAACAATAAAGTTGACAGATGCTTATTTTCTTAAGTTGTAAACAGTAAATGGTGCATGAATGAAAGAGCAATGTGCTGTTTTGGCTGATGGCACTTATCCCAAAAGGGATTTAAGTAAAGTTTGTTCATGTATCCACAAGCAAGGTGAAATGTTGAAACCAGAGGAGAGCTCTGTTTTCTCAGAGAGGTAAATTTTTCCAGCTCCATAAATTTAGTAAGGAAATGTTAACACTGAAGTAAGCATTTCACACATTATTTCTTTATTGGGATCTATTCACTGCCTTTATGAAGAGACTCATCCAAGGCAATGCACCAGTGTAGATTGACATAAATAATTTATATTGTAGTAATAACATACCTATAGTAAAATAACCAAATGTCAGAGTAATATTCAACTAAAACAGTGGGGTGAACTTCGAAATGAACATATTTAAATCCTAGCATATAGTAAAAGCAATCGCAAGATAGCGTGTTAGTAATGTACATATTAAAACAGCACATGATACAGTGTCAGCAGAATACAAATGATACATCTTAATAGGTAGCATAAAAGAGCATTCATATAACATAGGTATAATGGAGATTGACACAGCAAGAACTGAAAAACTGGGGCATTATCAATCATTGATGACTCTTTGCAAGAGGGTGAAAAAAGGCTTCAGTGCAATGGGGCTGGGAATGAAGGGAGACTGCTCCTTCCCTCACGGTATTCCATGAATATCTCTGATTGTACGACTCCTGATGCAGATGTCTGCTAAGTTTTCATGCTTCTAAAATTTGGTGCTTGACACCCTTTACAAGCCTTTTTATAAATTTGATCTGTGGTTGTATGTAGTTTGTCAGCAACAGTCTATATGTGTGATCCCTGGTGCAGACATATTTATGTATTCAATTTTCTATACAGTTCTCCCAGGGTAGCTCAGAATGGTTTACATGAATTTATTCAGGTACTCAAGCATTTTTCCCTGTCTGTCCCGGTGGGCTCACAATCTATCCAATGTACTTGGAGCCATAGCAGTGGAACGTTTTTTTGTTTAGGGGTGCCCAAAAGCTCCACCCTAGACCCGCCCCAGACCTCACCCCCATAATAATAGTACTAATTGTAAACACCATTTCTTCCATTCATTTTTCATATACACACAAAATAATCTTATTAATAATACACAATACACTCTTTCCCCCCACCACTGCACAGCATTTCTTCCTCTCTCCTCCACCCACATGTGCAACGTCTTCCTCTCTCTCATTCTCTCCCATGCTACAAAGGGAGTGGGGAAAGAGAGGGAGAGAGGGATCCAGGGTGCCTCTCTCCTACCCCCTCTACTACCACATCCAATATTTGTCCCTCTCTTATCCCCCAGACTGTGTGCAGCATCTTTCACCCCTGCCTACCAGCTCTGCTACAACAGCGAATATCAGTATTACTATATGACTGTATAATAACCTTGTTTTAATAAACAATCATTGTAAATCAAAACACATCTTGATCCCGAGCTACTATAACAATTAAATGGCCCCCGACCCCGCCTTGCTAGTAAGGGTCTGAGGGGTGGCATATCTCCACATGCCCCATTGTCCAGGGTCAACCGACCTACCAGTCACGGCTCCCCGCCGGCCCACTGCTCATCCCTTGATGAGCTCAGCAGCCAGTAGCTCGGGATACCGCCCCCTCCCCCGAGCTACCCCTACCTCCCCGGAACTCTATCACGGGCGGATGGGTAGGAGAGCAGCCTCGGAGGACCTGGTGACTGTTTGGGTCCTCCGAACTCCCCCTCTTTATTTCCCTCCCATCGTCCACCTCGCCACGGCCTTCCCCCAATCCCGAGTCTTTCCCGCAGCGGGAAAAACCCACTCCATCCCATCTACCCAAGCCCCTGCCCTGAACCAGGCCCCTCCTCCCCCCGTGGGCGACCTCGCAGGCCTCCAGATCCACGTTAAAGGCACCTGTCGAGACAGGCTCTCGGGCTTTCTTTTCAACAACAGCCATAGGGCATTAGAAAATGCAAGGTGCAGGTAAATAGATGGTAGCAAATAATATTGGGCTAATAAGGTCTATGTTTTTTATAGAGATTTTCAGCTTCCAAGCTGACTAGCCCTGATGGTGTTCTTATGAGCATGCAGGTTGTCAACATCAATAATAGCAGCATGCAGACCCCAAAAAGAAGGCTGAGCAAAGCACTTATGTAATATATTGATTCCTGAGTTGTGGCGCATTGATCAGCAGTGGAAGTATTTGCTTCTGTCACTGAGAGCTGTGGAAGACAGCAGACCCTGAAGGGAGCAAATGACAAAGAACAGAGATGATAAACCTAGATTTTCATTAAAACATATTTTGGTGAATAAATTACAGTTTTGTATTAGTGAATGAAAAAGAATCTGGAGTGGCTTGAGGGCCAGAGGTCATCCTCTCTACAAGTTGTACCACAACAAAAATAAACATCGAAGCTATTCAAGAACTTCCTAATATAGAAGAATACATTTACAGCTGCCTTTGAGGAAATGTAGCATGGGTGACTTGGAAATCTTGCCACTGAAATCAGCATGTACAGTGGTACCATGGATTACGAGCATAATCCATTCCAGGAGCATGCTCGTAATCCAAAATGCTCGTTTGTCAAAGCGAGTTTCCCCATAGAAAATGATGGAAACTCGCTTTGATATGTTCCCCCCCCCCCCCCCGATAACCGGCATTGCTCCCCCCCGCTCGCAAAGGCCCCTCGCTCCAACCGCCCCCCCACCTGAACAACTTAAACACCCCCCCCCCCCGTCTAGTGCAGGCACAGATCGTGTGCCTAGAAGATCTTCCGGCTTCCGCTTCTGCCTGCCTGCCTTGAGCATGCATCTGCGCATACTCAAGGACTTCTAATTCTCCCTCTCAGCGAGAGGGAGAATTAGAAGTCCTTGAGCATGCGCAGATGCATGCTCAAGGCAGGCAGGCAGGCAGAAGCGGAAGCCGGAAGATCTTCTAGGCACACGATCTGTGCCTAAGCTAAACGGAGGGGAGGTAAGTTTAAGTTGTTCGGGCGGGGGGGGCAGTTCACGCAGGGGGGGTGCCGGTTGGAGCGAGGGGGGCCTTTGCGAGCGGGGGGGGGGGGGAGCGATGACAGTTATCGGGGGGTGTGTGCTCGCAAATAGAAACAACATTCGGTTTGCGAGTCAAAAGTTTGTTGAGTGCTTTGCTCGTCTTGCAAAACACTTGCAAACCGGGTTACTCGCAAACCGAGGTTTGACTGTATATCAGAGTGACTAATTTGCTTCCTGCAGGAGGAGAGAAGGAATGAATCACTTGGCTCTAAAATGCCTCCACAGCCAAGTAGTCAAGTCAAGGATCAGCATGGTAGAGGCTGACTGAAATCAAATCTACGTCTGTAAACATAACCAGTTCCGCCCCTACCACCGCTGCTATAAGTCAGCTTCCCCTCCCCCCTCACCAGGCCACCCTCCTACTGCCTTCCTCTCAAGTTTCAAGTTTATTAAAATTTGATGCAATGTTAATCATAATTCTAAGCGTTTAACAATTAAAAATTAAAAAGGGGCACAACTAACATACTTGTTATAGACAAGACATAACTTACATGAAAACAAAAGGATAGTAGGGGGAAATACAATTTAAAAAGAAAAGAGTACAATTAAGGGTAAAAACAAAAGGGCAATGGGAGAAATCATTTCAATGATGAATGAGAATAGTACAGAAAATGGTAGCGTGGACCCAGAGATCATTAGTATTCATATGGGGGGGTCTTTAATTGGCAAAATAGGAGGGGAACCCCTAGACTACGTGATGCTGAAGGTGTTGGCCCCTTTAAGATTGTGCCCAGGGGCAGTGCTCTTTCGGCTGGAAAAATAATGCAGCTTGGAGTTCAACACAAGCTTTATTATTCAATTTGTATAATTATGTGGTGTTTGTTTGCATTTGCATTATTTGCATCTCATTACTCTGCATTCCATGGTATCTTTTTTTTTTTTTTAATTTTTTATTTATAAATTTTCCATTCTTACAATATTTGAATCATACAATAAATATCAATTATTACATATTCAAAATATTATCATTAATAATTCATAGTATTTAAAATGTTATATGATAAAGATTATACAATAACATATAAAATATAATTCCCACTCCCTTTTTATATAATATATTTCCATTAATTAATCAAATCCCACCCCATTCATATATAATTTTTATCATTGTGCTAAGAAGCTAATCATTAGAATAATTTGTCAATGGTTGCCAAATTTTCTTGAAATTAAGAAGATTTCCCTGTTGTAACGCTATTATTTTTTCCATTTTATAAATATGACAGACAGAATTCCACCAGAATGTATAATTTAATTTGGTATAATCTTTCCAATTTTGAGTAATTTGTTGCATGGCGACTCCTGTTAGTATTAGTAATAGCTTATTATTATTTGCTGAAATCGGACTCTTAGTTCTCATTGCAGTACCAAATAATATGGTGTCATATGAGAGTCCTACATGATTCTCTAGTAACTTATTAATTTGGGGCCAAATTGAATTCCAAAATGCGTTTACATAGGGACAGAAAAAGATTAAATGATCTAACGTCCCTATTTCCAATTTACAATGCCAGCATCTATTAGATCTAGTACTATCTATTTTTTGCAGGCGCGTTGGGGTCCAGAATACTCTATGTAATAAGAATAACCATGTTTGATTCATAGATGCTGACCTTGTAGATCTTAATCTCCAGGACCAAAATCGTGGCCATTGAGATTCAGAAATTGTCTGACCAATCTCAATACTCCAAATATCCCTAAGACCTGTTTTCTTTTTTTTATTTAAAAATCCGTATATCAATTTGTACCATTTTGCGGCTTGGTGACCCAAAAAATCCGTCTGGAAACATAGAACCTGTAGACTATATTGATTATTTAGATTTTTCCATTCAGGGAACCCTACCTGAATGGCCTGCTTCAATTGCATCCATTTAAAATATTGTGTTTTATTTAATCCAAATTTATTTTGCAATTGTGAAAAACTAAGCAGTGATCCTTCTGATATGACATCATTCAGTGTTCTTATTCCTGCATTTATCCATTGTTTCCAGACGATTTTAAATCCGCCAATTCTGATCCTGGAGTTTATCCATATTGATTGATTTAGAGATTTAGCAATAGGTTCTGGTGATAGATTACTGATATATCTCAATGTTTTCCAAGTGTCAAATAAAATTCTGTGATCTTTGTATCTTTTAGGCATTGTTATAGTTATTAACTGTTCTGGATATAAAGGGAACAGGAGCCGCCATTCTAAATACAGCCAATCTGGTACATTTTCTAAAAGGTCTGGGAGGATCCAATACATACCCTGTCTTAAGATATAGGCTTGATGATACCTATAAAAATTTGGAAAATTTACCCCCCCTTCCACAATTGGTCTTTGTAATGATACTAATGCGATTCTTGGTCTTTTCCCACACCAAACAAATTTTGTAAGAACATTGTTAAGTTTTTTATAAAATGACCCCTGAAAAAATATTGGAATCATACTCAATTGGTAACAAACCACAGGCAATATCATCATTTTAATTGTTTGAATTCTTCCCCACCAAGAAAGATGTAATGGATTCCATTGCTCACACATTTCTGTTATTTTTTTCAATAAAAGTTTTTCATTCTCTTTGAGTGTGTCTTCAATTGTATTTTTGATCATAATTCCTAAGTATTTTATACCATCATCTTTCCAAATAAATGAATATGGTTCAAATAATCCTTTGGTACAATGAACATTTATTGGGAGAATTTCTGATTTATTCCAATTAATTTTATATCCAGAAAAAGTACCATATTTTTCTATTAAATTAAGTATACATGGAATAGTAGTTTCCGGTTCTCTTAAATATAATAATATATCATCTGCATATGCAGATAACTTAAATTCAAAACTGGTAAATGATATTCCCTTTATCTCCTTAGTTTTGTTTATTGCAATTAATAAAGGTTCTAGGACAATGTCAAAAAGTAAAGGAGACAGAGGGCATCCTTGTCTAACTCCCCTATGCAAGTTAAATCTATTTGATAAATTATTGTTAATATATAATCTTGCTCCAGGAGAGCTATACAATGTCTGGATCATTTTAATAAAACCGGATCCTATACCAAACCATTGTAAAGCTTGGTATATAAAATTCCATTCCACTCTGTCAAAGGCTTTTTCTGCATCTAAAGATATTAAAAAAACTGGATCATTTATATTTTTTGCTAAATTTAATGAGTGGAATGCTAATCTAGTATTATTTGATGAATGTCTTTTAGCAATAAATCCTGTTTGATGTACATCAATAATGAAAGGGAGAGCTTTTGCCAATCTTAATGCTAATACTTTTGCCATTAATTTGTTATCCACATTCAATAATGAAATAGGCCTGTAATTTGAAACCAGAGTAGGATCTTTGTTTGGTTTTGGTAAGACTATAATTATCGATTCTGCCATAGTACCAGAAATATTTTCATTCTTTATTTGATATTGATACAAATTTAACAGATGTGGTAATATGATATTTTGGAAAAATTTATAAAATTCAACAGTATACCCATCTCCACCTGGAGCGGATCCAACTCTAAGAGACTTCAATGCTGTTTCTAATTCTTTTAAAGATATAGGTTCTTCTAAACTTCCTTTTATATGATCTGGAATATTTGGTCCAATATATGAATTTAAAAAAGTTAATCCGTCTTGTTCTTTATTTTTATAAGAATTGGAAGTATATAATTCTTTGTAAAAATCAAGAAATTGTGTTATAATATCTTTTGTGTTGGTATGTGTGTTACCTTGTGTATCTTTAATTGCAATAATCTTAGATTTTCTTTTCTTTGCTTTTAGAAAGTTTGCTAATAATTTCCCCGCTTTATTTGAATTTCCATAATATTGTACTTGTTTGTTGAAAATGTCTTTCCTCACAATTTGAGAAGAAATCTCATTATATTTAACTTTTAATTTTAATAATTCTTGTAATGTATTATTTTCCCATTTCTCAATTAATTTATTTTCTAATAATTTAATTTGCTTTCCCATCTCAAGAAATTGTTTTTTTTTTTTGTTTGTTAATAAATGTTGAATATGAAATAATATTTCCTCTCATAGTTGCTTTAAAAGCATCCCATAAGATCTCAGCATTAATATCATCTGATTCATTAAATTGAAAGAATTCTTGCATTTTTATTTTAAAATCTTCAAGAAATTTTGAATCCGCTAATAAATCATTATTAAATCTCCAAATTAAATCAAAGTTTTCTATATCATAATTTTGAAGATTAATCCACACACCAGCATGATCTGAAATTATAATGGGATCAATTACTGCTTTTAAGACACGCTGTGCTATATTATTAGAAACAAATATATAATCAATTCGTGAAAAAGATTTATGGACCTGAGAACAAAAAGAAAATTCCTGATCATTAAAATGAAGAATTCGCCATATATCTACTAAATCACAAGATATTATCAAATTATCTAAGCCTAATGATTTCATAACTTTACTTGGTTTTTTATCCAAAATCGGATCCATTACAGCATTGAAATCCCCTGCTACTATTAAATTAGATGTAGCCAGTGGTAAGAGCAATTGTTGAATTTGTTTAAAAAACTCCATTTGATTCGTATTAGGAGCATATAAATTGAATAAATTCAGGGTTGTATTTCCCAGAACCATTTCGATATGTACCCATCTTCCTAAGGGATCATAATTAATTAATTTAAAACCTGCATTACATTTTTTGTTTATTAGAACAGCCACTCCAGCTTTTTTCTTTAAAGCCGGTGCAAATAAACATTTAGAAATCCAACCTCCAGATAATTTTTTTGATTCAATTTCTGAAAGATGGGTCTCTTGAATGAAGTAAATGTCCGCATTTTGATTTTTAAGGAACGATAATAATTTCTTCTTCTTAATAGGATGATTTAAACCATTGACATTCAGGGAATACATTTTTATATCCATCTAATTAATAATTATGTTGTGACCAATATTCTATGATAATTTACAAGATTAGTTCCTAGCACATTCAATAAAAATTTATCTCCTATCCCACCCATTATTTTCCCTCCCTCCCCACCCATTATCATATTCTGATTTGGAACACGCATTGGTCATGCAAAACCTAAATCTCCATCCCCAGGCAACTAATAATTCATTATATTATTTAAAAACATATTTCTAAATTCAATAAGTTTCCATGGTATCTTAAACTAACAAGTAACAGGGACTGGATTTTATATACCGCCTTTCTGTTATTACATTCAAAGCAGTTTACATATTATTCATAGGTATTTATTTTGTACTGGATCAATGGATGGTTACATGTCTTGTCCAGAGTCACAAGGAATTAAGCCCAGTCTCCAGGTCACTGCACTAACCATTAGGCTACTCCTTCTTTCTAATGTGTGTTAGGGCAAAGTAATGTGTGTTAAGTAAAGCAGTGCATGACTTTTCCATTTAATCTGCATTAAGGGGCAAAAACGGCATGATTCACGTCATGCACTTAATTAACTACTCCCTTTATTTCTAGATTAGGATAATGTGAGTAATCTTTGATGTTTTAAAATTCTCTTTTTCCAGATTTTTTTACAGTCTCTCTCATATCTTAGATCTGGGTGCATTTGAATTGTGAAAAGAAAATACGCTCAGAAATACCAGTGTTATTTAATGTAATAATTTTTTCTCCTAATGGCCTGTATCCATATTTCATGTAGCAAAACAAATGGGGGCTCATAATCAAAAGAGACAAATATCCAAAAACGGCCTAAGTTGGCACTTGGACGAACATTGTCAAAATACATCCAAGTGCCGATAATAAAAATGGGTTTCAGACATATTTATAAACGACCTAGGCATTCATAGTGCTGCTGAACGACCACAGCTAAATGGGGCATTTCAGGAGGAGTGTCGAGGGCGGGAGTTGGGCGGGACATGGGCCGGCTTAGACTTAGTCATACTGCATGTATAACTGAAAGTTATACAGCACAGGATCGACAGAACTTGGACGTTGTGACTTAGACCATTTAAAACATGGTTTAAGTCACAAAAACCCACCTAATGTGACCAGATAAGCACTGCAAACACATAATACAAACCCCCACGCACTACCCCAGTGATCACCAACCCCCCCACCCCCATAAAAATATTAATCACAATTTGAAAATTGTGCCTCCAGAACATCATCACCTGGCAGCCTGGCATAGGAAAGCCTAGTCGTGCTACACAGAGACATCTTAAGCCGTCTTGGGGGTGGGTTAGGGACCCATGGAGAGGAGGACCCATGCCCATAAGCCCCTGTAATCACTGCATTGATATTGAAACATGTGCACTCCCCTATTGAAGAACCAGTTATTTTGGCCTCCACTGACAGTTATTTTGGCCTCTCTTTATGCTGGTCCAAATAATATGAATTTAATAATCAAACAGCAATAGCTTACAGGAACAAATCACACAGCATACAGAGTGATAGAGCATACACCAGGCTGGCCAGACTGATGGAGAACTTCCGAAGAGTTCTGAAACTATGGTCCAGGGAGCTTTCTTTTATATGATTCTGACAGCTCTGGCCCACCCTGGTGCAGGTTACATTTCATATTTTCATTGGTTAATCATATTTATTATTATTGATTGGCTAGTATAATGAGTGATATTGTGTGCCACGCCCCTTCTTATCTAATTCTATCCTATTTCCCAGTAAATGTCCTGTTAATATATCAAGATCCTCCTTCGAGCACCTTGGCCTAACGGCTTTTCAGCTCTGTGGTTAGCTCTCTTTCATTCTTACATCTCTTGTTTCTTGCGCAGCATCCGTCAGTATCGTGGTGAGTCTTCCCCATCATCATCCTTTTCCTTGTGAAACTTCTATCGGCTGAACCTGCTAATAGAATTGTTTTTTTTCTCCAGCTGTGCCTTCTGTTTGACCTTGCTCTCAAGAAAGCAGAAGTGTCTTTCAGAGCTGACAGTTTTTAGTCAGAGTGTCCATTTTGCTCTTTCAGCAACATTTTAGGTCTTAGCTGTATTGGCCGGTTTCTGCTATATTGGGGAATTCTCAGGGTCTTCACCTGGGCTTTTCCTACACAGGACTTCTCTTCCCTTCCTCACTATACACCCCCAAAACCCTTTTGTACTTGCATATAGGTAGCTCTTGCAGCCATAAGGGCTATTGGTGTAGTAGATAAGTGGGTCTAAGGGGATTCTGGATGTGGTTTGGGGGGCTCACCATGACCTATAAGGGAGCTGTAGTGAGATGAATACATGGCACCCTTTTTGTGCAGTTCACAGCAGTGCCCTGTAAGGTATCCCACTATTTAGGTGCCATGTCTGGTTGTCTAGTCCATCACATTGTAGACCCCTCCCACGTCCAAAAGGTCTGTTTCTAGGCGTTTTTGCCTTGAATGAAAAGTTGGACGAAAATGTGGTATAAAGATGGACGATTTAGCAGCTTGGACGATCAGATCAGCAGGACGTATAGTTAGACGATTTTTGAAACTGAAAATAATTTGGATGTATTTTTCAAAAATGTGTCCTAAGCATTTACTTTGGACAACTTGCGACTTGGACGAAAATGCACTTAGACGTTCCTTTCGATTATGTCCCTCATGGTGTTTTAGCAAACATTTAAACATGCTCAGACTCCCTTGTTGCTGTATATAGCCCGGGAGTTTATTCCATTATGCTGGACCCACACATGAAAAGGCTGCAGCCCTCATGGTTTGCATCCTCAACTCTTTTCTAGTTGGTATAAATAAATCTCCACTCTGCTTTGTGTGAAATGTAAATTTCAAATTTCAGTAAAACTTTCCTTCCTTAAAGAGAGAGCGATAGAGAGAAGAAAAGATCAATGATAAAAATATTTGATAGTTGGCTTTGAATTTCAACATCTTGATTGGTAAACTCCTGTCTTATTGAATTTAGATTAGGGCATATTAGCATCTGGACTAATGAATCAGAATTAAAATAAAGTCATGTTCAGATGACTGGTTCTTTCTATAAATAGAAGTAGAATTGTATAAGATCTCTACTGTATTGCATTGAAAATGATACCGGAGCACCTTTTCTTCTGTTGCCTTTGTATTTGCTGATATTTCGCTGTTGCATTAACCATTACCTTTTTGGAAATTTTATACTTTTGTTGGGTCACACTGTAGTATGACTTGTGTTTCATGTTTTCTGTATTGGCTGCTTTACCAATAAAGATTATTTAAAAAAAAGAAAAAAGAAAAGAAAATTTAATAAGGTCAGCTTTCAATTTTTTTTTTATAGGAAGGTACCTTCTACCTAGTTACATTTTCCAGCAATCATGGCAGTCATCTTCAGAAGCCTCCAATCTTACTCGGATGCGCAGTCAGGCCCTTGGGCAATCGGCTCCCTCACTTACTGCCAGCTTGGTGAGTAGAATTAATTCTTTATATTAATTTTAAAAAGTATGTTCTGTGTCAGCTTTAAGCACACAAGAAAATTATCTTAACAAGGGTACATAATCCTACTCAATGATATAAGCAGTAGATTTATACTGCCCTATAGCAAAATCGTGACCTATATATTTGTAGTATGTTTGTGTACGTTGTATATGTTTCAGGGACTCTAGTTTATCTTGTCTACTATAAAGTAGTGCAGTCTGGGCAGACCTCCAGATTTTGGATGGTGCTTGAAGCAGAAGCATTACACATCTCAGCATGGAGGACAGCTGCCGTTATGGTGGTGAAGATGGTGGAAATGGCAGCTCCAATATCAGCATGGGTTAGGAGGCCATCTTAGCCTATTAGTTTTGATGGATCTTTCTTGCTAGCAGTAAATTTTCAACTGCTTTCTTTTTATCATTAGTAGATTGATAGTGGACTCTCATCTGAATTAAAATTTTCTAGCATTGGTTCTTAATTCGTTTTTTTTAATAACTGTTATTAAAAAGAGTAAATTTTAAAAGTATATATGTATAACCAAGAACAAAGTGTGGGTTCCAATATTGTAAGCTATGCTATCATTTAGTGCAGTGGTCTCAAAATCTTTGCAGCGCCACATTTTGGATTTGTAGGTACTTGCAGGGCCACAGAAAAAATAATTAATGTCTTATTAAAGAAATGGCAACTTTGCATGAGTTAAAACTTGTTATAGATTATAAATCTTTCCTTAATTGCTTCTGATAATTTTAGCTATACACAGCTGAAAGCAGTGCAACATGCAGAAAGTGAAGTTTAGACAGTTTTTCCACTATTTTGAGGCACATATCGAGGGCCTCAATATAGTACCTGGCAGGCTGCAAGTGGCCCGTGAGTTTGAGATCACTGGTTTAGTGTGATGGTTTGCTTTTCATTTTCGTGTTCTAACGATACTCCCAATGCAGTAAGGGTTTTAGCATAGCAAATTTCTCAGAAAAAAACAAGCTAAAGAGTATCATAGTTGGAATGTAGATATGCATACAAACCTATTGAATCAGAAATTGCTCCTGTTGTTATCAAAAATGTACTGAATTTACTATCCCTGTAGCAAATGGTCATCTTGGGGTGAAATGCAGGGCGTTGCTGCACTGGTTACTCCCGATTCTATATTAACAAGTGATCCCTAGTGACAGTATAGACTTTTAAGTTTTGGTAGGAGTAGGCGCTCCACCCACCTGCTGCACTGCTTTTCAGTCATTGAGAGTGAAGCAGAGATCTATGTATTGGTTACATAATATTAAAGCAGTTTTGGTTTGTTAGGAGGTTTGTTGACTGTTCAGCTTTCCTGTCTAAAAACACCTTAAACTTACCTAAGTGTGTCTTAGCTTGAGAGATCCAGTTGATTACATGATTATAGGAGATAAAGACAGTTGGATACCCATCTGGTACCTTGTGTATGAGAAGAAACAGAGAAGGTATACGAGCTTGCTTAGAGGAGAAATGTGAAGAAGAGGTTTACAAGAGAAGAACAGAAAATAATTGTTATAACTTCAGATATGGAAGGGGAAAACAACAGAAGTAGGTGCTGCTCATTCATAAACCTAAGGATGTCCCAAGAACTAAGATTAAATATACATTCACAAAACCATTTCAAAAAGTCAAAATGGACAGTAGACTAAGTCCCAATTAGTATTATATTGTATTTTATATATAGGGACAAGCCTCAGATTGTCCCTATATATAAAATTCAATAAACTACTAATTGGGACATAGTTTACTGTCCATTTTGACTTTTTGAAATGGTTTTGCGTATGTATATTTAATTAATAGACAACCATTTAATCTTTTTGGTCTTTTGTTGTGCCAAGAACTAAAGAGACATTTTGGTCCAGGGAAGAATTCTAAGATTTACAGATCCATTGAATTAAGTTTCACCATACAAATGGATGCAGCAAGAAGAAAATGTAACCAATCCAATCTTTAGTTTTATATACCGATTCTTCCCTCAGAAAGGGCTCGACTCGGTTAACAAGATTACCCTAATCAAGTGGAGAGAGAAAAATAGTCTCCACTCTAACCATTAATTTAAAGCAGGTGAATCTATCAAAAATATCTGGAAAAAGTAAGTTTTTACCATTTTCCGGAAGAATGGTATTTGAGAGAGTAATCTAATCTCATATGGAAGCTCATTCCAAATTTTTACAAATGAGAAGACAAAAGATCGACTGAAATTGGATATAGTTTTGATTCTCTTAATAGTAGTAAAGCCAAGTTTGTATTTCTGAATACTTCTAGAGTTAAATGGTGTGCCAGAATTAAAGAAAACAGGAACTAAAGTGAGAAAACCTCCATACAGAATTTTAAATATCACATAGGCGCATTTAAATTGAATTCTCCAGAAGACAGGAAGCCAATGAAGTGCCTTAAATAAAGAGGTGACATGATCATATTTATGCTTACCAAATATCAGTTTTGCCACAGTATTCTGGATGTGCTGTAACCTTTTCAGGTTACATTTGTTCAAACAAACATAAAGTGAATTAGCATAATCCAATTGTGATAAAATAACTGCCTGGACCAAAACAGTAAAATGTTGTTGGAAAAATAAATGACGAACCTGTCTAAGCATCTTGAGGCTGAGAGAACATTTTTTCGTTACATTACTAACTTGAGAAGAAAGAGAAAGTGAAGAATCCAAGATAAAGCCCAGGATTTTAGATGTAAATTAAATTTTCAATGGATCACCTGAAATTAATAACACTCTAGAGGGTAGCATTTCTGTTTTAGGGCCAAACCATAAAAGTTTTGTTTTTGTGGTGTTTAATTTCATACGTACCGATGAGGCCCAGTCCTGAATCCTTGAAATACAGGGATTTATACTGGATGTTAAACTTTTTAAAGAAAGGTCAATTTCGAGCAGAACAAAAATATCATCTGCATAAGTAGATTGATTCCATTAGAAATAATTTCAGGTATTGTAATGTAGTCATGTACATATTGAATAGAATAGGGGACAACGGTGAGCCCTGTGGCACTCCACAACTAGAGGTCCAAGGGGAGGACAGTTTACCTTCATTGTGCACCTGATACGATTTTAATGTTAGAAAACCTTTGAACCAATCCAAAACTTTCTCACCAAGGCCAATGAGAAAATGATGATCTCTATAAAGAACATTTTGGAACATGATGAAGGATTTTGACTTTTATTGAGCATGTTGAACAGTGTCTCAAACTTGCGGCCTGGGGGACACATGCGGCCTGCCAGGTACTATTTTGAGACCCTTGGTATGTTTATCATATTCACAAAAGTAAAATAAAAGTTTCTTGATCATATGTCTCTTTAGCTATAAATTGCAATATTATTATTTAGACTTAACCAAAAAGAAAGATTTATAAACTATAAAGAGTTTTACCTCGTGCAAAATTGTCATTTATTTAATAAGACATTAACTATTTTTTTCTGCGGCCCTCCAAGTACCTACAAATCCAAAATGTGGCCCTGCAGAGGGTTTGAGTTTGAGACCACTGATGTAGAAGAAAATCACACTTTCTATTTTGGGATCTAGAAACTAAACTTCCCTCTTCTCCCTAAGGGCTAGATTCACTAAAATCCACAAATCGATCCTATTCATGTTCTATACGTTTCAGCGTCAATCTGGCCAATCGATTCAGTAAAGCTTGTCCATTCAAATGTTCAAATTGTAAACACCCCCCCATTCGTGCACACATCTCGCTGTAACATCGATCCTTGTTGGTTTTGAAGCACATAACGCATGTGCTAGCTCTTTAGGACTTTACTGCATAGAAATGGGGTGGGGTTTAATCGCGGACATCATTGGTGGGCTCCAAATGTACCTACCGCAAAGCATTGTTGTCGTAAAAAAATGCAATATAGGAACTTTAGTTTTTACCAATCTCTCTTTTTTACTTAAGTGCAAGCTATATAAGCTGTGACCGTAGCTTTTTGAAATATTTGTTGGAGAGGTTTAAGGAGAAATAGCATCGGAGGTTTGTGAGCGAGCTGTGGAATTCCTCGAGTTCGTGTTCCAAAAGAAGCAGATAGTGTAGCCGACGAACGCCGTCCATTTCTCTCTGGAAAATTACTGTTAAGTTGCTAGAAGGCACAACAGTTAACAGCAGTTGAATACATTGGGATAATGCGTTGTTTTATACAGCCTAAGAATCCCAGGAGGCTGTGCGGCTCTTTCTGCCATAAAGCATGAAGCAACCAAAGGCGACTCCGTGATGTCAGATGCATGCAACAATCTAGCTGGAAGGAAAGTGGGGGAGGGATAGCTGGCCCTTTAAAATATATTTTTGATTTTTTTTTAAATTTGGCATTGATATATGAAATATACAATGTGCAAGGAGAGCACGGGGTTAATCCATGATTTTTTCACCATGCGCATTACAAATCTGAGATTCACTCCTGCGCTCACTATGCGCATTCCAAAAAAATAAAAAAAATATTTCTAATGCTTATGTACATGAAAGTTTACATATATTTAAAGTTTATATATATTTGGGATTTTTTGTGGGGTAGATATATATATTTTTAATGGGGTTCTTAACATGCATGCGGAAGTTGCTATGCAGGAATAGTCGGCGAGGATGTAAAGCGACTGGTCCTCAGCAGTCAAAACTTTTTGGATTGGAAAGGCCAGTCGATTTGGACAAAATGGTTTCATAAATCGATGCCTTAAGAAATTTACATGCCTTTTTACTCATTTGCATGCGCAGATCGGATCGGGTGCAGATGGGGTCTGGAGGAAGGTTAGTGAATCGAGCCATAGTCGGAAAGTGATAGCAAACCGATTGGTACACGATCGGTTTGCTTAGTGAATCTAGCCCTAAGTCTCTATATCGAGACTGGCTTCTTAAAAACAGACCCAAGATGGGGCTTATGAACAATATCGGACATAGGAAGGACAATTTTCTAAAGCCATTTACTTGGGTAGTTACATTTTTACTCTAGTACAAAGGCTTTTTGCAAATCACCCACCCGAAAACCCCCTAAAAGTACATACAGTTTAGAGAATCAATGCAAAGCTTGCTGGTACACTTTATACCAGTATATACAATTTTGAAAACTTATACAAATAGTGACAATATTTCTAGTATTTTAGGGGTCCTTTTATTAAGGTGCACTAAATGATTTAGCGCACGCTAAAGATTAGTGCACGCTAAATGCAAAGGCATTCATTATATCCTATGGGCATCTTAGCATTTAGTGCATGCTAAATCGGTTAATGCACCTTAATAAAAGGACCCCTTAGTCATGGTTTGCATATCTATTGCAGCTGTTAAGATGAAGTTTTCCAAGCAATAAACTATTGAAGCTTTTCAATGAATGCATAGGGAGAAATGTCTAATCATCCACATTTGTGCAAAATTCACAGGCATTTTTTTTAACCCTTTGAGGTGGTTCTTGTTTTCCAAATGAAAGTATGCATCTACTTTCACTTTGCAAATTAATTTAGGAGAAAAGCATTTATACTTCCAAATTTGTGTGGATAGATTTTCCAAGAAAAAATTATATGTATAGTTTAGAAATTTTTACATATTTTACATAAACACAACCTCTCATCTGGGAATGTTTCTTCCAACTGTGAGTAATTATCATGTGTTATAGTGATGTTACATGCATATGATTACTCACACATGCAGAGAGCAGTTTTCTAAAAGCCAATTTCTGCAAGTAAAACAGTTTTGTCCATGGAAATCACTAAGAAAATTAATCTTCCCAGTGTAAATATTCAGCACCTCAGTTTGACATCTCAGTGGGAATTGTCAATTCTGCTATAAAAAATGTAAACTAAAAACACCCTTCTTCTCAATTTATTAATTATAAATCTATGACCCATCAAAGAAAGGAAGACTTCTAAGTTCATTAACATGTAATATCCTCCCATTTTTTTTTATCAGTCAGTCTGAATACAGTATTTCTTATATACAGTAGTTAGCACAAGAGACAACTTTCTGTCAAAAAAATAAAAAATAAAAATTAAAGGTTCACTTGTCTGATTAAGTTCCCCAGTCTGTTCATCCAGCATGAATTTGTTTTGATTCAGCATCTGCCTCAGGGATCTGACTGGATCAAACTTCTGAAACTTCTTCTGTACTATATAACTTCCTCACAAAGGTCCAGATTATGCATCACAGCTATGAGTAGAGGAGAAGCCTAGTTAGTGGTTAGAACATCAGGCTGATAACAAGGTTCAACTTCAATTCTCATCACAGCTCCTTATGATCTTGGGCAGCTCACTTAACCCTCTATTGTCTCAAGTATTGAGATTAAATATGCCCCTGTCCTTGGAAGATTTAGGATCTAGTGTACCTACATGTAACTCACCTTGAGCTATTTCTGAAAAAAGTGTGAGCTAAATCCAAAAATAAATAACAAATATGCATTCTTTGGCTTGATTTTCAAAGGACAATGTGCACGTTTCCCCTGGAAAATTGATGTAAGCGATATATATACCCACTGCAGAAATTAGATTGACATGTGATAGCTAAAATACCACAGCACTCTCTCATAAGAACATAAGAGTTGCCATACTGAGACAAACAGGGAGAGTTAAAGCTACAGCCTCAGCACCCTGAGGTTGCTGCTCCCTGTGTCCCTGTGAGCAAGTCACCTAATCCCCCCATTGCCCCAGGTACATTAGATGGATTGTGAGTTTGTTTGGTTGAAATAACCATATACTCACCAGGATAGACAGAGAAAAATGCTCATGTACCTGAATAAATTCATGTAAACTGTTCTGAGCTCCCTTGGGAGAACAATAAAGAAAATTGAATAAGATCCATTAAGCCCAGTATCCTGTTTCCAACAGTGACAAACCCAAGTCCCAAGTAGAAGATTTTAAGTTGTTTATCCAGTGGATTTTCTCCAAGTACATCTTAATAATGGCTTATGGACTTTTGTTTTAGGAAATTGTCTAAACTTTTTTTAAACCCTGTTAAGCTAACTGCTTTCACCACATTCTCTGACAACAGATTCCAGACTAACAGAAGCAGAAGCTGAATTTGGAAGCCAAGTCTTCCTTAGGGTCATGCCCTCGAAGCCACTGAGCCAGAGAGCTGACCCCAGAAATTAAGACATTTTAATATAGGATTCTTTCCTTTTGTGCCTTTGCTGAGTATGACACAGTGAGTTATACACAGTATTTATATTAAAGAATGAACCTGCAATAATTTGATGCTGTGATTGTGAACATTTCAGCACAACCCTTTCCTGAATTAAAGCAATTTCAGCTTGCCTGTAGCATCTGTTCTTTTAGTGGTCATGTCTCTGTTGGTATTAAAACCATAAGTTCAGACATATAGAAAGGTCCAATGACTTGTTTATAGATATAACACAGCTTAGCCCATATTAGAACCCTTATCTCCCAGTTTCCCATTTGCTTTCTGTAACCGATAAACAAAAGTTAATTTCTAAGGTTGATCGTAATGGCAATGTTTCCTTATTTATTTCACCAAACGTTATTTGATTTCTTTTATGGTATGGATTTATGCCAGAGCTCCCTGATTATCAGGCCTGTTTCTCTCATAATTTTGTGAACATAAGATAAATTTGTGTGTTTATGAATATTTGCTAGACACTAACAAGGAAGTATTGCTACATTTCATCAGAACAACTGAAAATTGCTGGGATTTGCTATGAATATAATGATTTATCTATATGTAGAGAGAGAAAGGGAGTGAGGCAGACCGACATAAATATATAGATGATAGGAAAATAGAGAAGTTGTAGTAGTACTGTAACTGGAGTTAATGATGCATGGATGTAGAATCTTGTATTAATTTTATGCTATGCTATGTGTATATCCTTCATTTTTACTGTAATTAGATTGTATAGATTTTATAAATATACTGTATATCACATTAGCACCTACATATTAAAGATCATTAAAGGGAGAAGTCGGGAAAGGAGTCCAGCAGCAGTGAAGGAATTGTTCTACAGTGGTACCTTGGTTTAAGAGCATAATTCGTTCCAGAAGCATGCTCTTAAACCAAAACACTCGTATATCAAAGCAACTTTCCCCATAGAAGATAATGGAAACTTGAACAATTTGTTCCACATCCCCAAAAACTTAATTACCATTAGGGATGCCTCCACCGCTGCCTCTGCCACAGACCCATCCACGCGGCTCCTCCAATTCTCCTCCTCTGCTGCTGTTGGCTGCCTCTCACTGCGGGTGGTGCTGGCTAAGCAAACGCTGCCACCGCCGCCGCTGCAACAGAGCCCGACTGGACACTGTTGGCTCTGCCGCTCCGGATGCTGCCCCCCCTCCCCCCTGATGCCACTACCCCCTCTGCTGGGACTCTCAAGTGCTGACTCACTCCTGCCAGACGCACCCCGACTCCCAAGCTCCACCTGAGGCCACCGGCGCTGCTATTGCCTCTTCCCCCCCCCTCCCTGACTGGCCCTGTCCTTACCCCTGCACCGCCGGTGATAAAAGTGCCTGCCGCCGGTCTGCTGCTGAGCTTTGAGCATCTGCGCATGCTCAAGGCCTTCTGGATCTCATCCTCAGCGAGATTCTCATGAGAATCTCGGAGAGGGTGAGATCCAGAAGGCCTTGAGCATGCGCAGATGCTCAAGGCTCAGCAGCAGACCGGCGGCAGGCACTTTTATCACCGGCGGTGCAGGGGTAAGGACAGGGCCAGTCGGGGAGGGGGGGGGGAAGAGGCGATAGAAGCGCTGGTGGCCTCGGGGGGAACAATACTGTTGGTTCCCGCGGTCGGGTCGGGTGGGGGCTCGCAAATCGAGTCAATGCTCGGTTTACGAGTCAAAAGTTTGCTGAGTGTTTTGCTCGTCTTGCAAAACACTCGCAAACAGGGTTACTCGTAAACCGAGGTTTGACTGTATTTTGAACATAAAAGGGTTAAGCTGGGGAGTAGGGTTATGAGTAAAGACTGGGGCTTTCTAAAACTATCCTGAGGTCACAGTCTACCATGCAAGCTGTAAAACATCTTCACTGGAGTTGTGACTAGGGTTCAGGCTCCTTTTCTTGAGCAACACTTGGAGCACTGTGGCATTAGTGATCACAGCCTGTGGTGAGGCAGTATCAGATGTCGCAGTCGTAGGCTCATTTTGTATAGGGGGCTATGTATGAAAAATGGGACAGCCAGGTCGGAGTGTTCACCGTTTCCCCAGTATTTTACAAAAGGATGTGCCAAATAGGCATCCTTTTGTATAATGTGTGTAAGGATGCCAGTAGATGCACATAGAACTGCTGGTACATAAAAGGTGAGCAGCAATTTTACAACGCTACAAGCGGAAAAAAAGAACAATATTATAAGAGAGATTATACATTAAAATGTCAGTGAAAGTTGCAATTTCATTGCTTCACTATATAAGCACCATAATGGTGTCTGGGACAACAATGGGGCCCCTTACATAGTTTCAAAATCATTTATAGTCCACTAGCCAGCAATTAGTTCTTAGCGAATAACATAAAAAAGAAGCTAGATCAATAATAAATCTATGATTATTTTGTGTAGTTGACCAGTTTATGATTATAGAAGACCATTAATCCAACTATCATCTACGAAGACTATACTTTTGAAACATAATTGCTGAAGTGCTTTTCTAAATGCACTAAAATTTGATATAGATTTTAACTGGTTTGGGAGAGTCAAATAGATAAAAGCAGCTTATTAGGAAAACAAGGTAGTGAACAGCTTTTCTGAAATAATGCCCTTAGGGCTTGGGAATTGCAGTGGCAGTGCATCTCGAATATTATAATATTGACTAGTTGATGATCTACATAACAGATGGTTCATATACCAAGGAGTTAGGCCATGCAAAATTTTGAACAATAAGCAGCACAATTTGAATATTATTCTGACCTCTATCAGAAGCCGGTGCAAAATAATAAAAGGTATAATCCTGTCTTTTTTGTTTTTTTTCAATTTATAAATCAGCTGAACCACTGAATTTTGAAGAATCTGCATTTTCTTGAGTAAGTTCTTAGAAACCCCAAGATAGATGATGTTGCAATAGTCTAATTTACTTGGTAGTGATTCAACCACCAGTCTAAATTGATCGTGCCACAAGTATTTTCTGATGTTTCTAAATTTTTTCAAGACCCAGAATGCACTTTTTACAAGATGATTAATCTGATCCTTCATTGTTAATTATCCAGTATTTTTCCTAATATTTTTTATGATTGCTTTTAGATTATAATCTATTTCATCTACTTTGAGTGGAACCTTCTTCTTGAGTATGTATTTATTTTAAAATTTCTATACTGTTTTTTTCCGAAATGGTTTACAAAAAGTTACATACATAAAATATTATAAAAATCAGAATAAGATAGGAACAAAAACAAAGAGATTTAATCTTTACATAAGGTCAATTGCTCAAAGAAATGCATCTAAATGCATCTATGGGGTCCTTTTATCAAGGCGCGGTAGGGGTTTAACACGCAGAATACCGCGTGTTAAACCGCCTGCCGTGCTAGTCGCTAACGTCTCCATTGACGAGGCGTTAGTTTTTTGGCTTGCCGCAGGGGTTAGCGCATGATGAAATGTCCGCGCTAACCCCCGTAGCGTGCCTTGATAAAAGGAATCCTATGTGTTTTTACATTTTCCTAAATGTAGTCCTGTCTCTGTTTAGAACCTTTTAATAAAAATGTAGTTTTATCTTTATTTAATTTCAAATAGTTTGAGTTCATCCAATCCACAATTAAATGGAAACAATAGAAAACCTTCTGATGTATATCTTGTATCTTAGAGTCAACCTGAAATAAAACAGCAGAGGTTCTTCAGCAGTAAGAACAGCTCTCTTTCCTGCTTTCTTCAGTCAGTGGCACTGTGTACGTGCTGTCACCTCACTGGCTTCCCCCTGCTGCACATGCTCAGTTTTCACACATGCATGGGGCAGCATCAGAAGTGCATAGACAATGCTGCTAGCTGGAACAAGTAGGAAAGAAAGTTGTTCTTGCCTCCTAGGACTCCAGCTTAGGTATTTAATGCCTTGAGTTTGCATGAGGAGGTAGAGAATGTGGAGACCACATTGCCCATCTACCGTATTTTCGCGGATATAACGCGCACCCGTGTAAAACGCGCACACGGGTATAGCGCGCAGAAACCACACTTGTATGTACGGAAACTTTTGTATACAGCGCTCATGGGTATACCGCGCATGCTGCCCGACTCTCCTCTGGCCACCCCGACTCTCCTTTCGCTCTCCCCGACTCTCCTCTGGCCACCCCGACTCTCCTTTCGCCCTCCCCGACTCTCCTCTGGTTGCCCCGACTCTCCGTTCACCTGCCATGACTTTCCGTGCACTGCCCCGCCTCTCCGTGCGCGGTCCCGACCCGGAGTTTTCTCAGCAGAATTTCCCAGACCACCTCTTCCTCTCAACACATTGACACGCTAGTGGGTTTATTTTATAGCTTTTTCACTCCCTTCGGTCTGCCTGTCCCCCTTGAAGTCCTGTCCCCCCTTGAAGTCCTGTCCCCCCTTGAAGGTCTGCCTGTCCCCCTTGAAGGTCTGCCTGTTCCCCCTTGAAGTCCTGTCCCCCCTTGAAGGTCTGTCCCCATCCTGAAAGCCTGATGCCCCCCCTCGACATCCGATTCTTCTCCCCCCTCGGCAGGACCACTCGCACCCCCACCCCGAAGGACCGCCGACTCCCCGACAATATCGGGCCAGGAGGGAGCCCAAATCCTCCTGGCCACGGCGACCCCCTAACCCCACCCCGCACTACATTACGGGCAGGAGGGATCCCAGGCCCTCCTGCCCTCGACGCAAACCCCCCTCCCCCCCAACGCCCGCCCCCCCCAAGAACCTCCGACCGCCCCCCCAGCCGACCCGCGATCCCCCTGGCGACCCCCACGACCCCCCCCACCCCCCTTCCCCGTACCTTTGGTAGTTGGCCGGACAGACGGGAGCCAAACCCACCTGTCCGGCAGGCAGCCAACGAAGGAATGAGGCCGGATTGGCCCATCCATCCTAAAGCTCCGCCTACTGGTGGGGCCTAAGGCGCGTGGGCCAATCAGAATAGGCCCTGGAGCCTTAGGTCCCACCTGGGGGCGTGGCCTGAGGCACATGGTCGGGTTGGGCCCATGTGCCTCAGGCCGCGCCCCCAGGTGGGACCTAAGGCTCCAGGGCCTATTCTGATTGGCCCACGCGCCTTAGGCCCCACCAGTAGGCGGAGCTTTAGGATGGATGGGCCAATCCGGCCTCATTCCTTTGTTGGCTGCCTGCCGGACAGGCGGGTTTGGCTCCCGTCTGTCCGGCCAACTACCAAAGGTACGGGGAAGGGGGATGGGGGGATCGTGGGGGTCGCTAGGGGGATCGCGGGTCGGCTGGGGGGGCGGTCGGAGGTTCTTGGGGGGGGCGGTCGTTGGGGGGATGGGGGTTTGCGTCGAGGGCAGGAGGGCCTAGGATCCCTCCTGCCCGTAATGTAGTGCGAGGTGGGGGTAGGGGGTCGCCGTGGCCAGGAGGGTTTGGGCTCCCTCCTGGCCCGATATTGTCGGGGAGTCGGCGGTCCTTCGGGGTGGGGGTGCGAGCGGTGGGGGTGCGAGCGTCCTTCCGGATGATGAATCGGGCATCGGGCGGGGTGTGAAATATGTAAAAAAAAATTTGTATACCGCGCTCAGGCATATAACGCGCGAAGGGTATGCGCGGTACGTAAAAACGCGTATAACGCGCGCGTTATATCCGCGAAAATACGGTAGTTTGTCCAGTGGCCCATCTAAAGTTTGAGATCTGGCTGCACCTCTGCCTATAACTTACATGTGCAACTATGAGCTCCTCCCGTGTTTCACCCAGACTCTACCCATGTGCTTGCCCACCTTAAACTAAGTGCCATCACATTTTGGTGTCATTTTACAGAATATTGGCCTTTATATGCTTGTGTTCTGGTATTGTATTCATTTGTATGCATTCTTGATGCTTTTATGTTGGCTCCTTCCTTACAGAATTTCACCTATGATGGCCCAATTAAATTTTTTGAAAATAAGAAAAACCTATACCTATATGTGGCAATGACTAATCTGCAAAGCCACAAATGGTTAGTTGTTTTTTTTAATATTTTGGAGACAGAGGTCCCTTAGCCAAGGTGTATCAACTGATTTAGTGGACTCCGAAATGCCTATGGGCTACATGGCATTTAACACATACTAATTTGTTAGCATGCACTAAATCCATTAGTGCAGTTTTTCAACCTTTTTACACCTATGGACCGGCAGAAATAAAAGAATTATTCTGTGGACCGGCATCGGTCTGTGGACCGGCGGTTGAAGAACACGGGGCTAAGTCGTGGGCCAGACCCCGCCCCCTAATAATACTAATTGCACCTTGCACGTCCCGTGCCTCATTTGGAAGCCTTTCCTCTGACAACGTCAGAGAGAAGGCTTCTGGTTCAGGCGCAGGATGCACGTAGGAGCCACTACAGCCACTACCCGTGGCTTTATGCACTGAATCAGTTAGGAAGAGGGAGCTGGCTCGAAGATAACGCCGCAACGATCGCACCGTGGACCGGTGGTTGAAGAACATTGTTTATGGCCTGATGCACGTGGTGGCCCTGTGGACCAGCAGGAAATTTCTGTGGACTGGCACTAGTCCATGGACCAATGGTTGAAGAACACTGCATTAGTGCACTCCAAAAAAGGACCCCAACATAAATGAATGGTGGATTAAGGAAAATAGAGCTAAGTCAAAGAACCAATGAAGCCAGGTTTAAATTCTATTGCTGCTCCTTGTGATCTTGGGCAAGTCACTCAACCCTCCTTTGCCTCAGTTACAGACTTAGATTATAAGCCCTCTGGGAAGAAGGAAAATGCCTAGTATAGCTGAACTAATAAGGCATGAGTTAAATCTCAGTTGACAGCCCTGGCTTGAAGCAAACACTTTTATGAAACCCATGCATACTTGGGATCAGTGGCGTAGTAAAGGTGGGGGTGGACTGCCCCGGGTGTCATCTTGGTGGGGGCACCGGCACCTCTCCGCTCTCTACACCATGCTCATACCCTCCCTTTCCCCTCTTACCTCTCACCTCTCTACTGGTGCGAACAACTTCTCTGCTTGTGCCAGCCTGGCTTCCCTCTGAAATCACTTCCTAGTCTCGGGGTCAGGAGGTGACATCAGAGGGAAAGCCAACGCCAGTGCAGGAGAAGCTGCTTGCGCTGGTGAAGATTTAAAGAATTACAAGGGGGAAGGGAGGTGTTATGCCACTATTTTCTGACAGGTAGAATGATCAGTAACACTCAGGAAAGCACCCAGACAATATAAAGCATAAACAATAACACTTTATTATACACATATAAGAATTAAATATAAATTATCCTCACCTTGACCCCAGACCCCATCCTCACTATTGTGAACCCCTACAATAGATGGATGGAAAGACCAAAGGACTGTCCCGTGAGACGTGGCCAACCGTCATGGATTCTACTGTCAGGGTCAGAATCCCGGTCTTATATAGGATGCACACTGCGGAGTTCATAGTAAAAGCATAAACAGCTGGTCCTGCTGTTACAATTAGTCCTGCTCTTTGGTTCTGTATTTTGACAATACCCAGGTCAGGATGTCAGAAGGAGGTGTTTGCAGAAATTGTTTTCCCATGAGACTGGTTTCACTGTCCCTTTGAAGATCAAGGAGGTTAGGATGTTTACTGTCCCTTTCTTTTTGATGTAGTTTCCCATCTGTCTTTACTGAGGTTATTTGAGCGGCAAGGAGGTGTTGTATCCAGTTGTCATTCAAATAAAGGAAGTCAGGATAGGTGTTGCACTGTCTCTTTGATGCTATCAAGAAGGTGTTACAGAGGCCATCTGTTCTTTTGGTGTGATCAAGGAAGTCAGATCAAAGAGGTTCAGGTCAGCAGATTTGAGAATACATATTAGTAAACAAACTTATCAGTAATATGCTGGGTCAGCAGACTTGAGAATACATAAACAAAATTATCAGTAATATGCTGGAGCATAACTGGCATAACATTCCACCCTTGGATTCTTAAGTCTGTTCCCATAAAAAGTCCTCCTAATAGCTAAACACCTTTTGTGCCATATCTCAGCCTCTAGTAATAGCATCCCACCCATGGAGTGCAGTGGTAGCTTCAATATTGCCACAGAATGCAAGTTAGTATTTCATAAGTTGCATTCTTTGCCCACTGCAACATACTAACATTCTGTAAACATACTGAAAAGGGAGCTTGACTAGCAGGAATCACAAGTTCAACCGTACCAAGGACACATTGTTTCATTTCAAAATTTACACCATTTTCTATCTAAGGGTACAGAATGTGATGTGGTTTTTAAATCAATGCAATAAAGTTAATTCTTTGTGATATCATTAACGAAATGTAATATTAACTGATCATATCGTAGCGTTAGTTCATAATTATGTACAGTATTTGTCACCCATTCACCTTCCCTTCTAAATACATCTGCTACTCTGGAGCCAAAATATGCTTCTTTGCCAGCCAGTATTTCAGAAACAATAGTATCTATTCTACTTTTAAGCAAAGGTAAAATGGGAAAATTAATTTTCCCTTCATAATTTATTTCCTTATGTGCTAAACCTGGTGTCCTTGCATTCCCTAATATTTCTTGCTAATTAGGCCTTTCACTTGAAAGTATCACGTATTGGGAATCATGAAAATTAATAATCTTATTAATATTATATTTGTGCTCTTACTCATGGCATACATTTAGGGTAGCTTCATATTCACCATCGATCACCGCAGTTATCTGGTATCCCGTTTTTCTTAGCATCTTTGGTTAGGGTCTGGCTATGCTCCGGTTTCAATAGGCTTGCTATGCCACTCACATGCCTTCACTCATGTAAGTTTCAGGCCCCACCTCCAGAGACCAGCCCTAATGTGAAGTGGCAGGATATAGGCTCACTTCTATTCCCCAGTTGGTGCCACATAACAGCCTCATGGCACGGCACTGTATATCTGGTTGCGTCTTCATCTTCTCGGTCTGGTGAAATTTTCTCTTAACCCAGCATGTTAGCCAAATCATCAGAATGAGAGAGCAGAGCTGACCAATTTTATCACAAAAGGATGAAAGTCTATATGGAATAACATTTCCCAGTACGTGATTTTTCAAGGAAAATATTTCCTTATGATTGTTTATCTTCAATGCTTTAATTACATTAAACCCCCCTAGTGGTAAAAGAGAGTATAAGAGAAAAAGGAGAAAAACCACTTTCTGTACAGAAGGTGATAACATGTGACACAATACTTGTGTGTAAAGTAGTATTTGTGTGAGATGAGAGAAACAACACTAATGCACTTAAAGGTAGTCTGTAGGACATTCAGAAAATACACCTTTTTATGTTCTGGACATAATTATTATGTCATTTAAGAGAGACCATACACACGTACAGAATGTGATAACATTTGACACAATACTTATGTGTAAGGTAGTATTTGTGTGAGATAAGAGAAACAACACTAATGCACTTAAAGGTATTCTGTAAGACATTCAGAAAATATACCTTTTTATGTTCTGGACATAATTATTATGTCATTTAAGAGAGACCATACACACGTACAGAATGTGATACTAAAATAACTTATGTCATTTATGTGCACTGCACTGTTTATACCTGGTAAGTTGAACACCATTTTACCAGGTATAAAGCTTTCTAATTATTTCTCTTCAGATATCCTTTTATAATATAACCCCTAACTAAATTATCATTGGGCTGTATAGAAACATAGAAACATAGAAAGATGACGGCAGAAAAGGGCCAAGGCCCATCAAGTCTGCCCACTCTATAGACCCTTTGCCCTTAAGATTAACCAATGTTTTGCCCTGACCCACGTAGGGATCCCACATGGGCGTCCCCTTTATTTCCAAAATCTGGCACGCTGATGGCCTCTATTACCTGTGAGCCATAACATAAAATCATTGTGAGCATGGTCTTCATAAGATACTTTCTGGTATGTGGGGGAATCTTTTTTGGAAAGGGATATGGTACCATTTGGACTAATAGAAGGGGTGGAATAAACTCTGGAAATGGCCAATGTGCAATGTTGGGGTACCCCATAAGCTAAAACAGACAACACATAACAGAAACAGACAAACACAGAGCTCCGGCATGCTTTCTTCCATCAGTAATGATTCAGGGTTGAATTTAATCTGTAAATAAGCACACTATTAATCAAAAGAGTCACAAACAAATGTGGTATCCATTGGATTCCCACTATCAGGTCACATTGCTGGAAGTATTTTAAATGTGGCACAGTGAAATTGGTTCTCTGGACCATGTCTTAGATAATAAGCTTCTAAAAGAAAGAGAGAGATAGAAACTTAAGTTAATTGCTCTATATAGTTTTACTGGTCTTCTTTTCTATTTTCTTCCATTTCAAAGCTCTGTCACTCAATCGTAAGAGAATGCACGCAGGGAATTTTTATTCTATAAAATATACAAGAGAGGTTTACGTGCAGTTACAGTGGTTCACAATATTAGTGTTTTAGGTAAAAGACACATTTGCAAAATTACTTGGAGTGCAACTTCCTTATACTATCTAACAAAACTTTATACATTATAAAGGTCACTTAGCAATATTTCTACAGTTTAGCTTTCTCTATCACCTCTAGGCATCTGTAAGTATTTTTTGTGGTAGTCTGGTATATGTATATTGCCTCCCTTGCCAAGTGAATGCAAATTGTTCTGGACATTGCTCCACTATAGGGATAGTAAAAATGCAAGCTGTCATGTTAACCCTTTTTTGGATATCTGGCAAGGAATCCCATAGATTAATCCCATATTGGTAATTGTCCAATTTTAAAATTTGTAAAATTTTTTCTTCCTGCTTGTATAATTTTCCTCCCAATCCTGATATTTATATTCCTACACCCCAGCGTCCACTACAGCTTGTACCTGTTGCTCCCCAGGTTACTACTAAATATTTATCTCTACCTGCGGACACTGTTCTAATTTGGTCCAGGCACACACTGAGGCTCGGCATTCACATTATTGATTCTCCCAACACTTCCACCCTTTTAAATCAGGATAAAGAATGGAAGCAGTTTCCTCAGGGGGAGCCGTTGGCACCCTCTCTCCTTTGTTTACTTGTGCTTGAGGCATAGATTTCTTTCCCAGTCCTCTACTTTTATACATTCCCCATAATGTCCTTGTATTTTTTCCATCTATTTCTTCCCTCTTTACACCATCTTTTATTAATGCCAAAAACATATTCCTCCGAGACACCCGCTTAGCCCTGTTTGAATTGGATTGTCCTGTTCTCTTTTTATCAAAAGTATTTTGAGGTCCCCAGTCCCCCCGATTTCCTAACTGTCGGATCGCTTCTAAGGCTTCCAAAATAGTCCTGTCTATTTGATTGATCAACAAAGTTATCTTTACCTGTTTGTATGCTGGTGCAGCATACTTAATCATTTTATTTCTCATGGACTCAGTAAAAGGTAATGACATATATGTGTCAGCGTGACCTATTACTAAGGCTGCCTTCATAGACTCCTCCTTAATTCTCATTTGAGCATCTTTTAATGTATACCAAATCTTATCATTTGAGGGCCAATCAGATTCAAGTGGATATCGCCTCGTGTCACCCCTACTAATTATCTCTAATAAAGACCATTGGGCATTTTTTGCAGGATAAGGATCCTCCCGTAGTGCATTTTGTATTGCTATTTCTTGACTAATTTGAACAAATTTAGGGGCATCTGTGGCATCCCACATAATCCCTGCTGCGCCCATCTCCTGTACCCGAATTATCCATGGCATTAGTGGTTCCCCAGGCTGCTGTGTAAAGCGTGCCATCATATCCATGATTTCATGTGGAGTAACATCCTGCTTCACAGGCTCTGCTTCTAAATTTTCTGCCTGTTCTCCTTTAACACAGATATCCTCCTCACTGTTATTAGAATTTGAATCCCAAATATTCCCATCCCGTTTGTTTGGATTCCAATCATTCGGCAGATGATAAATTAAGATTTTAACTTTTCTGTAACTCACTTTCCACCTCCGTTTCTTGTATTTATATCGTGCATATTGCATAGCTGACTGTTCTATTACATTTTGATAGGTTTCTACCTTATCCATTAACAACTTATTCTGACATTGTAGCATTGTAATGGCATGCTGTTGATTACACCTATTCTTTTCCAGCTCTCCTGATTTCAATTGTAATTCATGTTTAGTTTCATGCAAATTCCTCCAGTCTGACAAAATCATCCTTCCTTGTCTAGAAATTACTTCTTGCTCTTCTCCTTTTGAGATTTTCACCTTTTGTAAGGAGGCACATAATTCATGTGGATCCCCACTTCCAAAAGTACAGGATTCACACAATCCTGCTTCTACAGACCACTCAGTGGCCATTAATTTTCCCATAATTTCATTCCCATTTGGAATGGAGGGATTGGGAGCCTGCTCCTCCACCCCTTGTTTTCTAGTTAACTTTCCTGACAACATGATTACCCCACTTCCTGGTACCAATTTGTTATGCCACTATTTTCTGACAGGTAGAATGATCAGTAACACTCAGGA
The DNA here is from genome assembly GCF_902459505.1 of Geotrypetes seraphini. Classification (NCBI taxonomy): domain Eukaryota; kingdom Metazoa; phylum Chordata; class Amphibia; order Gymnophiona; family Dermophiidae; genus Geotrypetes; species Geotrypetes seraphini. The sequence goes on along the minus strand of NC_047084.1, from coordinate 37,605,334 downwards.
AAGCACCCAGACAATATAAAGCATAAACAATAACACTTTATTATACACATATAAGAATTAAATATAAATTATCCTCACCTTGACCCCAGACCCCATCCTCACTATTGTGAACCCCTACAATAGATGGATGGAAAGACCAAAGGACTGTCCCGTGAGACGTGGCCAACCGTCATGGATTCTACTGTCAGGGTCAGAATCCCGGTCTTATATAGGATGCACACTGCGGAGTTCATAGTAAAAGCATAAACAGCTGGTCCTGCTGTTACAATTAGTCCTGCTCTTTGGTTCTGTATTTTGACAATACCCAGGTCAGGATGTCAGAAGGAGGTGTTTGCAGAAATTGTTTTCCCATGAGACTGGTTTCACTGTCCCTTTGAAGATCAAGGAGGTTAGGATGTTTACTGTCCCTTTCTTTTTGATGTAGTTTCCCATCTGTCTTTACTGAGGTTATTTGAGCGGCAAGGAGGTGTTGTATCCAGTTGTCATTCAAATAAAGGAAGTCAGGATAGGTGTTGCACTGTCTCTTTGATGCTATCAAGAAGGTGTTACAGAGGCCATCTGTTCTTTTGGTGTGATCAAGGAAGTCAGATCAAAGAGGTTCAGGTCAGCAGATTTGAGAATACATATTAGTAAACAAACTTATCAGTAATATGCTGGGTCAGCAGACTTGAGAATACATAAACAAAATTATCAGTAATATGCTGGAGCATAACTGGCATAACAGGAGGGCACGAGTGAGGCGCGAGGGGTGCACTTCTGCCATGGGCGCCTCCTACCCTTGCTATGCCACTGCTTGGAACTGACGGGAAATTGTTTTAAATATACACATCTTGATAGTTTTAAAATAGGAACTATCCATATAACTTTTCAGCCCACCCTAACCACAGCTCCTTGAAATCTCTGCATCCCAGGTCATCTATGGGCATTCCGAAATCAACATTTATGCACGTGCAATCTACATGCACAAGTGCCTACTATTTACATGTGTAAATGCTTAATGACCTGCTTTGTCTGTTTGCTTATTAGGGATTACAACATGACAAACATTGTAGGGAAACTTGTCACTTGCCTTCTAGATTATACGCGAGGAAGTATGGTGTATAGGTTCTGTGCACCATGTGCTCTGTGCTCATGTGACATATCCCCATTGTAGAGTAAGCATCTGCCATAAATAATAGCATAGTTGAACAGTGTAGGGATGAATAGCACAGCAGTGTGTGCAGCTGGGGGTTTGTTATAATTGGAACACAATACAACAGGAGAAGGAGAGGTCTATTGTGGACTAAATTTGTTTGCCATATATAAAACAATCCAATTTTTCCAGCAACTGGCACAGAAGATAGTGACAAAATATGTTGTGGAGTCATTTATCACCACATTAGTGAGATTTTATGAAGTTTATTGTTTTAATTATGTAGGTGAATATATACTATGCACATGAGTACTTGGATTCTCCTTCCCTTCCCCCCACCATCACTGTACAGAGAAAGGACTCTGGCTATTCCTAAGCTATTTACAGGCATTTATTGTGAAGAATACAGGGAGGGTAATTTCTGTTTGCTCTTGAGAATGATTTCTGGACTGTATTTGTTTAACAAAACATGCAAATAATTAAAGTTCATCTTATTCATTCTCAGTCGAGAGCCGAGAATTTGTCCTTTTGTGTTGTTTGGCAAGCTGGTTCTACAGCTGTACTTTTAACTTTTCAGATTAATCCATAGGAAAACAATTTATCAAAAAAATGCAAATGGAGAGAGTTCAGTCATCAGTTTCATATATTGCAACTGAGTCCCCCTTGAAATAACATTGTATGACATAAATATAGCAAGGTTTGAATTAAAATTGTATGGCCGTATCCTCTCCTTCTTTAGTAAGGATATAATTTCAGTGATATAATGTAAAAACATGTTAGCAATTTAAATCAGGCAGCTCTAGCCATGAAAGGAAGCAGCTTGTAATTTTTAAAGGAATTATGCAGTAGAAAGCAAGTAGAACCACTGAGCTGAGTATTTTCAGGATGTGCCAGAGAAGGCACTTTGCCCACACCAATTTATGCTGATGTCCGTTTTAGATGTTTTAGTGCAATGTTGCAAAGTAAAAGTGAATGAGTGTTGGATCTATTTGTCAACGACTGTTTTCAGCTGCTATACGAGAGGGGGTGTTTTGTCATTCTTTTGAGGGACAGTGCCCCTAAGTGGGTTAATTTTATGAATATCATACAAAATCCAATATAAAAGGTAACAAAAACTAATGTCACAGCTATATTTCAAGGGTTTCCAAGCCTGGCAGTGGAAGGAGCAGTCACAAACCTGTGGAGAAAAAGGCCTCAAACTTAAGTAGCAGCAAGAATATAGAAACCTCTAACTGCCTTCAATTGTGTCACTGGCTTTAAAAAAAAAAAAAAGCACAACTCCACAGAGAATTTGCTCCATATCTGAAAAAGGTTCAAACTACTGTCTGTGCACAGGAAAATTAGAAAAGCACGTATCTTTAGCTGGAGAATCAAAAACTCATAAGAACATAAGAATAGCCTTACTTGCTCAGACCAATGGTTTATCTAGCCCAGTATCCCGTCTTCACAGAGGCCAATCCAAGTCAAAAGTACCCGGCAAAAATCCAAATAGTACCAATATTCCATGCCACCGATCCAGGGCAAGCAGTGACTTCTCCCATGTCTGTCTCAACTGCAGTCTTTTCCTCCAGGAACTTGTCCAAACCTTCTTTAAAACTAACTACATTAACTACTCTTACCACATCCTCTGGCAACGTATTCCAGAGCTTAACTATTCTCTGCGTGAAAAAATATTTCCTCCTATTGATTTTAAAAGTATTATTCTGTAACTTTGAGTATCCCCTAGTCTTTGTAAATCTTGATGCAGTAAAAAAATCGATCCACTTGTACCAGTTATACTTTCCTTCCTACATGTGCCCCCCTATCTTCCCCACTTCCTTCTAATGTGTGATCTTTGTCTCCCCTGTGTCCATCCAATATACCCCCAACCTCCTCACTTCCAGCATGTGCCCTCTGTTCTCCCCCTTTCTATCCAGTGTCTGGCTCCTTCCCTGACACTCCCATCGCTGCTGTTGTTGTTTCTCCAACCCAGCAGCAGCAGCAAAAGAAAATACAGTTGTCATGGGTCCACACTGGACCTACCTGTGGCTGCCGACTCTACTCTGGAAAAATAAGTGACTCTGGAAGGGTTGGGGCCAGCAGCTGAGGTTAGGTACAATGCGGTCCTGCAGACTGTATTTGGTTTTTGCTGCTTCTGCTGATTTGGGAAAGCAGCAGTAGTGGTGGTGACAGTGAGAAAGCAGAAAAAGCAGTGCTTCCGGTGGGTAGGCTGCACAGTGACCCAGAACAACTGCATGGCCATTTATCGGAAGGTGCACAGCTTAGAGCCTGGTTTAATATGTGAGGAAGTATGGAGTGAAGGTTTTGTGCATCATGTGACTTGTCCCCATTATAGAATAAGCATCTGCCATAAATAATAATAATAATTTATTTTCTTATATACCGCCCTACCGACAGTTCTGGGTGGTTCACAACAAAGAATAAAACTGAACAATTCAGTGAAAGGGATACAATTTCATAATAAGAAACAATACTTCATAAGCAATCAAATGCAGCAGAGACTATTATTCATTTAAAATATTATAAAATCCGATGAAGAGAAACATAATAAAAAAAAAATCGCCTACAGCAGATTCTTCTAAAAACTGATCAACTAATGATTGGACCCATCACAATTAAGATCATCAATCTAATTTATCAAATAAATATGTTTTTAAAACTTTCCTAAATGGAGTATAAGAATAAGTTTGAATGATCAATGGATGTAACCAGGAATTAGACTTCCTGGCCTGGTACTCCAATGTCCTGTCAAAAAAAAGTTTTATAACGGCAGGACATCGGGGCAGGGAAGGAGAAAATACCTTCATTCACGTATTCATTGGGGGAAATCCTGAAAACCCAACTGGATTGTGGCCCTTGAGGACCGACATTTGACACCCCTGGCTTAGAGGGAACAATGTGTTATGTGTAATAGGTAGACTATCAAAGTGTGTTTGGAAGTTGCTTTTAATGTATCATACTACTACTACTATTTATCATTTCTATAGTGCTGAAAGGCGTACGCTGCGCTGTACATTTAACTTACAATAGACAGTCCTTACTCAAAAAAAGCTAACAATTTAATTTGACAGACAGGACACCTCAGGGTTGGGGAGATTATGGCAGAGGAAATGATACAGTGGGTATACATATCTGACAACATGGGAAATACTTTTTTATTCCCCCATTTTCTTGATCTCTGAGTGAATTTCCTTCTACTTGAGGGCTCTATAAGCTTTTTTCTGTCTCAGTTTGACTTTCTTGTTTTGAGGGTGACTGCATGACAGAGCGAGTGAATGGTAGCAAAGAATGAGTCAGATAGATTGAGAATGAAATTAAATTCTTGGTGGAAGTGGTGGCAGAGAGACTTGCTGCTGGAGAGAGAAGACCCACCCTTATGTACTATTCTCAGTCATAACATATATTTAACGCATTACTAAACAGCTAAAGTAGTCCAGCAAACAAAAGGAAGACTCACTTTTCTTGATTTATAATTGTTTATTACAAATTGCAACCAAGTAATTTACTGCATGCAGGTAGCTGAAACAAGGGGTCTGCCTAGGCAGGATGAGACTTTGTGGCTGGAAGCTGATGAATTGGCTGCCAGATCGAAGCGGTGGACTTTGAGCGACTAAGCTCATGAATTCTGAATTCTCACAATTCGGCATCTATGTGAACTGATTGACAAAATAGATGCTAAGTGAGAAGAGGATGCTGGGCTTCAAGGCCCAAGGAGTATGCAGGTTCAAGGGATAGAGGGAGAGGGAGGCTGTTGGCTATCTACTCCTAAGCCCAAGATGGAGAATTCTGCCTTGTCGGGAGCAGTGCAAAGAATACCCAAAAGGCTTGGGACTGTGGATTGACCAGTAGGGTCAGAATGTACCTTGTGACCTGAAGCATAGATCCGGAAAGGTCTCCTACTAAGGGCAGTTCTGTAACTTAGGCACCCACATTTTACACACCCTTAACATGTGCAAATATATAGAATATTACTAGCACTTATGCATGTAAATGTACACTTGCCTGCAAATGTGTTGGGAGAGCAACTAGTCACTATTCTGTTACAATGCACATTGCTTCTATAGTGTGTAAATGCAAAGGTGGGTTGTGGACCAGGCTCCCACTTATGCATGGGATGCACAGAATGCTGTAAGTTTCTTATTTCCCTGCCATATTTAGGTGCTCACAGTTACTTCAGGTTTATGATTGATATAATTGCAGGCACATGAATGTTAGGGGGGGGCCAATGCAGGATGTGCTAGCATTCTATAATGGAATCTGGGCACTACAGATCAGGTGCTGTTATAGAATACTGCATGTTCTTACGGAGTCTAAATGGAAATACTCAGCTGTAGACTCGCCCTTGCATTGATAGAGAAATTAGATCACATGCAATGTTACAACAAGGAGTTACCACTAGCTTGGCTTAACAAGCTGCAACCAGAATTACCAGACAAATGTTAACATACACACACCACTTTGGTGCCAGAACAGCTTGGTCCCAGGGTTCAGTACAAGATGTGCAGTAAAGCAGCAGCGGCATCTTCCTTTTCTCACCCCAGGGATGATTTTATTGCCTCTACCAGATGACATCAGTGGGGAGAGGTGAGGTCAAGATCGGAAAAACCTCAGGAGCTGCTTTAGCTTCTTTATTTCAGCATTTCAGATAATGTAATTCTTAAACTGATTGTCTTTTCCATGCTTTGCATGTGGTGTCTATGAGCATCCATGGCTTTCTGGGTTTAATACAGCAGGTATCCTTCCAAACCCTGATTCACATTGTTGTCATATGCTACTTCTAGTGCTGCAAAGAATCAAACACATTTAATTGGTATGCTGAAAAAAGTTTGGAGGTAAGTTGTGAGGCTATATGTGGATCTGCTGCAGATTACTTCATTGTAATTTTACTGGAGATTGAAATAATTCACACATTTATTTTTATTATTTTAAGTGATTAGTGATCATCTCTTCAAATTATACATGAAATTCTTCAACGATAAGGTTTCTTCCTCGAGATGCTCCTTCCCTCCTTCAGTCTCTTACAACTCCCTAGTGCCCACCGATTCCACTCCCACCCTAATGGTCTCCAACCCTATCCCAGCTGACAGATCCTGGACCACCTTTGAGCGCCGTATCTAAATCCCTGGTCCTCAATCTCTGCCTCAAACTGAAATCCTGTAATTGCTCCTTGGACCCATTCCCCTCCTACCTATACGAGAACATTCCCGCTCAGGCTATTTCTTCTATCACCATTCTCATAAACTCCGCCCTTCAGTCGGGCCATTTATCCCCAGAAATGGGTCATATCGCCTTGACCCCACTACTGAAAAAATCTGACCTTGACCCTTCCCTTCCATACCATCCAGCTATCGCCCAATTGCAAATATCCCTCTCCTAACCAAGATGCTAGAGTCCATCATTTCTTCCCAACTCTCATTATACTTAGAGAGATTCTCTATTCTTTTACCCTATCAAAATGGCTTTCGTCCTAACTGCAGCACCGAATCCCTACTGTCTTCCCTGATTTCAAGGGTTCAACAACTTCACTCTCGAAACAAGTTCGCCGTCCTCCTACAATTTGACCTTTCCGCTGCTTTTGACGTTGTTCACTATGATATTCTTGTTTACCAACTCTCTGAGATAGGTATCAACTCCACAGTCCTAGGTTGGTTCTCTAAATTCCTCCACTCTCATTCTTACATTGTTAACATGAATGGCACCTCATCCTCCCCCTGGAAACCGAATTGTGGAGTCCCGCAAGGCTCTCCACTATCCCCTATCCTTTTCAACATCTATATGTCCTCCCTAAAACTCCTCCACCTATCCCCCCCTTGAAACAATTTACACATATGCAGACGACATCCTCGTCCTCCTCGAGACCGATTCGAACCTCACCAACCTGTCTAAGAACATATCCTCTTGTATAATGAACCTACAATCCTGGGCCCACACTGTGCAAATGAAATTGAATGAGTCCAAAACAAGACTTCTTTGGCTCGGTCCAAAACTAGATCACCTACCCACCTCCATCCCACTACCCTCTGGCTCCTCTCTGCAGCTTGAGTTCTCGAGCAAGGTCTTGGGCATCATCATTGATTCCACATTGTCCTTCAATGACCACCTCCATTCCTTGGTAAAAAAATGCTTTTTCAGCCTTCACATGCTGAGGAAAGTTAGATCCTGCTTCCATCAAAAACATTTTACCCTCCTTGTCCAATCCATCATCCTCTCCAGATTGGACTATTGCAACTCTATCTACTTAAGCCTAACTAAGAAAAACCTCCACAGACTCCAACGGATTCAGAATGCCGCGGCCAAGCTCATCTTCGCTAAAAGTAAATTTGACCATGTCTCCCCGCTCCTGGCCAAGCTCCACTGACTTCCGATAATCGCCAGGGTCCACTATAAATGCGCCTGTTTAACTTTCAAAATCCTATATGGTATCCTCCCTCCCTTTATCCCTCTTCTTGGAATTCCTAATACCACCAGATCCTCCCACAAATTAAAACTATCCTTCCCCTTGCTAAAAGGCATTTCCCACACAGGAAAGCTAGGGACCTCCCTCCACTTCAAAATCACTGAGCTCTGGAACAACCTTACCTCCTCTCTTCGGAACTTGAGCTTTCTCCAAGTTTTCCGCAAACATCTGAAAACCTGGCTTTTCTCAAAAAATGTAAGTCTCCCTTCAACTTAGGAATCAAGGAAACTCTTATATCTTGGCATCCCAAGTCCTCTAAATTTTCTTCACACTTCTACCTCTAACCCTCTGTTGTAGTTCCTTCCTATTTCTCCTACTGTAAACCGCATCAAGCTCTACGAACGTGGAGATGATGCGGTATACAAACCTAAGGATTAGATTAGATTAGATGAAAGCTTGAGTTTATATGATGAATGTTTCTTTACCTTACATGCACAGTGTTCAACCTCTTTGCAATGAGCAAGGCATGTGAAAGACATTAGTTAAAATATGCCACAGTTGACAGATCAAATATAAACACCATAGAGAGCATGGAATACTTTAACTTGGATTGGGAGACAACCAAGAGCCCTATAAAATAAGGCTTGAATACCTAAATAGGCAAACATAAGAAAGGAAGAAAAGAGGGGATATAGATAAATTGGTCCTTGGGGCAAGATCGCATCAGTGATAAGATGTCCATATGTGAGCTCCGTTATCCTCCAGGCTGCTGTATTTTCTAAGCCAGCTCATTCGATCCATTGAAGATAGGTAAATGAAGGGGAAAGCCCAGGCTTTATTGCTCTGCTTCTGGGCCACAATCTGACTTGAAACAAGTGACTTTGGACATGTTTAGGAGCTTCCATGGTCCAAATGTTGATCAAACTTCAGTTTCCAACACAGAATATAGCACAGATGAGGTTTCTCCTAGCCCAGATCATAGACCAGTTCTCCAACGACCCAGAAGCATTAGCCAAGGAGTGCTACATGATGTTGGTCTGGTAGTGAAGATTTTTGCTGGATTGCAAGGAGGAATCCTGAAGGCTGCTCCCTCACCAGTGCCTATTAAAGCTTATCCGTCTGCTCTGAAGCTGCTAGGCTGGGCAGATGCTCTAGGTGAGAGTTTTTCCATGCTTGCTCTGGTTTCAAAGGGGAGTTGCTAACTAGTCTCGAGAATTGAGTTGCCATAATGCCAGTCTTAGAGTTTGAGACCAAGATAGAAGTAGTTAATAATCTTTCCAGTGCAATAGGTAAGACATTCTGAATCTAGACAGATGGGTAATATCCCCATAGCCGCATGCATCTGCAGAAGGAATCCACTCCAGATATTTCCTCTTGCATCTGCTGTACTTCACTGGGCTCCTTAGCTCTATGTACAGTTCTTTCCTTCTGCATGCATGCAGGAGTGTTTGTTCTGCTCTCCCCATTTTATTATTTTATTCGGTGTATTTTTTTTCATCCTTTTTTCAGGGATTCTGGTGCTTTTTTCCCAATTCTGCCTGCTTTGATCGGTTTGTAGCTGACGGGCCAATCCCACTGGGTAACAGTTAGCCAGCCTGCATAGTTTTCTCAGCTACTGTTAAGCAGGGGTCGAACGCAGGCTGTTGGGCACCCCTAGGAGACTCAGTGGTGTCTTTCAGGGTTCTGGCTGCTGTGTCCTCTCGCCTCTGCCTGTTCCGGTGCGCATCCATTAGTCCACAGGGGTAAGGTGCAGTCAGGTCACAGTGAATACAGGCTGTCAGCCTGTGAGGTGAATTGAGGGAGGTTGGAAAAGTGGGTTTTAAGTGTTTCTGAATGTTCCCCTGTGCTCCCCCTCCTGAAAAATCCTAAAATCGCTTTTTTTTTTAGTTTGGGAAGTGTAAAAAAATCACAATTTTGGAATGAATTTCTTGATGGCAGCCATCTTGGATTTTTAGCGATCTTTTTTCCTATAGCTCCGTTTCTCCAACACTGCAAATTTTGCCTAGAAACTTGTTGAGAAGGAGTCCTTGGGCTCTCCTTATGTGGATTCTTCCCTGGATTGCACAAATTTAGTACTTTTAGAGTGTTCTTGTGCCACATACTGCATGGCACATCTGGAGGAGGTGGCAGCATCCAGCTTAGCCTCTCCCCTGCTGAAGCAGGTGACTAAACTCTCAGCTAGCCCTGTGGGCAGCCTTCTTTGCTTTTGGGGCTCGGCACAGCTGTTCTGTCTATCTAGCTGTGGACCCTTCTCAGACTAAGAAAAACAAATTTAAGTCATCTAGGGGTGGCTCTACGCCCCAGGACCCGGCCACTTTTTCAGACTTTATGAAATTTTTGTGGACTGAGTTTCAGAACCGGCGTTTTCCTCCTGTGCAATCCTAATCTGCTTCCGTGGCATCTGGCGTTGCTCCTTTGGACCCGACCTTGACTCAGTCTGTTGTTGTTGCAGTGCTGCTACTACTACTACTATTTCTATAGCACTGAAAGGCATACGCAGTGCTGTATATTTTAATAATAATAATCAGTTTATATACCGCAAGGCCGTCAAGTTCTATGAGGTTTACAATAGTTAAAAAATAAAAATAAATTAAAGAAGTTGAATATAACTAAAAAAGTTAAAAGCCAATAATTAGAGACACTAAAATGATCAAAATAGTGCATAATAAAATTTTTACGAATTAGCTGCCTAAATACTTCGAAAACAGGTATGTTTTTAGATGTCTCCTAAATTCCTCATAAGTGTCAGTAAGCAAAAGCAATTGTTCTAAATCCTTACCCCATAATGCTGCTTGATATGAAAAAAGATTTTGATGATTTTTTTTAAGTTTACATCCTCTAACAGGCGGAAAAACAAAATTCAAATATGGGTTTCTCTTATGTCTGTTGGTTGCAAAAGAGAAAAGCTCAATTATATATTTGGGAGCTAAATCAAACAAAGCCTTAAAACAGAAGCAACCAAACTTAAACTTCACCCGCACCTCCATTGGCAGCCAATGCAGTACAAGATAGGAGAGTATTATGTGATCATATTTCTTCAACCTAAAAATCAGCCTGACCGCCGCTTTTGTACTATTCACAATTGTTGCATATTCTTCTGGGAAATTGCCAAATAGGCAATATTGCAGTAATCAAGCTGGCTTAGTATAAGAGGCTGTACCAAAACTCTAAATGATGAAACATCAAAATAGGCCCTAATGGACTGAAGCTTCCAAAGAGTAAAGAAACCCTTTCTGACCAAAGAGTCCACCTGGTTCTTCGTAGTCAAGCCCTGGTCCAATATTATTCCCAAAACCTTAATGGTAGATTGAATAGGCAGTCAGAAGAGCTTACAATCTAATTTAGACAGGACATTTCAGGGTTGCGGAGATTATGGTAGAGGAAATGATACAGTGGGTATAGGTATCTGACAGCAGTGAGTGGGAGTTAAGAGTTGAAAACAGTTTAAAAAAATGGGCTTTTAGCTTGGATTTGAATACTTCTAGGGATGGAGCATGACATATTGATTCAGGCAGCCTGTTCCAGGCATACGGTGCTGCAAGAAAGAAAGGATAGAGTCTAGAGTTGGCAGTGGAAGAGAAGGGTACAGATAAGAGGGGCTTGACTGCCTGACCCTGATCTGGGGAATCCAAATGCGGATGATTCACTTCTTGACTCCTTTTTTGCAGATGCTGGATCCATGGATTCCTCTGGGGTCTTAGATCCTAGGGATGATCCCACAGTCCTGCACTTAAGTCTACAGCTTTGCTGTACCTTACTTCTGAATCTTTGCAGGAGTTGAATTTGGTCACTCAGCTGGCTCCGTCCACTTCTTCTTCCTGACTTTGTGGTGTGCGCTCATTGTCTGCTACCTTTCCATGGCACCCTGATATGAGCGTTTTGGTCTCAGAGCAGTTTGACTTTCCAGACAGTGCTCTTAAAATTGCTAGAGCTATGTCATGCTTATATCTTCTAGCACAAGAGTGTTGGCATCTTTTGGGTCAGCCCATGGTGGATTCTTTGTTTGCGCAGGTGACTAAATGCATCTTTCTGCCCAGTGAAGGTGGTATAGTGCTAAAAGATATGCAGGACCGCCATGTGGATGTGATCCTCTGGAAACTCTGACGCAGCTGCTTTAGGCATCAAAGCTGCTTTGGCGACGTCCTTTGTCATATGCACCTGTCTCTCTCTCGACTGAACACACTGGATTGAGAGGCATTGGATCCTCCTCCTCAGCTTCTTTTGGCTGGGACAGATTAAATGGCTGATGCATTGTATGACCTTATGTGAGTTTTGGTAAAGGTGTCATCATATTCCATCTCTGCCCGCAGAATGCTCTGGATCAGACAATGGGTTGGTGATTCCATTTCCAAGGCTACTTTGACTAGACTGCCCTTTAAGGAGCAGTTATTATTTGTCAAAGGTCTGGACAACCTCGTGGATTCTGTGATGGACTATCACCCTAAGACTGCCTGACAGAAGACCCAGGACCTCTCAAGATTCTGGTTGCTCTAATTTTTGTGGCTCCCGGCAATCCCGACCGTATATAAGTGCCACGTCACAGAGATTTTCACAGGGCTTCCATCACCGATATGCTGGCTACAGGCATCCCCAGCCTTCCACCTTCCATTCTGCACCCTTGCCTAAAAGGCACAATGACACCAGACCAAGGGATGCTCCTCTATAGATAGGGGACAGGCTCTCCACATTTCTTCCCACCTAGACTCGTATTACGTCCGAGTAGTGCGTCTGGACTGGTTTGTCAACGTTAGAAAGAACAATCTGATGCCCACACAGTCACTAGAATATCCGGGGGTTCTCTTCAACATGGCTGCGGGCCACATCTATCTCCCAGAAGCCCATAGGCAGAAACTGTATTCCCAGATTTCTTCCCTTCTAGGGCAGCTGGCTCCTCCAGCATGGTACTATCTTCAAGTTCTGGGATCCATAGTTGCCACACTGGGTGTGGTTCCTTGGGCAAGGGTGCACATGCGTCCTCTTCAGCATGCTTTGCTCTCTTGTTGGGCTCCGCAAAGAGATGCCTTAGAGGCCTGTCTTCCTTGGACTCTGGAAGTTCAAGCGAGCATGGATTGGTGGCTTCTCCTGCATTCGCTCTGCAGGGGCATACTGCTGCAAATTGCCTCCTGGATTGTGGTGATGACAGATGCCAGCCTTCGGGGCTGGGGAGCCCACTCCAATCATTGTCCTGTTCAGGGGTGTTGGATGCCCTCTCAGCAGAAATGGTCAATCGGTTGGAGCTCAAAGCCATTTGTTTGCCAAGTTTTACAGAGTAGATGTAGCAGCAAGACAGGAATCTGCTTTTGGATCCTCGGTCTTGAGGGTCGGCGCAGTCAGCCTGCTCTAGTTTTTTGGGGACTGCTTTTGTACATCCTATCTGTCTAGAATATCTCACCTATTGCACTGGAAAAAGAGATTATGTACTTACCCTGGTAAGCTCTTTTCCAGAAGATAGGGGAGACATTCTAGACTCCCGCCCAGTCCTTCCTGTGTCTGCCTACTGTTTCAGTCTGTTTATGCTTCTCCAGGTTGATTCTTGGATGCCTGTCAGCCCTGGGGGGCTGGGAAGAATTTCTATATATGTTTCCATTTTATATGGGAGTAGTGTCTGAGTTCCTTTGAAGCCTTTGTTGGAGGTTAACAGTACTGTTTGATTTAATTCTTGAGCAGAACACTTTGGTTTTAAGTCTGTTGTTACAGGTGCCCTTACCGCATGTGGATTGGGTGGCTCTCAGTGCTTGGGTACTAACTGTAGGTGGAGCTAAAGAGTCCTGTGAAGTACAGCAGAGGCAAAAGGAAAAATTCAGAGTGGATTCTTTCTGTAGATGCACATGGCTAAGGGAATATTTCCCATCTGTTTAGAATGTCTTACCTATCTACTGGAAAAGATCTTACCAGGGTAAATCATAATCTCTTTATGCTCAACTCTATCTAAGGATAGAGGTCTTTTACATTGGCAAATAGAGCATATGGTAATCAACTGAGAGAGAATAATCTGAGATTCCTTAATTTTTGCAAATCTCCATTGATTTCTCCCTTGGATTTGGTTCAAAAGTATTTTAAGGAAATATTGGGAATTGTAGATGAACTGCTACCAACTAAGGACTAAGGGCTAGATTCTCAAAAATTTGCGTTATAAACCAATGGACCGCTGTTGTTGCCTTTAGGTAGCGATTTTAAAAAAGCGAGTCATTCTCTAAAAAGCGCTCATGCAAATTTGGTTGGTGGAAAGTAGTGAAGATTCACTAAATTTGCATGTGCCTATCGCTAGTGATAGTGATGGGCACATGAACAGAATAAACGCAAAAAAACCCCAACAATAAATCAAGTCGCTGAAGTCAAGCAACCCTCCAGCCGACAGCAGGAGAGATGCCTACTAGAGAATGACACGGGGAAAAAATCTGTCCCCGTCACCGCCCCGTCACCGGCCCACCATCCTCTGCACCGCCCCGTCACCGCCGTTCCCTTCACCGCCCCGTCACCGTCACCGCCATCCCTTTCACCGCCCCGTCACCGCCACTGCCATCCCATTCACCGCCCCGTCACCGTCCCCGCTGCATCCATATAAGCCTTAGTACTGTAATATTTAGCTTATTCCTTTCTTATAAATCAAAGTTCCTGCTGCTGAACTAGAGAAAGAGATGTTCAGCTGGCAGGGCTTTGTTTATAAATTTTTATCAACACAACTAATATACTATTTTATCCTAAAGCAAAAAATAAATAAATAAATATAATTTTTTCTTCTACCTTTGTTGTCTGGTTTCTGCTTTCCACATCTTCTCATTGAATTCCTTCCATCCACTGTGTGTCTTCTCTCTGCGTCTTCCATTTGCTGTTACTGTGCCTCTCCCTTCACCCCTCCCCAAATTGGTCTAGCACCCATCTTCTTCCCTCCGCTCCCTCATAGTCTGGCATCTGTCTTCTTCCCATTCTGTCTTCCACATTTCCCTTCAGGGTCTGTTCCTCTCCACCCTCCTTCAATGTCTGTCCTATTCCTTTCCACCACCACCCTTCCCTCCCTCCTTTACCATCTGTTCCTTTCTACTACCCTTCAGCTCCTCTCGCGTGGCCTATCTATCTACCTTCCTCCCTCTTATTTTCATGGCACGTTACAATGTAATTTGTGCAAGCCACTGGAGCCTGCGAGCTCGATCCCTGTCCCATCCCCACAAACCATCTCACTTCTGTGCTCCTATTTTCCCCATTTCTAATATCTCCCCTATGTATCTGCCATTGCCCCCCCCTGTGTCCATATACCATCCCCATGGCATGTCCCCTTTTTGTCTCTGTCCCTATGCCCCATGCACATAATTTCCCCTCTTTCTGTTACCTTCCTGTGTCCAGATTTCCCCTATCTTCCTCTTCCATACCAGTGTGTCTCTTCTTTTCAACCCCATCTAGCTTTTTTCCCTCTTTCTTCCCCCCCCCTGCTTCTAGCATCTGGCTCACCTGCCTGTCCTTCCCTTTCTTTCCTGCTGTGGGTTTTTCTTTCCGTTTTCATCCCCTTGGCCCAGAATCCTTTTCCCTTTCACTCCCTCCTTACAGTCTGAGCCGGGAACACGGGTGATCGCACGGTCCTCGCAGCCCCCACCCGCCTGCCCAATCGATCCTAGTGTTTAGCCAGCTCTCTCCCTTCTCCTCACCTTAATTTGCAGGCTTTCTTTTTCAGCGACCTGCACGCTTTCCCAAAGAGCCGCACACGCGCGGCTGCTCAGTGTTCAATCTTCTGCTCTGCTGCAACTTCCTGTTTCCGGTTGCGTCAGAGCAGAAGATCGAAACTGAGCAGCAGCGGCTCTTTGATAGCGTGCGGGTCGCCGAAAAAGAAAATCTACAAACTAAGGTGAGGAGAAGGGAGAGAGCTGGCTAAACACTAGAATCGATTGGGCAGGCGGGTGTGAGCTGCGGGGACCGCGCGATCCTTCATGCCTCACTGCGGGGACAAGACCCATTCACCGCCCCGCGGGCGGTGAATGGCCTTGTCCCCGTCGCCGCAGCGACTGCTAGTTTTCTTCCCCGTTTTCGGCGGGTGACCCGCGGCTAAAATGCGGTGGCCGCGGGTAAACCGCCACCGTGTCATTCTCTAATGCCTACTCTTTCCTCCTGCCAAGCTGCTGGGGTGGGGGTGCCGGGGTGGAATGGCTGCCATAATTTTTCACAAGTCCCGCCAGAATCTATGGCAGCCATTTAGAAAGCAGCGCAGGGCCGAGTGGGAGAGCGTAAAGCTTGCTTCTGACGTCTGTGCGCCGCTGGCAGGGAATTAAGACGAGGGAAGGATACATGCTGGACCGCCTGGTTAAAAAGGAGGGACGATGGACAAATGGGCAGGGGGAGAGGGTTAAAAAAAAAAAGGTGGTGCGGTAGCAGCGGGCGGATGGGTTTAAAAAGATGGTGCAGCGGCAGTTTTTTTTTATTTTTTATTTTTTTTACAGTGGTATGGGGGAGGATAACAAAATGTGTACCTTCGCTTCATAAGACGCACCGAGATTTGCACCCACTTTTGGGTGGAAAAAAAGTGTGTCTTATGGAGCAAAAAATACAATAATTAATTAAATCCAATGATTTAATTATTGGAGCCAACAAGCACTTAATTGGTACTAATTATGATTTGGGTACTATACATGCTGTTCTATAACTGCATCGTGCACAACTCAAAAGAAGGCGTGGCTATGGGAAGGAGCAGTCACAGAAGATGCATACAGTGTGACAGACTAGTGGGGATCCACGCCTAATTTGCATACCAGGATTTATACTAGGTTTCAGCTGGCATAAGCCCTCAAACCCAAAGCTGAGTGGTGCTCAAAAAAGAGTGCACATCCTGGAGCACCATTTATAGAAGAGAATTAAGTGCCAAATTTTCAGTGCAGTTCCTAGAATCTGGCCCACAAAAGGGTAGTTTCATAACTAGGCACTTGGGATCCATGCCCCTTATGTGCCAATGCAGAGAAAAGTAGCACATATGCACGCAAGAACTGTAAGCACTATTCTGTAAGGGTGCACATAAGTGCTGCACTCGAAAATCAGTGCCAAGCACAATTTTATATGGGATGCATGCCCTTTATAGAATTGGCATTAGTGCTAATTCCCAGGCCTAACTTTGGGTGCCAGATTACATTTTTTGGAAACCTGGAGTAAATCCTGGCGTCCAAGTTAGGATGCCGAGGCCATATTACATTACATTACATTAGTGACTTTTATTCCACCATTACCTTACGGTTCAAGGCAGATTACATAAGAGGTTATCTGGACATTTCCAGAAGAGTTATATAGTTGAGCGGGTTACTTTGGGGGGATTGAAATGCTTCCTGCGGAGTTAATTTGTCTTAATGGATTTCTTGAATAGTAGGGTTTTTATTTCTTTTCTGAAAGTTTTGTATTCTGTAATTCAGCCCACAACTTTTTGGAATGCCCTTGCCATATCCCAAGCCACACCCCATTTTGAGTTATGCGCTAGTAGAGTTAGGTACATAGTAGTATAGAATAGTGCAACCAGATGCGTGTGCCAGTTAGCATCAGTAATTGGTTGTTAGCACCCAATTATTAGTACAAGGACTTAATAATTAATTTGCACACACATCTTGGGTGCGGATCCAATTTAGGTGCATAATTCTGGGCACCATATACTTAAAATCTGGGGGGATAATGCTTAATTGCAAGGGGGTGTATGTGAGGGTGGAGGATGGGCTGGACATAGGCAAGGCCAGTACTCCCTCTAAGGATTGGCCAGGTGTGTGCAAATTTTTTCTCATGTGAGTGACAAGTTCTAAAAGTTGTTTTTTTTTTCATGTGTGCAACAAGTTATATAAATAAATCAAATATGTTCCAAATTTGCAAGTGTTTTTATGAGCGACCATGTAAAATATATATGAGCAATTGCTTACATGCTCAGGTTAGAGGGAACATAGGGCAGGGATCCCAGTTACTTTTGCTGCATATAGGTGCCCACAATTATCCCAGTTCTATGGCCAGTGTAACTGCAGATACCTAAATATAAGGTGCATCGATGCCAGGTTACACTAGTATTCTTTAATGGAATCTGGTCACCAGCTGCTGGTTACCATGTGACATTGGGGCACCTAGAAGAAAGCAGCCACTTATGGAATTGCCCCCATATAGGATATATATATTATATATATATATATATATATATACGCATAAATTATATATATATATATATATATATATATACGCATAAATTATATATATATATATATATATATATATACACATAAATGATATACATATATATATATATATATATATATATATATATACACGCATAAATGTACTGTAAGTTTAGAGACTCTGGCCATTTTTAGAAAAGCACTGAATTATAATCAATGGATAAAGTCCTCCACGTCAATACAGCAAACAAAAGGACTAAGCTTACCTAATCGTCAGAGAATGCTCCTAAGCTCTCAGAGGCCTGCACTGATAATTCAAGGTATTTAAATCAGTACTTGCAGGAACAGGATATCACAGCTCAATGAAAGATATCCTGTTCCTGCAAGTACTGATTTAAATACCTTGAATTATCAGTGCAGGCCTCTGAGAGCTTAGGAGCATTCTCTGATGATTAGGTCAGCTTAGTCCTATTTTTTGTTTGCCATTTTTAGAAAAGGCCATTTCTGCACTGCTATAGTCATGAAAATGTTTTTTAAAATGAGCATCTAGACACTGGTGGTGATGAGTCTAGAAAAGAGGTGAGCAAACAATTCCAGAATTTACAGGTTTTCATGTTAAGCTATTTTAAAGATGCAAGGAAAAACAAGTACTCTCGCCAATAGATTTTCTTTTTAATAAGCTTTGTCCTGAGGAAAGGGGCTCAGAAATGATGACTGTTGGTAATATGTAGTGAGTTTGGGGATTTTCAAACTGTTTTATCCAGGGATGCTGTGCGTTAAAAAATCCATTGCACGCACCTATTAAACCAACAGGGTCCATCTCCAGCCAATGTAAATTTTTGAAACATATCTTTCCGTTGGGAAGTAATTTTATTAGGGCCAACAATCTTCTTACCAAACCTGACTGGATTTCCATAGTCTAATTATACTATACTATAATAATAATAGCTTTAGCTTTATTTATATCCCGTCATGCATTTTCAGTTCAAGACGGTGAACAACAAGAGATGCTGTAAGGACAGCGAGGTTACATCAGTTAGATTTGAGAAGGTATGGAAGACAGTTGAGCCCGCCTAATCCCCATCATAGTGGGTTCAAGGTGGATAACAACTATTGCAAATATAAATAAAAACCCTCCCAAAAGTTATTATTTTACAGCTTCATAGAATTTCTTGAATAGACAGTATTTCAATAACTTCTAAACACTAATATAAGTAGGAACAAGACAAACATTTAGGGCTCCTTTTACGAAGATGCGCTAATGTTTTTAACCCGATTCTGTAACCGGAGTCTGCAACATGGACATCGGTTACAGAATCAGGTTAACTTTGGGCGGGTGTAGGCCCGATTCTGTATAGGACACCCGGGACGGGCGTCCTATACAGAATCCGGGCCTAAGAGTGAAAATTTGTATCATATTTATAAATATATTTTAATATTAGGTTTCTGTATCAAGAGTCTTTTGTAATGTTATATATATTTTTAAAAAGTATAGAAAGGGTGTTTTTCTGGTGGCCAAAAACTGAATTTCTTAACTCTTTCTGCATTAATATCAGATTCATTATAAAAGAGCAATCATTTTTAATCATTACAACAAAAATATTAATGATCAATAATGTTAACTGATAGGATAATTCAATGATGCCACAGCAAGTAGTGTTTAGCCCACTAGGTGGCAGAAGAGCAAACTTTATAAAATATCTATTATACAGTACCTCTATATGTTAAAAAAATTATATATATATTCATACGCACACACACACACAAAATAAATCCATTTAATCTCATAGATGACCTTTTCTAAAACATAATAGCATAGATGGTGCTTGCTCTGAAAAAAAGTAAAAAAAATAAAGATAATCTTTCAGAAAGTGTAGTTTCGGTCCCATAGGTCTTCATTATGTCAAGGAGATGAATACTGTGAACAGTGTTAAAAGATTGCTGGCTACTACTGAGGTGTAACTTAGTGGGTCCTGCAGAAGTGAATATGTGCTTTACAGACCCAGGCATGGAGTGCTGGAGCTCTTCTAGGCATTTATTAGAAGTGTGCATTCAGAGTGCTAAAGCTGAGACATCATTATACATGAAACCATAGGCTATGAGTAGAATCAGATATGACTTTATACTTTCAGAGACCACCAGCCAAGTTATTCTAACCCAGGACTGAGTGTTTCCTTGGGGAGAGCTTGCGTTTGACTAGGTGTTTTCATTATTTTTTTTCATAGCATTTGCTATTCTGATGTCTTGCTATCTTTAAAATACATGTTCCTTCTGTTATCGCAGATTGAATTGGGAAAGCAAGATCAGATAGCTGCGACCTCTAATCTGACAGCAAGGTGAACGCTCATGCTCAAAGATTCTTCATCAGCTGTCTAATTACCTTTCTGAGATATGAAGAATGCCTTGCTGCTTTGTATGGGCCTATGGGCTGCTGGAGATAAACAATCTAACAAAATATGTTGCAAGGGAGGTCCATAAGTATTCTGTCTCTTGCCAGGCTACTCAATAGAGCTCTTTTGTATCTACATGGTGTGGGCTGTAAGGGGACATATGTTGTTACAAGCTAAAATACAGAATTTGTACCATCAAGGTCGACTTAGAGGAGTATCCCCTTCATCCCCCTTATTCTTGACAAGATATACAGCTTTATCCTTGGGCGCAGCAGTTCACATTCTTCCTGACACAGTTTTATTATTGCTTTTGAATTAGGACAAGAAAGGGCTAGTGGGCTGGTTAAAGCCATCTGTTTGGAAGTATGAGAACTTGCTTCCTGGTGGCCTGATTGGCTGCAGTTTGAGGGGTGTAGGAATGTGAACAAGGGCCTTCTGGTGTATTCTATTGCAAATGATCTGCTAACAAGAGTCAAAGTCTTAAAACTGCTCAAAAGCCAATGCACGTGCAGAATTTGCCTTCACTTATTTGTATTGTTCTTTTTGCCACAACTTAACTTTTATTTAACATGGGTCCTTGCTCTACTTGAGAAAGTAGTTGGTGGACATGTTTTTTAAATGAAAGATCAAAATATCCTACCCTTGTTTTGAAACCTGAAAAGTTCACAGAATGAGATGGTCACTCTCTGTCCTCTGAACTTGTGGGTTGTGAGCTACTTTAATATAATTCTATATAGCATATGGATAATTTTCCATTGATGAGCAGCAATGAATCAGGCACACAACTGGGTGATGTCATCCAACAGAACAAATGTGAAACGAAGCTCATCCATATAATTTGTAAATTTGTAGATTTCACTAGTTCTTTGACATTGATGTTGTCATTCTTTTTTTTTTTTTTTTAAATAAATGACACATGTTTCTTAGTATATTGCTGAACTCAGGATTTAGACTTTTCCTGAAATGCAACAGAAAGATCCAGAATACACATACAAAAGTGCCTTTTAAGCCTGAGTTCTGACCATGATCCAAACTATAAGTCTTGTGCATGAAATACAGCAGGAGTTCAAAGAGAGAGTATTAATCACCTTTTTGAGTATTTTCAAGCCGAGAGTGAGCTGTTCCTCCAAAAATTACCCTAGAAGGCTTCCTGTATAGAGAGAGAATACTGTAGGTCTTGCTGTGCAGGCCAGTGACTCTTTCACTGAAAGACCATCACCATTGGGAACCATCAGACAGTGGTAATAGTAGATTGACTTATCTCATAGTTTTCCAGGCTCATAGTTCAGCTGCTTCTTGGGCACCTGCAAATACCTGAAGGAAAGCTGCTTATGTCAACCCTGACCAAAGTGCTAATGTAGTATTATACATACCAGCGCAAATGTCTCCTGCTGAGAGAAAGTGCATTGACTTTTTTCATACACAACACCAATAGTGCAGTGCCAGTACCTTTTTTCGTAGAGTCATACACCACAGTGAAAGACACTTGGCACATAACCAACCCACTTCTGTGTAGTTCATTCCTTCTACATCAGTGTTACAGTAGCAAACTAATCTTTGTTTTCAACGTCTTTATAAGTTCCTCTGCTTCAAAACCTTAACAGGCTCGTCTCCAATCTACCTATCGGATCACTTTGAACTTTCAGGCCTCACCCGCACTCGTAATGCCCACCTGTTTACCTTCCCGTCCCTAAAGGGCTGTGTCTACAAGAGGTTCCTAGATAGATCCCTGGCATTCCAAGCAGGCAAATGGAATAAATATCTTACCACTTTCATCTCTAGCTCACCCTCCTACCAAACTTTCAGGAAATCAATCAAATCCTATCTCTTTGACAAATTCCTCTGACCCCCCCCCCCCCCCCCCGCTTTGTATCCCTGCCTTGTATCTACAACATACTTCCGGATTCCCTGACCACTCCCTACTCGCTAAGCTATGCTGATTGATTTATTTGTAACATCACTGTATATGTACAGTCTCTTACTCTGTTAACTGCTCTGAACTGTTATGGTACTGCGGTATACAAAAATAAAGTAAGATTACTTCATCACTGTTCTAAGTTTGATCAGGTCACACCACTTCTAAAATCAGAACACATCCTACTGGTGTCATATCGCATTCCTTTTAAATATAATATTCTTTCTCATCAGATTCTATCGAGTGGTCGTCCTTCTTTTCTATATAGTTTTCTGTTTTCCATACTCACCACAACGAACTTTACAATCTTCACAACAGTTATTAGCCGTTCCCTTATTCTGCCAACTCTTCCTTGATTTTCATAGGAATTCTTAATTTTCTATCATGGCTCCCACTCTCTGGAATTCTCTGCCTTTTACAAAGCTGCGCTAGTCAGAAATCTACCACCTGCTCAAAAGGAGGCGGTAGTGGCTAGCGCGTGCGGCAGTTTAGCACTTGCTATTCTGCTCATTAAGGCCCTAGCGCGGCTTTGTAAAAGGAGCCCTAAGTCTGCTGTCTTTTAGTGAATGGTCACCTTTAGTTTGGTCAGACCATTATTTATGCAGATTTACTCTAAATTGTAGATGATCTTACATAAACTTATGTCCAAAGGAAAAGTCGATTAGGACGAGGGAAAATCAATATTCAGCTGTTTTGGAAAAGAATGGGATCTTCTCTACAGACAATTCCAATCCTTGCCTAAATCGTATAGAATGGCCGAAATCCATAGAGACCACACTAGACTCTGTGGCTCCACTAGTTAAGAGAAAAGAACCAAGAAGTGAAAAAGACTATGGTTTTCTGCAGAACTGAGGAGTTTGAAATAAGAATGTCACAAATTAGAAAAGGCTTGGAGGAAGTCAGGGGATCCATTACTTAGAGATAAATGGAGGAAATCATTCTCACACTGCAACTGTCAAATTAAGTAATGCAAATGCAAATATTTCTCATATTTGATTGGGGAGAACCAAGCCAGATTTAAGGAAACTATTTAAAATTCTGACAGCACTTTCTAACTGGTCTTCTGTGAATTCTTCAAATGTAGATTCCCCTACATTTAACACACTAGCACTATTTCTCAAATGAAATTGAGAGTATATTTAAGCTATTTGGAAATTCTGCAGATAATTAGATTATCTGTTATCTATTAGATGATGCTAACTGTAAGGACGGTCTAGCTAGTACTGTATATCAATAGATAGTGTGGACAGCTTTTAATATAGTCACAGCCAAACAAGACTGAATAAAAAGGTTATTTGGAATGGGTTGGCAACTGGATATATGTTCATCTTATCTGTATCATGATATTTCAGAAGAAGTACTTAACTGGTTAGAAGACTTGGTCAATTGTACTTTGAAGCAAGGATGGTTTTCAGAGGCATTCAGTGAAATTTTACTTACACCCATCCCAAAAGATGTAGATTTAGACCCATCTCAATCCACTAGATATAGCCAACAGCAAGCATACGTTTTTATGACAATGTTGATAGAGTTTGTAGCTGTTTCATAGCTAAAATACTATATTATGTGTTGGAATCTGCTGTTATCCACTGAACGTGGGTTTAGAAATTCACACAGTACAGAGACATGCTAGGTTGTTCTGGTGTCTAGAGGAAGATCAGTGTTAAGTGAGCAAATGCTGTTACTACAATTTCCTGGAGGAAAAGTCCATAGTCTATTATTGAGAAAGACATGAAATGTTGCTACTCTTTGGGTTTTGGCCAGGTATTAATTACCTGGATTGGCCACCATGAGAATGGGTTACTGGGCTTGATGGACCATTGGTCTGACGCAAAAAGGCTATTATGTTCTTATGTCTCTGCGGTATTTGATAAAGTAAATCATACTTTGTTACTAAACAGACTATCTGAACTAGGAATTTCAGGACCTGTTCTATAATGGTTCCAAAGTTTCCTGGTAAATAGATAATTAGGAGTACTAAAAGATGGATTGTATTCTAATTTTTGGACTCCACCATGCGGTGAATTGCAAGGATCTCCTATTTCACCATTGTTATACAATATCTTTATTACCACTCTTAAGTTCAATTATTCTAAACCCTGTGGAATGGCTATTGTAATATGCAGATGACATTTTTCTTTTCATTTCTGCGGATCTGAATTTAACAAGTCTGTCTACCAAACTGTCTAGAACAGAGGTTTCCAACCTCGGCCCTCACCAGGTTGGGTTTTCAGGATTCCCCAATGATTTTGCATGAGATCTATTTGCATATAATGGAAGCCGTGCAAGCAAATAGATCTCATGCAAATTCATTGGGGAAATCCTGAAAACCCAACTGGATTTCAGCCCTCGAGGACCAACGTTAGACAACCTTGGCCTACAGTCAGCAAAATACCATCTTAGATTAAACACTGAAAAACACTAAACTACTATCGTTTGGATTACAGATACATTTGATTCCATCTACTATTATGCTGGCAAATGGAATTAGCGTCAACTGAGAAATCCTCCAAGGTTCTGGGAGTCACTCTAGATAGCTCACTGAGTTTTTAAAATTATGTTAACTATATAATTTAAGTCTTTTTCTACACTACAACAGTTAAGAAGGTCTACACCCTATTGTTTCCATCAATATTACAGGATACTGATCCAGTTAATTATTCTGTCACTTCTGGACTATGGCGACAGGATAATTGCGCGCCAGACACCAGCGTGCTGACAATTCGGCGCAAGAAAGAAGCGTGCCGCAGGTAAACTTAGTTTTAAAGAGCTCTGACGGGGGTGTTGGGGGAACCCCCCTACTTTACTGCATAGTGTTTGCGCTGCCGTTGGGGGGGGTGTGGGGGGTGCAACCTCCCACATTATAGAGAAAATGGAACTTTTCCCGAAAAAAATCAGAAAAAGTTCAGTTTTCTCTATAATGGAGGGTTCCAACCCCCCAACCCCCCCTAACAGCAGCGCGAACACTATACAGCAAAGTGTGTGTGTGGGGGGGTTTCCCCACTCACATCCCGCTTCGGAGCTCTTTAAAACAAAGTTTTCCCGTGGTGCACTTCTTTCTTGCGCCGAATTGTCAGCGCTCGATTGTCGGCGTGCTGGTGTCTCGCACGCGACTGACTATGAACCTGGACTATTGTAATGCACTTCTTGCAGGAATTTCAATGAAATTAATGAGAAAACTCCAGCTGATAACAGAATACCACAGCGAGACTAATATTTGATAAATCGAGATTTGATCACGTTATACCATTGTCCATGGAGTTATATTGGTCACTGGTAGAAAAGCGAGTTGAATTTAAGTTAAGCTGTATAACATTTAAGATCTTAAATGGAAATGCTGCTGATGGTTTCTCCAGATTTACTGAACTATTAGGCAGATCTGTAGAACATTGTAACTTTAATTGTTTTACTTTATCCTTTCCATCTCTGAATGGTACAAAATACAAGTCAACTAACTGCAAATCATTCAATTATCAAACTATAAAAATCTGGAATTCACTTCCCATAGAGATCTGTATTACTCCTAAGTATGCTCTATTTCATGAATATCTGAAAACATGGCTATTTCAAAAAGTCTTTGTTAGAGGTTTAGTTTGACCTTGACTCTGCAAGGAATGTTAATCTCTGTGTAACAAAAATGCTGTTTGAAACCCACTATTTTACAAATCTGTGTTAGGAATTTAGACTGTTTTTGATTTTGCACTGTATGTTTACCTTTGTGTAGCAATAAAGCGGATTGTAACCCGCCTCAAACTCTGCTTAGCAAGGATTTGACCAAGATATAGGATTACATATAACATAACATGGCATGCATAAAGACCAGCAATTCTGATTATGGCAGAATCCATGTACAATTCAGCCTATTTCCAAAAGATTGGGCATAAAATATAAAGTCCAGCTGTCTCTGGGATTTAATAAGCTGCAACTGTCAGTAGTAGTTGAAGCAGCCATGAGAAAAGCAAAGAAATGTAGGGATTTCTCCAACACTCTCCTGGGAAAGCATTCCTGTTTGTTAGATCACTTTGGAAAAAAAGATTTTCAAAGTCATGCTGTCTGTTTGAACTGCTGCCCATCAGCTCTACATAGATAAGCACCTACTAATTTTGTATCCATATCTGTTTACATGCAAAAAAAAGCTTTATAAGATTGCCCCCTAGGTATGAATTGTGCTTATCAAATCACAAAAATGTATGGGGGTTTTTTTTTTTGCCGTGAATTTATTCTAATATGCAAATTAATGACCTAATGATAATTACCCTTAGGCAATATATACAAACTAAAATGCAGACATAATGGACTCAGGATTGAAAATGAAGCAATATGTTTCCACCCAGCAGAGGAAGCAAGAGCAAAACATCCATCTCTGACTTACAGCCTGTCTGCAACCTTAGAGACAGATTTACTAAGCTTTTGTTCCCATACACAAAAAACAGGAGAAAGCTTTAGTGAACTGGGCCTTTGGTATATTTGCTTTTATAACTTTCAAAGAGAAGATGACCAGGAAATACAGAGTTGTTTGTTGAAAATTGCCCGTGTGTAGCCGTGAGTGTGTATAGCCCAAGACAATGTCAGAGGCAAAGAGCAACTCATCATTATGAATCTTGAGGGATGATAGAGTAAATTACAATGTTGCTGTGGATATGAGTGCTCTAAGTGGAACCTAAGGACTTGTTTTTATTTTATTTTTGACTTCTGTTGAAAAGCCTGCAGTGATGTGATGCTCAGACAAATTTAATTGTTGAGAACATGCATGGAAATTGCAGAATGTTAATTGTATACAGAAGGGCCTGTGAGGCACTGTTCCTTCAGTAAGCTCTTTTAGGTAGGGACTTGATTTCTGTTACATTACCAGAGATAAGGCATGAAATGTAGGCACAGTTTTCATTATTTCAGTATTTGTAAGCCACATCTCAGTTTTACTGTCTCAGTCATCAGCACATTCTAGGCATACTTGTGAGGAGCTAAATACAAGACCGTATCAAACTTCGTAATGTATAAACCTGATATTTTTTGTTTAATGAGGTAACTTAGGTCTTCAAGTCTGTACCACAGCTCAACTGATTTTAACTTTAACTCATGATTCTTGTCTTAATTTTGATACTTTTCATGTTTATTGTACGTTACATTCTGGTTATCTGCTTAGTGTGTTGTATTTTCAAGGGAAAACTCCAATAAAAATATTGAGAGAAAAAAAAACAAGCCAGCATCAGTTCATGAAGTGAGAAAACAACCCCTGCTTCCATGAATTAGGAAAACTGCCCCCCTTATCGGTCTTTTGATTATCTAGTCAGAAGCATGCTTTCTATCTTCCAGAAAAAAATCTCAGTTTCTGTTGCCCTCAGACTCTTCCTTCCCAGCTGTCTGTTTTTTCTTTCTCCATTCCCAGCTTAATGTCCTAATTATTTTCACTTGACAGGGAGAGGTTGTGTGCTGGGGGTAGGGAGGACATAAGAACATAAGCAATGCCTCTGCTGGGTCAGACCTGAAGTCCATCTTGCCCAGCAGTCCGCTCACGCGGCAGCCCAACAGGTCCAGGACCTGAGCAATAATCCTCTATTTATAACCTTCTATTCCCTTTTCCAGCAGGAAAATGTCCAATCCTCTCTTAAATCCCAGTACTGTATTCTGCCCTATAACGTCCTCTGGAAGCGCATTCCAAGTGTCCACCACACGTTGGGTAAAGAAGAACTTCCTGGCATTTGTATTGAATCTGCACATATTGGGAGAGGGTTGGGGATGTCTCACGTTAGTTCCACGTTTGTTCACGTTTGTTCCATGGTGGATGACCAACAACCAGAAGAACAACTGCATCATGATCTGTGAGAATCTTCTTGAGCAGGCAAATGAAGACTTGGCCCCTGCTGACTTCTTGTTTCCTAAACTTAAATCCACGCTGAAAGGAAAGCGATTCAACACCATTGAAGACATAAAACAAAATTCAACGCAGCAACTTTTGGCAATTCTTGAAGATGATTGATGGGTTGATCTGTGCGCAGCTGCAGTACTTGAATGTGGTTCCCCTGTCCCTTTTCAGAGTGCCCTGGGCAAAGAAGATAGTACAAATATAAATTCCTTTCCTTGAAAATTGAGCTGCTGACCACTAAGAGTGCTCAAGAACAGCTATTTAAAGTCAAGGTTGCTCCTGAGCAACATTTGCTGTGAGGGACACTCACCTAGAAAGCTGTGCATTCCATTTAATTCTTGATCGTATCCAGTTTCCTTGGTTTGCACTTCCTATGTTTCATGTTCCAATATTTAACTTGTAAGACATCTTTGCAGCTTCTGAATCTCATTTCATAAGCTACTACAGTCAGCCATACAAAGGCCTTTGTTTTGTCCACTTCAGAAATGCTGGTTTTACTCTGAAGAGTCATCAGCATGTCCCTAGTGGCCCATTGAGTGCCTTACAGCCTGAGAGGCTCATTCTCCCGCATTATAGTCAGTTCAAAGACTTGAAGAGGGCTTGCAAAGCTGTAAATGGGTAACGGCTCCCTTATATCAGATCGTCTGGTTATTTATGTTCTCACTGGAACCCTGCTGCAGAGGAAAGCTTTTTTTGGAACCCTCAGCATTAAAATTAAATTGATTGTGATCCTTACTCATGCTTTTCTCAGGTTCCATTCCTAAGTTTTAAGAATCATTTACCAAAAGCAGTACCCCAAGTTCAAGCAGTATTGATTTTCAGAAAATTGATGAAATAATGGTTTTTTACATAGACTTTTGGTGAAAGCTGACATCTTGTTGATTTTCCATGCTGTGCTATAATTATTATGTTTTGTTACTTCTGGCTTACATTTCATGACTATGTGATTTGGTTTGGTTTATTTATTTATATCCCGCCCTTATTCAGGGTGGGTTACAAACTTACAAATAAAAAATTACAAAAATCAAGATTAATAAGATAAACAGTATATCAGGAGATACATACTGCAGTTACAGTAATAAAACAATATTTCCAATAAGACAAGTAATTATTCTTTCAATAACACATATTTGCAAAATAGATACATCTTAAGAATCTTATGAAACAGCAAATAGTTTTTAATTACTCTTATAGAAAGTGAATTCCAAGATATAGTTGCCTGGTACGAAAAAGAATAATTTAATATCTTATTAGATTTGAACTTGTTTACAATCAGAAAACCTAGTAAAAATTGATATACGTGTGTTGTGCAAATTGCCTTTATGAAGAAGAGATACAAACCCAATCATATATGGAGGCTCCTAACCATACAGAATATTTTTAAAAAAGTAGTGCATATCTTGAATTGTTTTCCGGCTTTAATTGAGAGTCAGTGTAATTTCAAATAAAATGGAGTCATCAAGTTGAATTTAAAATCTGAATAAATTAGGTGGGCTACCTTATTCTGCACAATCTATAGCTGTCTAATCAATGAGCATAGGTTTTGCCTAGGATGGACTATTGTAATATTAAGGCTTGGATTAACAATCTAAATATGGGTAGTTCAAAATATTTACAGAGAGCTCTGAGTTTCTTTAGAATGAAGAAATAATTTTTCACCAAGGACTTCACCTGGGGTTTCAGGGATAGAGAGCTATCCATCTCCACTTCTAGAATTCTTGATGACGCCTCAAAGCTAAACTTATCAGATTCGATAGTAAAACTTTGGGCTCCTTTTACAAAGCTGCGCTAGCAGTTTTATCGTGCGCTAGCCGGAAATCTACCACCTGCTCAAAAGGAGGCGGTAGTGGCTAGTGCGTGCAGCAATTTAGCACACGCTATTCCGTGCATTAAGGCCCTAGTGCAGCTTTGTAAAAGGAGCCCTTTGTGTAGACCAGAAATGCTCAGAAGGACCAATCCATATAAACTTGGTTTTCTTGCAATCTTAAACAATCCGATTACAGTAGTCTTGATTATACAATATAAACAGGACTGACTGCCCAATGATGGATAAGTGAAAAGTCAGGTAATATGGAAAACAATGGTAACCCCTTAAAAAATATACAGAAAAAATGGTACCCTCACCAGAAAAGTAGAGACTCGGATCCAAAAATTGCTGCACATACTGGAAAAGTATGGCCTCAGCTCAAAAGCGTGGCTTCCTTGCAGCATGTGAAGCCAGAAACAGGAAGTGAACCTGCTGACTTTTTTAATGGAGACGCAATGACATCGGAGGGGGGGGGGAAAGGGGGTCTGTTGGATTTGCTGGATGGTCAGATTAGCGAAGCTCAGATGATCAAGACTTTACTCTTGTTTAAGCCTGTTTTAAATTTTTTGATCTGTACCGTTTTTACTACCATGCCCAGCAGGTTGTGTGCCAACAGAGCCTTTTGCTTTTACTATGCTTAAGGTGTTTATTATTAAGCAGTGAATTTATTTTCTTAATTTTTTTTTTTTTTTGCTGCTTTATACCTATAGATGATATGCAACTAAAGGCTGTTTCATGTATCTACATACTGTACTTTTCAGTGAAGTATTATTTCCTTAGCTTATGCCTCAATAGACTAATATTCTTTAACAAACTAGGTTCAAGCATTTGCACCTGCAATATAGCTGCATTGTTAATCTATTATGCTAATAATCTACAAAGAAAAAGTAGGGTCCAATTCTCTTTATAGCACATGCTCCAAATAAGTGCACCATTATGGAATTTACAGTACCCTAGTTTGTTAAATAATGCATGCACGTTATAGTATTTTATAATGTACATATTAAACTGTGCACTCTGTCCAGCTTCCTCCTATATGCACATCCACCTGCAAAGTATGCACCATTGAATATTGCTACATACAGAATAGTGTGCAGTGGAAATTGGTCATTTATGTGCATTCTTGCTGTCTAAATCTAGGCAGCTCCTTATAGAATTTTGTATACCCTATGGACTAGATTAAATAAATAGTGCTCAAGAAAAGTCACAGAAAAAATCTGCACAGAGCACTATTCTATAAACAGCACTCTGAGTTATATGCCATTTATAGACTAGTATTTACAGCCAGTATCCATGCCCAAACTTTGGGCATGAGGATTTTACCGCATCGTTAGCGAACACTCCTGATTTTTGCATTCAAAATTTTTGCACTGGTCTTTATAGATTTTAATCCATCATGTTACTAAATAAAGTCAGTAATTGTTATAAGCCAATTATTTGTGCTAATTGGTTCATTAGCATATTAAGGGATCCTTTTACTAAGGTGTGCTAGCGTTTTTAGCGTGCGCTGCGGATTAGCACATGCTGCCCCCGTGCTACACACTAAGAACTAATGCCAGCTCAATGGTGGCATTAGCATCTAGCATGTGTGGCAATGCAGCGCAGCTTAGTAAAAGGAGTTCTTAGTTCCACAGATCTCAGGATCGCACATTAATAAATCAGATGTCTTCATCTTGGACTGTTTTGCCTTTTTGGTGTTTTTACAGAAATTTGTGCACCATTTATAGAATCAATATATACCTAGGTGTTAGTCTGTTTCTTAAAAAAAAAAAAAAAGGGTCTCATTTAGCACATCTGTAGCCAAAAAGATAGACGTTGTAAAGTTGGATATCCTGACGGCCAATATATCCTAGTAGGCGATTTTTGAAAAAAGAATTTGGATGCCTAGCAGTTTTTGAAAATGGACATTTTTCCACCCTGACTTTTGGATGTCTCGTGGGAAACATACAATGTCTGACTTGGACGCACTATTGAAAATGGCCTTCCATGTGGCATAAATGCACATGAGGTGAGTCTCTTTCAATTCAAAGGAAACTCTGGAAAGAGGGGGCGAAAGATGAAAGTGATAGTTTCAGAAGTAACCTTAGAAAATACTTTTTATGAAAAGGGTGATAAGTGTGGGGAATGGCCTCCCAGTAGAAGTGGTGGAGACAAAAATTGTATCTGAATTCAAGAAAGCTTGGGACAAATATGTTTGGATCTCTAAGGGAAAGGAGGAGATAGCAGATGGCTTGGTTAGGCAGGCTAGAATAGACCATATAGTCTTTATCTGCCTTCATTCTTCTCTGTTTTATAAATAGTTTGCAATAGTGGCATACCAAGGGAGAGGGTGGGGGGGAGGGTGGGGGGGAGGGGGGGAGGTCCGCCCCGGGTGCAAGCCCTGAGGGGGTGCTCCCAGCCTTGAAGTAACTGGCGTCTGGTCCCCCCCCCCCCGGCGTCCGGTTCCCACCCCCCGACGTCCGGGTCTCCTGTCTGACATCCGGATTCCCCCCTGGCCTCCCCGCACCATTTACCGTAGAGAAACAGCCTGCAGGAAGATCGCGATGCCAGCAATCTTTGCGCTGCTTCGGCGCTGTTTCCTCCGCCGCGGTCTTGCCCCTCCTCTGACGTCAGAGGAGGGGCAGGACCGCGGCGGAGGAAACAGTGCTGAAGCAGTGCAAAGATTGCTGACATCATGATCTTGCTGCAGGCTGCTTCTCTACGGTAAATGGTGCGGGGAGGCCAGGGGTATGAGCGGTCTGAAAATAGAGGAGAAGGAGAGAGATGATGGACCATGAGTTTTAGGGAGGGAAGGAACAGAAAGGGAGAGAAGTTGGACACAAGGGATGGTGTGGAGGGGGGATAGAGATACTGGATAGGAGGGTAGTTGGGAAAAGAAAGGGAGAGGTGGTGGGGAAGGAGGGAGAGATGCTGGATGAAAGGGTAGTTAAGAAAAGGTGGATCTATGGAGGGAGACGAAAAAAGGAAAGATGCCAGATCTCCTGGGGAGGGAAGGGAAACAGAAGGGGAGGACAGAGATGGCAAATGGATGGTTAGCATGAAGAAAGAAGGAGACCCTGGCAAGCAAGTTATCAGAAGACAACCAGAGCCTTGGACTAACAAGATTTGAAAAATAACCAAACAACAAAAGGTAGAAAAACTAATTTTATTTTTTGTTTTGTGATTACAATATGTCAGATTTGAAATGTGTATCCTACCAGAGCTGGTTTTAGACTACAAACGTGAGCTAGGATTTAACAGAGAGAGGAAAAGACCTTTTTGTTTATTTATTTTATTTACACCACAGCGCCAGTGTGGTTAGGAAAAGCCAAAGGGGGGGGGGGTGAAAAAGCTATAAAATAAACCCACCAGGATGTTTGAAAAAAACACCCAATTGGGAAGGAAAATCGAATCGAAAAACCAATTCAATAGGCTGAATCTAATCAAAATTTTTTTCCTGAATCGGGCAGCACTAGTTTACGCTACTGTCTTAGACTTCAGTGCCTGGGATTGGGGAGAGATGGCATCCTCAGTACTTTATAATGCAAGTGAAACGAGGATTTGGTCAGACTTTTGAAGGGTCTGCAGAAGAAAAATATTGTATAGGCCGGGGACATGAGACAGCAGGAAAGGGGAACTTTTCTTCCTTCTATTTATGTGAATGGAAAGGCTGAGGATGTCAGAGAGTTCAGTTAAAATATGTGCTTTATAAGAAAATATAATAATGTGTTTTATAAAGTTTATAAGCATTGCTGGTGTACCCGGTGAGGTGTTCCTAGTTGTGGTGGTGGTGGCAGCAGCGTGTCAATGTGTTGAGAGGAAGAGATGGTCTGGGAAATTCTGCTGAGCAAACTCCGGGCCCATTTCCACCCCCCAACTCAACTGGTTCACACACTGAGTGGGTCTTTGGGTGTTGTTCTTGGGTAGTTGTTTTGGGATTTCTTCCAGTGGTTTGTCAGTATCTCCTTCTGGTCCAAGGAAGGAAAATTTGTTAACCTTAGCATTGACCTTCAGAATATGTTTGTAACAGCGCTGCTTGTGTGGCATTAGGCCAGACCTTGCACATTTTTGCATTATATGGTGGGTGTATGAGGAGATTCACATTTCCTGCCCAGCTAAGTCTGTGTGAAGTTACCTTGTGCTGTATTTGACATCTAGCAAGGTCTCTGTTTGGAAGGAAAGATCTAAGCTTAAAAATGAAGTGGCCAGAAGTTATGGTAAAAGCAGATAGCGTAGCTGGTTTTAAGAAAGATTTGGACAAATTCCTGGAGGAAAAGTCCATAGTCTGTTATTAAGACATGGGGGAAGTGTCTGATTTCCCTGCATTGGTAGCATGGAATGTTGCTACTCTTTGGGTTTTGACCAAGTACTGGTGACCTGGATTGGCTACCATGAGAATGGGCTACTGGGTATGATGGACCATTGATCTGACCCAGTTAGACTATTCTTATGTTATGTTCTCATCTGTAGGAGCCTTTGTTTTCACTTCTTATTTTAATGTATTTTTTTTCTAGGTACTTATCAGTGTTTTTTTTATAATGGGAACAAAAATGGAAGAGAATTCATGTGTGTGGAATGGGGGGGGGAGTAACTAATTTCTTCAGCTAAATAATTCAATCCACCTCAACCAGACATAGGAGAACTCACACAGCATTCACACACCCTCCAACCAAAAGAAAAAAACTGTTCAACAACCTCCTAGCCATTCGAGCTGCAACACTCGACCCCCAACTCTACAACCTATTGACCTCGACCACAGACTACAAAACCTTCAAAAAAGAAATAAAAACCCTTCTATTCAAAAAACACATAAAACCAAACTAACACAATCAGAACTATCCCAAGCATCACCTGCAACTACTCCATATGTACTTCTGATGTCATGACAATTCAGACACAATTTATGTTATGTTATGTTATGTTTGGAATAATGGTTACATATATGAGGTTCAATAAAAGAAAATTTTTACTGCCTGTTTCTATTCTGACCATTTATTCCATTTCATGGTCATTACAAAAAATATTTTTTTACATAGGGGGGGTGTCAAAAAATGATGGGCCCCGGATGCCACATACCCTAGGTACGCCACTGGTTTGCAATTCTGCTATACTGTACATTGTTCTGTACAGTATATGACATCAGATTCTTTACATTAGACGTATTTAGAAAATCAGATTATTCTTTTAGAGTATTATTGTAATGGTGAAGTTGGCATATTGATGGCTGATGCACCTTTCTTTCTTGTAAGCAGTGGCATCAAATGTATCATGTTTAGGGTTTTGCAGAGTCATCACAAATTGCCTAGGAGACGGTCAAGAGTTAGTGAGCAAATTGTGACATAAATCTTTTTGGGGGTCTGTTTCTATCTAAATTTAAAAAGACAACCTGTATTAACACACCATGGATACATTTTCTTTCACTTTCTTGAAATGGCAATCAACTAAGGCCTTTATTAAGGATCAATGCACAGATGTGGAGAATGATCCTTAAGTTAGGAGGGAATCCGTCTTTACATAGTGAAGCAAATGCTAGGCCCAGTATTGGATAAAAAGTAATGTTTTTTAGAAGTAAAGCTGGTGGAAAAATAAATGTATACATACCTGATGGAGGTTCAGGGACTTCTGGACTTTCCATAATAGACTACAGTTATAGGCGTTGGTGTCTTGGGAGGTGGCCATGCTTGTTTAAAGAAAAAGAGGATATACAAAACAATTCATTTTTCTTGTAGATATTTTAGGTTACTAAAATTACCTTCATTTTTATCATTTTTTTAAGTAAAAGTTTACAGTAGCAATATTGCCTTTCAGATGGTGCATCACTTGTGAAATACCGACTTTTCTCCACTAGCCATGAGCTGCAAGGTATCTTCTTTATCAAGTAATATTGCTTATTTGTGTTTTGAATCCCATAAAATGTTTACTTAAATAATGATGCTAACCAATGAATGAGGACATTAATTTGATTACCATAACTGATTTGCATTTTAAATGTTGTGCCGCATGAATATTCATGGCAATTTCTTGTATTTATTAGGAAGGTCTTCATTGTGCCTTATTAAGGTGATCATGATAACCATGATTGTTGGTGTTTTGATTCTGGCAAAATGTAATTAGCTGCTGAGGAACACATTGTACAATAATGAAAACATTAAGATTAATGAATATAAACAGATGAGCAAAGGATTTTAAAGAAAGACCATAATTTTGTCATTTTGAACGTGAGACCTATTTTCCTTTTCTGGTTTTTCTTTTCTTTAACGATAACGTAATAGCCACATTCCTTGGTTTTGTGTAGGTCCAGCAGATACAAGATAAGGGCTGAAAAATGGTCAGGAAAGTAAATAAACCATGAGAATGGGCACCATCTGTTCTAATGCATTCATACTGAATGTGGTTAACACTGAAACATCCACATTTACTAATTCTTTTCATCAAGGTAGATTGCGCAAGCTGTTAATGTTTCAGAAGTGATGCTCTGTACAGACAAATTTAGAATACTGCCTCACTATCTTGATTCTAAATGTTATTTTACTTGGGATGTTTTGCTTTTAAATAAATTATTTTTTCTTCTTCTTCCTGGTCTGTTCTGACCAAGTCTTGAGCAGTCAAACTGTTCTTTCTAAATAGCTCAATGCCTTCATTTCAGTTGAATCTCAGAGTCATTGAACAATAAACTAGAACTGTGCAAAGTCACAGAGGGGCCAGTGCAGAAAGCTTCCATGAGCATAGTAACTGTTAGGTGTATGTGCACATTGCCGAGTAATCAGTGCCCAAAGGAGTTCAGCACAGAAGTTAACTTGTGCAGTACACATGAGCACACTGTATATTAAAAGGGATTGTAATGAATCTATTAAGTATTCAAAGTATGCAAATAAGTAAACATGATTTTAATGCATGCAAGATGTGAGAAATTCACCGCAGGTCTGGGGCAGCATACAAGGATTAGTTGAGAGGATTCATTGCCATATTTGGGAAATTAATGCCAATTTTTTCTGTGACCATAGCAAGTAACTGCAACTTTAAAAGAAAAAAAAGGGCAGTAATAATTCTGTGCTTGTGTCTAAAGAAAACAAAAGTACCAGCCTCACAAAAATTTGTGCACAAAAAATGGTTTGTGAGGCTATTATTTATGTGCAGAACAATATACATAGATGCATGCATACAGTAAAGCTGCTTTTACCACAGAACCATTGTGTGCTTGTATCCAGCGGGCTTTCCCTGATTAATATAACCTGAATTACTACCACATTCTCTGACAACAAAGATGCACCCACTTGCCAAGTAAGCGATTTTACCTCCTTGTGATATCTACACTGAATATGCTGCAATTTAATCCATCCTATGTCCACTAAGTCTCTATTTTAAGTCTGTATGTTATGTCTATACTGTAATCTAAACCCCCTTTGTCTATACTATAAATGCTGTAAAGTCTGTATTTCTCACTAAAGTTTGTCCTAACCATACTATGAATGTACTCTTGTAACCCGTTCTGGGCTCCTTGTGGGAGGACGGGCCAAATAAATGACTAAATAAATAAATAATAAATATGCGATTACTGAAAACTTTTAATTTGCATCTCAATTTACTGCATTGCTGTGGAATATTTTTTTGTTAATCTCCTGTTAAAAGCCACTCACTTAGCCATTGGTGTATGGTTCTACTGCCTGATTTTCTTCGTTCACATCGGAGTCTGCTCATAGTTAAGTTCTGTAGCTTTTAGTTAGATAAGAGGATGTGGGCTGCATGCTAAGTCCCTTCAGCCTCTACTGAAAAAGATGTGAGATAAAATAAAATCCTTAAGTGATGCTTAATGTAACCATATGTCCCATTTTGAACGGGACCATCCCCACCCACAGCTACGAGATGCCAAAATGTCCTGTTTTCAGAAACAGTGTCCCTAAGCTGTGCGTGGGCACAACGGGACAGGCGATCGCTTCCCCACCCTGCCGCACCAAAGCCAGCCTGTCTCCCTCCCTCCAGCGCCGAAGCCTACAACGATTCAACCCCAATCCCCCCGCCCCCGATCCACTGCCTGCTGCAACTGAAGAAAAGGAATGTCCAGGCGCCGGCCCACAAACCTTCCTGATGTCAATTCTGACAATTGAGAGAAAGTTCCGGGCCAGCCAGGCAGCGATTGGCTGGCCTGGAACTTCCTCTTCGATGTCAGAATTGACGTCGGGAAGAAGGTTTGTGGGCCGGCGCCTGGACCTTCCTTTTCTTCAATTGAAGCAGGTAGTGGATTGGGGGGGGGGGAGGGTGTTGGGGTTGAATCGGTGGAGGCTTCGACGCTGGAGGGAGGAAGGCAGACAGGCAGGCTGACTTTAGTGCGGCAGTGAGGGAGATAGGCTGGCTAGCTGGCTTCGGGAGAGGGGGTGGGACAAAGGCTGGAAGGCAGTGAGGGGGACATAGGAAGGAGGAAGAGAAAGAGGCAGATAAAAGGGGGGAGGGTTGTAAGCAGAAGAAAAACTAGAGAGAGAAAGGCCTGGACCAAAGGGGAAAGACAGGAGGCAGATTCAGGATTATGCGAGGTGCAGACAGAGGGGGAGAGACCCTGAGGAAGAGCATAGAGATGCAAGATCATAACAGAGGAGGGAGAGAGAGGTACAAAGGTACAAAGAAGAACTGACACTGGATCTGGAGAGAGTAACAGAGGGAAAAGAGAGAGACCTGGACCCAAGGGAGATGGGGCTAAAGAAAGAAAGAAATATTGGATGCACAGTCAGAAGGAAGTGCAACCAGAGACTCATGAAATCACCAGACAACAAAGGTAGGAAAAATAATTTTATTTTCAATTTAGTGATCAAAATGTGTCAATTTTGAGAGTTTATATCTGCTGTCTATATTTTGCACTATATTTGTCTATTTTTCTATAGTTACTGAGATGATATTGCATATTTTAAAGTCATCTGCCTTAACATCTTTGAAACCCCTCCAAATATAAATGATAATTAATATTTTCTCTGCGTATAGTGTGCTTTGTGGTTTTTTTTTTTTTTATTTTATGGTTACCATTATGAATTAATAATATATTATGTATACATGAAAAATGAATGGAAGAAATTGGGGGTGAGGCTAGTGCGGGATTGGGGGACAGGACTGAAAATTAATAGATGTCCCGTTTTGATGAAAAAAATAAATGGTCACGTTAATGATGCTGTGTCAGGAACAAAGGGGGAGGAACTTATAGTAGAATCTTACTGTAGTCCTACCTACCTTCTGCCATTCTGTAGACCTCCAGTCTCAGACTCCTACATGACTCATGGCAACTTACAGCCAGTGAGTTAGCTTTGTTGTGATCTATTCTCACTTCTTGCTTCTGATAACCATTGTTGCTGATATAATAAAGTACATAGGAGAGAGGGTCCAGAGACTTACTTGAGGAGATTGGATGTCTGGGGAGGAGAGGAGGATTTGGCTGGCATGCTAGCAAAAACTCAGTTTGCTTTGATTCTCTTTTTCCAGACTAGATTATTCAGAGATTCAGGGAGGAGTTCTGAATAATGAGTAATGACATGTAAAATTCAACCATTTTTGACTGATTAATATAAAGTGTCCATATTTGTGAAAATAATTGCTTCAGTAGGAGAATATTTGTTCAAAGTTTGGATGGTGGGGAAATCTACTAGCTCTGCAGCTGTTCAACTTCAGGGCTTTTTTTTAAAACAGGGTTTGCAAATGGAGCTAAAAGATTGAATTCTACTGATTTCTTTTTCATCTCCCTTTTCAAAATGTGCTTGTTAAATCTTGAAAGTGAAAATATATGTAGAAATGCAGCTAAAAATTGGTCATGCAAGGGAAATATTAACGTAATATTCACACATTCCTAGACCTAAGTTCATGCCCTCCTTATTACTGTTGGTTTAATTTTCTTATTGTGAGACCTGCCTTCCCTTTAGTGGAATTTCCAAATTTTTATTAAGTGTATCATTCTGCATTTAAAAGCCACGATAGTGAAAAATTGATTGAATTACTGAGTCAGAGGGAAAGGTGATCATAAATCACAATCTCATTCAGAACTGGTCAGATGGATAGTATCATGAAGAAACCAGCATTGACATTTCTAGGAGACCCATATCTGTACTCTTATATAAACTTAATTCCATATGACAGTCTTAGCTGCTATAGTAAGAAACATATGGTTTTAAAGTTTTTGAGGCTTGTGCAGATGAGGACGGAGCTTGCAGGAATGGGGCAGGGACAGGAGAAGAACTCGTTGGATGGGAAGATGAGTTCCCGCGGGGATAGGGAAAAATTTGTCCTCATGTCATTCTCTAGCTAGTGTATATCAAAATCTTTCCAATATAGAAATAAGGAAAAAGAAATACTTTCTCATGTAAAACACTCAATATCAAGAATTAAATAATAAATCAAGTGTAAATTGAGTAAGAGTACCGAGGGTCCTCAGTTTACACATTTCTATACAGGAACCCCTGTTTCAAAGCGATGACAATATTCATTTACCCAAACGGGTTAATTGGTGTGAAATATCCCTGTTCCTAACGGTACTCAATGTGTACAAAATCAAAAGTGAATATGTAATACAGTCAAAATGTATTTCTCAGTCTCTATTCAACATCCAATGTATATATCCAATTCAAAAAACTTTTTTTCCAGTATATTCAGTTAGTAACAGATGGATAAACTTATATCATATACTCAATAGCCAAAGCACTTAATGATAAAATATACTTAGCTTCGGATCAGCCCAATTCAAGCGTGCCATGCAGGAGATTGTTCAACAGAGCTCCATTTCAGAGGAACCACCTCCTTTATCGGGAGTAAATGCACTCCTGGAAAAAAGAATATACATCTCAATGAAGAGGATATCAAATGGTGCTGAGGTGTGGAGATGCCCACGAGTACAACTGCAAATAAAGAATTAACATGCTAACACAGGGAAGTTGTAATAATGACACAAACCTGTGAAATAAGTTAATGGGACTGAAGAAAATTGATGAAACAATAAATGGAAAGAAATGAAAGAAAAAAGTAATTCAAAAGCACAGCTGCCAAATAATAGAATAGAGAACAAGTTAAACATCCATGGATCCGATCCAACCTGTAGTTTTGATTTCTTTAACTGAGTTGGTCCTAGATCGTAATTATTTTTCATTTGATGGGGAATTTTATCTTGAAATCCATGGGGTTGCCATGGAGGCTGCTGCAGCCCCTAGTGTGGCCAATCTGTATGTCACTTCTTTCGAAGAAACTTTTGTCGGAGTGGTTCAAAAATGTTAAGCTCTGGCATATTTTTAATTTGGACCGGTACTGAGACTTCATTGTCTCTATTTCTCGAATGGATTAATTCCCTTGATGTCCATCTCAGGTTTAGAATGACTACACATCATTATTAGATTTCATTTTTGGATGTGCTGGTGCTAAAGAAAGCTCCAATTTTGGCAACTATTGTATACAGGAAGAAAGTAGATACAAACAAGTATTTAAAATACAATAGCTGTCATCCTACGAAATTAAAACAATCTCTTCCGATCAGTCAGTCTTTACAAATACGTAGATTGTGTTCAACGACTTTAAAGTTTAACAAGCAGGCCAGGTTGCTGTATGACCATTATGTTCAAAGAGGATATCCTCACACTGTGTTACAACAGGCCTATCTTTGTGCTTTATATGCTAATCCGGGACCTTTTAGGATTGTATGTACCTTGACGTTTTCTGACCAAGCTTCTGCTATTGCTAGAAGCATT
The DNA here is from genome assembly GCF_902459505.1 of Geotrypetes seraphini. Lineage (NCBI taxonomy): Eukaryota > Metazoa > Chordata > Amphibia > Gymnophiona > Dermophiidae > Geotrypetes > Geotrypetes seraphini. The sequence goes on along the minus strand of NC_047084.1, from coordinate 37,564,028 downwards.
AAGCGGCACTGGCACATCACATAATTAGCACCGATTTTTCACGAATCACCTTGTATAACGTATACTCATCGCAGGAACATCTCTGACCAAGTCGTACATTCAACATTTTTGTCTGATTCTACTTTATTCACCTCAGTTGGTCAACATTCTGTTTGTGGACATTGTGACGTGCACTGATACCATTGCAGGCACTCAGTGGACTAATCTGGGCACACCAAAAACATATATTTTCAGATTGTTTACAAACTGTCAATTTACTTGGGTTGTCTACATCATAATTTGTCCATGTGCCCTTATTTATGTTGGCCGCACAAAAAGGTATATGAGAATAAGTTTAATAGAACAAGGAAGTCCCACACTAAGGCCCTCTTTTACTAAGGTGCGCTAACCAATTAGCGCACGCTAATCGATTTAGCATATGCTAAATGCTAACACGTTCATGTTAGTCTATGGTCGTGTTAGCGTTTAGTGCGCACTAATCGGGTAGCACACCTTGGTAAAAGGGGATAAATCTCTTACTTCATGATGGTTCCCCACTGCTTACAAAAACGGCATTCCTTCATTGATCTAAAGTGGTTTATCATCAAAAGGATTCCTGACCAATACAGTGGCAACATATTAGAGAGATTGCAACTTTGGGAACACTTTTGGATATATGAACTTCAAGCCAGGAGAAAAACCTCCGCAAACAAGTTCAGAAGCAACAAACCAAAGTGGAGGTCCAAGAAAAGTTGGTGTGCAATTTTATTAGTCAAATAACTGTTTTGTGCGGTGGCTCGGCATGCACATGTTTCGGCCTCTACGGCCTGCCTCAGGAGCCTTTGTAAATCACGTCCTTAATTTCTCAGTGTACAAGAAAATGGTAGGAAAATCAATCTAAAAAGTACGGACATACACTGCACATGCCAAGCAAGAAAAAGGCTACGGAATTAATTCACATGACAGCTTTTCAGTTTAAGATATTGAATGTGTTTTAAATTGAGCAGATGCACCCTTCTTGCAGGGTCTGCACAAAGAGGATCAGCCTCCAGAGGCTGTAAAGTGAAAGTTTCTAGGGTATCTTTGGGCATTTTCTTTTCCCATGTTAGTAAAGAACTACAATCTAGGATGCTAGCTCTCCTAGACTTGGATAGATTAGTTGTATGCCTGTGTTTTGGGGGGTTTTGATTTTTTGGGAGCACTGCAAAAGAGCAATGTTCTATCCTCTTTCAGTTTTATGTCACAAACATCTGTGCTCTTCACAGATATTATTTTTCTAATTACAAGCATTACAAATGCATAATTTGTTCCATGAATCTTGACGCGTGTAAATTTATAATAGCTGTTTTGCTTTACTAAACGAGCTACTTGCATTTTGATTGTTACCGGCTTTTGTTGTCTTCTCCTAGCTCAGCTTCTAACTCCTCCTAGCTGGGAATTATCACCTGAATCTATTATTCATAACTGTCTGCAGTTTGTTTCTTCCTATTTTCTTCTATCCCTCTCCAAATCAACCTTGTCAGTCAGAGACCACAAACTACAGCTCCTTCAGAAAACTGGCCTGAGTCTCAGATTCTTGCCACTAGGTGTTGCTATTGAACAAGATCTAAGGCTTCCTCCCTTTATGGTCTCCAAAAGCTGCCTCATGAGCATTCCCAGTCCTGTCTGGTTCAGAACAGAGGAGCTGGCTCAAGAATCGAATCAAAATCCTTGCATGGCCTGGTTTCTTCTGGATTGATATTTGTAGAAAACTTTTTATTTTTTATTCAACAAATCTAAAAGGTATTAAGGCTTCGTGGTCTAAAATTAACTCAAGGGCTGTGTGAAGCTATTAGTTTCATTCTGTTTCTATTTTATTTTATTTAACTTTTTTCTTTCTTTCTTACTGACACATACCAAGTTGCTATATCACGGGCAGATATACATCCTTCTGCAAACAGCTATACTAGGGCAGGCCAGTCCAGATCTACAGAGCCCACGCTCCTGTACTGATAATTGTGCAAAATTGTCTGACTTGTATTGTGATGGCAGGGAAATGTTTCCTGGGATTAGGCCGAGGCCACTAACTCATTTCAATTCCTGACCTAAATCAGATTTGAATGCAAGTCTTCAGACGTGAGAGACAACTGCATTAACCGCTGAACCACCTACATCCCTCAGGGTAGTTGTTGAAGGATTTCAAGCTATAATGTTTGAACTTCAGAGCTACTATAATAATACCATCACTGAACTCTTCCTATTGACAGCTTCATGCCTCCGGTTCTATATGTGTCTTTTGAGACTTGTGGAAAATATGACTGTAGCTTAATTTATGTTCTGGCTAATGCAAAAAAGAACAATGAACAGACCAAATGCCAAAGGATTTTTTCACCTGCGTATGCTTGCACCTTTTTGTGATGTGCCCGTTTTTTGGGGGGGGAGGAGAAGAAGGGATGGAAATTTGTATCATATACATTCAAAGAATTAATGAATAAAGCCCTAAAGGTCACTTGCTGTTGTTTTCTGCATCATTATTGTTTGGCAAGTGTCATCAATGTATATGTCACTGTAGAAAGAAAATGGATAAAATAGACAAAAATAGCCATGAATGCAGAAAGGTATAGAGGTTAAGGTCCTTATTCAGAAGGGCTTTATGTATAGGAGAGCTATGACAGGGAAGGGGATATGAATCTCAAAATGAGGTATATGAGCTGCAGTAGTGGCATAGCCAGACCTGGCATTTTGGGTGAGCCTGGACTTAACTTGGGTGGGCCTTTCTGCCCTCTTGTAGTTCAGAATCTCTGCCTTTTCCACTTCCCCCCCCCAAAAAATATATATAAAGTATAGGATTAGCTGTTTTTGTTTTTTTTTATTTTTCCACAACACCTGCATTCAACAACTCTCCCTCTCTCTTCTATCTTACCCCCTCTGCCCAACATCTGTATCTTTCCTCAACCATGGCCCAGCAATTCCCCTATTCTTCCCTGGTGTACCTCTGAGGCATTGAAAGAGAAATATGAACAAAAGCCAAAGTTGACTGAAAGAAGGAAAGGATGGGTAATCTTGCCACAGACAGACACAGAAAACTTTTCTCTGTGTTTGTTTCTAAGGTCCCCTTTTACAAGCCATGGTAGCAATGCTGCCATGATAAATGCACCAAAGCCCATAGGAATTGAATGGGTTTTGGTGCACTTACCATGGCATTGCTCCCATGGCTTATAAAAGGGGCCCTAAGTGAGGTATTATGGTTCATGGGCTACTTCATTTGCTATATTGCCTTTCCTTAAACAATATCAAAGCGGTGTACGATAAAATTTCCACCATGGAAAAGAATGCCAATCTGTGACAGGGCAGCAAAGAGAGAGCAGTGTAGTGACAAATCTTTAGATCCAGTGACTGTCATCTTGCATCCATACTGGATTATCTCCTATACCTCTCTGATTCTGGACTAAAGACTAATTTATTAAAAGTTCATCTCGGTGCTATGTGTTTTTCATACACCCTGGACAACAAGCCCTTAGCAGTACATTTCTAGATTCATGAAGAGCCTTTACAATACTAAGCCACCTCTGAAACCATCCTCCACTGGCTTGGGACCTTAATATGGTACTTTCAGTGCTCATGAAACCACCATTTGAAACACTGTCCACTTCATCTCTCAAACACCTCTCTTGGAAAGTGGTCTTTCTCATTGCTTTCACATCGGCACACCAAGTCAATGAGCTCTAGGCGCTAGTATCAGATCCAAGTTATACTAAATTTTTTCCAGACAAGGTGGTTCTTCAAACTCATCTGAAATTCCTCCCAAAAGTTGTTTAAGTTTCATCTCAACCAGTTGATGTTGATTTTTAAGGCTCTGCATGATGATATGCCATTTTTGTGGCATCACTATTCAAGTCTTATTGTCCTATCCCTGATTTATGGTCGTCTCAAACAAACTGTTGGATGTTACATCTTTTAAGCAAGTGAGACGGCAAGTGAACCGTGGTGCTGTGGTCCAGATTGAGGAGGGTGTTAGGATCTGGAATGTGTTGCATTTTGAATTACGTTTGAAAACAGCTGCATTGCTGATTAGGAAGCATTTGAAAGCTTGCCTTTTTTTCCCCCTAGGCTTTTGTGGACTAGCTTACTTATGTATATTCCTTGTTTTTTTGTGGATTATATGAAGAATGATTTGTTGTTGTTGTTGTTGCGTCTGTATATAAAATTTTTAAACCACCTAGAAACAGGATGGAGTGGTTAAGAAATATATCAACAAATCAATCATAAATTACCTATAGTTGGACAAAATGAAGGCATTTCCTCAAATAAATAAATAAATAAATATTGGAGGTGCTCAATTGCTCACAGCACCCATAGAGTTTGCTCTTATGCTATATAATACAATATTTCTTTTTAAATGATAATGCAGCCTTTGTTTCATGGTAGAGAATGACACGGTGACAAAATATGCCCCATTCTTACGCTGTCCCCATCTGCACAAACCTCGAACATTTATGATTTGATATTGAAATCTTTCTATTAAATTATAAAAAGGAACAATATTCTGTACAACTTTTTATAAATCACAAATAGTAAACAATAACAATGAGCAACTGAAATAACACCCCCCCTTCACATTCTTCCTTTCCAACCCCAATAGTATCTGACTTCTACTACCCTATGAAGCACTGTTATGATTTTTTTTTTAATCTGTGGATGAATAAAAAGCCAATAACAATCTCAGAAATCAGTCTAGCTTTCCTGTTTTCCACAAATTTATTTTTCTGCAATAGAAAATGTCCTTTTAAGAGATCTGCTGATAGCAGGAAAAACAGGATTCCCCCTGCAAGTTTTGCTAGATTTGGCCAGCACTTTTGTTTGTTTTTCCAACAAATCAGAACATCGTCAGCATTACTCAACCATAAATAACTGTTCAATTAATTAGCAATGCATTACAATACAAAGCTTTTTATATTCCACCATAGCCCTTATGAGTTGCAGGCGGATTGCAATAAAACAGATGACTAGAAAAAAACCCAGTTAAACAGGCAGTATTAAAAAAATCATAAAACAATCAGTTCAAAAATTTCTTGAATAAAACTGTTTTTAAAAGCAATAGCCTTCAAAGGAGGCATCATTTCATAAGAGTCGCTCATAAAACTGCTAACATCCATTTTCATTCTTTTGGAGGGGGCTCTTCCACAGATGTGATACTTTCTGGGAATGTGTATTCTGGGGAATCTTGAGTTGTTGATGGACATGAGCCTTCCATTTCGATTTGGTTTTGGTACAACCTTTTCAAAGATTGGTTGCTTAGTTTTACATTATCTGGGAAGATAATTGGGATTGTCTTTCAGATGCGGACATAGAAGAGAACCAACACTGTGTAGTGGATGAACAGGAAAATTAAGTGTCAATTAAATGTTGAAATTCTCCTTGATGCCAGCAGCAATGGATGGATCTGTTGCAGCAACTGTAAGATGCTTGAGCAACTGGGCATGTGATGGAAGGACGTTCAGAGGGTAGGAGTCTGATCGGCAGACAAGACTCTTGTTGCCACATCAAAGGCAGACCAGACACAAATGATTTAATTTAACAGTAGTTCATTTAAATCCAAAAGCAGCTTCTGCAATTTTTTCTAATCATTTAATTCAGTTGTCAGTTGTCTAAGATGTGTTTTTACATATGTACTAGCATTTTATAGATACTATTCCACCTAGTTGGAACAGCCTGTTTAAGACTGGTCTCAAGCTTTTAGACAATGCCACAGGGACAAAATTTGTCCCTGAACCAGGGGCTCTGTCCCTATCTCTACTCTTGTCTCCACAGACTCTGTCCCTGTCCCCGTGATTACCTATGGGTCTCTGTCCCCATGTCATTCTCTATTTCAGTGTTCTTCAACCACCGGTCCATGGACCAGTGCCGGTCCACAGAAATTTCCTGCCGGTCCACAGGGCCAGCACATGCATCAGGCCCAAAACAGTGTTCTTCAACCGCCGGTCCACGGTGCGATCAATGCGGCGTTATCTTCTAGCCAGCTCCCTCTTCCTAACTGATTCAGTGCACAAAGCCATGGGCAGTGGCTCCTACGGGCATCCTGGAAGGCTTCCAAATGAGGCGTGGGACGTGCAAGGTGCAATTAGTACTATTATGGAGGCGGTGTGTGGGGTGGAGATTGGGTAGAGATGGGCAGGGTCTGGCCCACAACTTAGCCCAGTGTTCTTCAACCGCTGGTCCACAGACAGATGCCGGTCCACAGAATAATTATTTTATTTCTGTTGGTCCATAGGTGTAAAAAGGTTGAAAAACACTGCTCTATTTCATGGTTTCTGATATTACTGTGTAAGGATATTGTCACCAAAAGCAAAAATGATGAAATTTTCAGGTTTTCACCATCTTGTCAACATTTTCTAAAAATCTGTTTTCATGAGGTTTTTCAAGCTGCTAAAATTCTGAGGAACTAGCCATTTCTACCAGGTGTCACATTTCTGGTGAAATTTCTTCCATTTAACCTATCTGCTGAATAATGCAGATAAACCTTTAGGACAAGACTTGCAAAATTGTGAATGAAAAAGTTTCTTTTATGCACCTCGCTTCTCTTTTGGCCATATTATTGGCTATCCTTTCTTCTTTATGGCTTGGTAGCTTCTATTTTTTTTTCTTTTTGAAAGAAAAGCCCACTTTTAATAAGTCCACTTTTGCGCCATCTGTTCTGTTTCCTCAGCCGACATGAGGTCTGCATGGACTCTGACAAGGATCAACCCAGCGGTGCTCCTCATGCACTCAGGTGTTTAGTTTTAATAGTGAAGTACATAAGTGAGAGGAGCTTTCTAAAACATCAAACTAATATCTTCTCAGCAATTAAATAACACTCTGAATTTGGAGGGAGGGGGAGAAATCATTTTTACATTGATGAATTGTGCCCCCTCCTTTTTTGCTGCTATTTTTATGATAAATCTTTGTGCAGTACACTCATTACGTTGAAGCTATTAAAACAGACAGCTAAAATGTGTCTTGTCAGTTTTTTGAAAATAGGGCTTGAATCAAACTTATAACCTCATCCAGCCTTTTCCTGTACAAATCTCTCATCTATGTGGGAGATACATGCCTACAGGCAAAGCAGAAGTGGGTGCTTAGTTTTTAGTCAATTGTGTCTAACTAGTATCTGTCTCTAGCAAACATCAATGTGTCATGTGGGATTTCAGATTGATTTGGATGGGCTGTAGGGTTTTTTTTTTCCCTTCACCAGTTTGGCCCACATATGGGCTGTTTAGCTAGGGAAGTTTTGTGCCTTTTGATTGAATTCCTATTCTTTTCTGTGAAAAGTAATTACCTGAGGTGTACTTAAAATAAACAGTAGCCTATAGCAGTGAGTAAGTAGCAGCAGCATTGCAATAATGCTAATTTAAGAACAGAATTCTTCACTCCAAGTGGTTCATTGCACAGATGGACATGAATCCTTGGAATGTTGGCTTTTAACCCTCTGCAGGACAGAATGACACACCAGGATCACAGTTGTTTATCAACATACATGTTATCAAGGTATATGAAGAAATAAATAAGTCATACGGTAAATGTAGCAATTTTCATTTTAGTGTTCCCCCAGTTAAGCTCTTTATTTGTTCAGTCTTATTCTGTCACAAGCCTCTCATTTTTGTCCTGTATGTTTTTGCCCCTGGCAGGTTTTGTTTCTTTAAAATGTATGTGGATTACTTCTCTGAGTGATACATTTTGACAGGAAATCAATACCTTTCCCTCGTAGATTTGATGGTGTGCTTGTCATAATCCTCATATCTGACTTTGTTAATGGCTGAATACTAACCTGCTTTTTTTTTTTTAATCTTGACTTATGCCCCATCGATGAGAAGTGTTCCTTTCCACCTCTTCAGAACAGGTTTTAGTAGAGTGCATAATAGAACAGCTTTTCAGTACTGTGCTGGCATGGTCGTAGAAAAAGCAGGAGCCTGGTGCTTCAATAATTGGCACTACCAAAATTCCTAGATAAATGACTACCAACCTGCCTGCCGCAGTATAAAGTCATGCATCCAAGAAAACATGTGAATACTTGTCCTGATCTGGTCATTCTCTCTGTGAAGACCTGAGGTCATTCCAAACTGCACAGCGTCTAACAGTGAGTCAAGAAACTTAGAGACAATGGGCCTGATTCTAAAAATGTCCTCTAAAATCACACCTAGCGACTTCTAGGCATGCTTAAGCATCACTAGGGGCCAGATTCACTAACCTGCCCGATCGGGCCCGATCCAGGCAGGTCTGACGAATTCCCAACAAGTAAATATGCAGATGGGGGTGATCGGAGGAACGCCCCCATCTGCAGGCACGGATTGCTGTTAAGCGATCCCTGCGCATGCACAGACCATCTGTAGATGGTCTGCACATGCGCTAGACCTCCGGGCCCGGCTTAGATTTTTTTTCTTTTTTTAACATTAGAAGCCCGTGGTTTTAAACCGCTTAAAAGCCCGCGAGTTAAAACCACGGGCTTGCACTGTGGGGAAGAGTGGGAGTCGGGGCAGGCAGGCATTCGGGGCAGTGGGAAAGTCCGGGAGAGTCGGGGCTGCAGGATGTTTTCGGGGCCGCAATTTTTTTTTTATTTTTTGCTTTTTTCATCGGGGCATCAGGCAGGAGAAGAGTATGGGGCAGAACAGGCAGGAGAAGAGCATAGGGGTGGCAGGCAGAAGACGAGCATGGGGCAGAGCGGGCGGGAGAAGAGAGCAGGGTATGCAGAGAGCAGCGCTGGAGAGTCGGAAAGACGTTTTCGACTGGTCCCAGCAGTTTTCGGCCAGCCCAGTCAGATCTGAAATTTGGTGTTGTGAATTGTGTCCCAGCTTACTTTGCATGCGTTTAACCTCATTTACATGCACGGATTCGAAGCGGATCGCAGGAGAGGTAAGTGAATCAGGCCGGAGGGAAATTTGCTAGTAAAGGGGTCGCAAACCGATCGGTACACGATCGATTTACTTTGTCAATCTAGCCCTAGGTGTCCTTGTGGTAGGTACCGGTATATTAGGCCAGGGTTTTTTTGGCCTAATTTATCAGCGCCTAGTGATGTCTAAGTCAACCATGCCTATTCTCTGCCCCTAACCATACCTACTTTTCAGGTAGGCATTAGATGTCGGAGGGCACCTTGAATTAGGCATTGCTAGGTGCTGCACGGATAGCCATACATACCCTAAATTGATTATTAAAATAATGTGAGAGAGTTGTTAAAAATTGTTTTTTATGTTCAAACAGTTTTTTATTTCCAAAGTCAAAAACAGCCAAAACACACTCAACATCACATCATCAAATAGAAAAGATTGCTGTCAGAAAATACTAACACAAGCAATACCCAAATCCCCCCCCCCACTTCCCCCTGATGGCTCTCATTCACAAATTCAAATAATCACAGCCAACCCAGAGAACTGCCCCTCCCCCCCAGGTACTCTCTTCCCCAACATTACATGAACCAAACCAAGCTTTAAGTCAACCACATAAGTATCGCACTGCGCCCTCTGGGGTGCAAAGACTGCAAGTAAGGATTCCAAATACTCAAAAATAATAGCTTCAGTTTTTGCGACCCCCGAGCATCCCTTGCCTCCCAGGTAACCAACTGATGCAACTGATTCTGCCAATGCCAGTATGGCGAGGTCAATTATCACACCATTTAAACCAAATAAAAACAAGTTGCACACAGAACTAAGTTAGGTGTCGACAGGGGTCTGTGACAAGGGTGCCTTGTGGCAGCTAATCTAGGCATCATTTATAGAATCAAGCCCAGTGTCTCCAAATGGGTTAGTTTGTGCATACCTTGAGATGAATGAACCTTATTTGAAAGCCAGGGTATGTTGCATGCAATTGCAGTCTCAAATTTACTACATGTGCCAGGTCCTTTAGAAGCTTCTTTTTAATCAGGTTAGTGGAACAGTTCCATACACTTCACTCCATACATTACATTTATTAAATGATCATTGGTTGGTTTTACCCATTTCTCAGTCTGTGTGCTTAGAATCCACCCACTACTCTGCGTTTTTCTTCACTGCTCCAGGATTGTAGAATGTATTACATCTATCTATTCATGGAGAAGTTTCTTTAAAGAGACTTAAAATGGCAATCAGAACATGGCTATTTGAGGAAGTGTTTTCATGCTGATTGAATGGTCTCCCAGACTCTGGGCTAGATTCACAAAGCAAACCGATCGTGTACCAATCGGTTTGCGACCCCTATGCGACCTGATTTCCCTCCGGCCTGATTCACTTACCTCTCTGCCGACCATCCTCTGATCCATGCATGCAAATGAGGGGAATGGCATGCAAAGTAGGCAAGGATGCGATTCACTAACCAAAATCCTGCAACACCAACTGGGCTGGCCGATCACAAACAAGTGACTGCTGAGGACCAGTCGCTCAAGCCTTTTCTGACTGCCCTGCCTTCTGCTGCCCTGCTCTCTGCCCTGCCTGCCCAACTCTCCCGCTACCCTGATCGCCTGCTCTCTGCCGTCCTGCCCCGTAGTGCGAGCCCGTGGTTTTAAAGCGGGGCTGCACTGCGGGGAAGGGCGGCAGAGAGCAGGAGAGAATAATTGCCTGCTTTTAAAAGTCCCCAGTTGCTGTGGCTCTTCACAGCAGGGATTCGCCGGGGCAGTAAACTTGTGTTGGCGAAGGGGACTCTCCTGGCCCGATTTGTGCTCCAACTCTCCTGGCCCGATCTCTGCCCCAACTCTCCTGGCCCGATCTGTGCTAGATGCCGGTTTGCAAGTGCTGCTGAGGAGAACCAAACTGTGGAGAAGTTCGCGGCTTGTGCCCAGCGACACACAAGTAAAAAACCAAAAACAAACCACGGATATCAAACACATTCGCAGACCATCTGCAGGCAAAGCAGATGGTCTGCGCTTGTGTTGGGATAGCACACCAGCAATCCGTGCATTCCTTCGATCGCCCCATCTGCATATTGCAATTTCAAGGATCCATTGGACCTGCCCGAATCAGACATGGATCGGTCCCGATCGGGCAGGTTCATGAATCTAGCCCTCTGTCTGCTGCCAATTCCTGAGTCCATGTCTTCCTCCTCCCCCTCCCTCTTATTGTTATCTATTTATCCCTCTTTGAGCTTCAAGCTTGTGTGATTGGTTCTGTCCTAAGTGGAAATTATAGTTCTTTTTCTGTTTGTATTAGCAGACAGTACACCACCTTGCTCTGTTATTGCATTTAAAGGTGGTATAGTAAATCCAACATAAAATAAAAATAAAATGCACTTAAAGGTGTAATCTAGCATAGTTACATGGATCATTGCATGTTAGGAGTTTGATTTATCATAACTTTTTCCCCCATTCTGGACTGAATTCTATAAATTGTGCCAAAAAATCAGTGGCAACTAAAAAATTATGCTAAGCGCCATTTATAAACGGTGCTCAAAGTTAGGTGTTGTTTATAGAGCATCGGTTGGTGCTGGGAACTTTGCCTAACTTTAGGTTTGACTATTTACACCAACTAAACTCTAATTTAAATCCACGTTCCTAAATTTGACGTGGAGAGGCATAATCAAAAGAAACATCTAAGTCTGTTTTGGGCCCAAGTTGCAAGTCGCCCAAAGTCGGACACGGGAAAAGGTCCATTTTCAAAAAATACGTCCAACATTTTATTTTATTTTTTTTTTTAATTGTCCAACCGTACGTCCAGCTGTCTGATCTCCCAAACTGCTAAGTCGTCCATCTTTATACCCCATTTTCATCCAAGTCACAAACGCCTAGAAAAAAACCTTTTGGGCGTGGGAGGGGCCAGAAAAGTGATGGACTAGACACCCAGACATGGCACCAGAGTAGTTGGGTACCTTACAGGGCACTACTGTGAACTTCACAAAAAGGGTTCCACATAAACATCTCATGACAGCTCCCTTATAGGTCATGGTAAGCCCCCCAAAACACCCCCAAAATTTACTAGACCTACCTATCTACCACCCCAATAGCCCTTATGGCTGCAGGAGCCACTTATATGGCAGTGCAAAAGGGTTAGATTTTTTTTTGGGGGGGGAGGGTGCACATTTTTCACCATGAATGCAGTGATTATAGTGGCTTATGGGCCTGGGTCCTCTTCTCCATGGTTTACTAAACCACCTCAAGACCACTTAAGCCACCTCTGTACAGCTCTACTAGGCTTTCCTATGCCAGGCTGCCAGGTGCTGATGTTCTGGAGGCAGATATGTAAAGTTGTTATTATGATTTTTAGGGGGGGGGATCAGTGGGGCAGAATGTGGGGACTTTGTGTCTGCAGTGCTTATCTGGTCACTTTGGATACCTTCTTGTGACTTAGACCTGGTTTTAGATGGCCTAAGTCACAACGTCCAAGTTTCGTCTAGGCAGTGTTGTAAAACTTTCAGTTATACATGCAATACGACTAAATCTAAGACGTCCCACCCAAATCCCGCCCTCAACACTCCTCCTGAAACACCCCTTTTAGCTCTGGTCATTCGGCAGCACTGTGAAGGCCTAGGTCGTTTTCAAATACGTCTAAAACCCGGTTTGATTATCGGCACTTGGACAACTTGTCTCACAGACTGTCCAAGTGCCGATTTAGGCCGTTTTTTAGATGTTTTTCTGTTTGGATTATGAGCCCCATGGATTCCCTTTATTCCACAACAGCATGTCTAATAACAGGAATGCCCTTGAGCTGCCCATGACCCTCCCATGGCCATGCCTCCTTTTTGAGGATCACATGTAAAACTTAACGTGCAGATCCAGGTGAGTAACTTTGAGTGCATAACTTATGATCCCAATTAACACCAATTGATTGACAGAGCTCAATTATCAGATCTAATTGACTCATAAATTGGGCATGTGCCCAAATTTATGCACACAAGTTTTAGCATTATATATAGAATTGAGGGGTCTGTATCTGTGGAGAAAAAGCTTTAGGGGTCCTTTTACAAAGCTGCTTTAGAAAGCAGCTTCAGTGCATACTTACTTGGGTCCCTTCCTGCACACTAAGGTCATTTCTACCATAGCTATAAAATGGCTGATTTTCCATTTTCTGAATTAATGGCCATGCACTAATGTTGAGATTCAATAAAATAAGCTAGATTATTATAATGTCCTTATATTGCTAAATTCATATCATTAACAAAGAGGATGGATCTCAGAATCAATAATAGGCAAAATTAATGTTTTAATAATAGGCAAGTGCACAATCTCCAAAATACATAACTTAATAGAACTAAGGTACATAGCCCAAAAAGATACACAGTAACAGTTGTTGTCATTATGCTGAAATTTTGCTTGTTGTAGCTGTATCAAGGGGTGATGAAGAGTCTTGAATCATAGAGAAGTCTTATATTTTAAAAATGTATTCAGACTATGGGTGGTCTAGATATTTTGTGTTGCCCCAACCAATCTAATTCAGGAGCTAAGCACTAAAATACTTAGTAAACTTTAATCAAAGAGGACCTTCAGATAGATTTCATTCAAAATATGATCCATTCATAATAACTTCAGATCATCACCAGTTCTTTATCAGTCCTCAAATTTTCATTAATTTCACGTTAAACTATTTTCTGAGAAAAATAACCATAAAGCACTTCAATTTCCATTTTCAAAGCTGCACTTATCTTAAAGATGAAAGAAAATCAAATGGTGCCTCAGGACAGCCTCCAACATAACATTATGTTTCGCCAAGTCCGGCTGCATCAGGAAAGCAAATTTCTGTATACACTGTAATCAGAGAAATGGCTGTCTTCAAAATAGGCATGTGGATGCCTTGAAACTTTCCCCACTGGCAGGAAACAGGAAGTGACATCACTACGATGACAAAACATAATTGTCATGACCCCGAAGTCAAAAACAAAACTTGCAAACAGTACTGTTAGAAGATCTAATTATAAATAATTTATTAAAAGAAAGCCCTCCAACCCTCCCAGAATATGTTGCTAAATAATTTTATTCTAAAGAATAGAGTTCCAATCAATGCAATCATTGAGCTCTGTATGGATCAAGAACTTGATCTTAAAAACCAAAAACTGTTCTCTACAGACAAGTTTAGCCTTGTGATCCCCACCATTGATGAGGGCTTCAATAACAAACCACCTTAAGTCACTGAAATCATGATTGTTATAGAAAATGAGGAACCAGAGGAACTGTCAAAGTCTGAGGGTTAAGTTTACTTTTACGAGTATATTCAATCAATCTGATCCACACTGGTTGGGTGGTACATCCAACACACAATTTTGACCATGGACACACTATACTGTAAATGAAGAGTTACAAGTGGCAGAGCCCTTAATATGATGTTGAGGTGCTAGATCAGTCCAATATGTATTAGAATCAGTAAGTTCACAACAACTTGTAGTTGTTGCCTCTTATTGCCTCTTATTGCCTTTTATCTGCTTCCCATTAGCAAATTTCTACTCTCATATACTCGTTATTCTGCTCACTCATCTCCTTGACAACTCTCCCACATTGATTCACCATTTCTAGCATCTCCCATTCCTATCGCTTACTCCACCCTGATGTCCTCCTTTCTTTCTCTCTGCCTCCTTTCTGCCTTTCCACTACCTCCTCCCAAGTCTGATATTTCTCCTCCCTCTCCACTACTTCTGGCCCCAAGTCCATATCCCCTTTGCCTTTCCCTGTCCATCTGTCCTCTCCCTCCTTTGCTCTCTGAGTTGTCCATCTCTCCTTCCCCCTTCTGCCCCCTCTCCTGAATCTCTTTTTCTTATCCCATTTTGCCCTCTCCACCAAATCCATCTCTCCCTCTCCCCATTTTGCCCCCTCCACATCCATCTCTCCTTTTCTCCCCTTTCTGCCATTTCTCCCCTTCACTTCCTTCTGCTATCTCTCCCTGACACCCTCTACCTTCCTCCATGTCCATCTTTCCCTCTCTTGCTCCCTCTGTTCTCCTCCAAATCCATCTCTCACTATTCCCCTTCTACCCCTTTGCCATCCCCAAATCCATTTCTCCCTGTCGTTCACAAATCTGACATCTTCCATTCCTCCTTCCTTCCTTCCTTCCCTTACCCCATTCCTGAGTCTTACATCTTCCCCTCCATCCCTCATTTGAGTAACATCTCTCTCTTCCCTGTCCCTTCCACAAGCCCTATATCACTCCCACTTTAACTTCTACCCCCCCCCCCCCCCCCGAATCTGAAATGTCTCGGAAAGGGCCCTATTTCTAGGCGGCACTCCGGTGGAAGCCACATCTTGCTTCTGGCCAGCGTACCTGCTGGTCTGCTCTCTCTGCCATGTCCCTGCCCCGACATCTACACCTTCCCTGCCCCCAATCCTGTGCCTCAACCTTGAATTTCTTGTAAAAGTTGCTGGGCGGTGGACCCAATTCACAGCGTTTCTCTGCTGCCGGCACTGGTGTCTTCTCTCCACTGCAGCCCGCCCTCTCTGACAACTTCCTGTTTCTACTGGGGTGGGCCGCAGTGGAGAGAAGAAGCCATGGCCGGCAGTAGAGCGACACTGTGAATCGGTTCTGCCACCCAGGAATTTTTACAAGAAATTCAAGGTAGATGCATAGGAGGGGGGAAGGAGTAGATGTTGGGGGAAGGGATGTGACAGAGAAAGCCAACCAGCAATATGAGTTATTGAGCTTGAATATTAAATGATTGAGCAGTAAAGCAAATTAATTTAATATATAGAAATTGTCCCACAGGTATGGAAGCATGTAATCTGTAAGGATGAAAACTTTAAACATTTAGCAATGTATTATATTCAGAGGGTTTCCTGTAAATAGTTGTATTTAGTGGTATAGCTGGGACTCAGTGGGCTGTGGGCAGGAGGACCAAGATATCCCTCCCCCAGTGTGTTCCTCTCCTGGTTCAGCATCTCTCCCCCTGTGTCCAGCTGCTTTCCCATCCACTGGGTCTTCTAAATGCTACAGCGGCAGGGCCTTTCTTAACAGGGCCTTTCCTTTGCCATGTCCCACTGCTCTGATGCAACTTCTTGTGGGTGGGATGCAGCAGAGGAAAGGCCCCATCAGTCAGAGATGCAGCTTTAGCGCCATCCCTGCTGCTTTAGCGTTTTTGGAGGGTAGGTATGCAGCTGGGTACAGGAGGGCGATGCTAGACCCGGGCAGGCAGAAGGGAGAGTTCAACTGCAGGTGGCTCCTAACAGTGGGCAGGCCTGGGCATTTTGCTGGGTTTGCTAAATGATAACTATGTCCCTTGTTTTATAAAATCTCTTATCCTCTATATATATATATATATATATATATATATATATATATATATATATATACCAGTGTGCCAAGGAAGGGAATTACTCTGCAGTCACCAAGGCAGTAAACTTCAAATTGACATCTAAGGTATTAAGCCACTGTTCAAATTGGGCCAATTGATCAGATGTAGAATGCCAAATCAAAAAGACATCATCTATAAATCTATTTTATAGGCAGAAAGGACTTGCACGCTAATACTGCACTAATCAGTTAGCTCACTGTGGAACTGACGTGCTAACTGATTAGTGCAGAATGCCTACTCTCTGTGTCCCCCAGACATGCCCCCTTGGCCAACAAATTAAAAAAAAATAATTTTAGTGCATGGGCAGCATATGCACATTTGAAATTTACCAATGTGCCCAGTATTATTCCCTTTTAAGCTGCTGTAAGCATGAGCTTGTGCTTACCGCAGTTTGGTAAAATAATCCCTTAGTAAGTTAGATTCCTAGATGTAATAATTTTAATGTTTCTCTGGGGAATGTGTCTGCATGTTCCTTGGGAAAAGCACATGCTTTCATCAGGCTTCTAAAGTCAACTGTGTGGCAAAAGTTGTCATTGTTACATATATTGCCCAAGATGGACAGGGCAGATGCCTTTGAATCTTTACACAGGCAAGCAGGACATCTGTACTGCTTATGTGCAAAGAATTGTAGCTTCTTAGTTTTTTAGCCATGTCCTGCTTTATGCAGAAGTGTAATTTTAAAGCCATACTTTCTGTACTCTTAGATAGGTAGTTCAGATGCTCTCTTGACAAACTGAAATACTTGCCAGTATCTAGTCACTTTAAAAAAAAAATTATTGTCAAAAATCTGCTTCAAATAATGGTCATTTTAGGGGAAAAAAGAATCTTCAGATTGCCTATGCAAGGTACTGTACCTCTATGGCTCACAGGTTGTATCATATCTACTCCATTAACTGAGTAAAATACTTTTTATACACATTGAGTCATATTCAAATGATTTGAGAGAATAAATTTTTCAGTTCTGTCATCATTACATAACTGTATCTTCCCATTGTCAGCTGTAGTCCACTTCTGAAAGAGTTATTTATAAATTTGCCTTCAAATTCGGTCTTTTTTTTTCCCCCTTGAGAAGGCCACTTTATTTTGCATTCCTCATGTGGCAATGAGCTCACCGTCCATGATTTAATTTGAAACACGAAGCATTCTGTTTAGGGAGACCAAAGAGGACCAGTTTAAAGAGATTTTAAAGCGACTTCCCAAGCCATTATGATCTGGAAATTTCTTCCTATGCTTTTGGATTTCTAGCTTAATCAAAGCTGTCCTCTACAGGGCTATGGCATTGTGAGTCTTCATTTGCAATTACATCAGACCCTCCATCCTCATTTCATGTCCTCTTCCCAGTTCAAGCCTTTGGAGTAACCACCCTAAGCCATGGGTAATCAGCCACAGCTCCTTCATAGCATCGTTGAAAGATGTCTTGATTGGGAATTGAATGCAAGCTTTCTGCCCAGCACTTGCGCTGAGCCACTGGACCTGCCAGCTTTTCATTTCATTTCTAATATATTACATTTCCAATTTAGTAACTGACAAGTGCAGATTACAGTCATAAAAACATATAAAAATAGAAACAATCCAAATTGGAAAGAAACCGCAATAAAAAAAACTTGGTAAGCGTATATCATGATTGCTGCAGCTTGCAGTGAATATACTTTTTAAGTTGTTGCTCTGATTATGCTGGACCTGTGCTGCCTTGTTGCTTGTTTTGTTTCTGTTTGTTCTTACCTATGTTGTTTGTATTATATCTTTCATTTATAATAAAAACAGATTTGAACATAAGTAACAGCGGGATCTGGATAGCCCCTTCTGCCTTCCCCCAAACCCCTAACCCCTCAACAATAAATGAAACCACACCAACATGGAATTTAGCCGCAGCTCAATTTATTAGAAAATTATATAATATAAACAAATTTATGTGCATAAATTAACATCTTTAACACAGTAACTTCATATAACAAAATCTGCCAGCTCCTCCCGAGCTACCCGGTGTGACCATCCATAAATGGCCCCCAACCCCACCATAAACAGCAAGAGTCTGAGGGGTGGCATGACCTCATGCCCCTTTAACCATGTCAATATCCCCCAGACACGGCTCCCAGCCGGTCCTCCGCTCATCGCCGGATGAGCCCCAGCACCTAGTAGCTCGGGAGATCCGCCTACCCGAGCTACAAGAGCCACTAAAAGAGGGTGGGTGGGCGGGAAAAGCCGCCCTGGAGGACCAGAAAAAAAAAACTCCAGTCCTCCAGAGTCCCGGCTTTAAAAACCTCCTCCTTCTCCACCCCCTCTTCCTTTCGCCAATCGCGCACCGTGTTTCTTGTGCGCTTAGCAACCCTATCTTCTCTTCCCCCCCCCCTCTAACCCCTCACCCAACTCGAAGGCGACACGGGCTCCCAGCCCCGTGTTATCTTACGCCCTTCAAGACGGGCTCTCGTGCTACTCTTTATTGCTCTGTATAGAGATGATCCAGCTTTCTCTTATATTAGGGCCTCTTCCCCCTAGCTTGGTATTAAACGAAGAACTATAAGTGGGTAAGTCAATCAAAGCCATACTTTTCGTGAGCATTACTTTGGTTAAGGTTTCATTCTTTGTTGGTGAGATTTTGACATTGTCAAGCCAAAAGATGTGTGCAGCAATCATTTTTCTTTTATTTTTAGCTTAGTGTTTAATCAGTTATACTTGAGCGTTTGGATTCATAAATCCCAGAGCTGCTTTTAATGACATAATCTAATCCATCGATGTCAAGTCTAATAGTCTGATGAAGGTTACAAACAAATCAATCAATGGAGAGTTTGCAGCAGGTGTACTGATAAGACAAGGTGAAAAAAAGCCTATTTAAATATCATCAATAGGTGGAACTGTACTGGAGTAATCCTTATTTATCAAAGGCTTTTACTAAAGGAACAGAATGGGACAAAAATGGACTGATAGATCCAGCTCAATATATTTGATATTATTTAAGCATTTTTTCTCCAGATGATTCACAGTCTGAAAACAGTTATTGTAGATCCTGCGTTACTCAGTGAAGAATGGGAATTGAAAAGTGCCTGATCTGCCTCTAGGTCCTTCTGCTCTCCCCCCCCCAAAAAAAACTATTGCTTGTAGAAGCATAAGAGCTGAGTTGATTGGACATCTGATTTTTCAGCTGATATAGCCACTATATGATGGGAAGTTTTGGAACTCATTTATTTGCACTTCTGGCTGCCTCTATTAATCAATATATTTCATCTCGCATCAGCCCTCTAGACTTGAGTAAAGGCATCTAAAGCTGACATGTCTTCTAGTTCTAATTGCTGGTCCTATTAAGTGTACTGTAGGTACTCTGTCTCATATCTTATTCTTTTGTTCAAATCTTGTGAAATACCAGGCTGTTATTTTTTTTTATATCATATCTCCATTTTTTTTCTTGTCCTTTACTTCTTTCATGCAAGGTCATAATATGAAAATCCATGTCGGCTCAGGTCCAACTGGTAAACAGTCAAAGCTATTGGACTTAGCTACTTCGTATTATTTTAAAAGTTGCATTCTGCAACTGGAAAGAAAACTACTATATCTATGTGCAAAGAATTGTAGCCACTGATGCAAAGAATTGAGCCACTGGTGGAGCCATTTGTTTAATACTAAAATATGGAGGGAAACAGCAATGAAGGGTTCTTGTTCCTCCATAGCAACTTATGTAAATGCACAAACTTCATACCTGGTCATTCTATGAATAGTGCAGTTATGAGCTCAGTGGCTCTATAGTTATACAATACTTCAACTTATATGTGTAAATTATATTTAATTGGCAATTATCAGTAATTGGCACCCATTTGCAGTTATGTAGGTGATTTATGAGTCGATTCTGTAAATTGCATATGCAGTTTCTATAGCGCACATCTGGAAAGAGGACATAATGTGAGTGGGGATGGGGATGATAGGTCATATGAGTGGAGGAGTGGCCTAGTAGTGAGAGCTGCTGGCTCAGCACTCTGAGGTAGTAGGTTCAATTTCAGCTTGTTCCTTGTGACTCTGGACTAATCACTTAACCCTCCATTGCCCCAGGTACTATAGTTAGATTGTGAGCCCACCAGACAGATTGGGAAAGTGCTCAGAGTACCTGGGAATTAAGAACTCAGAACTTCTAACTCTGTCAGACAGAAATCTTTCTTTTCCTCATCCTTTCTTTGAGGACAAAACTTCTGGAAAGTATAGAACATAACTTTCGAGAGAGTCTCCATAGCCACACCACACACTCTGCCCCAGACCCTCATACCCTTCCCTCTCCCCACCCACCCCAAGGCTCACATCACATATATACACTCTCTAAAGCTAACAAGATAATATAGGTAATGCACTAGCTCAAATGTTTTACCACCTTATATTTGTAGCAATCCGTAACAATCATAGCACTGGGATAACACTTAAAGCAAAGAACATAGGAACACTCTTCCAACAAAATGTGCTATGAAAAGGGCCCAATAAGATCAAAAACACCAAGGAGAGAGCAGAGAACACAACAGAATAGAAAAAGAAGAACCAGGCAACAAATAGACACCAACCATAATACAGAAAAACATAATACACCTTGGAAAGGAGACCTACTGAACACAAGGTCCATGAACAAGAAAGGAATCCAGATTGCTGACCTAACAGAGAAAAACACACTAGATTTCCTATTATTACAGAATCCTGGTTCTCAGAATATAGTGGGGTCATTATAAGTGAGACTTTCCCACCAGACTATCACATCATGCTCCAAAATAGAAAAGGTAAGAGAGGGGGTAGCAGTTATACACATATCCAACCTGGACTTCCAACAAATGAAAATTACCCAACCAACAGGAGCAGAATGTCTACTTTTTCAAGTAGGAAACTCACACACAATAAGCATAATGATATTATATGCCATCCCTGACAGAAGAGTGGCAAAACGCCATAAACCTCAACACAGAAACAACCTTATATTCTCCTCATTCTGGGTATGTGGAGACATTAACCTACATGTAGATGACCCAACATGCCAAAAAGCCCAACAGGTAGTTCAACAACTGGAAGGACTAGGACTACACCAAAAGGAAAGAACAAACCCACACTAAAGGATACACCTTAGATGGACTGTTCAGCAAAGAGGATATAAGAGACTGCACCCCCACCTCTAAGAAAGTGCCATGGACAGACCACCACTTAGTCAACTTCAGAATAAATCAACCAGAAAACAATCACACAAAAATGGAACAAGACCAAGAATGGGGAGAGAAATCACAGACAGCAGCAAATTCAAAAACAGACTGGAAACACACCTCATGGAAACCAAAATAACCAAGACCACAAACCTCACAGAACAGATGAGACTTTAGGATGAGGCAGTGGACCTTAGCCTAGAAGAAGTAGCACCATTAAAACTACAGAAACCAAACAAAAGAAAGGAAGGATTCACCCCCTCAGAAGAAATCATGAAGCTGAAAAGAAAGCTCAAAAGAAAATGGAGGAGATCAGACGAAGATGAGGAAACTAAGAAAAGCTGAACTAGAATCAACAGAACATGCATCAAGAAAAGAAAGGAAAGATTTCCTCTCAAAAAAAGATCCTTAAAGCCGGAAACTCTACTAAAACCCTGTACCAGGTAGTAAGATAAGATTTATTGGGGAAGAAACAGAAAGAAATAACCACTAAATGCTCCCTATCCAGCAAAGATTTCAGCAACTTTTTCACAGAGAAAATATTGAAGCTACAGAAAGACAACAGCCTAAAAAACAACATACCAATGATTAAACATACAATGGAAACAGAAAACATAATGGGAAGAATTTGAACCAATCACTGAAATCCAAGTGAGGAAACTACTAAGAAGAATAAAGCCAGGCCCATCATCCCTTGAAACATGCCCTTTACACCCGATAAGAGAACTTGAAGACCTAGGACTCTCCTAACTCATGAACATCATCAACAAATCACTACAGTCGGGACAAGTCCCACTTAAATGGAAACTCTCGGTCACTAAACCCATTCTGAAAAATAAAGAAGACCAAGACGACCTCTCCAACTACAGACTGGTAGCCAACCAACCGTGGATCTCTAAACTAATAAGCAAACTAACCTGCCAACAAATATCAGATTTCCTAGAAAACAGGTCAAAACTTGACCAGGCCCAATCGGGATTCAGAAGACACCTTGGCACAGAAACCATGCTAGCAGCAGTACAGGACTTGGTTCTGAGACCTCATGCTAAAGGAGAGGACATGCTACTAGGATTCCTGGACTTCTCAGCAGCCTTTGACCTCATCCAACACACACTGTTAAAATCAAGATGCATGGTCCTGGGCTTTAAAGGAAATGTTATGGCTTGGATAGAATCCTTTCTTACAAAAAGACTAACAAGGGTAGAATGTAGGGGAATACAAGCAACTGGAAAGAAACAGACATAGGGGTACCACAGGGATCAGCCATGCCACCCATGCTCTTCAATATCTCCGTCCAACCACTGGGGAATTTCATCAGAAAACTTGGATGGGAATGCTGCATCTATACGGATAAGACAAAAAATAGAACCCTAAATGGAGGAGGTACAACAACAAGCTTAGGGGTAAGAGATGAATTCCTTCTTTATTTTGATAATGTGTGTTTTTTTCATTTGAGTTTTTTCACACATTGCACATTTTGCACTAGTTAAGCACCACAAACATTATCCGGAGCAAGCCCGGGGATGTTTCGCAGTTAACACCTTTCTGGGTGTAAATTCGCGACAGCTTTTCCCTGGAGTTTCCAGAGGTTGCTGTGTGACTGAGGGCTTGTCCGGTTAATGCTCTTAAATTAAATTATAGAATTATTTTCATTTCCTGCTTAGTTTGGAGTTGGACTTCATCTCTTTTCCCTAATCTTTGCAGACTTCATTTGTTAGCATCTATACGGATGACATCCAACTGATCATTCTACTAAAGAAGTAAAACGTGAAAATGAAATAAAAGATCAAAACATGCCTGGGAAAAATCTTTGGATGGTTCCAAACAAATGGACAACAAGGAGAAAATGCAACTATTGCTAATTAACAAATGGGGAGGAAATAGCCCAAGATACTAACTAACATTGAACGGCAATACCATAAAATCTTCCATGGATGAAGTGAGAAACCTAGAAGTATGGTTGAACCCAAACCTAGACGTGACAATACAGATCAAACGCATCATGAAAAACACATATGGCAAACTCTACTGGATCAGAGGACTCAAACCCTACCTCACCCATCAAGAAATATCCAACATAATTATAACCCTGGTTTTTTTTTTCAATCTTCAACTACTGTAATGCAATCCTACTGGGCATTCCAAAATACATGATTAAACAGATTCAAATGGTATAAAACGCAGTAGCAAGATTTCTGCTGGGAAAATTGAGGCAGATGAGTGCCATCCCCTCTACTGAAAGAACTACAGTGGCTCCCGATTGAAAGCAGAGTAAAATTCAAGATCCTACTGCTGACGCACAAAATCATTCATCTCTCTGAACCACAATATCTAGCAGCCAAACTACTTCAGCACACAACATGTGCACTACGCTCGAGCCAAAATCACCTGTTGGAAATTCCCTCCTTCAGAGACATCAAATACAAAAGCATCAGGAAAATAATGTTCTCCGTGATGGCTCTAAGGTGGTGGAATACCCTCTCAAAGGAACTAAAACTAGAAAAGGATACCGGAAAGTTCAAGAAAGGGATAAAGACTATCCTCTTCACAGACTACTTTAGCCAATAAAACAACCTAGAGGAGACAATTGACCCCTCCCCAATCAGGAACATGATTGGATGAGCACAATAGGGATATAAATAGACAAAGTGCAGAAGCCCAGAAAACTAGACTCTGTGGGAGATAATATTTCAAAGATAAACATAAAACATGATACAGATACACGTATATAGATAATATTTAATTGAATTGGCCAACCTCCTTAGGAGGTGTGTAAATATTGTGTACTTAGCTGCAATAGTAAACCTAATATTATATGTGAAAATACATAGGATGATTGATTTGGTATAAACATATACATATAAGTAGGTTGATTGATTATGGCATAATTGTGCCGGTATTAATAACTCTGTATTGTAACACTGCTACAGAAGCCCCAGTAACTCAGTATAGAGCCCATGTATTGTAACACCTCACAGAAGCTCTTTGTAACTCTGTATTGTAACACTTCTACAGAAACTCATGTATTATAACACCTTTACAGAAGTTCATGCAAACTTCTCTGAATTGACTCCCTAGTCATTAGTAGCGGCATAGAGGCTCACAATAAACCTGATTACTATTCAGTATAAATCACTTTGGGGTGAATCTGTTTGGTTAATAAATCCCACTCATTGAATAGTAGAGAATGACATAGAGACAAATTTTTCCCTGTCCCTGAGGGAATTAACTTTCCCATCCTGGCGAGTTCTTTTCCTGTCCCTGCCCCATTCCTGTAAGCTCTGTCTTCATCTGCACAAGCCTCAAACACTTTAAAATCATAAGTGTTTGAGGCTTGTGCTGTTAAGACAGCTTACAGGAATGGAACAGGGACAGCAACAAAACTCACAGGGACGGGACAAGGAAATTGAGTTCCTGCAGGCACGGAGACAAATTTGTCCCCATGTCATTCTCTACTCAATAGACACTCTGTTCTGGGGTGTGCTTTATAGAATTCTTTTATGCACAACTGCTGCATTTTGTTGTATAGAACACCTAACTTTAGGCACATTGCCGCCAACTTTAGCTGGCATTCTGTAATGGCTTTGAATTGCAAATTTGCTGTTCTACAATACCAGGTTAGTGCTCACCTTATAGGCGCTTACTTTTTAGTGGCCTGTAGTGAATTGCCCTCATAAGATGTAAACCATAATGCATGTCACATAACATCTGTTTCCTGCTTTTATGCTGTTCTTTGCTGTCCACTGTTCTCTTCGTTTCTCTGTACTTTGACTTGAAAATACGTTTCTTTTAGACTTACAAAAAAGTCTGATGATCTTGACAGTATAGAATTGAAATTGGCTTAATCTAGGATCCCAATCGTGGTGGTGGGGGGGGGGGGGGGGGGGGGAGTTGCTCAGGGTGATCCAGTCCTGGGTTTTACCCCACTGCATGCAGGGATGATCCAATTTCTCAATTGCATTCTTTAGGACAGTGGCTCTCAACCCAATCCTCAGGACATGGGTTTCAGAATGTCCCTATGAAATATTCATGAAAGCTGTCCATGCATGGTCTCTTGTGTGCAAATCTCCTGTCATGCATATTCCTTGGGTACATCCTGAAAACCAGACTGGCTGAGCACTGGGATGAAAATCACTAGATTAACCTAATGAAGGTATCATCCTTGGATTTCTAGTTGCCTCTTAATATTTTTCTTTCTTCTCTCATCCCCTGCTTTTTTGTGGGCTGATGCTGGGAAGGTTCTTGCCAGAATCAAAGGTTTTTTATTTATTTTTTTCTTAATGTATTTTTCTTTATTAGAAATTTGTATACAAGATAAAAGATATAACAATCTGAAAATGAACACAACCTGAAACAGAACTTAAGATAAGAGAGTCTACCGCGTGGTTTCTTCATGAAGACTAAAAGAACCCAGCAGAAACAGATCACTATCCCCCCCAAGCACTCCAGTGTCACAAATTCAAAAGAGCACTTCGGGCTCCATGGGACAAGCTATCCCAAACAGGAGCCCAAATTATTCAGAATTTTCTCCAACGGCCAAGGCCACAATTCTTAACATCCAAATATTCATACTGTAACAAGGTAAATAGTTCATTTTTCCACATACTAATGATAGGTACCTTTGCCTGCCACCACAGTAAAACTGTGCATTTCCTAGCCAACAAAGACGCTTTTTGCAATAACAAAGAATTACCCTTAGACAATCCCAATGAAAAGATTTGAGAAAAAAGTAGGACATTCATAAGAACATAAGCATTGCCTCTGCCGGGTCAGATCAGGGGTCCATTGTGCCCAGCAGTCCGCTCCCGCGGCGGTCCCCCAGGTCCATGACCTGTAAGTGATCCTTTACCTAAACTTTTTATTCCCTAATCATTTAATATTCTGTGTAGTAACCCTCTATCTATACCCTTTAATCCCCTTCTTTCAATCCCCTTCTCCTTCAGGAAATCATCCAAACCCTTTTTGAAACCCAATATCGTACTCTGTCCTACCACCTCCTCTGGAAGCGCATTCCAGGTGTCCACCACCCTCTGAGTGAAGAAGAACTTCTTAGCATTTGTTCTGAATCTGACTTCTTTCAATTTTTCTGAATGCCCTCTTGTTTTTGTTTTCCACGCTAATCTGAAGAATCTGTCCCTCTCCACCTTCTCTATGCCTTTCATGATCTTATAAGTCTCTATCATGTCCCCTTTAAGTCTCCGCTTTTCCAGGGAAATGAGCCCTAGCTTCTCTAGCCTTTCAGCATATGAAAGGTTTTCCATAATTAATGTAATGTAATTTATTTCTTATATACCGCTACATCCGTTAGGTTCTAAGCGGTTTACAGAAAATATACATGCCTTTTATCATCCTTGTTGCTCTTCTCTGGACTCTTTCGAGTATCGCCATATCCTTCTTAAGGTACAGCAACCAGTATTGGACGCAGTACTCCAGATGCGGGCGCACCATCGCACAATACA
Source organism: Geotrypetes seraphini (assembly GCF_902459505.1). NCBI lineage: Eukaryota > Metazoa > Chordata > Amphibia > Gymnophiona > Dermophiidae > Geotrypetes > Geotrypetes seraphini. Next base: position 37,537,252 of record NC_047084.1, on the reverse strand, counting down.
GTGGCAGGATACCTTCCTTCGTTCTGGTAGTGATACCTTTTTTGATAATGCCCAACATTCTGTTTGCCTTCTTTGAGGCTGCTGCGCATTGTGCCGCCGGCTTCATCGTTTTATCCACCAAAACCCCCAAGTCCTTTTCCAGTTTGCCTTTCTCCAGTACCATCCCCCATCGTATAGTTATACATTGGGTTCCCTTTCCCTATGTGCAAGACTTTACAAGCTCATCTGCCATTTATTTGCCCACTCACTCAGTTTGTTCAGGTCCCTTTGTAGTTCTTTACATTCCTCAACAGTTCTAACCCTACTGGAGAGTTTTGTGTCGTCTGCAAATTTTATAACCTCGCACTTCGTCCCTGATTCCAGGTTATTAATGAATATGTTGAACAAAGGAACTCGTCTCCGCATGATCATCTGCAGATGAAGGCCAGCAGGTTTGCAATCTGTCACAGGACCAGAACATATGAAAGAATTTTGCCAGAATCTAAGTTTAATGTTTAAATTTTTTACATATACATGTATACTGTACTGAAGCGCCAAATATCATAGTACCATAGTAGATGACGGCAGATAAAGATCCGAATGGTCCATCCAGTCTGCCCAACCTGATTCAATTTATTTATTTTTCTTCTTCTTAGCTATTTCTGGGCAAGAATCAAAAGCTCTGTCTGTTACTGTGCTTAGGTTCCAACTACTGAAGTCTCCGTCAAAACTCACTCCAGCCCATCTACACCATTGAAGCCCTTCCCAGCCCATCCTCAACCAAACGGCCATATACAGATACAATCTGTGCATGTCTGCTCAGTACTGGCTTTAGTTCTTCACTACTTACTATTATTTTCTGATTCTAGATCCTCTGTGTTCATCCCACGCTTTTTTTAAACTCTCTCACCATTTTTGTCTCCACCACCTCTCTTGGGAGCGCAAAGTGGTTTACAATCAAACTGGAAAACAGAAAAGAACTACAAATTCATCATTGGAAAGATTGAAAAGGGGGGGCGGGGCTAACCATCAAAATCAAATTAAAGAAGGGTGAGCTCAAGGCCATCCCCGCCAAATGTATTTGAAGAGGTAGGACTTGAACAGACTTAATATAGGAAAGTTCTGAATGTATATCTTATGGGAGGGAATTCCACAGTACAGGAACAGTTGCAAAAAAGGCCTAGTGATGATTGGATTGTAACTTAGATGATCTGACGGAGTTGAGTTGGTGTCCTGTAATTGAATGGAGAGGGTGAGAAGGTTTATAAGGAAATAGAAACGAAGGTAGGTAGCTTAGATAAAGAGTGCAGTCTTACATGCCAATGAGAGAAGTTTAAATTGGATTAAAAAAGGGATGGGCTATTTTTTTCAATTGTGGGTGGCCACAGTTTTTTTTTTTTTTTTAAATGTTCCAATGCATTTTTAAGGTAAATTACTGGCAATTCCATGTAAATGCTCTCATACCCTTTCCATATTTTTAACAAGCAGTTTTAATTCATTGTGTTGATAATACCCTACCTGCCTCTTAGGGCTCATTTTACAAAGCCGTGTTAACGGCTTTATCGCATACAACTTTTTAGCATGCGCTAACCCCCGTGCTAGCCGAAAAACTACCGCCTGCTCAAGAGGAGGCGGTAGCAGCTAGCGTAGTCGGCAAATTAGCGTGCGCTATTATGCACGTTAAACCGCTAACGTGGCTTCGTAAAAGGAGCCCTTAATTGTCCTACTGTTGTTTTTAAAATGAACTTTTCAGAAGAGGGAGCACCTACTCCATGAAATTTATATTTTATTTTTTTAATAGAAGTACAGGTGATTTTAAATGGTTCTTTTTGTGACTGGAAATGTTTGTGTGTGACTGGAAATTGGATGGCAACCTCTTCTCACTCGAAACCAGCTGAATTCCTTGAAAGCAGCCCTGATATCATGTCACCTTTTCTCATCTGCGGTTGCCTTCCATGCAAGTTTCTTTGGCGCTCAGTTATACAATTCAGAGCTCATTTATGAATGGAGGGGGTTTACAGACAGGCGGAATACTTAATATTCATCTCGTGGTCACATCAAATTGAAATAAGATTAGAGTGAGCAAAGAAAACAAGCCGAGACAGACTGTGAAATTGCTCCTGACAGGATTCGCACTGTTATGGTTTCTCGCTTAAAATGTAGCTAGGGTATTGCTTCAGCTAATATTTGTATTCGGTCTTTTTATTCTACTTTTTTTTTCATACTTTTTTTTTTTTTTAGCTGACTAATAGAAATAAAATCTGACATTTTTCTTTTAATTTCTCTTCTGTAAGCCCCGTGTGCTGTTTTTTTCCCCCTGCTAGGAAAACTCAGTTTGAAGGTATTTATGCAAATAGCCTGTGGTTTTCAGGCTGTTGAGGTAAGAGGGAGAAAGTGTTTTCGTACTGCTGAAAGGCAGCTTCTTCTTCCTTTGATGCCGTCAGAAAGCCGGGAGCCAGGCTCAGTTGTGCCGCTTGACTGGCCCCCATCCTCCCTCCCCATCCCATCCGTCTGTCTGCCTTTCGTGAGGTGTCGCTGCTGATTTACTCGGCCACTTTGACCTTCCCGTCGCCTCTGAGAGCGCGTGACCTGAAGTGCCCGGAGCGCTGGATGCCGGCGCTATTGTTCCTCGCAGGATTTCCTCGATCTGGCCGGGGGCCACTTGCTGCTTTTTTTTTTTTTTTTTTCTCTTCTTCTTTCTTTCTCTCTGTCCTAAAAGGCGCAGCAGCCGCGTTCGCGGGCGCCCAACTTGCCGGAGTGAAGAACTAAAGGCGAAGTCAGCTGACTGCCGCTGGCCAATGGGGCGCGCCGTGATGTAAGGGCTGAGCGGCGGCGGGCGGCTTCTGCAATCGCTCGGAGTGTGGGCGAGTGTGAGGTGCCACGGCATGGCCGGCCCGGCGTGGGGGGTCTGAGAGAGGCGCTGCGGGGGCGCCATGGATGAGCCCAGCATTCTGAGGAGGAGAGGGCTTCAGGTAGGAGCGTCGGACAAGACTGTGCTTGAGGAATGGGGAGAGCTCCGGAAAGTTCCTCTTCAGGTGTCTGTAGTGATGGCAAAAGGGCGGGAGGGGAGAGTCGTAGCTACTGTACTGTCTTTTCTAATGCCACAAGTGTTGATTGTTAGTGGCTATGAATGAAGACCGATCTCTGAATTTTCTCACCATAAACAAGCCTTTTCACTTTTATGGACTGGTCCGCAATTCTGGCTTTTTTTTAAATGCACAAGTTTTTTAAAAAAAATATAAAGTCAGCAAAGATGCAGGAGCATGTGCAGGGAGCAATTTAGGTCACTATTTTCCCTTATCTGAGAGGAAGCAAAGCTTTTCTGTAGCAGCTGTATACTCTCACTACAGATGTGTCCAGCTGTAGATACTAGTTTAGAAATTTTTTTTCGGTGCCTTCTGTGTTTAGTTACAGAGCAAAATGTAAACAAAGAAAGTGGGGGTGGGGGGGGGGAATCGATTGTATGGTTTACTTTACATATGATTTGAAGGGAATGTACCCTCTTTTGGAGAGAAGTTATGTAGGATTCCAGTTATAGTGTGGTGCTGCAGCAGCATTGAATTCAAAATTTCCAAACTTTGCTACCTATTGTGTGTTGTGAATAGCTCACCTGCTGTCAAACAGTTGAACTGTTATCTTACTATCAAATCCTACAGCTGTTATTCCAGTTGCTATTTTTTTTTTTTTAAACTGTGCATTATGATAATGGTAAAATCAGGACATAATCCCCTCTCATCTGCTTATCACCTTCTTATCCTGCTATGTCTTCACTGCACCATTCATATTTCCAGTTCTGGTGACATAAACCTGACAAGAGTATGTTCAAGGATCCGCTAAAACATGCTTTGCATGAGGCTTTCCCAGACAGAGGGCGAGAGCTTCAGAGAAGAGAAGGATTTCCTATTACTGAACCAGCAATTATCCACTGAGTAATGTGAATTAAAATATGTCTCGTGGCATATATTGGACGGGAGCCTTCTACACTGTTGAAATGAATGTGTACAACTGCAGTGCATAATGTTATTCATAAATTCTACAGTCTGAACTGCTGTTAAGATGATCAATTGCACTTTATATATACCCTTATTTATGATTTCAGTCATTTACAGCAACTGATTTGTTTTTGGTTATTTTTGAAGTGTTCATTTTTATTGTGTTCTTCCCCCTCCCCCTCCATTGAAAAGCATATTTGTTTCCTGCCATGAAGTTCACAGTTCTGATAGTTGTGCTAGCTAGTTTCTACTATAGCTTGAGAAGAGTCTTCCCCAAAGCCATTATTAGTAAGATTCTTCAACCTGGCCAAATCTTCACATTCAAAATCATTTCCTTCCATTAAATATACACTTTACTCCACAGGGAGGGCAGTGGTCAGTTTGTTGATGCATCTTTTCAATAGATCAATCAATGTCTTCCTCCCAGTTTGCTGTAGTACAGTTGAGGTGAACCTTAGGGTCATGATCAGGAGCCTTTTTTCCTGTTTCAGTAAAGTTATTGTTCATGCCTTTTGCACTTGAAATTACATACTTCCTCTTTGCCCAATTACAGGAATATAGAATTAGATCCAGGAAGTGCAAACAATATATTCACCGAGGGAAGTTAGCAACATTTGTGCTTTACCACTTTTCACTGGGTTTTTATTTGACCTTAGTTTAACTTGGTGCTTCTCACTCTTTGTATGCACATCAATATGCAATTATATGTCTATGTCTATGTATATGTGTGTGTATATATAAAACAACTTGTTAGTATGCTACTAAAATCAATATATATATATTCAGCTATTGTAGTCAGATGCACAGCTTCCTAATGGATTCTTCTATGTCTTGCTGTGCAGGAAGAACTGACATTGGGGAAAAAGCTGTAGCTTATGATACCTGTTGGTTTTAAACTTTCTGTGTGTTATAAATGAGGATCATTTTGCAAGGTATCCTATGGAATTTTTTTTTTAAGAGCAAGAACATGGGATTTGAAGTGTTAAGTCAATATCACTTTTTTCTTTTTATCAAAGTGTTAGAAAAATCTGACTATTTTCTAAAGTGGTCTCCATGGTTTCTGAAATGGGTACTAAAAAGGTAAAAGTAGTGACACAGAATGATAATTTTTTTCCACGGGTTGGTAATACAACTCATGCCTGAAGTTAATATATTTTTCAACCATGTTTAACAGGGCACCTTTTCACGTGCTAGGGTCCTTATTTAATGAAACAATATATATTCAACCAATCTTAATAAGTCCAGAAGCTGAGGTGGTGGAATAGGTAATGTGGGTTTGGATGGAATCTGCACACTCTGAATTACAGTGCCTGTTCTGAAAGAGAATTAAATGTACTTTCTTACCTGGTTTAATGCCAGGTGCTAGAAAGGTGCTATAACTGTTGTATATTTAGGGTATATTTTTTTTTTTTTTTTTAACAAAATAAACAGCATAAATAAAATCCTAGGATTCAGTTTCTGCCAATGGAATATACCCTTAGGGGTCCTTTTATCAAGCTGCGGTAGGGGTTTAACGTGCATTAAACCGCCTGCCGCGCTAGCCGCTAACGCTTGCATTGAGCAGGCATTAATTTTTTTAGCCGGCTGTGGGGGTTAGTGTGTGAAAAAATGTTCGACGCGCTAACCCTGCTAGCGCGGCTTGATAAAAGGACCCCTTAGTTTCGAAAAGAACAAAAGGTTTGACTGAATTCAGTCCCCGTTTTATAAGCTATAGTTTCATTCACCTTTTTGCATTCTAGTTTTGCATAAAGTAAGCCATGAGGGTGTGCTGCAGCATCCCTGTAGGTGCCTTTTGTTGAGAACATACTAAATGCTTTCTATCAGGAGCACAAAACAAGAGACATTCCTTTGAAACTAAGATCTGGAACATTTAAGTGTGCAGATCTTAAAACTGCTGCTGAAGACATGATTTTAGCTTGAATCTTAAGTTTCCTGGTATATTTTGTAATCTGTTGAACGCCACTGCCAGAATTTTCACTGGCAAGAGTGTTTTTCTTTATCCCAGTAATCTTGGGAGTATTTGTGTAAATGCTGATATTTTAGTTATTTATATGCATATATGATCACAAAGCTCTGTCAGCTGGATCCGGATTCACAGGCCAGGGTCGATACAGTCCTGTGTTTACCCTGTTGTAGTCTTGGATGTGTAGTCTTCTTGTTTTTCTTAGGGAATGCAATGGGGGGAATCAGAACTAAAAGTCCCTGCATAGAACAGGGTAAACCCAGCACTGTGTTAACCCTGTCCTGAGAATCTGCCATTCTGTAGGTATGCACCTATCTTTGATAGCATGTAGGTGTACATTGATTCTTATGGGTGGAGTGCATGTTTACATATTAGAACATGTGCATTAGTGTTGCCCTATTCAGGAAAAAATTTTCAATTTGATTCAGCCTATCAAATTGATTTTTTGATTCGATTTGGTTTTCCTGCCCAATTGGGTGGTTTTTTTATTTTTTTTTTTCAAACATCATAATGGGTTTATTTTATAGCCTCTTCACCCACCCCACCCCCTTTTCCCTCTCCAACCCACACTGGCGCTGTGATGTATACAAAATAAACAAAAAATACTTTTCCTCTCTCTGTTAAATCCTAGCTCACGTTTGTGGTCTAACACTAGCTTTGGCAGTATACACATTTCAGATTTGACATATTGTAATCACAAAACAGAAAATAAAAAATTTTTCTACCTTTTGTTGTCTGGTCATTATTCAAATCATGTTGGTCCCAGGCTCTGGTTTCTGTTTGTTTTCTGATAACTCGCTTGCCAGGGTCTCCTGCCCATTTGTCATTTTCTTCTTTCTCTGTGCTAATCATCCATCATCCATCTCTGTCCTCCCCTTCCGTTTCCCTTCCCTCCCCAGGAAGTCTGGCATCTTTCCTTTTTTTCATCTCCATCCCCGCAGCTGCAGCAATGGACCCCACCATCCCCAGATCCACCATCTCTCCTTTTCTCAACTACCCTTTCGTCCAGCATCTCTCCCTCCTTCCCCACCACCCCAGGGTCCACCATTTCTCTCTTTCTCTTCCCAACTACTCTCCTATCCAGTATCTCTACACCATCCTCTGTGTCCAACGTCTCTCCCTTTATGTTCCTTCCCTCTCTAAATTCCATTGCACACCATCTCTCTCCCTCTCCTCTGTTTTTAGACCCAATATTTCTTCCCCTCCTCCCCTTCCCCCTCCCTCAGTCCGACATATGCATGTCTCTTTGGATCCCCCTTCCCTCCCTCTCTCCATGTACTCCTACACCAGGGCCCCCTCCCCAAAGCCTGCATATTTCCCCCTTCTTTTTAGCATCCTCCGGCTTCCCCCCTTTGGCCTCCCAGTCTCACCTTCAAAGCTAATTACGGCAGTCTGCAGAGGATTGCCGGTGCTGTAGCGATCCTAGCAGGCTGCCGTCGGCTTCCACAGCACATTCCCTCTGCTGCAGTCCCACCCCTCCTCTGAGATCAGGGGTGGGATTGTGGCAGAGGGAATGTGCTGCGGAGACCCATGGCAGCCTGCTAGGATCGCTACAGCACTGGCGATCCTCTGCAGGCTGCCGTAATTAGTTTTGAAAGTGAGACTGGGAGGCGGGGGGGTGGGAGCTGGAGGATGCTAGAAAGAAGGGGGGAACATGCAGGCCTTCGGGAGGGGCCCCCTAAATACGCAGAGCCAAGGGTACCCAGCGCTGGTGCCTATGCAGCACTTCCCAACTGACCCTCCCCCTCCACCCCCTAAAGCAAGATCAACAGCTGCAGTGGACGGCCAGCAGGAGGCTGTGCTCCCGCTCCTGCTTTAGGAGACCTGAAGGTATGGGGAGGAGGAAGATTGGTCACCGAATTGGCGAGCCCAATTTTTTTTTTTTTTTGTATGAATCGATTCACCAAAGTGAATTGATGAATCGATTTGAATCAGCGAATCGGGCAGCATTAATGTGCACATCTTCCCAATCTAGGCATAAGAATTTATAGCACCTTGAATACATTCTCGTTCTTAAACACATACATATGCATATACCTGGTTATATAAATATCGTGTAAAGGAATTTTGGCGGAAAAGCCTACTTTCCCTTATAGGTATCTCCAAATAGATACCTTCTTGGCCTCTTTATAGACTTGTTCTCCTAATATATAATTTAAAATCACCGCCATTACAAAATCAATCATTCCTTTCCTAAAGTTCTGTGCTCTTTAGTTTGAAAATGATTACAAGTTGTTCATGCAGGGGTTATTCTCACTGCGAAACCTACAGCATCTTGTACTGTAGTTTAGTAAATTGATAGGGGTCTCAATAAAGAATTTAGGGGATCATTTGCTAAAGGTTAATGTGCAGTAACACCATTATCAGGCATTACCTGCTGCAGGGGTCCATTTCATTGCAGTGTGCTCTGTGGAAGATAACACATGATAGTGCTGTTACCTTGCGATAACCTTTAGTAAATGATTCCCTAAGGGGTAAATATTCAGCCTGCGGTGGTCACCATTTTTATTTCTGGCGGTGGCATTATCCCCAGATATTCTGTGCTGGGCCATGTTTGAGTACCTGCATTGAATATTTGAGCATATGTGGCCAGCTAACACATGATTAAATTAAAGGTAGGACTGTGTTTTATGTGTTCCTTTTTATCTGGTTTCCTTATGTGGTTAAGCACTGAATATCTGCACTTAACTGCATAAGTACCAATTCCACCCCAGACCATTGATAAATTAGCTGATTTCTGCTTAGGTGCTAATTGTAAATATTCAGCAGATCTAACCAGTGAGTGCCACTGGTTAGCCTGAACAAGTGACTTAAAGAGCCAGGAACTTTTCCTGGCTGTTTAAATTACTTTGAATATTGACCCCTAAGAAGATAATCAGTCTGCTCAAATGGAAACTAAAAAACATTCCCTAGATTCTAATGTCTCCTACTGGATGCTTATGTGTGATAGTTCTCCTTTTTGTGCTTTGTTTGAAATCAGAACATCTTTATGGGGGCTGGGCGCCTCTTCTGTGTTCACTGCTTGCAATGCTTCAGTGGTCCTGGGCACTGAGGAAACGCTCATTTTTTCTCCTCATTAGCAATCACTTCTGTGGGCCCCACAACCTGCTGCTAAGTTATTTCACCTGTGTAGGCAATGGATGAATGAATGGAGAATATGTTTGTCAAACTCCCCAGGAAGCTGTGGCAGCAGGCAGGTCTCCTTTTGAAAGAACGTAGTATATAATCCTGCTTTTCTGAAACAATCTGGAAATGGTCCCTTGGTTTCATGCTGTAGTGGAGCTCTGAAATTAAGATAGCTGTGACATTCTTAAGTCATAGAGCTTGGCTTTTTGCCTAAGATTTTATAGCTTGTACCATTCATCTTATAGTGCTCTGTGATAATTGCATTAATATCTCTTGACAGTAATTGCGCTATAAAGTTCAGTATTTGGAAGGACTGTGCATACCCTGTAGTACCTATACTTTTGATGGACCATGAAATTTTTATCTTGTCAAGGGAATTGAGTAGACACAAGAACATCTTTGTACATTTTCAGAGCAGCACAAAGTCTGTCACTAATATTTGTAGCACTTTATCGTAGTCTGTGTGATACTTCTCACCAGTTTAAACTTTTCCTGGAAAAAAAGGAGGATGTAAAATATTTGTGTCTGCAGTTAGTGTTTTTAATGCATAATAGTGACGAGTTTATTTTTGAAAGGGAATATGGGAATGCCAAATGGCATCCAGTATGGACCTTTGGAGTTCGACATGCTATTCAATATCTGAATGATATAATATTAAAGAAATACTTCTAAAACTAAAAGAAAGTTTATTGATGAAAACCATGGAATAGTGCTAGCAACTTTAACCTGTTTTACTCAAAGAAAACAGTTGCTGTCAAACGACATAAATACAGTGCCCTTAAACTTAGGCTCAGTACAGAAGAACATATGAATTGCCATCCTGAGACAGACCGAAGGTCTATCAAGCTCAGTATCCTGTTTCCAACAGTGGCCAACTCAGGTCCCAAGTAGTAAAACAGATTTTATGCTGCTTATCTTAGGAATAAGCAGTGGATTTCCCCAAGCCACCTCAATAACGGCCTATGGATTTCTCTTTTAGGAAATTATCCAAACCTTTTTTAAACCCCGCTAAGCTGATTTCACCACATTCTCTGGCAATGAATTCCAGAATTTAATTACACCTTGTGTGAAAAAAAATATATTTTTTCCGGTTTGTTTTAAATGTACTAATTTGTAGCTTCATCACATGCTCCCTAGTCCTAGTATTTTTGGAAAGAGTGAACATGTGATTCACGTCTACACTTTCCACTCCACTCAATATTTTATAGATCTCTATCATATCACCCCTGAACTGTCTCTTCTCCCAGTTGGCTCATTCCTTTTATCATTTTTGTCATCCTTTTCTATATCTTTTCCAATTCTGCTATATCTTTTTTGAGATATGACGAACTGAATTGCACACAGTATTTCTATCTCTAGATCATAGATAAATGTTAAAAAGCAGTGGTCCCAGCACAGACCCCTGGGGAACCCCACTATTTACCCTTCTACATTGAGAATATTGACCATATAAACTGCTCCCTGTTTTCTGTCTTTCTACCAGTTCTTAATCCATAATAGGATATTACATCCTATCCCATGACTTTCTAATTTCCTTAGAATTTTTTCATTAGGTACTTTGTCAAATGCCTTCTGAAAAATATCCAAATACACAACAATAAACCAGCTCACCTTTATCCACGTGGTCATTTACCCCTTCAAAGAAATGCAGTAGAATGGTGAGGCAAGATTTCCCTTAACTAAACCCCTGAAAATTCAGACTGTGAGGTGCTTGTGTTTTGGACGTCAGATTAATAAGAGTGCCTTAACTGCACATCCAGAAATGGACAGGTTTTTGAAGGGTGCTTTGTGCCTCTGTCCTCCGGTGTGACAACTTTTTCCGGCATGGAATCTTAATTGGTCCTCTGGGCGCTAGCTAGAGCACCCTACAAACCTCTAGATCAAGATGGTGTTGGAACTACAGGCTTTGTCGTGCAGCGATCCCTTCCTCAGAATTTCAGATTCAGGTATGATCTCACACATAGTCCCATCTTTCTTTCTGAAAGTGGTTTCCAGCTTCCACATCAACCAAAGAAGTATGCTTGCCTGCCATCACTCCCTCAGGATCGAGAAAGAGTGATCAGGTATTAAATTATTAGATGTGTGCAGACTCTTACTGTGGTATCTAGAGGTTGCAATTTTGAATGTGAGATCATTTGACTGTCTGATCATTTGCTTGTATTGGCAGCCTCAAAAGGGTCCATTTCCAGTTGGATCTGTATGGCCATTTCTTCAGCCAGTGTTGGAAGTGAAAAGCTGGCCGCCTTTATCCGTGAAGGCACACTGCACTAGAAGTATCACTTCCTCATGGGCAGAATATTTGATGGAACAAATCTCTAGAGAGGCCACTTGGTCCTCTTTCTATACGTTCACAAAGTTTTACAGGGTGGACGTGGCGGCCAAACAGGACTCCGCATTCGGATCATCCATTCTGTTAGCAGGCTCATTCGTCCCACCTAAACTCAAGGAACTGCTTTGATATGTCCCAAAGGTTCAGGAAAAGCGTGTCTGTTGCACTAGAAGGAAAGATTAGGTTCTTACCTTGGTAAGTTTCTTTCTAACAGACAGACACTGATTAGTCCCACTGTGCTTTGCAGGATTAGCCAAATAGCCAGCAGCAAACTGGGACCTGAGGTTCTTCCTCTGGTAGTAGGAACATATAACAGTTCTAACTTGAGTAGAATTGTCCCAATACATCTATGTTTTCACTTATTTAAAAACAGTGGAAAGAATGAAAAGGTGAAGAGTATTTTTATAGGAATTGATATTTTTCTCTTACACTGCCTATATATTTTGTATGTATCTGTAGAATCTCCAACACTTTTAGTGCAGGTTACACTCAGGTTGGTGACTTGTTTATTTTCACCATTTGACTGTCCGATCATTTGCTTGTATTGGCAGCCTCAAAAGGGTCCATTTCCAGTTGGATTTGTATGGCCATTTCTTCAGCCAGTGTTGGAAGTGAAAAGCTGGCCGCCTTTATCCATGAAGGCACACTGCACTAGAAGTATCACTTCCTCATGGGCAGAATCTTTGATGGAACAAATCTCTAGAGAGGCCACTTGGTCCTCTTTCTATGTGTTCACAAAGTTTTACAGGGTGGACATGGCAAATGTCTAAGTTTTGTTTTATCTCTTATATGTTACTGATATGAGAAGAGCTGACATGTTTCTTGGGGGAGAGTTCCCTTACTCCACCCTATCATGTTTCTTCTCCATGGCTGACAATCCTCTTTGATATGAACTGAGGAACTTGAGGACAGCCCAGAGGTATGAGAGGCAGAGCAAAATAATGCTAATAAGGCTCTCTACAAGAATTCTTGCAGGAAAAGATTGACTACCCACAGGTTCAGGAATAGTGTCTGTCTACTACAGTATATCGCAAACTGTGTGCCCCACAAGATTTCACGTGTGCTGCGAGACGCCAGGGAGGAGGAGAGGCGCCAGCACCATCTGACTGCCTACAGGATGTGCCTCTCGTGGGGAGACACATCCTGTAGGCAGTCAGCCACCACCAGCGCCTCTCCTTCTCCTCCTCTCTGTACCTCTTCTTTTTCAGCACCCTCCAACTGGTGGTTCAGGGCCCCCATCTGGAGGGCCTCTGCACATGAGCAGATGTCAACGTGATAACATCACGGTGATGTCCATGAACTTCCAGATGCCCTCGAGTCGTGGCTAGTTTAGTGTGTCACAGCTCGTAAGGTATGCGAGACATTGGTCTACTAGAAAGAAGATTATTGAGGTAAGAACCTTGCTAAAATTAAAACATGGCTCGCTGAACACAGACTAATATTGAATTTTGGTAAAAGCTGCTCCTGTTGGTTAACAGGTCATATTCCAGCACCAAATCTGATGCTGAATTTGGATGGGACTTTAATTCATGCATTCTTTGTATCAAGATTGGACTACTGTAATATTGTCTATGCAGGTTTATCAAAATTTAACTTAAGACGATTGAAAACTTTACAGAATGCGGCACTTAAGTTGTTAGGTCATAAAAGCAAATAAGATAGTCACTCTTCTCTATTTACAATACCATTGGTTACCGGTTTTGTATAGAATTAGGTTCAAGGTATTGCTCTTAACACATAAGGCATTACATACATGTGAAATCGGTTACTTACAATCATTGATTATTACTTATACACCAAGTCGGACATTAAGATCTTTGCAAGACAATAGATTAGTCATTCCATCAGTATATAGAACAAAATGGGAATTGACACGTAATAAATCATTTTTCTATCTATCTCCTAGTCAGTGGAATCTACTTCCACAAGACATTCATACTGAAATGAATTATATGACATTTAAAAAATGACTGAAAACGTATTTTTTCAAGAGGCATTTGGTGTCAATGCTACTCCAGATGAACATATTCATTAATTTGAAGGATTAATAGGCAATTGACCTATTTTGGTTTTGTGAGATTAGATATGAGTATTTGAACGTCAGAGAAAGGGGAGATATGATTCAGACGTTCAAATACTTAAAGGGTATTAACGTAGAACAAAATCTTTTCCAGAGAAAGGAAAATGGTAAAACCAGAGGACATAATTTGAGGTTGAGGGGTGGTAGATTCAGGGGCAATGTTAGGAAATTCTATTTTACGGAGAGGGTGGTGGATGCCTGGAATGCGCTCCCGAGAGAGGTGGTGGAGAGTAAAACTGTGACTGAGTTCAAAGAAGCGTGGGATGAACACAGAAGATTTAGAAACAGAAAATAATATTAAATATTGAACTAAGGCAAGTTACTGGGCAGACTTGCACGGTCTGTGTCTGTGTATGGCCGTTTGGTGGAGGATGGGCAGGGGAGGGCTTCAATGGCTGGGAGGGTGTAGATGGGCTGGAGTAAGTCTTAACAGAGATTTCGGCAGTTGGAACCCAAGCATAGTACCGGGTAAAGCTTTGGATTCTTGCCCAGAAATAGCTAAGAAGAAAATAAATAAATAAATAAATAAATAAATAAAATTGAATCAGGTTGGGCAGACTGGATGGACCATTCGGGTCTTTATCTGCCGTCATCTACTATGTTACTATGTTACTATGTTATCTTGGATGTGAATGAGTTTAGGTCTTTTCTATCCACAATGGAGTTCCCTTTTATTTTCATTTATTTGCAATTTGTTTTATTTTAACATGTATTGGTACTTTTATGTTATCCACTGAGAACTTGTGAAAGATTTAGTGTAATATCAAATTTTAATAAAAATAAACATATTGTTACCTTATTTAGGTACCCTTTTACTAAAGTGCATTAGTTTTTGCACTTACCACACATGTTTAATGCAAAAATTAATTTGTGTTAACTTCAGGGGGCATGTACTGCATAGCACCTGTCTTTATCGTACAGGGCAGTAAGGTAGCACAGCACTGATATCACGTTACATGCTGTGTGAGATAGTGCAGGAGCACTAGGTCTATATATCTGCCACTACAAATCATTTCTATAGTGCTACTAGGCATACACAACATTGTACACATTATATGCAGGTACTTTCTCTGTCCCTAGTGGGCTCGCAATCTAAGCTTTTGTACCTGGGGCAATCATGGTATGTAATGTGGTGCAGGTCCAGGAAACAGCAGAATGTGATATTATTACAGTGGCAACCCCCTCCCCCCCTCCCCCGCCAATACAACTCAGTCCTCCCCAACATCTCAAACAACTGATCAACCTTTACCCCACCAAACTGAGTAGCTTTCAACCCTGATCCTCCTCCTAACCCCCCCAAACTGAATAGCCATCAAACCCAATCCTCTTCCGACATCCCAAACATAATAAATCATAGCACTGATTTCCCTCCCCCCCTCTTCTCAGTCACAAAGCAGTAGTGGTGTGCACTGCCAAGTCATGGTGACTGTTTCGGATCCTGGTGCAATCCCAGGCAGCAGCAGTGGCACTCCACTGCTACCCAAATATCACTAGGCCACCAAGGAAGCCCCTAGTAAGTCTGGGAGGGGATTGAGGGGGAGTAGAGGGGAAGGATCAGGCTCTCAGATGAGGATGCTTTTGATGAAGGGACCAAATTTAGGAGGAAGTAGTTGAAGCCATTGTAATGGGGGGAGGCAGAAATCAAGGCTATGATCTGTTATGTGTGGAGTGTTGGGAGGGGAGGATCAGGTCGATGGTTATTCAGGAAGGACCTAGCGAAGCTTGAAGAATGGTTTGGAATTTGGAAGCTAAGATTTAATGTAAAAAAAATAAAATAAAAAAATGCAGGTCATGTATTTAGGTGCAAAAGTGCAAGGGGAATGGTATAGTTTAAGGGGTGTAGAACTTTTGTGCATGAAATAGGAGTGATGTGATGATCTTAAGGTGGTTAACAGGTAGAAGAGACAATGGCGACAGCTAGAAGGATGCTTGTATACATAGGGAGAGGGATGACAAGTAGGAAAAAGCAGGCGATGATGCCCCCTGTATAAGACTCTAGTGAGACATCATTTAGAATATTGTGTACAATTCTGGAGACTGGAGAGTGTACTTTTAAAAATATGTAAACAGGATAGGAATCAGTCCAGAGGACGGCTACTAAAATCAGTGGTATATGGCTTAAAGTGTATGGAGACTTTGGATGAAAGGTGGGAGAGGGGAGATATGATAGAGAGATTTACATACCTCTGTGGCATAAATACACAGGAGGCATGTCATTGAAATGAAGCTCTGGAATGAGGGGGCATAGAATGAAGGTGAAAGGGATAAACTCAGAAGTAACTGGACAGGGTGGTGAATTTGTGGAACTGCCTCCCATAGAGGTGGTAGAGAGGAAAAATGTATCTGAATTCAAGAAAGCTTGGGACAAGAACATAAAATCTAAAGGAGTGAAAGGGAGAGTACTTAGCGTAAATGGGAAGACTGCTTAAGCCATGTGGTCTTTATCTGCCTTCGTTAAAGGAAAAACAGGTTTGGGTGCCTTGGTTGTTAGGAGGGGTTTAAGGTTGGTGGCTAATCTGTTTGAGGTGTTGGGAAGGGGGAATTGAATATGTGAGCAAGCATCTTCTTTAAAAGTGTGGTGCACTACTGGATTGCCAATGGCACAGCTGCACACAATGTCTCTTCCTAAGATGATGGGAAGTTCAGCTGCGCCACTGGCAGTTGTGACAGTTAGCACATGGGACAGACCCATGTGCTAGCTGTCACAGTTAGCCATTGCTCTGCTCACCCATTTCATACCCAGAAGCTGTCTTGTCCCAAGTTGCCAGCTCATGCTAGATTTTTAACACAAAGGCTCCCTTTTCTGTTGCATTTGACCAGTAGCATGAGCTGGTGCTACTGTCTATTGCGCCAAAACCCCCGCATTGGCTGCTTAACATAACTTAGTGGAAGGGCCCCTTAGTGTGCTATGTACCAAGGCTCTTCTGTGCACATTAAATTGAGGTCAGAAGACATTGCATGTTTTTAAAATTAATGCCTACCCACATGTAAATGAGGGACCATTGTTTGCAAATTTAAGAGGCACATGATAAGTAATATGGAGTTCTCGCATATACTTGCTGTTTTTTACCATACAGCTTCTAAAAACTAAAATATAACCTCTGATGCAGTGGCATAACCAGACCTGAAATCTCAGGTGGGCCCAGAGCTAATATGGGTAAGCAGCATTTCTTGGTATACTATTAAATAATGCCTTAGAGTGCATTTGATGATGATGCGTGCTGTAGACAAGAACCTTTTTCTGACTTTTTAGTAGGGTGGAGATGAATGTTGCCAAGCATTATTTCCTCCTCAATCCTGCTCTCTCAAGACCCAGGCCATAAGAGGTTAAAATGTGAGTTCTTCCACTAGGGTAAAGGGGATAGGACTTGATGGACCACTCGGGTCTTGACTGGATGGACCACTCGGGTCTTTATCTGCTGTCATTTACTATGCTACTACATAAACTAAACCAAACTATTTCTGTCATAAAATCTGCATGTGGGGTTAGTCCACACTCTTAAATAGATCTGCATAGGCATCACAGGAGACAGGAAATTACAACATCTCAGTAGTGCCATGGCCAATAATATATGAGGACTTGTACCAGATGTATGGGTGGCAATTTAAGATTGGATGTTACATGCTTCTTTGCCCCATTAAGTTGAGGTCACAGCATAGTTCAGGAAGTACTATAATAGAATGTGCAAGATACCTCCGAGATCTGTGGGCTTTCTCCAGTAGGGCTTAGGTATCATCCTGGGCAGAGCTTAGGTCTTTTCTACACCAGGATATTTTCAGGGCAGGCACTGCATTTATTTTTCAGGAATTATCAGATTGCCATATAAAAAAAGGCACTGGTGAGTGAGTTAACAGAAAACAAACAGAAACCAGAGCCTGGGACCAACAAAAGGTAGAAAAAAATAATTTTATTTTTTATTTTGTGATTACAATTGTGATTACAATATGTCAAGATTTGAAAAGTGTATCCTGCCAAACTGGTGTTAGACAGTGAGCATGAGCTAGGACCTAACAGAGAGAGGAAAAGTCTTTTCTGCTTGTTTATTTTGTTTACACCGCAGCATGGGATTGGAGAGGGCAAAGGGTGGGTGAAGAGGCT
Source organism: Geotrypetes seraphini (assembly GCF_902459505.1). NCBI lineage: Eukaryota > Metazoa > Chordata > Amphibia > Gymnophiona > Dermophiidae > Geotrypetes > Geotrypetes seraphini. The sequence goes on along the minus strand of NC_047084.1, from coordinate 37,519,684 downwards.
ACAAAATAAACCCGCTAGGATATATGAAAAATAAACCCACCCAATTGGGCAGAAAAATCCAATTGAAAAATCGAAACAATAGGCCAAATTGAATTGAATCAAAATATTTTCCCCCTGAATTGGGCTGCACTAGTAGGAAAGAGAAGCACTGCAGGTAAGCTTCCAAGGGTTAAGATAATGGACACGTAATACACCAAGAGTATAGGGAGAACTAGTATCCTTGGTTTGCTGCTTAGAGTTGAGGGGACATGGGGGCAGGGGGAAAAAGATTGTGGAAACTATGATACAATGATATTAGCTTCCTGGCTACACACAGATTTGCTCTGCTTCCATTTGCTGGAGGGAGGGGCATAACTCTCTGGTCTGGCAGAATTCAAGAAAAGAAAATTATTAGGGAAGTATAATTTAACCAGAAGTGAGACATGAAAAGATGCACTTTTAAACAGAAGCATATACCTATCTGAACCGTCTAATCTAGATAATGAAAGGCAAGCCCAGTTGGCTTATCCAGTCAGTCCAGTCATTCGTATCCAGATTGCCAAGTTATATATAAAATTGATCTAACTTTGAGCAATGGTGACTGGTGCCTCATTGGTTATACCTCAGTAAATTAAAGGGTAATAAGTTAGAAAGAACTAAAAAATATAATAGGATGAGACGCCTGGCATGATTTTGCCAAACCAGGCGTTCATTTTGGCTGTTTGGAAAGAGAGAGTTCTCTTGAGAAATCTCTTCAAACGACACGATTTGACAGTAGGATATGTGAATAACTGGACTCTACATGTGGGCTTATTGGAGTGATTTAAAGAGAGGAAACAGAGTATGACTGAATGATCAGTGTCCTCCCTGGTAAAAGCTTAGTAGTGGAGTGTTCCAAGATTCTCTGCTGGGAATTGTGCTGCTTAACATATTCTAAACTAAACTAAAACTTAAGTTTATAGACCATGTCTTCTCTATAAAAACAGAGCTCGACTCGGTTTACAGTAAAATTAATAGTAAAGAAAATGGAGGAGAGAGAGAGATTTTACAATTTTGAAAATAACCAAGTTTTCAGACATTTACGAAATATTTGAAGAGAGCCCAGATCTCGCAATTGTAGAGGAATATTATTCCATAATATTGTTATTTTGAAAAATAAAGATTTCCCCAATTTGCCAGTAGAGAAGATGCCTTTCGGTTGGTAAAAGGAATGACGAGGGAGGTGATCAAGTTTCTAGATCACACAAATTATTCAAGGGTACTAAAATGACAGGTGATTGTGAGGAAAATTTGTAAAAAGTTCTTTTGAGACTAGGATTCTGGGCATTTAAATGACAGATCCAATTTAATATGAATGAACTTAAACTGATACACATAGGGAAAACTAATTGTAACAAGAGGTACAAAATTCTGGGTCTTGAACTAGGATTGACCACCCAAAGAAAAGATCTTGGAGTCAACATGGACAGAATGTTGAAATTTTCAATCCAGTGTCTTGACTGCGGTTAAAAAAAAAAAAAAAAAAAAAAAGCAAATAAAAAGTTATGATTATTTGGCAAGAAATGGAGAACAAAAGTAAGAATTTCATTATGTCTCTGTATAGGTCCATGGTGCAACCACACCCTGAGTATTGGGTGCAATTCTGGAGGCCCCATCACAAAAAGGATATAGTAAAACTAGAAAAGGTTTTGAGAAGGAAAATGATAAAAACAAGTATCTTATACCCCCTCCAGAAACTGACTTGGCTTCTCTATGGGTTTTCTTAGGCTTTTGGAACTGCTGGAACTCCTGTCCTGAATCCCTAGCCTTTTCTAGAGGTGCCTGCTGGTCTGTACATAGTCTGTGGTTCCAATGGAGATCCAGGTGCATGAACCAACTGCCAAACACTCTGCGCAGTTGTGCCCTTCTTACACCAGTACATAACGTACAGCACTGATAATTGTAAAACTCTCAGTTTGCAGTTCTGGGAAATAGGTGCACCCCCTAACTCCTCATTTCGGTGCATACTGTTTGTCCAGGGCTACAAGTTTTCAGAAACATACATAATATATTAGCAAGATAGATTTAGGCGAGCCATGGTTTCTCTTTAGATATGAGTTCTAGGAAGTAAATTTGGGATCTGCTGGGTACTTCTTTTCTGGACTGGCTGCTATTGGAGACAAGATGCAATACAGTACTAAAATGGCTTTCCTATGTTCTTAAGTAGTTTAGTGTCTTGGATTTCTTGCTCGTGCTACTATCAAAATTTGTATGATGATGGCTTACAGCAGCTAAAGCAGAAGAAATAGATACTGTTTTATCGGTCTTGACTTTATAGGGCTTGAGCTGAGGGAGCTAAGGTGAAAGACCTGTGTGTTAACCATTAGGTGAGCTTGGCAACACACTAGCAGGTGTACAATATTTGTGAAATGGTTTTAGCCGCTGAACAGAAAAAAGATAAGACTCATTTCTATTGATGGAAAATATAATGTAATATTTTGTAAGACCCAGAAAGCTGGTTTTTTTCCCCCCAGCTGCCAGCATTGATAGGGACTTGGTAGTTGAGAACCGAGCAGTGATGAAGTGGCCAGAGTTATTAGACTGTATCTTGCACTATTTGACAATGATAAATGGCAGAGTCAGTGTACAGGCATGAAGCTGCATATCATCTCTGTATTTTATCACTTCTACCCTGAACAGTTGCTAATATCTATAGCCCATGTTGATTGGAGTTGTTCTAAGGCCAGGGCAGTTGACTTCCAAGCTTGTAAGGGGAGGGGGGGGGGGGAGAAAAACCTCACCCAGGAAACCTCTTTTGCTGGCCAGACTGAAATGGACAGTAGCTTTTCTTTTTTTGTTTCACATATTCCTCTTCTCTGTTGTTTATCCTCATTTGATTTGTGAAATATCAGTCCCTTATTTTCTTTAACCCTCCTTTTCTGCTTTGTGGATAGTCTTTTTCCCCCCCACCATGCACATCTGATCCTAATTATGTAGCTTAGGCAATTTGTGTGATGCTTGGTCACAAAGAACCATCACAGGGCAGAATGCACACAGTCCTTTATGCTCATGCAATTTTATTGTCTCCATAAGAATTTTTATGTACAGTTTCCATTTAGCAAAAATACCACAACCTCATCTGGAGAATATTAATACCATCATTGTTTTATGATAGCACAAAAGGGGCTATAAATACAGCATCTTGAATAGATATAATTTTTCATAGATTTCCCGATTTGTTGAAAATTTGTATTTATATCTTGTGTTGTATTTTTTTTCAAATATGTACTACTAGGAAGGAGCCACCCTTCCAATAATTTATATAATTTGATTGGCTGCATCAAAGTACTGCAAAGTGCTTTGCAAAAAAATGTAAAACAGTTCAGCAGAATGAGTAATAAAGGCCAGAAATACATTCAAGGGCTTGTGGAGGTCGCCGGGTACCTCCAGGTACCTCCAATATAACGCCAATTTTTAAAAGGGTTCCAGAGGTGATCCTGAAAATTATAGGCTGGTGAGTCTGATGTCAGTGCCAGGCAAAATGGTAGAGACTATTATTAAGAACAATATGACAGAACATACACATAAGCGTAGATTAATGAGACAAAACCAACATGGGTTTAGTTATGTTTTATGTTAATGTTAATCAGGTTTTCTATTCTTCTTTTACCTATAAGGTCAGATTACAAGAGGTTGGGTCAGTTTGACACAGACATTTAGTAGAGTTGCTAGTACAGGTAGATCAGTACAGTTACTAATACAGTTAGGTCATAGCTACAAATACATAGTTACAAGTTCAAGTAGGTCATTGGTGACTCATCATTATGTCCCAGGAGTTGCATTAGACAGTCTAGAAATGTGCTTTTACAATTATCATTTCAGTTACGTCAGGAGTGTAGCATGAGTCAACTGAGGGTCCTAGCCAACAGAATTTGTTTTTTTTTTTTTCTTATTTAGTTTGAGGTGGCAAGCTGAGGTCCAGTTTTCTATGATGTGAACACATTTTTTGACAGTGGTGAGGGTGTTGGCTAATGCAGCCATTATAGGTAGCATGATTGTTATGTCATCTGCATAGGTGAAATGTTTTATTCGTGTAAGATCTAGGTTGGCTCCCAAGGATTGTATTAGAAGGTTGAATACTGATGGTAAAAGTGGGGATCCTTGGGGAACCCTGCTGGAAGGGTGCTAGCTGTCAGAAAGTTCATCATCCTTATGTACAGCATAGTGTTGAGTGGTTAGGAAGCCGCTAAATCTCAAATCACTGAAGATCTCAGACATTTGATCAAAATCTACTAGGTCAAATGTGCTACTTAGGTTGAATTGGATTATGAATGTGCTTAGACCCTTGCATAGTAGTTCTTTGCCATATGTTACTAGAGCTGCGACCATCATCTTGGTGCTGTGATTTTTCCTCAATCCTGATTGTGAAGGATATTGAAGCGTTGTAAGTAGTATTTGAGTTGTTCTGTGAAATATCCTTCCATCATTTTGATAAATAAGAGAATGGAAGCTACTAGACAATAATTGGTCACATCAGAAGAGTTGAGTTTTGGGGTTCTTAGGAATGGGCATTAAGAGAATTCCTCCTCCTGTTTTGGAAAAAACGCCAATTTTTAGGTCATAGTTGAGCCATTGGGATATTTTTCCTATGGTTGTTGGGGTGGCTGCTTTGATCAGATAAGGTGGGCAGGTGTCAAGGCTGCAGTATGCTTTGGAGTATTTTAGGAGAAGCCATTTTGTGTCTTTAACTTTAATCTCTTCAGAAACTTTCCAAGATCTGTCTGCTAGTATTTCAATAGGTGGTTTTGATGCAATGAGTCTATCTGGACTGGTGGGGAGGGGGGGGGGGGTAGCTGGTCCCATGTGGATTGAATAGCGAGGCTGTTGGAATAGAGGTCTTGTCGCTGTTTATGGTCTTGTTTGTATTGGTTAGCATATCTAATATTGAGAACAGTTTGTTGATTTTAAGATTATTTTCTGTGCTGATCGGTTTAGAGTAGTACTCTATCTTTCTTTACATCAGTAGTGATTTTTTTTATTCTAGGCACTTATTTCACCTGTTAAACTAGTATTCTACAAAGGAATGTAGGTGCCTAGTTTCCTTTATAGAAAATCAAATCATATCATATCATATAGGCACTATGACAGAATACCCTCATCTGTCCGTAGAGACAAATGGACAATGAAGGAACACTCTAGGTAACTACTTTATATTTAGTATTTGGAGCAAAGAAAATTCACCAATAACATCATTCTACAGCAGGACCCCACAGCCACAATATTTGCAATGAACAGGCACTGAAATATGCTAACATATATAAGAGATGCAGTATGTGAAAATGTATCTCCTGCATAATCATTGAATATCCTGAAAACACAACTGGCATAACAGCCAAGGGTTGGCAACCATTGTGCTAGAGGTCCCATAAAACATGTATATTTGTACTACTATTAAATATTTATTTTATAGATTATAAATTTTATAATTGACACACTCAGTGGCAAGATGGCACCAGTATTTCGGTGAATGTGTCAAATATGGGTTACAACAATAGGAACAATCAATTCTAGGATGAAAAGTAAGACCTATAAAACAATTGTCCTGCTGACTGCAATTTTTTGCCAGTGAAACATGATTCCTGTGAAGAATTCATGGTGTCACCTATTTCCACTATAGTAAACAATGAGGATATTTTGAGAAGAAGTGACTCATAATGGTTGCAAGATATTTTAGCTTCTGGACATATTCTAAGACTGCAAAATTACCATAAGAACATAAGCATTGCCAAACTGGGACAGACCAATGGTCCAAGGTGCCCAGTATCCTGTTTCCAACAGTAGCTAATCCAGGTCACAAGTACCTAAAAATATGCTAAAACAGATTTACTGTATGCTGCTTTGCTTAGCCATCTTAACAATGGCTTATGGACTTTTATGAAATTATGCAAACCTTTTTAAAACTCTGATATAAGCTAACTGCTTTCACCACCTTCTCTGGCAACACTTTCCAGAGTTAAATTACATGTTGAGTGAAGAAATATATTTTTCCAGTTTGCTCTAAATTTACTACTTAGTAGCTTCATTGTGTGCTCCATAGTTCTTGCATTTTTTTTTTTTTTTGGGAAAGAGCAAACAAATGATCCACATATCACATCTGTCATTTCTACTCCATTCAGTATTTTATAGACTTCTATCATATCTTCCCTCAGCTGTCCCTTCTCCAAGCTGAAGAGCCCTAACTTCTTTAACCATTCCTCCTAGGAAAGTCGTTCCATCCCCTGTGCAATTTTCATCACCCTTCTCTGCACCTTTTCTAATTCCACTATATCTTTTTCGAGATGCAGTGACCAGAATTGCACACGGTATTTGAGGTGGGATTGCACTATGGAGTGATACAAAGGAATTATAATATTCTAAGTTTTGTTCTCCATCCCTTTCCTAATATTTTATCAATACAGTCGACTCCGCTTAAGTGCAAAGCCTCTGGACTGGATTGCCACGTGCACTTAAGCGGAGTGTGTGCTTAATAGGAGTACCGCTTTTTTGTCACGCGTCATTTAGCCAGTATCGGCAGCTACCTGGGGTGATGGCAGCAACAGCAAGCAGTGTTGAGAGGAAGGTGCTGGTGAGTGCTCGATGTGCTGGCGTAGGCCTCCCGTCTACTTGCTGCCTAGTACAGCTCGTGATGCTGTGACGTTCCAGGGATGGGGGTGAGGGGATAGTAAATGTGGTGCAATAAATACAGAGGACCCGTGATTGCATTTAACTGGTGTCAATGTAACGTGAAAGAATAGAGGTGGGACCTATGACATCAGTGCGCATAAGTGGATTGTGTGCTTCTCAGAAGGGCAAATATCCGGAGTTTCTGTCCATTGACTTTAATGTAAAAAAAAAAACGGGACCGTGGTGGTCAGGTGCGATTAACCGGAGCGTGCGCTTATCCGATGTGCACTTAGGTAGAGTCAACTGTATCCCAAAAACCCATTAAGATGGACATCAACATGTGAGAATAAAGAGAGGGGGAGATCCCAGCTGGGAAGAGACGGAAACTTTTGTTGCTGATTAGATGTGCTGGAGAACATTTGCAGCCAAATGTGCCTAGGTGCACTTATAGACTTAAGTCTAAGTAAGAAACATACAGCACTGTAAAGAAACACATGGCGCCAAACTGATGACAATTTTTTCTCTCTCTTTTTCTAGAATTTTTCTCCCAAAAGGCAAGACCATTATGGGCCTATAATTCCCAAGGACTGTTTCATCTAGATGTGCTCTTTTTAGCTTAGTACTGTTGTAGTTTTCAATTTTGGCATAGTATTCATTCGTAAAGATCTATTTACAATCATAGATAAGGAGGGAACACGGATCATCAAACGATCTATCTAGAAAATAGATTTCAAATATAGCGAATTGGATGGGTTTGGCAAGAAAAACAACCATCTTCCCCTTTATGTCACTTTTTGGATGTGTTTCTTTTTTGAAAATGAGCCCCATAGTATCACAAATATACACATTAAAGCCGCAGAATACAAATGATATGTCATATTGTGGAAAGAATATTCATACAATACTGATATGAGATGATAATGTCAGTATGAAATAAAGAAATATTTTAGTGGGCAGCCCAAGGAGGCAAGTGCAATTGAAACGTAGACACTGACAAGCTGGGTAGGGTAGAGTCATTTAGGTAAATCGTTGGTGGCTAAATTGAAAGATTATTATATGTATAGTTCAATAAGGTATGAAGTACTGGTCTTAGTTACAGAGTGCATAGCAAGCAGAATACAACACAATAGTTTTGCATCAGTGAAATAAGCGTTACAAAATGTGACTGATTCATCGGTCTAAATTGCCCATGAGTTCACTTGGCAGTTTTCTATTACTCCTTTATCCCTTCAGCTTAATTGAAACCAAGACTGGAATCTGACACTCTGAGCCTTCATTCATTCATCCAAGAGATTCATCCAAGAGATTCATTCATTCATCCAAGAGCCTTCATTCATTCATCCAAGAGATTTTCCCCAGTAGTTTATAAATCTTTTTCCTCCTCCCCAGTGTTCCTATTCCTATCATTGTGGTGATGGCCTTGGACTGAGGGCCAAGAATCGAGACTACTTCAAGAACCTTACAATCATGGACTCCTTCCCCCTCTCTCCCCCAAGGACTATGAAGACCCCTTCCTCAACTTTTCCAGCCAAGCTGACCCAGGCATTGAACTAGAGACCTTCCATATGATAACACACAGCATGTTACTTGAGTCAATATCATTAACATAAATGTTAGAAATTACATTATCAAAGACAGATGTCTCTAATTTTGAAGACAGTAGATCTATACCTATACTTTCAATACTATATTCTTGGCAAAAGCAAAGCTACTCTGCTTTACTGTGCTGGGAAATTTTGATAGTTGCTAAAGTTAGGGAGTCAGCCTGCTATTAGAGACTTGATTAAATTCTACCTAAAGCCATCCAGTCCTAGTGAATTACGAGGAGTTAACGATTTAATGGCTTCTTGAATTTCCTTTACTGCAATTGTAGAACCTAAATTACTTTTGTTTTTCCAGATTTAACTGGGATTGTGGTTTATAAATTTGAAAAGTAAATACATAAATATGTTGAATGTTACATTTAGCATATTTTATTTTAATTTGCAATTTTTATTTTCATGATAATAATGAAAATAACATACAAAGGAAATAGATTCACATAACCTATGGGAATATAATAAATAATAGGAAACAAACTACAAGCTTATGAAGATCCAAGCCCACAATATAGGGGAAGATCAATCATCTCAATATAATAATTCAAGAATCAAGAATAATTTAATGAAAAGCATTAGGCACTGCAGCATAACCACTTGATGCCACCCTACAATAATGTGTTCCCAAATAGGAACACAAAGCCTTGTAGTTCCTTATTCTGCAGGAAATCTCTTAAATAATCATTATAAATGTGTTATCTTCATATTTAAAAATAAATTTACAGGAGAATTTCTAAAAAAAAAAAAAAATTAGCTCCCAAAGCATAGACCTGTGCCTAATGAAACAATTTGTCAGAGCTCTAGATAAGGAGTCGACAGCTTTCATGTACCTTTAAGACTTCTTCCCTAATCTGTCTGAGGCAAAGGTCAAAGTTGGCGTTTTTGCCTGATCACAGATAAAGAAGATCCTAGAGTGCAAGCAATTTCCCAAGAAGCTAACTAGGAAGGAGAAAGTGGCTTGGAACAGTTTTGTCGCAGTGGTTCAGGGCTTTCTGGGCAATCACAAGGCCAAAAACTATGTGGAGTTGGTTGAGAATCTTGTGTGGAATTACATAAAATGGGCTGTAGGTTGTTTCTCAAAGTCCATGTCCTTAGTAACATAGTAAATGACAGCAGATAAAAGACCTGAACATTCCTCCAGTCTGCCATGTAATTACATTCATTACAATTTCATGATTAAATTAAAATATCTTTTTTCTTTGTTATCTCTGGGCCATACACCTTGGTAGTCAGGTTTCAGGTTTTATTAAAATTTGATATACCGCCTTATCAAAAATCAAAGTGGTTTTACAAAATATTTTAAAATTAAAAAAGGGGCAACAAAACAACGTCAAAAACAAAAGACTGACAGACAAACAATGACTTACTGGAACGAGAGGTGATGGGGTGGAACTACAATGTTTAGATAGGAAAGAACAGAAAAGGGGAAAAACAGAAGGGAGGGAAAGCAGGAGCGTCAGCCAGAGTGACAGGGCTAATGAAAGCTTAAAATATCCTTAAAACATCCTTAAAAGGATGATCAAGATTCAAACACATATTTGAAAAGAAATGTTTTTAAACTGGATTTAAATTTGTCTAGGGATGTGATCTCTCTTAAATGGCTGAGAACTGAATTCCAAATAGAAGGGGCCGTAAAAGAAAAAATACTATTTCTCATTGTGTTGATGTGCCTTAATAAGGGGATAGACGACAAGTTTTGGTTAGAGGAACGTAGGGAGCGATGATTAGAGTGAGGAATCAGAAGCCTGTTAATAAAATCAGCGACTTTAGTTTTAAAAGTCAACAACATGAATAAGTAATTTGATGTTCAATGGGCAGCCAGTGAGTTTTAATCAAAAGGGAAGTGACATGATCATATTTGCGAGTAGTGAAAATGATTTTTATGGCTGTATTTTAGACGATTTGAAGCCCAGCTGTTACTATCCTTAGGTTCCAACATCTGGAGTTGCCATTTTTTTAGCTCATTCCAGTCTATCCAAACCATCTCTTTTGCAGGATTCAGACCATGAAAGTTTGTCCATTTATATTCTAATTAGAGAGATTGTATGTTCCTACCACACTTTTTTTTTTTTTAATTCTGTCGCCATTTTCTTCTTCACCACCTCCCTTGGGAGGGCATTCCAGGCATCCACCACCCACTCCTTGAAAAATAATTTTCTAACATTACTCTTAAGCCCCTTGACCTCAATTTATGTCCTCTAGTTTTACCAATTTCCCTTCTCTGGAAAAGATTTGTCCACCTTCAACTTTTCAAGTTGTTCATAAACACTTTCTTCCATGAATGGTGTAGAATCCACTCATTGCTATGTGCAATTTTGCCTGCCAATCATGATCTCCAGGATTTTCTTCCTTGAACACAGAGCAGAAATATTTGCTTAGCATGTTTGCTTTTTCTTCATCACTCTCCACATAGCAGTTCATAGCTTCTTTCAGTCTCACAATTCCATTTTTCATCTTAATTCTTTCACTAATATACCTGCTCATCTTGAGACATTCAATGAGAACAAGGGAGCATACTCAAAGGAGCAAGGTGAGTGCTTCCACCAGGATATACTGGACTTCGAATGCTGCTACCAAGGACAATTTAATGAGAATATGTTGGAAGACTACATCTGTGGATGATTCGTGAAAGTGACTTACAATATAATCGTAAATCTCGAAAAAACTACTTACTTCTAAATCTTTTGTGGTCATTTTTGTATAACTTTAATATAAATAATATTAATTGTGATTCATATGTTGCTCCCTGAGGTTGTGGGTTCAAACCCATGCTGCTCCATATGACTCTGGGCAAGTCACTTAATCCCTCCATTGCCCAAGGTGCATTAGATTGTGAGCCCACCGGGACAGACAGGGAAAAATGCTTAAGTACCTGAATATATTCATGTAAACCGTTCTGAGCTCCCCTGGGAGAACAGTATAGAAAATTGAATGAGTGAATAAATAAATAAATAAAACAAAGTTTTATAATAAACATTGCCTATACTTTTTAGGCATGAGCGATTAGGAAATTACTGCCCAGGAACAAAAACCATGTTACACAGTGTAATCTGCGATTGAGACTGTGCTATTGCTTTAGGCCAGTACTCTGGATATACTCAGCTGGTCAGGTTTTCAGGATATGCACAGTTTTTAATGGAATTTTCTTTTAAACTTTTTGGAATTTTGGATTGAAATGCGTAAACCGCTGTTATGCAATAAGGGTGGGCAGTAAATCGAATATTATAAATAAAAAACAAACATAAATATGCATGGGATAGATCTGTCTTCACTCTGTCTACTGTTTTCAGATCTCTTTTATATGTATTTTAAGTGGATATCCTGTAGACATTGTTTTACCCTGTTTATTTAAAAGTATTGGCAGAAAATAATGATATTGGGTAGCATTTATTTTATTTAGTAATTTTAAGTATGAGACCTCCAGCATGCCTAATGTGTAAGATTCTATAATTTGTTGGTCTCTTGAATTCAAATTCATCTTATGAAAAAAAAAAAAAAAGAGCACCCATGCCAACGTTGCAAAGGTGCAGCAGACAGCATCCACTGAATGTTTTCTTCCACTGACAGCCATGTTTTCAGGCCAGTTTAATTGGTGTGACAGAGAGTCCTAACATTTAATTTCTTTTTTTTTTTCACTGAGAAACTGCATTATATACACCAGTCTGGTCCAAAGGCAAGTAGCTGGGAGCTATCATGTCTTGCTAATTGACTACCTGAGCTTTCCTGGGAAGAAATCCAAAAGAAATAGTTTCACATTAATTAAAGGCATCCAGTATGAACAGCTGGGCCATACTGGACTGCCTACTACAATTATCTGCAGTGGGTGTAAAATTAGTTTAGGTACAACTGCAGTGTCAAACATACAGGTTGTCAGCACTGTCCTAGTCGAGGTTTTTCTGACCTGCATTTTTGATGAGTAGTTGGGCTTTGTTTCTAATTTCTTAGCAATTTGCAAATACCTTTTACGTACTAATGGTCCAAGGCTTCTTCCCTTGCTTTTAGTGTCATTCATTCCCATAATCCAAATATAAGGAAAATCTAACCTGGTAATACCCCTGCCACTATTAGGGCTTCCTGGTTCTTTACAAGATAAACAGGCTATTTTGAAAATATTCAGTTCTATAGTAATAGGAATCACCTGCTTAGCTCCCTTTTAGGTAGGGTAAAGATGTGTAAAGGAGTATTTTGTTGTAATAAATTCTGTATGAAACATGAATATATGGAAAATATTTCACACATCCCTTCCCACCTGGTGTGTCATTGAAAAACCTTGTTAATTCTTATGGCAGAAATGAAATGATGGCGCCAGAGAAGGATCCTTTTTTAGTTAAATAACCTGAGTCTTGAAGGAGGAGGGAATCAAAATGATGTGTAGTTGAAAGTGAGAAGTGATCCTGCAGCCCAAACTGAGACCAAGTCAGCATGAGATTTGGTATGTAGGTAGAAAGTCAAACCTACTGTGACACAGTTGGAACAGATCGGTTTATCTGTTTTTGACCAACTCCGTCAAAGCACCTCTTAAGCTAGATCTGAATGAACTTACTGACCTATACTGAATGACCATGGCTAAAGCCTGGTTCATCTTTCTTTCTGCTGGGGAATTTTCCAGCACAGCATCAGCAATCCTTGTTCTTCCACAGTCTATTTGTTCATCCTACTATTTATCTTAAACTATGTGTGGCTAGTGGCTGGCTGCAGGATCTCATATAGGTGTGTCACATGCACACACACATTCCAGTCAATGCTTTTAATGGGCTAGCTCCTACCCAGGCCCAAACACTGGGGCAACTAATGCCATCTTGGGTCTCTTCGGGAAACACCCCAAATTCACACACTTTATATATATGGAAAAGAAACTTCGAAAGTAGGAGAGAGCCTTGTAAAATATTCCCAATCAACTTCTGGAGACTGACTGGCACTTCTCTTCTCTTCTTCCCTGGCTCTTTCCTCAGGACTGTAGCCTTACAGTATCATTCCCTTTGTATCATTGCTGGGAGGCCCTCTCTCAGGACTGCTCCCTTGAGGCTTCTTGAGTCGGGCCTCTCTCACCTATTCTACCTCAGGGCATTTAGCTATTAACTTGCTTGATCCTCCACCCCTCTAATCTGGCAGGTGTAACCTACCCTAAGGTGGCTCACTGTTTATCAATGAAGCAGTAATCCTATGGGAATCCAGCCATGTACCACTCCCTCACACTGTCTGTCATTCTTTCTAAGAAATATGTGCACCGCTGTGGTACTTAGATCTTAGATGCAAGTGCTATGATCTCAGTCTAGCTGTAGCATGTAGAGGGACAGAAGTAATAGAAACATAGAAAGATGACGGCAGAAAAGGGCCACAGCCCACCAAGTCTGCCCACTCTATTGACCCACCCCATTAAGTCTGAGTGCTAGTGACCTGGTTTCTTAACTCGACCCTCGAAGGGATCCCACGTGGGTGTCCCATTTTTTCTTAAAGTCGAGCACGCTGGTGGCCTTGATCACCTGCACTGGTAGTTTGTTACAGTGATCTACCACCCTTTCTGTGAAGAAATACTTCCTGGTGTCACCACTAAATTTCCCTCCTCTGAGTTTGAGCGGGTGCCCCCTTGTGACCGAGGGTCCCTTGGGAAAGAATATATCATTTTCCACCTCGACACGACCTGTGACGTACTTAAACATCTCAATCATGTCACCCCTTTCCCTGCGCTCCTCTAGGGTATAGAGCTGCAGTTTGCCCAGTCTTTCTTCGTATGAGAGACCCTTGAGTCCGGCGACCATCCTAGTGGCCATCCGCTGGACCGACTCAGCTCGAAGCACATCTTTCCGGTAATGTGGCCTCCAGAATTGCACACAGTATTCCAGATGAGGTCTCACCATGGTTCTGTAGAGTGGCATTATGACTTCAGGTTTGCGGCTGACGAAGCTTCTATTGATACATCCCATCATATGCCTTGCCTTAGATGAGGCCTTCTCTACTTGTTTGGCAGCCTTCATGTCTGCACTGATGATTACCCCCAAGTCCCGTTCCTCTGAAGTACTAGCTAGTGTTTCTCCATTCAGGCCCTCTATCTTAAATGCTGACCTCTGGAAAAAAAAACCATATACTCGAGTTTCTTTGCACAGCTACATTTTCCTCCTAACCTACCCTCAGATGCTAGCCTGTTCTCAGCTGAGCTCCTCTGTTAATAAAACCATATTGAGTTACTGAGTGCCAGTAGAAAGTGGATTAATTTGCCAATGACCCCTCAGTGATATTGGTCCTGATAGGGACCCACCAAAATTAATGTAATCAAATAAAGTAACTCTCTTATGACTATTCTGGGCAAGAAGGGGTTATAAAGGCATTTGTCAATCAAGAAAAGATACAAGATTAAATACAGTTGGGTAGAGTGGAGGACAATATATAATGAATGTGGCCCTCCATTGCAGCACTACTACCAAAGAGGTCACAAACATTGTCATTTTAAGTTTCTTTGTAGACCTTATTCTGTTTCCCAAGCATACCTTAATTTTAAAGCTCTTGTCCATGGTAATTTGCAGTAAGTACTTTGTTGCCTTTTATGTAAGAAAGGCCTGAATGACTTAGGGTTCTTATCTGGCAAGACAAGGGCCTCAGGAAGATGCTCAGTATAAGGGAAGTTGTTCCATTTGTAATCCCTGTGGTGTTCGACCTCTTGGGACCTCCCCAATAAAACACACATACCAATCAAAAGTGGTTCCAAACGGGGCCGGATTGCCACTATAGTGGGCCCTAAGCAAACATATATTTTTGGACCTTCCCCTCTCTCTGATTTACTTCTTTTCTCACCCTTGCTCCCCCCCCCAAACATTTCATTTTCCCAGAAGTAGCAGAGAAAATGCAGAGCTTATATGTGAGAATGGTGGCATAATACTTTGTGTGGGAGCTGGAGGATCCTGCAAGCACATGGTTCAAATAGAAAGGCATAATGGTTAGAGCTGGAGTTACCCAGTTCCAGGACGGAGATTCTGAACTAATTTGGATTTCTGTATGGTACATTATGGGACATGAAGCGTTGATTTCACCTGATAATATCAGAGACTACAAATTGCATACTGAATTGGAATGTAAGGTCAACTACTGGACTAGACAAAAAAAATCTCTCTCCTGGAGCTGGATAACTTGGCAGCTCTGCAGCATTGAGCCAAGAACTAAAGAAGTTGTGTAAGTCATTTTCACCCTTCTTTGCCTCTGTTACAAGCTAGAAATGCCAAGGGACAATATAATTGAGGTATATATTCACAAAGTTTTACGTTCACAAATGGAAGTAGCAAAATAAAAAAACATTCACTGGATTTAAGAAAAACAGTAGAAATGACAAAAAAATTAAAACATGGGCCTGTGTTTTGGTTTACAATGCCTGTATCAGAAGTCTGTGAAAGATTAGTAGCAGCAATCGAAAAGCTAAACATGCACAATGCTGATATCGGTACAGTAGAGTCTCAGTTAACTGCGACTCTCACACGACTGGCAAAAAAATCACCGGTGGGAAAAAAATGTCCCCCTGAAGCATCAGTGGCAGTGGTACTGAACCACAAACCGCCCTCCCTCCCTCAAGCCCCGAAGAACTACAAGCGTCAGCAGTCCTGAGCCATGAACCCCAACCCCCCTCCTGACCTGAAGCACCAGCATGGCGGCAGTCCTGAGCCGTAAATTCGCCCTCCCCCTCAAACCCCAAGCCCCTAAGCAGCTACGAACCCCCCTCCCTCCCACCCCAAAGCACCAGCGCAACAGCAGTCCTGAGCTGCAAAGCTCTCCTCCCTCCCTCAAGCCCCAAAGCAGCTATGAACCTCCCTCCCTCAAGCCCTTTGGTGACAGAAGCAGGTGCTGGTCCTGAATCGTGAACTCCCTCTCTTCCTTACTTGAAATACAGCGGTCAGCAGGAGGCAGCCTCAAAACAGGCTGCTCATGGTAAGCCTCAGCAGGGCCTTTCCTCTGACGTGTCATTTCCGATGTATCAGAGGGAAGGCCCTGCCAGGGCTGGCTGCAAGCATCCTGTTTTGAGGCTGTTTCCTGCTGACCTGCTGTACTTTGGGTAAGGAAGAGAGGGAGGGGGTTCAAGGCTCAGGACCGCCGTCTGATTCTGCCACTTTGGGGCTTGATAGAGGGAAGAGGGCTTTATGGCTCTGAACCACTGCCATGGTGGTGCTTCGAGGGGGGGGGGGGGAAGAATTGGGACTGTGGTAGACAAGGTTTCGAACACACTCTCAACCAGAAAAACAGTTATCCGGTATCCACCAATCCCCTTGGGTGCCAGATAACAGATTCTACTGTATAATGTACACTCTTGGCTGCAGATCATACTCCTGATGCAGGCACTCTAAGTTCATGTCGAATCAACAAGAATCAATAAAACAGCTTTTTCAGTCATCTCCACTGTTTTTCTGTTGTTGCTGCTTGTGGAGTGTTTGTTCCTCTATTTTCGGATATGAATAGATATAGACAGAGAGAAGGCAGTGTTAGGACAGTATTCAAAGGAATTTGTCTAGGAAAAGTAAGAGCTAACTGGATACATTTCCCAGGCTGAAAACTTCCCTTCATTTAGTATGCACAGAGGTACATTGGTAGCAGTGGACTTTCAAAGCAAAGGTTTTCAAAAAGAAGCACTATTTACTGTATATGACACAAAATGCATTTGCTCTCTCAAGCAGTGTTCCCTACCCACACACCATCACCCATCACCCAAAGCTCTTGCATTCACTGGCAGTTCTCTTCCTTAGCCTGTAGCAGACCCTTCACAGTTTCCTGTTCTTAAATTACTACTCTTTGAACAGTTCCATTTCTCCACTAGTTCCATAGCTCTCTCCAAAACCCCATACAGGGCTCAGTGCCAGCCTACTCTCCAGCCCTCCAGCCCTTGACTGGATTCTGGAGTGGGGGAATAACTTAATGGTTAGTACAGCGGCCTTTGAACCAGGGGAACAGGATTCAATTCCCACTAAAGCTTTTTGTGACTCTGGACAAATCACTTAACCTTCCATTGCCCCAAGTATAAAATAAGTACCTGTAAATAATATGTAAACAACTTTAACTGTAACCACAGAGAGGCGGTATACTAAATCCCTTCACCTTTCTTTGTTTCTCTGTTTCTGTTAAGGAGAGGATTGGATGCTGCAGATGGGCAGACTGGATGGACCATTTAGCCTTTATCTGCCATCATGTTTCTATGACTCTGCTTTGGAGGGGGAAGCATTGGAGAGCTACAGAGGGCTAAATTGTGAAAAATATTCAGATTCTTTTGACATCATTCTGACTTTGAGCCTGGCAATTTACAAATTTGTAGAATCCTAAAAATTCCAGATAGATAGCAATCCAAGGCTCCAGAGTCCTCAGAATATTTGACAGCCCTCACTCCCTAAACTTTAGGGCCTGAGGCATATGCCTTGTTTGCCTGTGCCTTAATCCAGGTTTAATTTCTTTACATTCAGAGTTCAGCATAGCATCTGTTTCACTAAAGCAGTGAGGTTCACAGGTCCTGGAATCTCAAAATCTCCAAATTAGAGAAGTCTTTGTATAGTAGAATTTAATTTCACATGATGCTTGAACAGGGGTGGGAGAAGTTAGGATATTTCTTGCCTATTGCTTCTCTCCTTGGAAATTTCATTGACTCTTGAATTTACCAATAGTAACTCTACTTGCAGTCCTAAAACTAACTGTATCCCAGGCTTCTAGATACTAGTGGTTCACTCAGAAGTGTCCCAGTTTCCTCCCAGAAACTGCTGAGCTATATTACTTCTACCTGGTGGTACCCCCTTTTTTCCCCAATCCTAGGCAATCTCCATACCATAGATCACTTTACAGGCCAAACGTGCGCCATTCATCCTTGCCAAAAAAAACTAGGGGCTCTGTTAAAGGGCTCTCAATATCTTCCATTACTTAGAGGTTTAGTATTTTTCTTTATTCAATGTAGATTAAAACATTGGTTCTCAAACCTGTCCCGAGGGACCACTAGCCAGTCAGGTTTTCGGGATATCTCTAGTGAATAAGAATGGGAGATATTTGCATATAATGGAGGGGACTGGCATGCAAATCTGTTTCATTCATCTTTATTACGGATTCCATGAAAACCTGACTGGCTGGTGATCCCCTAGGACACTTTTGAGAGCCACAGACTTAGGCAAATTAATGAGGGAAAAGATATTCTGGGACCCTTAATCAAAAAGCATAGACATCCAAAAAGCATCTTAAATCAGCACTTGGACATCTTAATCGCAAGGACTGCCAAGTGCCAATAATCAAAACCGTCTTTCTGTATGTCTAGCGAGGTGTTTAGAGCAGGAGATAGGCATGATGTTTGATTTTTTTCTTCTTCTTTTTTTATATTCTTTATTGAATTTCCAACTATCAACAGTGCAATAAATAAGTAGATGTACACATAATAATTCAAGAAATGCACCTTCATCTTGCAGAAATACATAAGCAATAATTTTTACCCCTCCCTCCCACCCAAATGACTAATCAAGAAAAACACAAATACATAGATTCCTTCAATAACCTTTCCCAAGTTAATGGTATATCCCCCTTTCCCCCCCGGACGTGTATACTCAAAGGGCTAAAATTAAAATCAATGGTCACTCCTTACAGAATTTTGTCAATGGCTCCCAGACATCCTTAAATTTCCTATAATGTCCCTTTTGTAGTGCATTCATACGTTCCAGTTAAGTGTGGCATAAAAATTCCCACCAGAAATTATAATTTAACCGGTCCCAGTGATTTTTTTCTTCTAATTCCTGTATTTTACCACAACTATTATTGTAAATATTAGGTGAGGAGGTGACCTATTAAGAATGCTTTTGGAAATCAGAAAATCAGGATTCAAATCTTCCTTCTCCCACTGATATTCATTGTGACAGTTGCAAGTCATTTTATTTCCCACTGCCTAAGGTGACCACTTAGACTGTGTTCTTTAGGTTAAGGACTAGCCTGTATATACATCGTTATGCAGGTACCAGATTTATGACATTAGATAAATAACTAAAGGGTCCTTTTTACTATGCTGTGGCAAAAAGTGGACTTTGCGTGCCCTTATGCAGGTTCTTCCCATGTGCTAAGGCCATTTTTACCATTAAGGAGTGGCTATTAAACAATCAGCACATATGTACTAGTTGCCACCCATTTTGTAGGTGTTAAGGACTCTTACACTATTCCTTCTCTAACCAATTAGCAGGTGGTAATAGAAGCTGTGCTGGTCCTCAAAAACAAATATATTTGTAGAGCGCAGTTTGTGAATGCACATTTGCACTTAGAGCAGGGCACCTGAGCGTGTCCTGTGGCATACCATTTTAAGCTGCGTTGGGCACATAGTGCTTTACACCGCTAAGTAAAAGGGCCCCTAAATACCTTTAGCAACATTTTCTTATGCTGTTAATTGCCACAGCCCTGAATTCACTTCAGATTTTTAAAAACCAGACCCGTGATTTGCTCTTGCTCATTTTAATGGTTCCTTGTGGAATCTGGTGAACATATTATAAAAGCAGAAAATGGTTTAAAAAAAAGAACCCACAAGTTCGGTTGGTTCTCATTTGGTTCTTTCGTCCCATATGGAGAATCTACTGCTATGCCTGCTGTCTAGGAAGGAAAATGTGTGTACAGAACACATTTGTTTGCTGATTTTGGTGGACTTTCATAGCAAGCATATTGATGTCTTTATTTTCCTTTCCATTCTTAGAGATTATAATTCATGGCTGTTCAGAGATCTGCAGTTTGTCTTTCTTACAAGAGGATTATGGACTTCTAGTATGGAGTAAGAAGTACAGTACTTGGATTTTGATACAGGAAAACTATTGCACACATTTATCTTAAGTAACTAGCAGCAAAGGAAGTTAGAATAGCTCTGTACAGGGTTTGTGATGACCTTATTGACTTGTTTGCTACTCTTTTGAAATTTGACTTTGTGAATAATGGTAAAGTCCCTTTATTTTCATCATTTTTTACGCTTCTGGTTCATTAATCCTTTGAGATTTTCCCTTGAAAACTACCACACTGTTTCTAATTAACTTTGTGCATATAATTACAGTAGTTTGCAAGGCAACTAAGGAATCTGTTTGCTAATGAGAAAGGAAACTGTTTGCACATAACACATTTAAATGGGTTTTTGTATTTGATTCACAAGATTAGAAACTGTGTACATAATGCATATGATATATTTCTTACAAATGATGAAGCATATAGCGTGAATGTGAACATATCAGATGTGAGTATATAATATGAAGGGGAGTCTCTCTCAAACTTTTGAATAGTGTTTAAAACAATATCTCCATTTTTCTCTCCATTTGCTTCTGTTCACCCAAACAACAAACTATGTGCTAGGTACATGAGATTTCAGGTGTACTGCCAGATGCCAGGGAGGAAGAGAGGTGCCAGCGCTGGCTCACGGCGAGAGGCACATCCTGTAGGCAGTCGGCCACCGCCAGCGCCTCTTCTTTTTCTGCACCTCCTCCACTGGTGGCTCAGGGCTCCGTCTGAAGGGCCTCTGTGCATGCGTGGACGTCAATGGGATGATGTCACGGATGCGCGTGACATCATTGCATTGACATTTGCGCATTTCCAGGTGTCCTCGAGCCTCGGCCGCCAGTTTAGTGTGCCGTAGCTTGCAAAGCGTGCAAGACACTGACCTAAACTATTTTGTGCTTCAATTTTGAATGAGGTCCTTCATAGCAATTTAATCCTCTTGACAATTTTATCCCAGTTGGGAGTTTGCTGTTTGACAACAGGCAGTAGTCAGCTTAGCTATTGCTGAAAACAGAACAGTAATTTTGTAGTATGTATGTTAATGTCTTTCCCAGTTAGACCTTAGCTGAGAAACCAAATAGCATAAGGAAGATGTTACATTTTTTTTCTACATGAGTTACTGAGTTGTCGGTTTTTTGTGGCTCATTTCATATATGCCTCCTTCAGCTTTCTGCAGGCTGTAAACATTAATTCTGATGCTTTACGAGAGTTTGATGTTCTAATGAATGTGCCTCCTTCTTTGGTCCTCTCCATTTCTCCTTAAATTTTATTTATTTTGGTCTAGTTGCTACCTGCTCTTCTTCCTTTGCGTATTTCCTCCAGCTTGAGCAATGATACAAATTTCACAATTACTTGGGTATATCCCCCCCAACCTTTTGTTCATGCCATCTGCTATAGCATAGTCCATCCCAGCAGCAGTCCTTTTGGCCGAGGGTTTGGTTCCCTTCATATCATGTGATGATATTATTTAACTGCTGGGCTGCCTTCTCTCCTAAGAGCTGTGAATGCTTCCTGCAAAGTAGCCACAGCTAGGTAGCTTCACATTGCTGACCAGCACTACCAGTGAGCCATTGGACTGGCAGGTTTGTTTAATTTTATTCCAAACAAGTTGATTTAAAATGTCTGATAGATTAATGCCATATTTTTATGATTTTATATTGACTATGGCTCATTTAACTGCAATAATTAAGATCATGTTGGAAGATCTTATGCACATATAACTTGAGTAGAAGAATCATGCTTTTGGTACCTGGTAATCTCAAGTTTCAGGATATTTTTTTTATTTTTATTTTATCTTTACTGCATTTTAATATAATCACACAATACAAACTTGCTAAAGAGAATGGAATACCTCATAATCATTTGTAGTTAAACTCTTATCTTTCAAAACTGGTTTATAATTATTTTTTCTCATGAAGATGCTGGCTTTGTACAGGGGAAAACTCTGTTCTGAATTCTGAGTTCCTTAGAAAAAGTTGAGAGCAGGGATTTACTGTCAGGATTTTCCAAAGAGGATATAATGTGTCATGAGAGCTGCTGTGTTGTAGTATTGGATAGTGGCTAAGCAGATTGAATTTGAGAGTGGCAATTTTGCCATATCACACTTGTGCTAAAAGAACTGCACTGGCTGCCTATAGGTGACAGAGTTCAATTTAAAGTCCTTTTTCTAATTTTCAAAGCCTTGAATAATAAAGCAACATTAGCCATTGCATCTGCTCTTAAGATTACATTACATTAGTAACTTTTATTCCGCCATTACCTTGTGGTTCAAGGCGGATTACATAAGAGGTTATCTGGACATTTCCAGAAGAGTTACAGAGTTGCTTCGGGGGACTGAAGTGTTTCCTGCGGTGTTAGTTTGTTGTGATGGATTTCTTTTCTGAAAGTTTTGTAGTCTGGTCAGTAGATTGGATAGTTGGCGGTCTAGTTTCGCTGCCTGCGTGGCCAGTAGGTCATCTATTTCCTGAGTGTCATTCTGAAAGATTGTTTCTTGATGATCCCGACTTTCAGACAAACTCGGTTTGAGACATTTTGAAACCCCTTGATCCAAGTTGAAGGGGCTCGATTGTGGAATTCTTTGCCATACTCTTTGAGAAGTGTAAGCTCTGTATTGCTGTTCAGAAAATTGTTAAACGCGCATCTCTTTTCTCAGGCCTTTAACTTAAAAATCCTGGCTAAATGATCTCGTGAGAAACACTGGGAGAACTAATCAGTGTGTATGTGTCTTGCATATAGTAGATTAACTGGCATATGTGTTTGGTTTGTCACTCTGAGTTTTATAGGCTTTATTTAATATACATTTTTACTATGTACACTATCTTGAACAGTGGAATAGTGTGATATATATGATTTTTGAAATAAATAAAGATGTGTCTATCTCATTCTCCATGACACCTGGTATAAATCAGAGAAACAGTGTTTCAATGGAACAGGCTCTTAATTCAGCCATAGCACTGGGGCTTTGTGTTTCTCATTTAGAATGATTGAAATGCTGAATATATCTAACCTGACAAATCTGGTCAGTTGATTGTGGATTTTCTGCCAAGTAAATCACTTCTAACAGCTGTTGCTTTGCCTGGTAAAAGTTTCTCCTTTCTGTTGACTAAATCTCGATTATCTGGGATGGAATAATTTTACTAAAGTAAATAAATAAAATGAGCTGCTTTCATGTTTCTGTTCGCTAAAGCATATCTCTGAAGGACATTGATCAAAACCACAGCTTTCATATTCCTCAGTCTTGAAGGGTTCATAATTGTTTAAAAATGCAACAATGGAACAGGTTGTGAAATACAGCTGAGCAATTCTTCCTGAAGAGCTGGATCTACTTGAATAAAATGAACATATTTTCAATTGATGTACTTTCTATTTTTACCCCGGAGTATTTTTTCTGCCAGCTTTCTTTGTTTCTTGTATGTGCTTGTTTATACAGTATATGTGCATGTGTGTGTGTGTGTGTTTATTCACTTTTGTAAACTAATTCTTTTCCGTTTCTTGTGATTTTCATTTTCCTTTTGTTCTACTGTGCTCACTACAATGTGCTCCTACTTTTTTTTTTTAATTCAATGTCACAGTTGAGACAATGAGTGTGGAAAGGCATTGACACCACATGAAACAAGCTTTCGAATGGCAGTCATTTTTATAATAGAATCAGGATAAATGACTTGCCTGGTGATAAAATAGCACCACCTGGTTTCTGGACTTCAATGTACAGAGCATAGCAATCTGGTGGCAACATAGACACTGCCAAAGCATCTCAGGCAGAATAAACAAGAGATTAATCATCTCGGGAATCCGTAAGTGTCCAGTAGATGCTTGTGTCACAGGCAGTAACCTTTCATCAGGTGAAATGCTTAAGTGTTGACATGTTTTATTACTGTAATGTCTCAGCAATAATAGACTGGCTTATTGTAGTGATCCCCCTTTTTGCCACAGAAGATGCAAAAATCAATACCCAGCCTATATGGGAACTTGAAGTGCCTTCTGTTTTGCTAATCAATGTTTCTAATCTGAAAAAAAAAAAAATCCACAAAGCTGGGTCCTTTGGTATTTCCCAGTACTTCCTAAAGATAAAACAGGAGTTCTTTTAGAATCTAGTTTTCTTCTTTTTTTTTTTTTTTGTCTCGCTTTCTGGTTCATGAATGAATGATTTCTGGACTCCTGGGCTAATTAGGGATGCAATACACTCTGCTTCGTACCAGGATGTGTTCGTCACTTTTAGGCTCTCTTTATTAGATTTTGATTTGAATGGAGCGAAGTTTGTTGTGAAGTTGGGAATTGAATTAATTCTTAGACTGAAGCAATTTCTTTTGTTAAGATGCAGATTGTGGATACTGACAATCAGAAAATGCTCCAGCATCAGTGATCTCAAACAGGAAAGAAGAGAAGGCAGTTTCATTACTTAAGGACCTCAAAAATATAGCATACTGATTTTCTTATATATTTTTGAAAAGTTTCCACAAGCTATATCAATTTGTTAAGTCAGGGTTCATTCTGAAGGATTTGAAGACAGAACATGTTAAAATGCCTAAATTTTACAGCTCATAGGAATAGGGCTCCATCTAACAGGTTCCCTTTATTGTTACAATATACAAGTCTAAAATGAGTAGTATATAACTGTTTCTCAACCTTTTCAAGCAAAGTACCCTCTAAGCCTAACAAGTACCCCCACCTAAACTACGCCCCAAACCTGCCCAAACTCCACCTCTGACTCCACCCCCATAATAATAATACTAATTGTAATGCAATTTCTTCCATCCATTTTTCATATACACACAATATAATCTTATTAATACATAATGGTAACCACAAAATTAAAAAAAATAAACACACAAAGCACACTGTACCCAGAGAAAATGTTAATTATAATTTATATCCAGGGTTTTTTCAATGATGTCAAGGAAGATGACTTTAAATTATGCAATGTCACCTCAGTAACAACTATAGAAAAATAGACAAATATAATGCAAAATATGGACAGCAGATATAAATTCTTAAAGCTGACACATTTTGCTCACTAAAATGAAAATAAAATCATTTTTCCTACCTTTGTTGTCTGGTGATTTCATGAGTCTCTACTTGTACTTCCTTCTCACGTCGGAGAGAAAGTATGGGCCCGGACCTTCTCTCTGATGTCAGAATTGACATGCAATCGCTGCACGCGCCTGGCCCTTCCCTTCCTGGAGTTGCGGCGGCGGGGGATAATTAAATGGAGTGGGTGGTAGCAAGTGGACAGCGGGGGTGGGGGTGGCAGGGAGGAGTCTGTGGTCAGCCCGCGTACCCCCTAGGGCAGGGGTAGGCAATTCCAGTCCTTGAGAGCCGGAGCCAGGTCAGATTTTCAGGATATCCACAATGAATATGTATGAGATGGATTTGCATGCATTACCTCCTTGAGATGCAAATCTATCTCATGCATATTTACTGTGGATATCCTGAAAACTTGACCTGGCTCTGGCTCTCGAGGACTGGAATTGCCTACCCCTGCCCTAGGGTATGCATACTGCAGGTTGAGAAACACTGGTCTATAAAACTGTATTCAGTGGTTTGTTTTCATAGCAATCTACTTTTTGGTGGAATTCTTTACCATTGAGTATTAGGAAACACATTCATTATAATTCTTTTGGAAGGGCTCTCAAAACTTATCTTTTTCATCTTTTTAATAATCATCCCAATAACATTTTGTCAATTTATAGTTAAGTATAATTGTAGCTTTCCTAGATATACCCAGCTTCTTTAAATTGTAAACCACATAGAAATCATGGGACTTTGGGCTTCTTTTACAAAGCCAGAGTAGCGATGCTGCTGCTGTAAATGCACTGAAGCGCATTCAGTTCCTTTGGGCTTTGATGTATGTACTGCGGCTTTGTAAAAGGGGTAGAAGTACTTATTGTATTGTATTATACTGAATTGTATTGAAATAATAGAGCAGATGAAATTGGTCGTGGGATGGAATTTCACAATAAGATGGCATAGAATAAAAGTTCTGCAGAAAATAAACTTCATTGGAATTTCTATAGGTACAAATCCCATGTATGATAGGGAAGAGTAAGGTGGTGGGGGTGGGAATGGAGTGACAGTCCACTTAACCAGTGCATTAAACAGATTATGAGGTGTCAAGAGATCAGATAGGCTGCTAAAATTGGACACACTTATGGGAAAATTCAATTCATCAGTTTCAAAGAGGTGAGTGCTGCCTAAGTTTTAGATTGACTATATGTAAATACGAGTATACTTTTTGGCCTGGATTCTGTATAGGACGCCCAGTCTCAGAAGCTGATGGGCGTCCTATACAGAATCGTGCCTAAGCCTGCCTAATGTGACCCCGATTCTCTAACTGACATTCATGTTATAGACGCCAGTTAGAGAATCGGGTTGTAGTAGACGCAGCCGCTAAGCTAGATCCCTTGCCGCGATAAGTTTAGCGGCCACAGCTGCAGCCGCCCTTCCCCCCAGAATGATCGCCAGTAGGAGGAATGCCCAATCCCTCCTGCTGGAACCCCCTTCTCCCTCCCTCATAGATTGCGGAAGGAGGGATTACCAATCCCTCCTGCTGGAACCCCCCACCCTCTTATAGATCGTGCATTCCGACTGGCTGGTTAGACAGCGGTAGGATGCCTACCGCTGACTACAATCGGGATGCTGTTTATAGAATCCGGGCCTTTGAGTGTATCTTCAGCTAAGCTATCTGTACTACTGTTACTGCTTACCATTTATATAGCACTGCTAGACATATGTAGCGTTGTACATTAAAACATTCAAGAGATAGTCCCTGCCTAGTAGAGCTTATAGTCTAATCAAACAGGCAAACAGGACAAGTAGGGGGTTAAGGAGTTTCTCAGGCATGGATACTTTACAAACAAGTGGGGGTTAGGAATTAAAAGTTCAATGTGGTGTCTGAGTACAAAAATTAGAACCACACAAATATATTTGTTAACATAAACAATTGCTTCATACAGTATTTGGTCTTGGAGTAGAGTTGAGAGAGAGCTTCTTTAGATGTAGTTGATAATGGAACGTGTGATCTGGTGTAAGGGGATAACAGTAGTGAAGCTCCTTGGTAACAGTGATCATAGTACTGGCAAAACTGGTATTAGCCAATAATTTTCCACTCTGCACAGTTGATAAATTATTCATGATTCTCATTAAATAAGCTAAGGTATTAGTTTACAGATATGATTTCTGATGATTGTTTGTGTGTCTGTTTTATCATGTTTTTACAAAATTATATATGTAAATTATGTAAATCATTTAGTTTTAAATAGTATAGAAATTTTTAAAATAAAGAAATAGAAATAATTCAGTAGTACTTACCCCTTCTTCTATGAAACCGCGCTAGCATTTTTTTAACGCAGAGAGAGCACAGAGAGCCTCGCTGAATGGCCCGCGCTACCCCCGACGCTCATTGAGTTCTTATGAGCGTCAGGAGCAGCGTGGGCCATTCAGCGTGGCTCCCCATGCTAGAACCTGCTAGCGCAGTTTTGTAGAAGAGAGGCTTAATGTAAATAAAGAGATGGGAAAAATAAAAAAATTAATTAGAAGGAAGTGCACAGTTAAAGGTTAAAATCTGCATGAGGCAGAGATCGTTTAAAAATACCATCTTGCTTGATCAGATAAAATGTATTACACAGATTTTAAAAAGGTTGAAAGTAGACCGAACGTCTGCCAGTGTGACTAAATGGTGCTGTGAATGAGGCTATTAAAGCCAAAGAGGCATACATGGAAAAAGTATAACGCAGTCTAATGAGGAAAATAAGAAAGAACATAAACACTAGAAAAGTAAATGCAAAGGATTAATAAGACAGACCAAGAGAGAATTTGAATAGAATTTTTCCAAATATATCAAAACAAGAAGCATGTGGAGTCGTTGTTTGGATTGCTAGATGACTGGAGGTAGAAAGAGCACCAAAGGAGGATATAAACATGGCAGAAGAACTAAATTTCTACAGTCTTCACGGCGGAGGTTTTATAGATTTGGTATAGCATCTTTTAAAAAATTCAGCTAAATTGACATGAGTATGGCTAAAGCCAATGGCATAGGATCTTCAAATCTAATCCAAATGAATTGATGGAAAAACATCCAGTTCCAAGATACTTTTTAAGTATTTTATTTATTTATGTGAACTTTTGTTATACTATAATTTGTTAGAACATCATGGCAATTTATTATTTAAAGCTTTTATACCACTAACTAATGACTATGAAGTCAATTCAGAATGGTTTACATGAGCAGCTTTGATGGAAATATGAACATTAACTTCAGTAATGATGGTACAGTACATGAGTTACAATATATGAACTATAGACGAGGAGTAACACTGCATTGCTGGAGTTATGACACAAGAGCTTAGTAATGGTGCTACATGTAGAATTCAAAATACCATAAGAACATAAGAATAGCCTTATTGGGTCAGAACAATGGTCCATCAAGCCCAGTAGCCCGTTCTCACGGTGGCTAATCCAGGTCACTAGTACCTGGCCAAAACTCAAGGTGTAGCAATAGTCCATGCTACCGATAACAGGGTAAGCAGTGGCTTCCCCCATGTCTAATTATAACAAGGACAAAGAAAAAGAGAAACAAAGGAAAGTAGTTTAGGCAGAGGAGTTGGCAAAGGACAAAAGAACATAAGTGCTGCTATACTGGGACAGGCTGAAGGCCCATCAAGCCTAGTATCCTGTTTCCAACAGTGGCCAGCCCAGGTCTGGCAAGATTCCAAGGAGGAAAAGCAGATCTTATGTTGCTTATCCTAGGAATAAACCATAGATTTCCCCAAGTCCATTTTAATAATGGCTTATGGACTTCTTTTTTAGGAAGTTATCCAGACCTTTTTAAAAACTCTGCTAAGCTAACTGCTTTCACTACATTCTTATAGTTAAATAGTAAATGATGGCAGATAAAGACCAGCACAAGAAAACTGGAGTCTGATGGTACTGATGCAGACTTTATTATATCAAAGAAAATATGTAATCCACATTAGAAGCAATAAAAATCATCCACCACTATAAAAGGGTGGAGAGGACCCAACATGGTCCGTGTTTCGACTTTAATATCTTCCTCAGGGGTCCTATGGGGTATACATTTATATATGAGTGTAAGGTAATGGGTATGCTATCCTATGAATGGTGATATCTCTTGGTGAACTCCAGTGAGAACATATGTGCTCTATAAATTTGAATGATCGAAGTGTTATAGTGGAAAAATATCCATGTGGATGTGTCTCTGTGAACCAGATGTAGTGAAAGAGTATCTGTGTGAATATATCTCTATAGGACAAATATGAAAATTAAAAATGAGTGTGAAGGCGAGTAAGACATAAGTGGAAAAGATACAGATATGGAAAGCCAGCTTCTAAGCCAAAGTGACCGAAGTGAATTGCGGATAGGCACGTGACTGCAACAGCTATGGAATTGAATTTTGAGAAAGGGAAGGGTTCATACCTGAGTGGTCTCTCCAAAAGATAAGTGGATATAATGACCTACGCCCTTAAAAAACAAAATATGAAGTTAAGTCTATACTCCTTTATTTAAAAAAATTAAATTTAAAAACTGAGAAATTAAAATCTGAAATTTTAAAAAGATATTAAAGGATATGGTCCATCCAGTCTGCCCAGTAGTCACATTCATTAGCAAGGTAATATTGAATCAATACTTTAGTCTCTGGCAACAAATCTGTTGAGTGAAGAAATATTTGGGGATAAAAGCTAAATTGTAGGATTTTATTTATATAGATAGTTTAGATCTTAAAGAGCAAACTTTACTTAGCTAGTATCCATAGAACAAAAGCCTTGAACCTTTCTACTAGAGAGAGTCTCTGGCAGGCAGTGAAGGGTCTGGCTTAGTCTTCATTCCCTCCCACCTTCCCCACTCCCGCCTATTCTTAGTTTATTTCTTTACTTATAGTCTTAATTTATAGTCAATTACTGTATTCTAATTAGGAGAACAGCATAATGTAATGTAATGTAATTTATTTCTTATATACCGCTACATCCGTTAGGTTCTAAGCGGTTTATAGAAAATATACATTAAGATTAGAAATAAGAAAGGTACTTGAAAAATTCCCTTACTGTCCCGAAGGCTCACAATCTAACTAAAGTACCTTGAGGGTAATAGAGAAGTGAAAAGTAGAGTTAGAGGAAAAATAAAAATAAAATAAACATGTTAACAAGACAGCATTGATCTAAATACTTTGGAAGGTAGAAGAGAGGAGAGAAAGGAATAGAAGCAGAAGGGGGAGCCGTTGAACAGTAGAATTCTGGAGAAATTTAAATGATAGAAATAGAACAAAACAAAGACAAAAGGCAAAACAATAGATAAGATTAAAGATAAATCATAAGCTGGAAAGAAAAATAAAATAAAACTTTGTCTTCAATCCACGGTTTCAGCGTCAGTGATGAAGTGGAGCAAGTAAGTTTAGGAGGAGCGATTGACGTTTCCAGAAAGGGCTTCTTCAGGGAAGAGACTTGGCAGACAGTCCCAGGATGCCTATGTCTCCTCCCCTGCGATGTTCTCCCATCCATGCTTTATTATATATTGTTACTATATTTCATTGCCTGCTAAGAATCAAGCACTAAATAAAGCATACAATATAAACCTAAGGCTCTCTATACTAGTCTAATATATTCCTAGTAGCTTCATAGGGTTTAATTAATCAGCTCAATAATAAGATGCAGACAATAGTCCAGCAGCTAGAGGAGTGCTATCCAGTCTTTTGCACTGAGTGGGAAGAATAACCCAAATCACAGTTATTGGATGCTAGAGTCCCCCTTGGGAGTTAGCACCCAAGAAAAGGATCTGGGTGTCGTCATAGACAATACAATGAAACCTTCCGCCCAATGTGTGACAGCGGCCAAAAAAGCAAACAGGATGCTAGGAATTATTTAAAAAAAGAATGATTAACAAGATTAAGAATTTTATAATTCTCCTGTATCGCACCATGGTGTGACCTCATCTGGAGTATTGCGTTCAATTCTGGTCTCCTTATCTCAAGAAAGATATAGCAACTCTAGAAAAGTTTCAAAGAAGAGCAACCAAGATAATTAAGGGGATGGCACTCCTCTCGTATGAGGAAAGACTAAAAGGGTTAGGACTCTTCAGCTTGGAAAAGAGGTGGCTGAGAGGTGATATGTTTGAAGTCTACAAAATCCTAAGTGGAGTTGAACGAGCATAAGTGGATCGATATTTTATTCTGTCAAAAATACGCTTAATGAAGTTACAGTGAAAAACTTTTAAAACCAATAAGAGGAAATATTTTTTTCACTCAGGAAATAGTTAAGCTCTGGAACGCATTGCCAGAGGTTTGGGGTAAGAGCGGATAGCGTAGCTGGTTTTAAGAAAGGTTTGGACAATTTCCTGGAGGAAAGAGTTAACATAAGAACATAAGCAGTGCCTCTGCCGGGTCAGACCACAGGTCCATCCTGCCCAGCAGTCCGCTCCCGCGGTGGCCCAAAAACAGGTCAAGACTTGTCTGAATCATCAGAAGGGGCTCCCTTGCTACCTTGGTTTCTCATTTAAGTCCTGCCTTCCTATCGAAGTCCTAGCCCTCTGGTCTTGCACATGCACGACCAGGTTGGTTTATACTCATTACCTGGTTAACTTCCTATACTTGTGTTACATCCCAGCTCCTCCCTCAGTATCCCACGATCCCTTTATCCCTCAGGAATCCATCCAATCCCTGTTTGAATCCTTGTACCGTACTCTGCCTGATCACTTCCTCCGGTAGCGCATTCCAAGTGTCCACGACCCTTTGGGTGAAAAAAAACTTCCTTGCATTTGTTTTGAACCTGTCTCCCTTCAGTTTCTCAGAATGCCCCCTCGTATTTGCTGTCCCCTTCAGTCTGAAGAATCTGTCCCTATCCACCCTCTCTATGCCCCTAATGATCTATCATATCTCCCCTGAGCCTCCTCAGTGGAGAAGTGATTCACATCTACCCATTTCACTCCACTTAGTATTATATAGACCTCTATCATATCTCCCCTGAGCCATCTCTTTTCCAGGCTGAAGAGCCCAAGTCACTTTAGCCTTTCCTCATTTTTGTTGCCTTTCTCTATACCTTTTCTAATCCGCTATATCTTTTAAAAGATGCAGTGCCAGAACTGCACACAGTATTTGAGCTGTCGGTACAATATAGAGTGATACAAGGCATGATAACATTTCCATCTTTGTTTTCTAGTCATTTCCTTATAATTCCTAACATTTTATTTGCTTTCCTAGCCACCACCGCACACTGAGCAGAGAGCTTCAATGTATCTTCAATTATGATGCCTAGATCCTTTTCCTGGGCGGTGACCTCTGCATCACATAGCTATATTTTGGGTTCCTCTTTCCCACATGCATCACTTTGCACTTGTTTACATTAAACATCATCTACCATTTTGAAGCCCAATTTCCTAGTCTCACAGGTCTTCTTGCAGTTTTTCACAATCGTCCTGTAATTTAACAACTTTGAGTGATTAGCAAATGTAATTATCTCACTAGTTATTCCTATCTCTAGATCATTAATAAATATGTTAAGAAGCAGTGGTCCCAGCAAAGACTCCTGGGGTACCCCACTATTTACTCTTTTCCATTGAGGATATTGACCATTTAACCCTACTCTTTGTTTTCTTTCTTTCAACCAGTTCTTACCGTATATATTTGAATATAAACCGTTCTGAATATAAACCAAGGTATCCTTTTTTTCCCCCCCAAAGAACCTTTTTTCCCTAAAAATGGAAGAAAAAAGGTTGACACAAATATAAACCGAAGTTAGAAATTTGGGTACATGAGCGTTGGGTACATTTGCGTACATGAGAAATTTGGGGCCTTGACACCAACCAAAGTTTCTGGACTAATATCCCCACCAGAACACCTGGCCTCAGTCACACATACAAAAAAACAGAAAAACAAACAACAAAAAAAAAACCTTTTCAAATACAAACCCACAAACTAAAAGTACTATTGTACATAAACGAAACCCTAATATCCCAGACTCTGCACACCGTACACCACAAAATAGAAAGACATGCATTTTTTCTTGAACAGTCCAAAATATAAAAACAATAGATGTAAATTTTCAAAATTGACACATTTCAATCACTAAATTGAAAATAAAAACATTTTTTCTACTTTTGTTATCTGGCGATTTTATTTTTCTGGTCATTTTGTTCCATCTGTTTTCTTAATGATGTTTCCAAGGCCTCTTTACACATTTGTTTCTTTTCTTTCCTTCACTTTTCGCACTGCATCTTTCTTTGACACTGATGTTCATATTCAATTTTCTTCCATTTTTCTGCCTCCATCTCACCATCTCTTCCCCTTCCCTCCGTCCATGTGCATCATCTCTTCACTCCTCTTCCACCTATGTGCCCCATCTCTTTCCCTTCCCTCCATTTATGTGCCAACTTCTCCTTCCCTTCATCTATGTGCCTCCTTCTCCTTCCTCTCCCTCCATCTATATGCCATCATTCCTCTTCTCTCTGCCACTCGCATTAGTCTTTCTTTAATTCTCTTGCACTACCCGCTGGCCTCTTCAGCGCCATTCCTTTGCTGTGCTCCACCCAAGCAGAAACAGGAAGTACAGAGGAGGCCACCAGCAGTGCTAAAGAATTGAAGAATAGTGTGGCTTGGGCAATCCTATCCTCCACTACCCGCTCGCCCCCCCCCCGGCCCCAAACTGACATCGCACTTACAGGCCTGATGCTCTGGAAACTGTCGCCAATGCTCTGTGCTGGTGAAGGGCCTTAAGCATGTGAGCATGCTCAAGGCTTACTAGACTCCAAGAATCCTGGAGAAGGCAGGATTCAGCAGGCCTTGAGCATGCGCTCATGCTCAAGGCCCTTCACCTCACCAGCACAGAGCATTGGCGATGGTTTCCAGAGCATCGGGCCTGTAAGCGCGATGTCGGTCTGGGGCAGGGGAGAGCTGGAAGTGGAGAATAGGAGTGTCGGTCATAGGGGGGTAGGAGATAGCAATGTTAGTCTTCGGGGGGATAGCAGTGCTGGTCATTAGAGAAGTGGGGGAGGGAGATAGTAGGGTGCACGTCTCAAGCAAATGGTGCTGGAACCCACCAGGGACCAGGCGATACTGGACCTGGTACTCACCAACGGGGATAGCGTCTCAGACGTCTCGGTGGGTGATACACTGGCCTCCAGCGACCATAATATGGTATGGCTCAACCTCAGGAAAGGTTTCTCTAAGTCAACCACAGCAACAAGGGTTCTCAACTTTAGAGGCACGGACTTCAAACACATGGGAGATTTCGTCCATCAGGAGCTATATAAACAAACAAAATCTGACAATTTAGAGGATATGTGGTTGTCTCTGAAGTCTATCCTACATGAAGCAACAAGCCGATACATAAGAACAGCAAGTAAAAGCAGAAGAACCAAAAGACCCCGATGGTTCACTAAGGAAATTTTGGACCTAGTTAGGAAGAAAAAGGAAGCATTCATCACCTACAAACATTTAGGGTACCAGGGGGCGAAAAAGGACTACCTAGATAGAGCTAAATCTGTCAAAAAAGAAGTCAGAGAGGCCAAACTCCGAATGGAAGAAGAGCTAGCACGGAATATTAAGAAAGGGGATAAATCTTTCTTTAGCTATATTAGTGACAGGAAAAGAAGCAAAGTTTGGGATAGAACGGCTGAAGCAATCGACGGTAACTTTGCGGAATCAGATTCTGCCAAGGCAAACCTACTAAATGAATACTTCTGTTCAGTCTTCACCTGTGAAGCACCAGGAGCTGGTCCACAACTTCAGACGGGAGATAACCAGAAAGACCCGTTTCAGGATTTCGAGTTTACGCCCAGTAGCGTCTACAACGAACTATCAAGACTCAAAGTAAACAAGGCCATGGGACCAGACAACCTACACCCCAGGGTGCTCAGGGAATTAAGCGAAGTCCTGGCGGAACCATTATCTGTGCTTTTCAATATTTCCCTACGCACAGGAAGAGTCCCCTTGGACTGGAAAACTGCCAACGTAATCCCACTCCACAAAAAGGGCTGCAGGACAGAGACGGCAAACTACAGACTAGTGAGTCTCACATCTGTAGTGTGTAAACTCATGGAAACTCTGATCAAACGGAATCTTGACACAATCCTAAACGAGGATAACCTACGTGACCCCCACCAACACGGGTTCACCCAGGGTAGATCATGCCAATCTAATCTGATTAGCTTTTTTGACTGGGTTACTAGACAACTGGATGCCGGAGAATCACTGGATGTGGTATATTTGGATTTCAGTAAAGCACTGATAGCGTCCCACACAGAAGGCTATTGAACAAGTTGAAAATGATGGGGTTGGGAGACACTCTAACTACATGGGTTGGGGATTGGCTGAGCGGTAGACTTCAGAGGGTGGTGGTGAACGGTACCCCATCCAAGGAGTCGGACGTGATCAGTGGGGTGCCGCAGGGCTCAGTCCTGGGCCCGATTCTATTCAATTTATTCATAGGAGATATGACGCATGGACTTAAAGGAAGGGTAGCACTGTTCACTGACGACGCCAAACTTTGCAACATAGTAGGCAAAAGCGTATTACCTGACAATATGACACATGATCTACTGCTGCTGGAAAGATGGTCAACTACTTGGCAGCTAGGCTTCAATGCTAAAAAATGCAAGATAATGCACCTAGGCAAGAGTAATCCGCGTAGAACTTATGTACTGAATGGAGAAACATTGGTCAAGACCAGTGCAGAACGCGATCTAGGGGTGATTATTAGTGAGGATATGAAGGCTGCCAATCAAGTGGAGAAGGCTTCCTCCAGGGCAAGACAGATGATGGGTTGCATCCGCAGAGGTTTTGTCAGCAGGAGACCTGAAGTAATGATGCCGTTATACAGATCCATGGTGAGGCCTCACTTGGAGTACTGTGTTCAGTTCTGGAGACCACACTACCGTAAAGACATACTGAGGATCAAGTTGGTTCAACGAATGGCGACAAGGTTGGTCTTGGGGCTCAAGAATCTCACGTATGAAGAAAGACTAAAAAAGTTGCGGCTTTACTCACTTGAGGAAAGAAGAGAACGGGGAGACATGATTGAAACATATAAGTACATCACAGATGATCTCTTCTGTCTCATGGGACCCTCAACCACCAGAGGGCATCCGCTGAAAATCAGGGGAGGGAAATTTTGTAGCGACTCCAGAAAGTACTTCTTCACCGAGAGAGTGGTGGATCATTGGAATGAACTCCCATTGCAGGTGATTGAGGGCAGCAGCGTGACGGATTTTAAGAAGAAATGGGATATTCACGTGGGATCTCTAGGGGAGTGAACTCTGGGGGGCGGATAATTGGAAAGGGCAGACTAGGTGGGCTATGGCCCTTTTCTGCCGTCATTTTCTATGTTTCTATGTTTCTATGTAGTGCTGGACATCGAGGGGGGTAGGTAACAGTGTTGGTTATCAGGTGGGGAGGGGAGGAAAAATGCAGCATCATTGGAAGGTGGCTTGAATATAAACCGAAACCCCCCATTTTGAGACCGTTTTTTTTGCCCAAAAATCTCAGTTTATATTCAAGTATATACAGTAATTCCTAATATGATGTTACCTCCTATTCCATAACTTTCTAATTTCTTCAGAAGTCTTTCATGAGATACTTTGTCAAATGCCATTTGCAAATCCAGCTATACAATATCGACTGGCTCACCTTTATCAACATGTTCATTCACCCCTTCAAAAAAATGTAGTAGATTGATGAGTCAAGATTTCCTTTGACTAAATCCATGTTGGCTCTTGTCTCATTAATTCATGGTTTTGTATATGCTCTGTTAATTTGTTCTTTATAATAGTCTCTACTATTTTGCCTGGCACCAAAGTCAAACTCACCAGTCTATAATTTCCCGGATCACCTCTGGAATTATTGCTATTACTACTATTTATCATTCCTATAGCACTGAAAGGCTTTTAAACCATTTTTTAAAAATTGTCATTATATTGGCAAAACAGCAGAGGTGGGGTGGTCCAGACTTGGCTGGGACAGGATGTGGGAGGGATTGTTCCTGTCCCGGTTTACTGCTGTACCATCAGAGCTTAAGGCAGGCCTGCTGGAGGCCTGTTATGGGCATCAGTGGGCTGGATGCAGAGCTGGGCATGAAGAAACGAAGAGAAAGAGTGCTGGATATAGGGCAGGGTACTTGAATATAAACCCTTGGTTTATATTTGAGGTAACCTTTTATCCCCTTTTTTGGGGAGAGAAAAGGTTACCTCAGTTTATATTTGGATAGGTTTATATTTGAGTACATACAGTAGGCCTATATCAGCTATAAGAACCTAACTTTATGAGCATGTTTGCATGTGCAACTTAGTTGGCTAATGAGCTGTTAACAACCAATAGACTAGCCACTAAAAACCAATTATTGATGTTAATTGGCACTAATTAGGATTTGCTCATGCATCTGACTGCATAGTATTCTGTAATGCTTCGCGCCCAAATTCCATAGTGCACAACTCAAAAAGGTTTGGCCATGGAAGGGGTGTTCCAAAACGTTGCTCACATTGTTATAGAATAATAGGTCAATGCACTCAACTTGGGCACCAGGATTTACACCAGGCTTCAGCAGGCGTAAATCTGGTGACCAGAGAATCAGTGTTAAGCACTATTCTACAAAGAGCATGCAGTGTTTAGTGCTGATCTTTTGGGGTGCCCAATTTTGAGTGCCATTAATAGAATCCAACCTTAAGTATGCATAAAGCACTGCTTTGCCCACAGAAATGCTTTTGAAAATTGCACTCTTGGGGGCAAATTCTATTAACAATGTCCCAATTGTAGGCAGCGGTAGGGGTCCTACCGCTGTCTAACCAATTGGGATGCACGTTTTCTAAAACAAACAAACAAAACAACCCGAGCAGACTGGGGCCCAAGGAACAAACAAAACTAAAAAGCAGGAAGAAGAGAGAACAGCAGGAGCCAGAGGGACATCCAAAAATGGGGAAGCAGGCTGAGTACGAGATAAACACACCCCACAGGAGGAGGATGAGGACGAAACAGACATACCACAGGAGGAGGATGAATGAAACGAGGCTCGGGGACTGGCAGCCCATGAGGGGGTCGGCAGGAGCACCAAACCACGAGGAAAACCAACAGGGAAGGTAAACAACCGGGACTTAAATTGCCTATACACTAATGCAAGGAGCCTAAGAACCAAAATGGGAGAGCTAGTAGTCATAGCCAGTAAGGAGGACCTAGACATAATTGGAGTCACAGAAACATGGTGGTCCGAGGACAACAATTGAGATGTGGTCATACCAGGGTACAAGCTCTATAGGAGAGACAGGACATACAAGAAGGGTGGAGGAATAGCGCTATATTGTAGCCACCACTGTAGCCCAGACCAGGGCTCAACAGCACTCCCAGTGGTTACCACAAAATAGCACACCAGCGTGTGACCCAAAATGGAGTCACCCTGCAGGACTGGACTTTAAACAGGAACCATAAATCACAGCTACAACAATTGTAGTTCATAGGAGAATCATTCCATTTTATTCCTTCCTTCACAAAGGTAAGTAGTTCATCAATGCAGCTGAAAAATTGTCAGAACTCCAAACAGCAGCCAAAACAAAAATACCAAAAGAAGCAAGAAAATAAACAAGCACAAAATAAAGTTCAAACTTGCTCTCAGTATAATTTAGTCCCAGCTGCACCTGAGGATACAGCTCTCCTCAGAGCTAGTACTGCCTGCTCCCAAGCAGGTAGCCTCAATAAACAAAAATAATGTTCATGGCACTTGTTCCTCAAACACCAGTGCCCAAAGTTCCATTCAAGCCTCTGGCAGATTCAGTCCACTGCCAGGAAAGGAGAGTGTAACAGGTTTTGCAAAGAAAGGCCTCAAGACAGGCTTTCAAAATTCCCTCCCTGGGTGGTAGCAAAACCTCTCCCCATTATTCACACTCCTAGCTTTGCAAACAAAAAGAATAGTCCAAACAGTCAAGTGAAAAACCAAACTCACTGTTTGCAGCTTGAGGCCCAGTCCACCTGCATGGCCTCAGGAAAGTCAGGAGCACATTCAACAAGACTTTCTTCACAATCCATGGGTTGTTCTTCCTCTGGAATAGGCAGCTCCTCAGCTTGTCCAGCCTCTAACAACTCCATGGGAATGGGTTTGTTGCTCCTGCTTGGCCCAGGGGACTCCCTAGGGAGAAAAGGTTTAAACCTTCTCCCTAGCTGACCTGCCTGTCTGTTCTCTACTGCTGGTTTAAATACTCTGGGGCAACGCCCTACTCTAGGTGAGTCAGCAATGTTCCAGGGGCCTCTTGGGCTCCCCCGGTGGTGACTAGGGTATAGATCACCTAATTCCTCCTCAGTCAATTCAGGCTCTCTCTGGTGGTCAAAGGAGATATTATCAGTCTCAGGAACTACCTGTACCTTCCTTATTCCTCCCCAGGATTTCTTTTTTACTTCTTCCCCTGCCCTAACTGGGACCTTGGCAGGGAGAATACCTGGCTGGTCACAATATATAAAGGACTCCATTCCTTCAACCAGGATGGAAACAACAGTAAGGGCGGATGGCTTGGAATCACTATGGGTTAAGCTACCAGGAGGAAATGGAGCAGACATAAAATTGGGACTGTACTATCGCCCACCAGGACAATCAAAAGCAAATGACCAGGACCTGGAGGCTAAATTGAGGCAGGTATGCAAAAGCGGAAGTGTGGTTGTGATGGGAGATTTCAACTACCCTGGAATAGACTGGACTATTGGACACTCCAACTGCACGAGGGAAACAAAATTCCTGGAGGCTATGAGGAACTGTTTAATGGAACAACTGGTCAAGGAACCAACACGAGGAGATGCCACTCTCGACCTAATCCTCAACGGGCTAGGGGGACCCGCAAAGGAGGTGGTAGTACTAGCGCCACTAGGAAACAGCGATCACAACATGATCCAGTGTAAGCAAGCAATAGGAACATCAAAGGTGAAAAGAACCACAACGACAGCACTCAATTTCAGAAAAGGGAATTATGAGGCCATGAGGAAAATGGTGGGAAAGAAACTCAGCAGCAGCTCAGGGAAGATGGAGACTGTAGAAAAAGCCTGGTCCCTACTCAAGGACATGGTGCACAAAGCACAGAACCTGTACGTCCCCAGGTTTAGGAAAGGGTGCAAAAAGAATCGAACAAAAAACCCGGTGTGGATAACAAATGCAGTGAAAAAGGCGATAAGGGATAAGAAAACATCGTTCAGAAAATGGAAAAAGGACCAAACCAAGGACAACCAGAAGGAGCACAAAAGACACCAAAAGGAATGTCACCGAGTGATTAGGAAAGCAAAAAGAGAATATGAAGAGAGACTGGCGGGGGAAGCAAGAAACCTCAAACCATTCTTCAGGTATGTGAAGGGGAAGCAACCGGCCAGGGAGGAAGTGGGACCATTGGATGATGGAGACAAGAAGGGAGTGGTAAAGGAGGAAAAAGAGATAGCTGACAGGATAAACAAGTTCTTCTCGTCAGTCTTCACGAGAGAGGACACATCCAATATTCCAGAATCCGAGGAGATCATAAGTGGGGATCAGGATGAAAAGCTGGTCCAACTAGAGGTAAGCCAAGAGGATGTCCTCTGACAGATAGACAGACTGAAGAGCGACAAATCACCAGGTCCGGACGGCATCCACCCAAGGGTTCTAAAAGAACTGAGAAACGAAATAGCGGATACACTTCGCCAAATATGTAACCTATCCTTAAAAACTGGGGAGATCCCGGAGGACTGGAAAATAGCAAATGTCATGCCCATCTTTAAGAAAGGATCAAGGGGTGACCCGGGAAACTACAGGCCGGTGAGCTTGACCTCATTTCCGGGAAAGATGATGGAAGCACTGGTTAAGGACAGCATCTGTGAACACATAGAAAACAATGGACAGCTGAAGGTGAGCCAGCACGGCTTCTGCAAGGGAAGGTCTTGCTTCACGAACTTACTGTACTTCTTTGAGGGAATAAACAGCCAGATGGATAAAGGGGAATCCATAGACATCATTTACCTTGACTTCCAAAAAGCCTTCGACAAGGTACCCACGAACGGCTGCTTAAGAAGCTGTGGAACCACGGGGTGCAAGGGGATGTCTACCGATGGATCAAAAACTGGCTGGCAGGCAGGAAAAAGAGGGTTGGAGTAAAGGGCCATTACTCAGACTGGCAATGGGTCACGAGTAGAGTTCCACAGGGGTCGGTGCTGGGACCACTCCTGTTCAATATATTTATTAATGACCTTGAAGCGGGAACAAAATGTGAGGTTATTAAATTTGCGGATGACACCAAACTCTGCAGCAGGGTTAGAATCGCGGAAGACTGTGAAGACCTGCAAAGGGACCTAACGAGGCTGGAAGAGTGGGCAAAAAAGTGGCAAATGAGCTTTAACATAGAGAAATGCAAGGTCATGCATGTAGGGAAAAAGAACCCGATGTTCAGCTACAAAATGGGGGGCTCATCGCTAGGGGTAAGCAACCTTGAAAGAGACCTGGGGGTGATGGTGGACACAACATTGAAAGCATCAGCACAGTGTGCGACAGCCTCAAAGAAAGCGAACAGAATGTTGGGTATCATTAAAAAGGGTATCACGACCAGGACGAAGGAAGTCATCGTGCAATGGTGCGCCCACATTTGGAGTACTGTGTCCAGTACTGTTCGCCGTACCTCAAGAAGGACATGGCAGTACTTGAGGGAGTTCAGAGAAGAGCGACTAAACTGATAAAAGATATGGAAAACTTTTCATACGCTGACAGGTTGGAAAAGCTGGGGCTATTCTCCCTGGAAAAGCGGAGACTTAAAGGAAACATAGAAACCTTCAAAATCCTGAAGGGCATAGAGAAGGTAGACAGGGACAGATTCTTCAGACTGTGGGGAACCACAAGTACAAGGGGGCACTCGGAGAAATTGAAAGGGGACAGGTTTAGAACAAACGCTAGGAAGTTCTTTTTTACCTAGAGGGTGGTGGACACATGGAATGCGCTTTCGGAGGTTGTTATAGGCCAGAGCACGCTGCAGGGGTTCAAAGAAGGTTTAGATAGGTTCCTAAAGGATAAGGGGATTGAGGGGTACAGATAGAAGTAGAGGTAGGTTATAGGAATAGTCAGGGACCACTTCACAGGTCATAGGCCTGATGGGCCGCCGCGGGAGCGGACCGCTGGGCGCGATGGACATCTGGTCTGACCCAGTGGAGGCAACTTCTTATGTTCTTATGTTTCAACTGGAAGTGGCCTTGGTTGACCTTAAGCAGTCCTAGGCGTCTCCCTAGGGGTTGCGATAGGTGCCTGAAAATGTAGACCATTGAAATGCTGACCTACATTTCAAATAGACATGGCTGCTAAACTGACCGCAGCAAGGAAATCTCCCTGCTGTGATCAGCTGCTTCGGCAGGGAAATTCTGCCCTCATGAACATCCTCGGCAGGGGGGGATGCCCAATCTCTCCTGCCACTACCCCAGAAACAATCCCGGCAGGAGGGATGCTCAATCCCTCTTGCCTGTACCCCCTCCCCCCCAACATCCCTGGCAGGAGGGATACTCCCTCCCTCCTGCCGGCACCCACCCCCGAATGCATGACCCCCCCCAAACCTCCACCACTATTGATTTAATTTGTCATTTCAGTTTTAGTTTGCTTTGCTTGCATAAACTAAGGCCTGCTTAATGGTTCAGGTTCATAGTAGTATGCAGTAAGAGTCTTAAAATGTTTCCTCGTAAATATATCCATAAATGTGTAGCAGTCGGCGTGAATGCAGATTTTTTTTTTCAGAAGCAATTAAACTTGAGAGTTAAAGAGGGTTAAAAAACAAACAAACCCGAATGATTTCATCTCAAGATATTTGAAATCCCAATCATACTACCTTTGGAGGAACTTCACTTCTCTAGTGTCTCCTATCTGGTTAATAAGAACTCAGACTATAGTATTGGGGCAGCTGGTGCCTGGCTCTCTGTATGAAACCGTGCATGTTGATCTGGAATTACTTATTAAAATATATATTTTGTATGTGACTACTCTGTCTTCTGAGACAACTCAGTGTTGAGTTTTGCAGTCCACGTCTGATTAAGATGTAGGGTCATTGCTCCATGTGTTATTAACTCATTTATCTTTACTTGCCATGATTAATATATCCTTTCTTTAGGTTCTTTTTGAACACAAATCCCATTTTATTTCTTTGAATCTGACCAGTCTCATCAGAGAACAACTGAAGAGGTTTTCTTGAGTCTATTCTAGGAAAGTGTTTGTTTTATAGATGGCGAGGAATAACATTTACTTAATCTCTGAAAGAATACTGATGTAAATTAAGCTTTTATATTATCAGGTTCAATATTGTTTCTGGTAAAGGTTAGTGAATTATTTTTCCAAGCAAAAACAACAAAAAATATATTGAAGGAGCAGCCTTCAAGCCTATTAGAGGGTCTTTATTAGAGTCAAGTGTGAAGAACCTGTTGGCTAAAGGCTTATTTCTGAAGAAAGCCATTTACTAGTAACCAATCTTTAACGTTTTCTCCCTCGGTTGCCATTTCTTATCCATGAGCATTCTAACCAAGGGCAGCAGACATTACTGCTTTCATTGCTGGCAGTAAGGCCTGCCCCTGGTTTCTATAAATGGTGCCCAAATTTGCACATAATCCTAAAATCATGAGTACAAATAAATCAGATAACGAGCGATTAACAATCAGTTGGTTGTTAAAGCAATATTTTATTAGTTCAATAATTTTTATTCAAATTATCAAATATAACAATAGGAAAAAAAATATAGCACAAAGAACAGTTTAAACCAATGAGAATACTGACTTTAATTGGCACTAATTTTGATTTGCATGCGCATCTGGGGGCGTGCAGGTCTATAAAGATCAGCACCCAAATCCTCTTGTGCACAGTCCTAAAGGGTGTGCGCCATGGGAGAGTTGGGGATGTTCACAAAAATTGGCACACATGGTTACAGAATTCCAGGGATGCGCACCAGGATTTATACCTGTTTTCAGATGGTGTAAATCCTTGTGCCCAAAGTTTGTGCGAATCCCCACTAGGCACTATTCTATAAAGGGTGCTAATCCCGGAGTGCCATTCATAGAATAGTTCTGATTGCTGATTTTCCCAGCACCTATTTTTCAGCACCATGTATTGAACCTGGCTCAATAAGAGTGTGTCCAAAAGCTAGAGCTCAGAACTTTGAAACTTGTCTACAATGTATTATTTTATTTTATTTTTTTAGTGCTTATATACCACTTATAACCTAAGTGATTTACATTCAGGAACTCAAGCATTTTTCCCTATCTGTCCCGGTGGGCTCACTCTCTACCTAATGTACCTGGGGAATTCTATGAGTGTCAGAGCTAATACTGCTGCGTCCGGCGATAAAAAAGCCTAATGTAGCTTTGTAAAAGGGGTCATAGTATGTTACTTACAATGTCAGAAAACAAAAGGAATTGACCCCAAAATACTTACAATGTCAGAACAATGTGCAATAGAACAGGGATCTCAAAGTCCCTCCTCGAATTTAGTCGGGTTTTCAGGATTTCCCCAATGAATATGCATGAGATCTATTTGCATACACTGCTTTTATTGT
The DNA here is from genome assembly GCF_902459505.1 of Geotrypetes seraphini. Lineage (NCBI taxonomy): Eukaryota > Metazoa > Chordata > Amphibia > Gymnophiona > Dermophiidae > Geotrypetes > Geotrypetes seraphini. Next base: position 37,475,234 of record NC_047084.1, on the reverse strand, counting down.
ATGCTAATAGATCTCATGTATATTAATTGGAGGAAATCCTGAAAACCCGACTGGATTGCGGCCCTCGAGGAGGGACTTCGACACCCCTGGCTTAGGGTGTAAATAGAAATGGAATATATTGACAGATAGAGTAATAGGAGTTAGAAGATAAGAGTGACTAACTTAAGGAAAAGTTGCACAAGAAATCAGAAAAGTATGTGTAATAAGCAAGTCCTACTATAGTAAGTGCAGCTGATGTTAGTGTGCATGAACTGCCTTTAACAGAAGACTCAACTAACTAACTAAAGTGTCGTATGTTAAGTGAAACTTTTCTAGGACTGCATTAAAGAACATGGGCTATTCTGGAGAAGGCTCACTGGTGGCATCACCTTTCTGATTTCCTTTAGCGAGCATGTGCTTAGAGAGTGTAGTAGCATCTCCAATCACAAAATGGCTGACATGGCCTGCAGTGGCAACCTTGCACCCCCACCTCCAATCCCCCCTCCCCCAGAGGATGGCAGAATTCTTCTATGACAAGGTTCACAAGATTCACCTTGAGTTCTCAACAGGATCACCCCTCTCATATATACATTGGCTTGTTTGTATTTTGTAATTTTGAATTTATAACATTACTATTTGTTGTAGGTTTCTCTGGGTGGCCCTCTGGAGCGGGGTGTTAGTGTTAGAATAGGTCTGGTACTTCACTAGTGTAAGCACACACTGGGCCTAATTACAGTAGCTATCCTGCCTGTACTCTAAACCGTCTTAGCATGCGTGTTAAGTTTCAATACGCAGGTCCCAAACTGTATGCAAATTTTGAATGTCTGTTTTACTTTTTGCCACTCAGTTATCTTGCAAGTTAAAATACTGCTACTTGTAAATGTGGAAAACTTTTCAAATCTGCTTCCTAGAATGTCAGCAGAGAGAATTAATTGTGGTGTCCTAGTTCTCTTTGCATATGTATTAGGTACTGTCATTGTGAACTCTATTACAATAAATTCCCAAATAGAATAAACAGCTCCTGAAATTCCTTTTCCTTTTTTATGTAATTTAGTCAAGCACAAACCCTCTCATTGTGAATGACTTTTTGCAGCCCGTAAATGAGAAAAGGTAATTCAGAGGTGCATCCTAGCAAAATGTATTGGGAAAAAATATCTTTATATGCTTTAAATTCAAAATTTTGTGTGTGTGTGTGTGTGGGGTGGGGGGGGGGGGGGTGCTGGGGGTTTTTTTTTAAATTTTTTTTTTAGCAAATAGTACCTTCAACAGAGAAAATAATGTGGGTATACCCAGAAAATCTTGTTCCAGTGCAATAGGTGAGACATTCTAGACCAGACATGGGCAAACTACAGCCTGTGGGCCATATCTGGCCTGTTTAGTGTTTTAATCAGGACTGCCAAAAATTTACTGCAGGTCTGTGCAGGGGTGGCGAGATTGTTGCTCAGAAATTTCCTGCCTGTCTGTGCCGAGATCAGGGGGGCCCAGTGAGCTCCGATGTTTTGATTCCCAGCCTCCGACAGTGACTTCCTTCCCTCCCCTCCCAGCAGCTGTCAGTACTTGCTTACAGCAGTGTCAGTAGCATCAGTGCAGTGATTCACTTAGGCAGCCTTGGAGCTTTTGCTGAGTGGTGGCCCACCTCTGATGATGCAACTTCCTCTTTCCTCAGAGGCAGGCGCGACCCATCAAAGGACCCAAGGTTGCCTAAGTGAATTACTGCATTGACACTGCTGCAGGCAAGTACTGAGAGCTGCTGGGAGGGGAGCAAAGGGAAGGGGAGGAAGCCACTGTTGGAGGCTGGGAAGGAAAATAAAGGGAGAGCTGCTACTGGACCTGGAGGGAGGGAGGGAGGGGAGGAGGGAAAGGGAAGGGGTTACTGTTGGATAGGGGGAGGAGGGAAGGGAGAAGGGGTACTGTTGGAGAGGGGAGGAGGAAAGAAAGGAAGGAAACAGATGGCAGGGAGATTAGAGGAGGGGGGAGGTCAGGGTGTAATGGAGAGATCAGATGAGGGAAAGGGGAGAGAGAGGAATGAGAAAGTAGAGAGAGATTGATGCTGGGAAGGGAGAAATGAGAGAGGGACAGAGAAATAAGGAGAGAGGGACAAAGATGCTAGATCTTGTGTAGGAGAGATAAAAATGAAGAGAGCAGTGAAGCTGGAATGAATCATTTAAAATGGAGAGAGGGGGCGCAGACTGGATGGAAAGGGGAGAGGGGCATAGAAAGAAGGCAGATACCATATGGAAGGGGAAGAGGGCAGACAGCAGATGGAAGGGGCAGATGCTGGATTGAAGAGACAGAGAGGGCAGAAGTTTGAAGGAAGAGAGTGAAAAGAAGATGAAAACAGAAACCAGAGACAACAGTCTGCCCTTTTGGGGGGGGGGGTCTTTTTTTCTTTCTGCCTTAGCCCTTCTCTTACCATCATCATTCTAGGTGGCCGTGAAACACTGCTCTTGCGGAAATGCGGGACGCATCAGATCCCCCCCCCCCCCCAAGATCGCCCGGCCCCTCTGGCAAATTTAAGAACCCATTGTGGCCCATGAGTCAAAAAGTTTGCCCACCCCTGTTCTAGTCAAATGGGTAGTGTTCCCATGGTCGTGTACCATCTGCAGAAGGGATCCACTCTGGATTTTTTTTCTCTGTGCCTCTGCTGTACTTCACTGTGCTCTCTAGCTTCACCTGCAGTTTTTCCTTTCGGCATGCATGCCTGCAGAAGTGTTCTGCTTTCCACAATTTTTATGTTATTTGGTGTATTTCGTCCCTTTTTTGGGGTTTCTGGTGCTCGGAGCGATTATTCAGCTCTACCTGCATTAAGGTTTCACAGACTTCGGTCTGCAGCTGACAGGCCGATCCCTGGTACCTGTCAGACAGCCTGCATTTTATTCAAAGGAGCTTGGGGCCATCCCCATCTTTCTTCTTTTGCTGAGTGTGTCCATCGATTCACAGGGGTGGAGGTATAGTTAGGCATAAGGTCTGACTGGCAGCCCAAAGATCAGCAATGTAGAGGACAGTCACCCTAAGACCCTGCCTGACAGCAGACCTGAGACCTCTAGAGGTTTGGTTGCTCAAATATTTGTGGCTCTCAGTGATCCCGACTGTATGCGAGTGCCATGTCACAGATATTTTCCTAGGGTTCCTGACCCAGGTATGTCAGCTCCAGGCAGTCCCAGTCTTCCATCTCCCGTCCTGCACCCTCTGCCAAAAAGGCACAATGATGCCAGGCCAAGGGATGCACCTTCTCAGATAGGGGGCAGACTCAACATTAAGGAGAGGGTTCCACATCAGTTAAACAAAATGCCTTCCACCACAGACCATCAAGCCATAACCTGCACCATGATAGACCGGTTAACTCCAGACCATCGACCTATGGTAGCACCCTAATTCAGTACAGGATCTCTGGCCAGTACCAACACCCCCACAAGTGAAAACTCAGGAGACACCAGAAGTAATCGTGGGTAACAGGAAGAAGATAGCTCTCCCACCCTCCCATCATAACAACAAAAAGGCCTGAACTCCTCTCGTATGAGGAAAGACTAAAAAGGTAGGGCTCTTCAGCTTGGAAAAGAGACTGCTGAGGGGAGATATGACTGAAGACTACAAAATCCTGAGTGGAGTAGAACAGGTACAAGTGGATCGATTTTTCACTGTCAAAAATTACAAAGACTAGGGGGATACTTGATGAAGTTACAGAGAAATACTTTTAAAACCAATAGGAGGAAATATTTTTTTTCACTCAGAGAATAGTTAAGCTCCTGAACGCATTGCCAGAGGTTGTGGTAAGAGCAGATAGCATAGCTGGTTTTAAGGAAGGGTTGGACAATTTCCTGGAGGAAAAGTCCATAATCTGTTATTGAGAAAGACATGGGAAGCCACTGCTTGCCCTAGATCGGTAGCATGGAATGTTGCTACTTCTTGGGTTTTGGCCAGGTACTAGGGACCTGGATTGGCCACCGTAAGAACAGGCTACTGGGCTTGATGGACCATTGGTCTGACCCAGTAAGGCTATTCTTATGTTCACTACAGGGTGCAGATGAAAACTAATGTGATTGTCTATGTCAAGACTACAAATTGGCAGCAAATGCACTTAGAAATGAAATTGACCAACTTATTCATGAAACTGGTGGAATTAGTAGTCAAATATTCAATTTGATATAGGAGAGAAAATGAGATGACATTAAGAGGATTAACTTCCAGTGTCTTTAGCACTTCAATATACAAAGCTGATGATATATATTTTTTATTTTAGACAATTTGTGAGTTTGAAACAAACCAATGAACCTGTGAGAATTGAAATTTAAATTGCTCTCTCTCCAAGCTTTGCATTAACCTTGTGCAGATGTATTCATTCAGGGTGTTTAGATGCCAAAATATAGATTATTTTTGAGAAATGATCCAGGATATTAAAGAAGAATGGTACAATGTATCATTCTGGTTATTGGAAGGCATTAGCAACAAAAATATGTAATGAAATCAATCCCAAAGTCACTTTCCAGTTACTGTATATACAGCACAGTATCACGGGAGGGGGAGGGGGATATGTCAGTCTTACTTATATATAAGTTGTTTGTTGGAATATTATAGTATCTGCCCTGATCACCAAGATTGGGGATTTAATACATTGCTAGAAGGCTACTTGGAATCCAGCATCAAAATCACATCTGGGTAAAGAGAGGCAAAAAAATGAGAAGAGTGAAGGTTAGGATTATAGTAACCAAGGTTTAATTAATAATGAAAGTTAAAGTTTCTGAAAGTTATGAAGATATCTTCAGGTATGGTTTATTAGATTTTATTTTATTTTGATTTTTGGCTGGTTTAATGCTGTTTTTGCATGAGTGATTGTTGGAATTCCATGCTGCTGATGTCTGCAACAGGTCTGATGACCTCATGTAGAAGTCAGCAATGCTGGGGAGTTCTAAAACTGCCAAGGAGAGCAGTTGGGGAGAGTTGGATTGGTTTGTGGCAGAGACAGGTGTCTGTTATATGTTGTCTCTGTAAAATTGGGGCTCCTTTTATCAAGGTGCGCTATGGGGGTTAGCGCGTCGGACATTTCATCACGTGCTAACCCCTGCGGCAAGCCAAAAAACTAATGCCTCGTCGATGGAGGCGTTAGTGACTAGCGCGGCAGGCGATTGAACGCACAGTATTCCACGCGTTAACCGCCTACCACACCTTGATAAAAGGAGCCCTTGGTTTTTACAGATAAATTTTCAATGTGTTAACTTTGAGTTTGATTTGGAAATTTTGGGATTTGAGCTGTGATATTAGTTTATTAGAAGTGGTGACTTTAATTCTCATTTTAGAAAACCTTACTTGAGGTGAGAGACATTATCCTGAAGATATCGGATATCATTTGAATGATAGGGTTTTTAAAGAAAACCTAACAGCAATTTTGTTGAAGATACTTAAAAAAAATTGTTTGATGTGATTGAAGCCACTATAAAGAAAACCTGTTTTGAGCCGAAGATTCTAAATAGAACTAGGCACTATTGCTGACAGGGCTATTGGATATTTATAGATCCTATAAAGAAATTGTATTAATTTTTAATTAAACCTTGGTTCGATAAAAAGTGGGTAGGAATAGTTTTAGGGACATTGAATTATCATTTTTTTTAAAGAAAGTTTAGTATAGGGAAATATTTTTGTTTAGTTAGAGGAGATTTCTTTCCTTTTGTTGTTTTTTTTTTATAGATAGGGAGTAGGAGGTTCTATAAGCAAGAACACAGAAGAAAAAGGTATCCAACGCAAGAGAGTCAAACCTGAAAACAAGGAAAACTCAGAAATCTACCTATAAGAACCCGTAAGAGAAGAGAACCCCCACCCCCCAAAGTATCAATTTTCTTAGAGACTAACTGAAGCAGTGTTTTCAAAATTAAGTGCCATGTTACATTAAAATTATTGCACTTATTAGGTGTGTGGATAGTTTTCTTTTACTTATTTATTTTATCCAGGTATTAAAATTGTGGAATAAGGAAATTTTAATTGTAAATCTGTTACTTGCATTGTCTAAAATGTAAATGTAACATTAACGAAATTGTAACTTCGCTGTAAATGTACAGTCTGTTCATCTGTTAACCGCATAGAACTTCCATGGTAATGCGGTATACAAGAATAAAGTTATTATTATTATTATTATTACTTCCCTAAGGAAATAAAATTATACTCTCAGCTAACGCGACTACATTGTTGAGAATTTCACCTTGAGGAAGTAGCAGGTTACAGTATGTCAAAATTGGTGCAATATGGGTGAAGGTGTTGGAGAACGAAATCAGATGGAGGAAGGAGAGGTAAGTAAGAAAAAAAGAAAATTAAAGCAAATAAATTATAAAAGTAGGATATTGGATAGAAGTGGGCAAGATAAATCATGGGTAGAAGATGGGAAAACATGAGGGAGTCTTATGAGGAGCTCTAAGGAGGAGTATTGAGTGGTGGAGGGCAGTGAGAAATGGAAATTTGGATAGGAAAACAAACAAAGCGGGAGAAAGGAAGAAAGTTGTGAGGGGCATGGTGCACTCTCTTGGACACACTCAGTTCTGTAAGATTGTGCACGGTGGAGAATTATTTACACGTGTCTGTGCTCTCAGGTTCACTGTGCTGGCAATAAGGACCCTAAATAAGCAAAGCTAGTAATGTTTCTCAGCAGCAAATTCATTCCTAACTTCTCAAGAAACATCCTAAAGCAACTAATAAATTCTTCCCAATGAAACAAAGACAAGAGTGTCAAATAGTTTGTCTTACTCTTCACAAAGCACAGGAAAATTTTCTAACAGATCCCATGCCTTAGGAAGAATGGAAAAAAAAATACAGACTTTGGGGCATATAAGATACTGTCTGATCCATTCCAGAAGATCTCTGGAATAGGGTCGCTGAGCCACATATGTGGCATAAAGAGAAATAAGTAAACAAAATGTAGTTTCCAAATAAATCTGTTGGGGCCAGATTCTCAAACCTTACCGTTTTAGCATGCCAATATCTTACTGGCTGATTATCAGAATGGCTCATCATGGTCTTTTCCGAACATCCTAGCAGACTTTGACTCTGCCATGAAAATGTAGTACAGTCAAGTCATTAACAGTACAATGGTAGAAAATGGGCTCACTAATATTTAATGAGCACGCTGAGCAATTCTTAAACCTTGAACTATATTCGCAGGCAAAATTTTCCAGCAGGGTCTGAGCTGTTATAGCCTTATTTTCCAGTCAGGACCTGAGCGCTCATTGGCTCAGGCACTGACAGGAAACAAAGGCTTTTCAGCTCAGACACCACCTCCCCCAAGTTTAAAAAAAAAAAAAAAGACCTCCCTCCCTCCCACCGATCTTCCCCCCAGGGCCATTTGATGCCCCCCATTCAGCAGGATGAATGCCCACTCCCTCCTGCCACTGCCCCTGACAATCCGCCACCCCCCATACCTTTAAATTGAAAGACAGCAGGAGGGATGCCCACTTCCTTCTGCCACTGACATCCTCCACCCATGACAATCCCCCAACAGCACATTCCGCCCCTTGAAATTGAGGAACAGCCAGAGGGATGCCCACTCTGGTTGGCAAGCATGCCTCTTCACCTCTTCAAAGTATCTCAGTGCATCCTGGGATGCATTGGGAGGGGCCTAAGGCCCTGATTGGCTCAGGTGCCTAAGGTCCCTCCCCTGATGGGGCATTAGGTACATGAGCCAATCAGGGCCTTAGGCCACTCCCAGTACTTCCCAAGATACCCTGGGCACAGGCCTAAGGACCTGATTGGCACCTAAAGCCCCACGTAGAGGTGGGACCTTAGATGCCTGAGCCAATCAGGGCCTTAGGGCTCTCCTAATGCATCCCAGGATTCAACATGAAGGTGAAGGCCCACCATGTTGAAGAAGCAGGCCTACTGGTCAGAGGAAGTGGGCATCCCTCTGGCCAGCCTTCAGTTTTAAAGTACGAGGAGCTGTCGGGGAGTGTTTTGTGTGTGTGTGTGGGGATGGAGGACATCCATGACAGAAAGGAGTGAGCATCATTCCTGATGTCTTTCAATTTAAAGGTATGGTGGGGCAGTGGGTTTTCATGGAGGCAGGGGATCCCTGCAGTGGTGGGAGGGCATGGGCATCCCTCCTGCCGTCTTTCAATTTAAATGTATGTGGGACCCTGGGGAGGGGTTGGCAACAGGATGGAGTGGGCATCCCTCCTGCCCATCTTGTACAGGGTGTTGGGGTCCAGGCAGTGGCGGGTGAGGGGATATCAGGAGGTGGGTGACTTTTTCTTTCTGCTGCCGGTTAATCAGATGAGCCAGCAGGACTCGAGGAGACCTGCGGCTCAGCTGATTGTGGCAGGGAGAGCAGCTTTGACAGAAGGGAGGAGCTGTGCTTTAGTGATTGCTGTTCTGAACAAGTGCCAGGCAGAGTTCCTCCCACTCTTCACTGGTGATTCTGCACACAAACAGCGTACATATAATTTGCATGCTATTATACTGAGAATTGCCTGTAAAATCAAAATCGCTTCCTCTACAGTCACTAATTGGCTGGTAAAATCCGACTCGCTGGATTTTACCAGCGAGTTTTGAGAATCCAGCTCTTAGTCTTGTTGGGATAGCAGTACAGGATATTCCTGCCCTCAGTGACTTAGAGAAACCTGTAGGAGGCAAGTGTCAAAAAAGAAATAAGGCAAAAAAGCAAAATGATTGTGTCTTCAGCTAATTAGTATTTTTTCCATTATCAGTGCTTTGTGAAGGCCATGCCTGAATTCTGGAAGCAGTTTTTGTGATTGGTTGAATCAGAGCTGACTAATGAGAGCGGAACAAAGTGGAGCTGAGAAATCTGGAAGTCCCAAACTGTCCCAAAATAGTAATAATGTACCTCTTCAAGGTTTTCTTAGATCAGTGTCCCGCAAACTTTCTCGAGCTGCGGCACACTAAAGGAAGTGGCCACGGCTCGAGGCACCCAGGAGTGCGTGGATGTCACCGTGATTATGTCACGCGCATGCGCAAAGGCCCTCCAGACAGACCCTGAGACGCCACTGAGGGAAGAGGGCCGGAGAGCAGGAGAGGTGCTGGCGCTCGCTGATTGCCTACAGGACATGCCTCGCCGCAAGAGTAATGTCCGGTAGGCAGCCAGCCCAACGCCTCTCCTCCTCCCCAGTGTGCCATGGCACACAGCTGGCGATACACTGTCTTAGATAGATACAGCCTAAAGCTTCAAGTAACAGAGCAGAAAAATAAACATTATGTTCTTGAATTTTTTATACACATGCAGAATGGAAAATTTCAGTGTCATAGATCCAGAGTGTTTTATAGTAGAATCCACATTTGTTTGATTCTGGCAGCTTAGACAAAAAGTTGGTCATGCCAGTCCTACAGATGTCAGTGAAAGAGCAGAAAAAAGCAGATTTGAAAAAGAAAAGGTGGAAAAAAAATCAATAGAAGAAGCAAATAAAAACAAACTTGCTGCTGATTAGGCAGGCAGATGCAGATGGCAAGGAGGATTCTTTTTTTTTTTTTTTAACTGGCCTTGTTAAAGATTTTATTTAAATTCTTTATTCATTTTTAAATGTACAATAAGTGCATCAATATAATATAACAAATACAGTGGTACCTTGGATTACGAACATATTCCGTTCCAGGAGCATGCTCGTAATCCAAAATGCTCGTTTATCAAAGCGAGTTTCCCCATAGGAAATAATGGAAACTCGCTTTGATGCATTCCCCCCCCCCCTCTCGAGAACCGGCATTGCTCCTCTCGAAGGCCCCCCTCTGCGATCAGGCACCCCCCTCCTGCGATCCGGCACCCCCTGCCTCGAACCGGCACCCCCCCCGCCACGATCCGATCCCCCCGCCACGATTGGGCACCCCCCGCCACGATCCGACCCCCCCCGCCATGATTGGGCACCCCCCTGACACGATCCGACATCCCCCCGACACAATTGGGCACCCCCCCGCTTCTTACCCTCATCTGGGCACTCTTGAAGATCGGCCTACTTGTCTGCTGGGCCTTGAGCATCTGAGCAATCCTCTATAATAAAACCCCAAGCGTGCATGCGCCCTTAGGTTTTTCTGATTCCTGCGGTTGCTGTGTCCTTCCCTGGCCATATTCCATCTTGGAACATGGAGGCAGGGAACACGCAGGTGACTCCCCCCTCCCGCCCTCACTCACCAACCGTTACCGCCCTGCTGCTCCTCTTTAAAGCAGCCTGTTGAGGTTCGCCGGCCGGCTGTAGTGAACCTCGCAGGCCGCTCTCCACCTCAGTAGCACATTCCCTCTGACGCGATAGGAGGCAAGCAGACAGCAATCATGCTTTGCTCTGGGAGGGGGGAACAGAAGGGGGCCACGGAACAGGCAGGCATGGCACAACAGGGGGCAGGGGGAGAGAGAAAGGGGGCTGCTTTGGGGGAGGGGTGTTCTGGGGAGCAGACATCAATCATGCTTTGCTCTGGGAGGGGGAAACAGAAGGGGGCCACGGAGCAGGCAGGCATGGCACAACAGGGGGCAGGGGGAGAGGAAAATGGATGCTGCTTTGGGGGGAGAGGTGTGCTGGGGCAGACAGCAATCATGCTTTGCTCTGGGAGGGGGGAACAGAAGGGGACCACGGAGCAGGCAAGCATAGCACAACAGGGAGAGGGAAAGGAGGCTGCTCTGGGAGGAGGGGTGTGCTGGGGGGCTGACACCAATCATGCTTTGCTCTGGGAGGGGGGGGGACAGAAGGAGGCCACAGAGAAAAAGGCAGGCATGGCACAACAGAGAAATACAGGCAGGCAGGGGGCCAGGGAGACAGACAGACAGAACAAAAGAGAGACAGACAGAAAGACAGACACAGACAGAAAGAATGACAGACAGACAGACAGCGTCCAAGGAGAGAGAGAGAGAGACAAAGAAAAAAAAACCAGACAGACAGACATCTACTCTAGCACCCATTAATGTAACGGGCTTAAACACTAGTTTATTCATAAAGAACTAACTAACTAACTAATGCCAGATACTTACTTGACATAAAGCACTGTATATGCATACAGTATCTTCCTACTTAGTCACTAAGGACCTGAATCTCAAATCGGCGTCCTGATTGTAGACAGCGGTAGGCATCCTACCGCCATCTAATGGGCCAATTGGGATGCACGATTAAAAAAAATGATGTTGCGAATGATGCCTATGATGTAGGCATCTGACTCGCGCCTATGGAAGCACCTAGGCACACCTATGGATGCCTGCCAGCATAAGCGTGGCTTATGATGGAAGTGGCCTTAGGCGTCCATAGGCATGCCTGGACACGAGTTAGGTATCTTAAATGTAGGCCTGTAAAATGCTGGCCTACGTTTAAGGTGTCTGTAGAAAAAGTAGACATGATTTTGGACATAGCGCCTACTGGTGATTGACATGCAGTAGGTGCGCATTTTGCAGGCACCTACCACAGCAAGCACCATTTCCAGAATTAGGCCCTAAAGGTACACTAGAGTACATGTTAACACAACATCCAAATCACAGAACACCCACTTTCACACAAAGTGGACATTATATGCCACATGCCTATAATTGTTGACATTGACAAAGCACACTTTTTTTGGACGGTTTCACTAAAATACAGCTAAGTACCACATTACTTTGCAAGTGTTAGGAAAATTTGAAGGGAAGATGAGATCATTTATAGTTGGAAGATTGCCTGATTTCATGTCTTTCACAGCTCTGACATCATCAAACTAAGAAAACAGTCTAGCAAACATGTTTTTTTGAAAGTAAACATTTTTGGAAATGGCCTAGTGGTTAGAGCTGCAGCCTCAGCACTCTGAGGTTGCAGGTTCAAGCCCATTGTTGCTCCTTGTGACCCTGGGCAAAACACTACATTGCCCCAGGTACATTAGTCAGATCGTAAGACCACTGGGACAGATAGGGAAAAATATTGAGTACCTGAATGTAAACCACTTAGGCTACAAGTGGTTTATAAATACTAAAATAAAATGGAACAATATATGGGTAGAATTTACTACATTGCCCTCAAAATTCTATACATGGCTCCTGAACTTGGGCATGCAAATTCATGCCCAGAATACTTCGGTACAAGTTCAAGTAGGTAATAGGCTCGTTGTTATGTCCCAGGAGTTGTATTAGACCAGTGGTCTCAAACTTGCAGTCCGGGGGCCACATGTGGCCCACCAGGTACTATTTTGAGGTACTTGGTATGTTTATCATAATCATAAAAGTAAAATAAAACAGTTTCTTGATCATATGTCTCTTTAGCTATAAATCACAATATTATTATTAAGACTTAGCCAAAAGGAAAGATTTATAAACTATAAAGAGTTTTACCTCATGCAAAATTGTCATTTCTTTAATAAGACATTAACTATTTTTTTCTGAGGCCCTCCAAGTACCTACAGATCCAAAATGTGGCCCTGCAAAGGGTTTGAGATTGAGACCACTATATTAGACAGTTTAGAAATGGGTTTTTACAATTACCATTTCAGTTACTTCAGGGTTGGCTCTTGTGCTGGTTTTCCTCGAGAACTAAGACCCTTTCTCCTGCAGCCATAAAATCGCTGATTTTCCATTTTTTGTATTAATGGCTATACACTAATATTGCCATTAGCAAGCGACCATTAAAAAAAATTACCTTGTGAGTGCTTGCCACCCAGTTTGTAGGTGGTGTGGGCTCATGTAGCAATCCTACACTAACCAGTTTGCGCATAATAATGTAGCTGTTCTAACTTAGGGTTACCGATGTCTGCGAAAACCCAGACATGTCTGCATTGTAGAGGACTGTCCTAGACAGACTTCAAAATCCGGCATTTGTCTAGGTTTTGGAAAGCCCCAACGAGCTCCAGCCACATCTGGAGGGCCTCTGAGCATGCGTGGATGATGTCACACACATCCGCGCATGCTCCAAGCCCTCCAGACCTTAAGAAAGATTTGGAGAATTTCCTGGAGGAAAAGTCCATAGTCTGTTATTGAGAAAAACATGGGGGAAGCCACTGCTTGCCCTGGATCAGTAGTATGGAATGTTGCTACTCCTTGGGTTTTGGTCAGGTACTAGTGATCTGGATTGGTGGACTTGATGGACCATTGGGTCAACCCAGTAAGGCTATTCTTATGTTCTTAGACCTGGCTGGAGCTCATCTGGAAGAAGAGAGGAGGCTTTGTGGGGGTGGGTCTGAAGGCGGAACAGGGCGATGTCATGTGTCTGTGGTTTCCCGGCGAAAAATATGGTAACCTTATGCTAACTGATTAGCTTAGGTTGGGCCCCCCTGACATGCCCCCTCAAAAAAATCTAGAAAAAATGTTTTAGCGGGTCGATTAGCATGCACTAAAATGGCACTTATTTAAGGATGTCTGAGCACATCCTGTTGTATACCATTTTAAACTGCACTAGGTGCACATTGAAAGTACATAGCTCAATAAACAGGTTAATCTATAAAGTACCATGAGCAGCTTTGTCATTTTTCAAAGCAGGAACAATTCTCAGGCGCAGTTTAATTTGGGTTATTCTTCAATTTTCAATCAGGCCTTGCGTTTCTTTCTTGCCCTCGTTGCATTTTGCATGCTTATTTGTTTTCTTCATAGTAGCTACAGAAAATTCTTTAAAATATTCCCACATTGAATTTCTTTTGCAGCCTGCTGGCATGATAGGTTTATGGGTTTTTGTTTTTCAGTAACCCTAAAAAAAAATAAATTAAAAATAAAAAAAAATTGGTTGGGGGGGGTGGAGCTGGGGATATCTTTAGAAACAGGCATTTATTCCTCAGACCTGCAAGAATATGCTCTGATGCTTTAGTTTCACTTTCTGTTCTTCTCCCCCCTACATTTATATCCACGGTTTTCCTCCTTACCCAGATCTACACCATACCTCAAAATCCTCTTATCACTAACTTTCTGACCTTGTCTTTGTACTTCTAAAGGGAGGGGGAAGAGGAGGATGTGTTGAGGGCTTGACTAGATGTGCATGTAAACCACTTACAAGTGCTAATCAACTCTGTTTTCTTTGACCTCCATATGTTGCTGTTAGCAAGCATGTCCACAGAATTTATGATTACTATTCATATAACTTTGAGCTATGTTTAGTTTTTGCAAGTTATTTTAAGTTCTTAAAATCTGATTTAAATTCTAAAAATATTTTAAATCTTTAAATCCCTCGCAAGAAGGTTGATTAATTGATTATGAGTGTGGGGTTAGCAAAGAAGTGCAGTGTGATGCACTGAGGGAGTAGAAATCCAAAGGAGCCATGTGTGCTAGGAGGTGAAAGATTGATATGCTCATATAGGGACAGGGATGATAGTGTCAAAGGATCTGAAGGTGACAAACAGTGTGACAAGGCAGTGGCTTTTCCTGAATTGGGCAGCACTAGCTTGCACCAAAAGATGTGAGAAAAGACTGGAAAACATGAATATATCCTGATGGAAAAGATATGATATGATATGATACTGATTTTTAAATATTTGAAAGGTATTAATTTACACTGTGAACAAGAACAAAAACCCCCCAAAAAACCAAACCCACACCAAAATGTTTTTTGTTGCATCTTCCACTGAACTTGGCCGATTCTTATGAAATTTACCCCCTCTTATACTAAGGTGCGCTAACCGATTAGCGTGTGCTAATCGCTAACGCGTACATAGACTAACATGCACGCATTAGCATTTAGCGTGCACTATATCGATTAGCACGCGCTAATCAGTTAGCACACCTTAGTAAAAGAGGGCCTTAGTGCGTTGTGACCTGAATGAGGATGTCAAATGTAAATATTTCCCACTGCACCTTGTGAAAATGAATTGTGAACTGAATGGAAACACATCAAAAAGTTTTATGATGTATCTTGCAGAAAAATGTAAAGGCAAAAGTAATGTTTCAATTAAGCAGATGTTCGAAGTGCGCTCCCTTTGCACGAAGGCACACCCTCAGTCTTGGCTGCCACTGATCTATGTACTTATCAATGATGCTCTGCTTCAGCTCCAGCTCAGCCCAAACAGAGATGAGGTGCTGTTTAAAGTCTTTGACGTCAGATATCGCTGTCTTGTAGATGCGTTCCTGTATCAGCCCCCAGATCTGGTAGTCAACTAGGTTTAGGTTTGGTGAATTCGCAGGCCAGAGGTCTGAAACCAGTGAAGCCTAGAATCTCCCAATGTAATGTAATGTAATGTAATTTATTTCTTATATACCGCTACATCCGTTAGGTTCTAAGCGGTTTACAGAAAATATACATTAAGATTAGAAATGTAGCGGTTCTACGATGTATTTTGCCTGATATGCTGGGGCATTGTCCTGTTGGAAGATAAAGTAGTCTCTTGACATGTGACGTATTGCTGGCAACAGCTTCTGCATCAAAAGGACATCCTGGTAGTTTGCACTGTTGATCTTAACCCCAGGATATTGTGTGAGACTCAAGCACGGCCATCTGATGCCTGGCTTACGATCCACAGTGCCCTTTGCTCGGATTCTGCATAGCAGCGCATCAAGGCCAGTTTTATTCCAACCCTTCTGTGGGAACTCTTTCAACAATCGTCGACTGCTGTAACCTTTTAGCTCTTTATCAGAATTCGGTCTTCTGCAATGAAAACCATTTTAATACAGAGATTGTTTACAAACTATCGTCCGCTTTTGCGTATTTCCCATAGCAAACAATTCATTTTCACAAGGTAGTGTTGTGTTGCAGTGGGAAATATTTACAAAATTTACATCAACTTCATTCAAGACCCGACACACTAAATTTCATAAGAATCGTCCAAGTTCTGTGGAAGATACGACAAAAAAAAAAATTTTTGTTGGCTTTTTTTTTTTTTTTTTTCAGTTCATAGTATAGAAACAAATCTTTTCCAGAGAAGAAAAAAAATGGTAAAACTAGAGTACGTGGATTGAGGTTGCGGGGTAGTAGTAATGTCAGGAAATTCTTTTTCATGGGAGGGTGGTTGATCCTTGGAATGCCTTCCCAAGGGACAAAACAGTGATGTACTTCCATGCTTACCACAGAAGCCTCTTGGTGTGAATACAGTTCACCTGTTGGTCAAGAGTTACAAACAAAACCTGACATATTTACATTTACTTGAAAACTTTAACTTTGTAGGCAAAAATAATAAAAGTAAAAAGATGATATCACTTGCTATCGGAATAAGGTGAGTTCATTATTAATTGATTTAAAACCAGCATAATCCATTCTAAACCACCTATGGGGCATCATTACCAGCTCTGAGAAACTCCAGACTTGGGGGGCAAATTTTACTCACCCAGTTTAATGAAAACATCCATTCAATGGGACAGAGAAATTGCTTTAGGATCTCCTCAAGACCAATATGAAGAAATACAACATTGACCCCCAACTCCAATGAGCTGGTGAATACCTACGTTATTACCTGCAAGAGGAGAGTGAAGTTCTCATCCAAATCTTGAGAAGTATCTTTATGTGGTGACCCCACTGCATAAGATCAATACCAAATCTCACCAATTTGACTATTGCAATCCAAATATGGCAGGAAGGAAAAGTAAATCATCACCGAGCATAAAAAAATGAGCCTAACATTAGCTGAAGGAGGTGGAAGTGAGAGTACACATACCTGAGGTTAGAGTAACTCTCCTGTTGTAGCTCTGGGCCATGGTGACTCACTGCAGCAGGAGACAAGCCATAAAACTAATGACAAAACTGAGCAGACTAGCAATGATTAAATGGACTCCTGGAGATAAAAAGGAGATAATGAACTGCTATTATGCTACAAACCCTGTTCTAACGATAAGGTATATAAAGAAAGCTCACTATACAGGAATACTGCAATAGAGAGTGAATATACCAATGGAAATGCAACAAAAGGCAACTGATGAAATATTTCCTGATGCGGTAAAGACTATGCAAATGCACAAAAAAATTGTTTCTCCAATTGAAAACCAGGACTCCTACAGGGGGAGCTAGTTTCTTTTTGAAATTTTCCTCTGAACATCTGATTAAGTTTCCTTATGCATAATACAGTAGAATCTCTGTTATCCAGCACCCACGGGGATTGGTAGATACTGGATAACTGTTTTTATGGTTAATTGAGAGTGTGTTAGAAACCTTGTCTAACACAATTCCCTCCTGCCCCAAAGCACCAGCGCGGCAGCAGTCCTGAGCCGCAAAGCCCTCCTCCCCTCTCTCCCTCAAGACTCTACTGTATGTGGTTTCTGACACCATCCTCCTGCCAGATGTGGTATGTTTGGTTTTTTTTATTTTGGGTACTGATTGTGCTTAAAGGATTAAAACAGTAACATTTTTAAAAAGCAACTGATGGAATTTATGGTCTCAGAAGCAACAAATCAAAGAGATACTGTACTTCACTGATCACACCTTATAACAAGTGGAAGAAGCAAGAAGAAAGTAAAGAGGAGCAGGAAAAGAGGTATCAAAATGAAAGTGCTAGGACAGTTAAGATGTACTATCAGGTGAGAAGCTAGGGGATAATACAAGATGGCAAGAGCAATGCAAAACAGGAATATTTTATGATTTCTTTTACTTATGAATAAATATAGGTTACAAGGGAGAGGGATTATTCGATATAGTTTAGAATTTGATGTTATATTAAGTGTGATTTAAGTATAAATGATTGTATTATATGTTACACTTACTGGGAGCTTTAAAAATGAATAAAAATTAATTAATAAAGAAAAGGGCAATGGGGGGAGAATATAGTTCTGGTAGCCCTTATCTGCTATCTTAATTTGTTTGTATTTACTCTAACATCCAAGTGTGCAAATGCCTGGAAATTTTAGAATAGCAGCTTAAGTGGAACAATTTTGTGTGTGTTTGATGTGGAAATACAGCTTGAAATCGCCATACTTTTTTTTAAATTATTATTATTAAAAGGAGCCTAGTCATTTCATAGGTTTCAGGTAGGCTGTTAAACCAAAGAGATATAATAAAGAAACCTGAAGATGGAAGAGACTTGATCTTGATGGTAGTCTTCATTTTACTGAAACGAGTGACCCATTTCTGTTCTGTAGTATCTTTTGAGCATTATATGCCCAGCTTTACTTTGATTTGAGTGCTCCTGTGGAAACGAGTTCAGGCTGTAATTAAGAGACATGTTATTAATAGAAGTAGTTACCACTGAAATGAACTGTTTGGCTCTGTAGTCATAAAACAGCTCAGGCTATTTGGGACGCTCAGCTGCCAGCAGTAGTGCATTTGAGATATGGTAGTGTATAAAGGAATCTATGCAGACTGAAAGAATATGTGGATTTCTTTCCATTTTCCACTTGGCTAATAAATTTTGGGTAACAAAATAGCCTGTATGTAAATAAATGAATGCATTTTAGATCAATAGCATGTTTTATTGAGCAGAATAAATCTTTGGCAATCCAATAATTCTAACATTTTGTATAAAAATTAAATGGCCAATTTAAGTTGCCTTTTTCTCTTTTGCTAAACTTTTCCAAGGTAGATAAAGTGTTTATACCTATTTGCAAGGAAAACAAAATGTTAATCTGGTGTTAATGGCTAAATGTCAGTTCAGGACTCAGCAGCCTGGCTTCTTAAAACTCTAAAATAGAAGAAGATATAAAGGACCCCTTTGATCAAATCATTGTAGAGCTTTTTACCGTGGGCTGGTGAGGTAAATGCTCTGACGCTCATTCAATTCCTCTGAGCGTCGGAGCATGTACTTTGCAAGCCCACAGTAAAGAGCTCTACCGCAGTTTGATAAAAGGAGGCCAAAGACCCATATTTTAAAATCCATATTCACAGTTTACATATATAAATACTGCCATTTATACAGGTATATCAAATACATGATTTAAAGCCAGTATTAACATAGGAAGGGGCCAGGGCTTGGGTAAAACTAAAATCTATAACATAACATATAACATAGCATAACTTTATTCTTCTATACCGCCATAACCAAACGATTTCTAGGCAGTTTATACAGAAGAGGGCTGGACAATCAGCGAAATATAATTGATTAAAAAATACGACAAGTTTCTTACATATGCATAGTGTAAAATTTTGCTAACAATAGTACTCACAGTTAGGAAATAAATTTGTCCAACCAGCACTGACTTAATTCCTTATCGAAATGCACCATAAGACATTACATTACATTACATTAGAGATTTCTATTCCGCTTGTGCCTTGCGGTTCTAAGCGGATTACAAAATTGGGTGAAAACTGGACATTTCCAGGGAGTTTACATATCAGGTATATAACATATACATAACAAGTTTACATAGCAATAGCAATACATACAAATTAGGAAGATTATTACATAACGTTGAGGGACGGAATAACTCCACTAATGTATTTGCCCAGCCAGGACTGTTGCTTACCCGCTTGAAATGCAAGAGTCTTATCCAAAAAAGTCTTGTATTAGCAACCAGTAATTTTTGGATATGCAAATAAATGAAAATAACTAGTTTTCCTCGTTGGACTGTACAACACAAAATGTGATAAAAGATAAGTTGAAGCCAGTTCCCAAATCAACTTAAAACAGATACAAGAAAATTTGAATAGTAGTCGCGCCTCCACTGGTAACCAAGGCAGAAATCGGCAATAAGGACTAATATGGTCATTTTTCTTCAAACCATATATCAGTCAAACAGCCGTATTCTGCACTATTCTCAATTTTCTCAGTACTTTCTTTGGAGCTCCCAAATAGACAATATTACAATAATCCAGTATGGCTAGAACTAATGCCTGCACCAATAATTTGAAAGATAGAGCAAAGTATTTTTTTATAGTCTTTAGTTTCCATAGTGCAAAGAAGCATTTTTTAATCACTGAATCAGTATCACTATGAGGTTGGCTGCTGGCTGGTTAATCACTTGTTTGGGGCTAACTGGTCATGTTCATTGGCACTTAACCAGTTAATGCTGCTGAAAATGCCTGGTTAGCATACAATTCAAAACCAGCTACACTTCTCCCTCCGTATTTGTGGTTTCGGCACTCGCGGTTTCACATATTCGCGATTTTTTTGTCAGGTGACTCCGCCCCCCAAAATTACATCATGATTAAAGTTCCTTTGCTTTGCTGTACTGTAAAAAAAGTTTAGTGTTTACCAACATTCACTCAGCTTCCATGCTTCTTCCTACAAAATCAAAGTTTCAAAACTTTCACCCTGAAAATCGCTGGTTCACATCGTGCACATCATGATTAAAGTTCCTTTTCCTAACTTTTACCAATATTCACTCTGGTTCCATGCTTTCTCCTACAAAACTGAAGTTTCAAAACTTTCACCCTGAAAATCACTGGTTCACATAGTGCACAGTGAAAAACGCTGCTTCCCAGCATCCATAGAGTGAAATGCTGCTTCCCAGCATGCATGGAGAAAATCGCTTGCCTGTTTAAAGCTTTCTGAATCACTGCTTGCATGCTTAAAGCTCTAAAAGCTCTTGAATCGCTGCTTGCCTGCCAAAAGCACTAATATATCTGGGATATTGCCTCTCCTTCAGGAACAGGTCAGGTCTCCCACCATGGCTACAAAGCACAAAAGTTCAAGTGCTACTGAAAGTGCTCCCAAAAGGGAAAAAAAAGTGAAAATCTTACAAGCAAAGGTAGAATTATTGGATATGCTTCAGAGAGTAAAGTCCTCCTCTGCTGTTGCTCGACACTGTGGCATTAATGAGTCAACCGTTAGATACATTAAAAAAATGAAAAACAAAGACACTGCCTAATTACTGTACTGTACAGGTATTCCAATGTTGAACTTTCAGTATTGAACATTTCTTTTTTTCCTTGTTGAGATAGCAGTACTGTATTGAACTTTTTTGTTTACCCTGAGATTACAGTATTACTTGTATTGCTCAATAAATATTGTTACAGTATTCAATAATACAGTACTGTATCGTTATTCCACCAACATTGTGAATATTAATAGTATTTAGTAGTAGTCCTTTCACAAAACCGTGAATAACTATTGTATATGTTATTCGCGGTTTTAATAACAAAACCGCTATCTTTTACAAAAAAACACGAATAACATGTACAATAGTTATTTGCGGTTTTTCCATATTCGCAGCTATAACTGGAATGTATCCCCCGCGAATACGGAGGGAGAAGTGTATCTTGAAAGCATTCAGCACTTGACTCGTTAAGTTCTGATATTCAGCACTTAAACTGGCCAAGGTACCTGTATAATAAATAGGCCCACATAAATGTCAGTCCTATCTTCATGCAGTTCGTCATTGCCGGTTAAGTGCTTAACTGGCTATGATTTCATCAGCTCTGTAAACCTGGTTATTTAGTGCCAGGACCTGGACATGGCCCAGCATTGAATTTCTGGGTATAACACTGAATGCCGCTGGCTGAATATTGTCCTTTTGATTAGGAAACTATGAGCCTTTAAATTCAGCATTTGAACTGGAATGTTGAAGTCGTTTGTGGTTAGCATACTCCAGTTCCTCCTAGTGATTTACGATTTGTGATTACAATGAATATTGTCCTCTACATTTCTATGTCTCAATATTTCAGAAGATTTACAGTTGCTTTTTTACACCTATGTTTTTAAAAAGTGCTTCTTTCAACCAGGAGCGATTAAAGGAACTTTCTTCTTGATCCCCCCATTGCATAATTACCCCTTCAAAATTAAAATAAAGATTGCAGCCTCTTGTTAATCAGTGACATGCACTGTATAGATGTAGGTTTGCAAAATGGCAGGCATATATGTACAATTTAAAGTGTAAGTTGCATATTGAGTTCATATGCATGAAAAATAATAATAAAAAAAGCCATGTTGACAACCCACAAGTAACTGGCAGGCCCAGAAATTAGATCAACTTTCTCATAGCTCACTTCAAAGGATAAGCTGTGGTTTTCCTAAGCATACCTGGCTAATCATATTATATGGACTTTATCATAAGAATTGCCATACGGGGACAGACCGAAGGTCCATCAAGCCCAGTATCCTGTTTCCAACAATGGCCAACCCAGGTCACAAGTATCTAGCTAGATCCCAAGAAGTACATCAGATTTTATGATGCTTATCCTACGAATAAGCAGTGGATTTCTCCAAGCCATCTCAATAATGGCTTGTGAACTTCACTTTTAGGAAATTATCCAAACTTTTTTTTTAACCCAACTAAGCTAACTGATTTCACCATATTCTCTGGCAATGAATTCCAGGAAAATGAATTCCAGGAAATTAATTACACATTGTGTGAAGAAATATTTTTTATCTGGTTTGTTTTAAATCTACTACTTAGTAGCTTCATTGTATGTCCCCTAGTTCTAGTATTTTGGGAAAGAGTAAACAAGCAATTCATATCTTCCTTTACCATTCCACTCAGAATTTTATAGACCTCTATCATATCACCTCTGAGCCATCTCTTTTTCAAGCTGAAGAGCCCTAGCCATGTTAGCCTTTCCTCATAGAAAAATAGTCCCAACTCTTGTATAATTTTTGTCGCCCTTCTCTGTACCTTTTCTAATTCCACTATAAGTTTTTTGAGATACAGCAGCCAGAATTACACACAGTATTTGAAGTGCGGCCATACCATAGAGCAATTCAAGCGCATTATAACGTTTTCATCTTTGCTTTCCATTCCTTTCCTGAAAATTCCTAACATTCTATTTGCTTTTTTGCCACAACCGCACACTGAGCTGAGGGTTTCAATGCTGAGGGTATCCTCAGCGATAACACAGATTCTTTACCTGGGTGGTGACTCTTAACTTGGAACTCTTCATCACATAGCTATAGTTCGGGTTCCTCTTTCGCACATACATCACTTTGCACTTGCTCACATTAAAGCACATCTGCCATTTCGGTGCTCAGTCTCCCAATCTCCCAAGGTCCTCTTGCAATTTTTTACAATCCTATTGCGACTTAACAACTTTGTATCATCAGCAAATTTAATTATCTCAGTAGTTATTTCCATCTCTAGATCATTGCTAAATATGTTAAAAAGCAGCAGTCCCAGCACAGACCCCTGGAAAACCCAACTATTTACCCTTCTCCACTGAGAATATTGACCATTTAAACCTAGTTTCTTTTTTCTGTCAGTCCTCATGACCACCTCCTGTGACAATAGATTCACAGCTTAACAGTGCTCTGCATGAATAAATACTTTCTATAATTAGTCTTCAATCTGCTGGATGTCAAAGTATCCTCTTGTTTTAGAGTCTGAAAAGTGAAAAACAAATGATCCCTATTACCACCCCATCCCACTCATGATTTTTGAAACTTTTAGCTTAGTTTCAGACATGGAGTTAACCCCCCCCCCTTACAAAACCGTAGCACAGTTTATGGTGCCAGCTGTGGAGGTAACAGCTCCAATGAGCATAGGAGATGTTACCACCTTGGCTGGCAAACTGCTGCAGCATTTAAAAACTATACATTTACGATACAATACACATTTTATTTATATACCACTAATACCTTGAGAAGTTCATAGTGGTTTACATAAAATAAATAAAACCAACAGAGAAGAAGTTTATATATAAAGTTACAACTTATTCAACACGTATTCCTTGAACATATGTGTTTTCAAGGCCTTTTTAAAAGTCTTGTAATTGCTTAGTAAGCCAATCTGATCTGGTAAAGTTCTCCAGAGTTTGGATGCCTGATAAGCCCATGTCAGAGTAAACACTCTGGTATATTTTACCCCTCTTACCTTCGGGAATAAAAAAAAGGATTGTTGTCTCAAACCATATGATCTAATGTCTGAATAACCACTGGAGGAATTAAGTAATGACCCGCCCACACAAACTCTCTCAGTGGTCACTAATCCCCTCCCACCCCTCAAAGATCTAAATGAAACAGTACATACCTGCCTCTAGAACATCAGTAACTGATATGGGAAAACCTAGTAGAGCTGCACACAGGTGTCTTAAGTAGCATGGTGTGTGGGCTAGTTAACCATAGAGAGGAGAACCACGGGCAGCCAGGCCCATAAGCCACTCTAAACTCTATATTGATGGTGGAAAGTGTGAGCACTCGAAAACCCTACTCTACTGCCATATAGGTGCCATCTGGAGCCATAAGGGCTATTGGGGTGGGAGACAGGTGGGCATAATAGGTTTGGGGGTGTGTTGGAGGGCTCAGCATAAATTATAAGGGAGTTATGGTGGGATATACATCTGGCATCCTTTATGTAAAGTTCACAGCAGTGCCCTCTAAGTTGCCTCACTGCTCTGTTGGCATGTCTGTGTGGCCAGTCCATTATAATGATGGCCCCTCCCATGTCCAAATGGTATGAATTTGGACATTTTGATGTTTTTATGGTAAAAAATTGCCCCAAAAATTTAAACATCCTAAGGTTGGACAACCTGACAGCCTAGATGTCTAAATAGGCAATTTTTGAGGAAAATAAAGTGAACGTCTAGTAGTTTAGATGGTTATGAAGATGTCCATTTCTCCACTTTTGACTTTGGATGTCCTGTTGAAAATGCCTCTCATAATTAATATATAGAAATATAAAAGAAATAAAACAAAAAGAATTCAGGTGATACCTTTTTCATTGGATTAATTAGAGCATGGTTCAATTTTTTTAAAAAAAGTATCACCTGAATTCTTTTTATTTTGATTTATTTCTTTTTATTTCTGCATATTAACTTTAGGAGTTAGGCTAGCATGGCTGCCACACAATTTCTCTGGGACATACATTGGCCTACTAGCAACTCTTACTGATAACAATGCCTGATTACAAAACCCTCCAAAGGGAAATAGAAATCCTGCTATTCAGAAAATTTGTCAAGACTAACTAACGCAGTACTTTAATTATCTCTGATCCTGTAATTATCTCTGATCTGTAATTAACACCTAACCTTATAACTCTCCTGGCAATGTCCAGCTTACCTCTTTTGTAATCCGCCTAGAACTGCAAGGTTTAAGGCAGCGTATAAGTCACTAATGTAATGTAATTAATTTTCCCTATGCATACTGCTTTGCACTTGTCTCAGGTATAAAAGACTATGGCCTAAATTCACTAAGCAAACTGATTGTGTACCGATCAGAATGCGATCCCCTTACAATCCCAACCTGATTCACTAATCTTCTTGTAGATCCTGTCCGCACCCGATCCGATCCACGCATGCAAATCAGGAAAATGGCATGCAAATCTAGCAAGGCAGCGATTCACCAACATTTCTCAGGCACACACCGACTGAGCTGGCCGATCAGAAACCAAGCGACTGGTGAGGACCAGTCGCTCACTCCTTTCTTGCTCTTTCCCACACTGAAATACCAGCCCTGCAGTTCTGAAACTCCCTGCTTGCAGCTGACCATAGAATACAAGCAACTCAATTTTTTTTGTGTAGTGTGGGGCAGCCATGTGTGCTATGTGGAGGAGCCATAAGATGCACTTAAAAAACTATTCTGCCTTTCCGTTGTTACAAGCTCAGTCTCGTACTTGTGAGCCTGAGGAGTCTGTGGGGAAAAATGCTCCTACTCTCTGCCGCCCTTCCCCGCAGTGCAGCCCCGCTTTAAAACCACAGGCTCGCACTGTGGGGAAGGGCAGCAGAGAGCAGGAGAGTCAGGGTGGGTTACATGTTCAGTTCCATAGTCTGGTAGTTCCCCCCTCTGCTTCTAGAGGCTGCAGCGAGTCCACCTTTACCTTGCTTGCCTGCCATTACTTCCCAACCCATCCCCCTTCTTCCGCTAGTGGAGGAGAGCGGAACATGCAGGATCGCACATACAGCCATCAATGATGGTCTGCGCATGCGTCGCGATTGATCTTCAGCAATCCATGGGATTGCTTATGGGCGTATTACGATTAGTTGATTTGCATGGGGAGCCTTTAGTGAATGATCTCACCAGCAAGACTCGGAAACGGAGTGGAACAGGATCGGACAGGTAAAAGGGCTTTAGTGAATCTATAATTCCTCAGTGGTCAGGGGAATGAATGCCTTGTCTAGTGTACCTGAACGGAACAATCCTTGAGAAACCAAAGAAAAGACAGGGCTAAAAGCAAATGCCTAAGTAAATTTACGTGCTTAGTCATATGCTCTCACATCATTCTGCAATTCTTCATAATCTCTACTGCTTTAACAACTTTTAATAATTTTGTGTCATCTGCAAATGGGTTCACTTCACTTTTTCCAGATAATATATGAATATTATACAGCACATGTCTTGATGCATTTGACTATTGACCCTTTCCCATTTAGAAAGCTGGCCATTTAGTGTTATGGTTTTATTTCTTGACTTTTAGTTAGCTTCCAGCATACAAAAGGGCATTGCTTTATCCCAGGGGTGCCCACACTTTTTGGGCTTGCGAGCTACTTTTAAAAGGACCAAGTCAAAATGATCTACCAACAATAAAATTTTAAAAAGCACGAAGCACACTGTATGCAGAGAAAATGTTAATTATCATTTATATTCCATGGGTTTTCAAAGCGGTCAAGGCAGATGACTTTATGCAATGTCACCTTAGTAACAACTATACAAAAAATAGACAAATATACCCCCTCTCTTTTTACTAAACCGCGATAGTGATTTTTAGCTAAGGGAGCTGCGCTGAATGCCCTGTGCTGCTCTCGATGCTCATAGGCTCCCTGCGCTAAAAACCGCGCTAAAAACCGCTATTGAGGTTTAGTAAAAGGGGGCCATAGTGCAAAATATAGACAGCAGATATAAATTCTCAGAATGGACACATTTTGATCACTAAATTGAAAATAAAATCATTTTTCCTACCTTTGTTGTCTGGTGATTTCATGAGTCTCTGGTTGCACTTTCTTCTTCTGACTGTGCATCCAATATTTCTTTCCTTCTTTCAGTCTCCTGTATGCTTCCTCTCCTCTAGACCTCATTCCCCCTCCCAACTTTTTCTTCCTCTCTCGCTGCCCCCTTCCCCTTTCTTTCTGTCTGTCTTTCTCGCTCCATGCCTCCTTTCTTTCTCTCTCCATGCCCCCTTTCTGTCTGTCTCCCTGTCTTTCTCCATGCCTCCTTTCTATCGGTCTCCCTGTCTTTCTCTCTCCATGCCCCCTTTCTGTCTGTCTCCCTGTCTTTCTCTATGTCTCCTTTCTATCTGTCTCCCTGTCTTTCTCTCTCTATGCTCCCTTTCTTTTTTTTTTCCCAGAGGTAAACAATATTTTAATAATAGTTTAAAAGTATGTACACAACAAAACAATCTTGTTTATGGTTTCCTCTGTCCTTTTTGAGGTGCCTTACTTGTCACAGTTTCTTGATTGCTGCATCAATATCTGGAATCTGCTCCTTCAGCTGGTTCCACTGATCAGGAAATAAAGCAATTCCTGAAACATGTTCCCTTCAGTACTGTCTTCCTGTGGATTCTTAGCAGGAGCCTTTATTTCCTTTGCAACCTTCTGTTTTTCTCTCTTAGTTTTAGCTGGAGGAGGTTATGTCTTTCTCTTCTTCCTCTCACGTCTATTATCTGAGTCACTGCAGGAGTTGGATGAGTTCAAGTTCTCTTTGGTCTTAGGCTTTCTAAGCCAAAAGTCCTCACCAGCACCTTCGTTCACGCTGCGTTGAAAAACCAGAACAGACCTCTGTACAGACAAACGCCATCTCCATGCTCCCTTTCTGTCTGTCTCCCTGCCCCCCCTTTCTTTCTTTCTTTCTTTCTTTCTCCCTCCCTGCCCTCCCCCAGGCCACCGCCGCCACCATCAGGGAACAGGCTGCCACCGTAAAGAGGATGCTGAAGCGCCGGGCTGACCAACCTTCCCCACCCGATGTCAGTTCTAATGTCGGAGAGGAAGTTCCGGGTCAGCCAGGCAATGATTGGCTGGCCCGGAACTTCCTCTCCGATGTCAGATTTGACGTTGGGTGAAGAAAGTTGGTTGACCCTGCGCTTCAGCATCCTGTTTACAGGGTCAGGAAGAAGGTAGAACGGAAGGCAACGTGAGTCTATCATGGAGCCCGAGATGGGCACCGCGATCAACTCGCATTGCCTTCGCGATCTACTGGTCGATCGCGATCGATCTTTTGGGCACCCCTGCTTTATCCTGTGCTCAAACTTTTTATTAAGAAAATGATCAACATACAGGCCATGTCAAACATCTTCTAAATCCAGAACAAAGACAAATCACTAATATTAACATAAGAACTCAAAAAGTTGCCATACTGGGATAGACCGAAGTTCCATCAAGTTCAGTATCCTGCTTCCAAGAGTGACCAACCTAGGTCACAGGTACCTGGCTTGATCCCAAAGGGTAAAACAGATTTTATCATAGGAATAAGTAGTGGATTTCCGCAATTTCATCTTAATAATGTCTTATGGAATTTTGTTTTAGGGAGTTAACATAACATAACATTGTGCTTCTTAACCGCGTAACCATAAGTTCTATGTGGCTTACAAAAGATTATAAACTAAAGACAATTTAAGAGCGATGAGAAGGGAGGAGAGAGAGAGAGAGGAGACATGATCGAGACGTTTAAGTATATTACTGGCCGTATCGAGATGGAAGAAGAGATTCTAATCTAATCTAATCTAATCTAATCTAATCTAAACCTTAAGTTTATATACCGCAAGATTCTCTTTCTCAAAGGACCCTCAGCCACAAGAGGGCATCCACTCAAACTCAGGGGTGGGAAATTTCATGGCGATACCAGGAAATATTTCTTCACCGAGAGAGTGGTTGATCCTTGGAACAAGCTCCCGGTGCAGGTGATCGAGGCAAACAGCGTGCAAGAATTTAAGAGCAAATGGGATGCCCATGTGGGATCCCTTAGAGGGAACCTGTCACCAGGAGTGGGATCCCTAGGATAGTAGACTTGGGGATGGGTCAGTAGAGTGGGCAGACCTGATGGGCTATGGCCCTTATCTGCCGTCATCTTCTATGTTTCTATGTACAGGTGAAGAAGTTTAAGTCCTCTATGAAACTAGAGGTGAAGAGCCCCCCTCTGAAATCCCCTAACATATTAGGCCAATAAACACAACTAAAGGCCTAAGAATGCTCTGACTAAAACTGTCAAGCCTTTGCATAATCTATGCTTGCTGAAATCAGCAAGCCAAGCGAAACTTATGCTAAAATGAGCGAGTGAAATGAAACTTATTCTTTTACATGGCAACTGGTATCACATCTGCTGTAATGCCAGGCAGTGGAGTACCTAGCATATGTGATACCCGGGGACCATCATTTTTTGACCCCCCCCCCCATCTATATGAAAAATATGATTTTTAGTAACAATCTACATATCGCACAACAAGAGTGTACCTAGGAAAAGGCAGCATCTTAAACACTGCAGTGAGCACTAGAACACTAACACATACATTGTAAAACTAAACAAGCCAGATCCTGCACAGCCAGATCCTGTACAGATGCTATCAGAAAGCTATGTCCCTTTCATACACACAGACAGATACACCCTCGCCCAATATGGAATAATCACAAACTAAAAATAGAAATATGTAGACAAAAGTTAAACTGAACCGCCAAGAAATCAGACTCTGCATATAATGCAACACTACAATACCACAAAAACAGTAATACATGTCCTCTAATACTGTGCAAAATATAAAGACAGTAGATATAAATTTGAAAAACTGAAACATAACAATCACCACTTTTACAAATTAACAAATAAAAATAAAACAAATAATGAGAAATAAGAAAATACCATTTTATTGGACTAATCCTCGTAAGCTCGGTCCCCATCCCCGCAAACCACCTGATTCCATCCACACAAGTCTTGAATTATTTCATATTGAACTTATTATATTAAAGTATAAAAAGAAACAATATTCTGTACAGTTGTTAATTTATAAATCAGCATCTTCTCCCCACTTTCTCTTCCCCATTTCCCTTCAGCGTCCTCAGCCCACTCTCTCTCCACTTTCCTTCAGTGCACGCACATAATAAACAAGCAAGTAATTTTATATCATTTTCATTCTACTCATTCATAGAAATTAAAGTCTAAATAATGCCAGTCACATAACAAAACATGATTTTACAAAAATAATTCCCTGCACAGTCAAGCCTGCAAGGATTACTAGATGTCTTTTAGCAGCTCCCCTCCCTCCCTCCCCCTTACCTTCGTGGCCAAGTCAAAATGATCTACCAACAATAAAATTTTAAAAACACAAAGCATACTGTACGCAGAGAAAATGTTAATTATCATTTATATTCCACGGGTTTTCAAAGAGGTCAAGGCAGATGACTTTATGCAATGTCACCTCAGTAACAACTATACAAAAATAGACAAATATACCCCCTCCCTTTTTACTAAACCATGATAGCGTTTTTTAGTGCAGGGAGCTGCGCTGAATGCCCCACTCTGCTCTCAACACTCATAGGCTCCCTGCGCTAAAAACCACTATTGCGGTTTAGTGCAAAATATAGACAGCAGATATAAATTCTCAAAACGGACACATTTTGATCACTAAATTGAAAATAAAATCATTTTTCCTACCTTTGTTTGGTAATTTCATCAGTCTCTGGTTGCACTTTATTCTTCTGACTATGCATCCAATATTTCTTCCCTTCTTTCAGCCTCCTATATGCTTCCTCTCCTCCAGACCTCATTCCCTCCCCAAACTTTTTCTTTATTTCACCCTGCCCCTTTTTTCTTTCTCTCTCCATGCCCCCTTTCTTTCTTTCTGTATGTCTGTCTTTTTCTCTCTCTCTTCGTGCCCCATTTCTTTCTTTGTTTCACCCTGCCCCCTTCTTTCTTTCTCTCTCTCTCCATGCCCTCTTTCTTTCTCTCTGTCTTTCTCTCTCTCTCTCTCTCCGTGCCCCATTTTTTTCTTTTTCTTTGTTTCACCCCGCCCCCTTTCTTTCTGGCTCCCTTTCCCTCTCCCCATTTCTTTCTTTCTTCCTCCCTTCCCCCATGCCACCGCCTTTGGAAAAATGCTGCCACTGCTGCTGGGGAATAGGCTGCCACTGCCACCATCGGGAACAGGCCGGCTCCGAGTTCGCCCTGCTTCTCTTCCCTGCGGGGCCGACCAACTCTCGCTACCCGACGTCAATTCTAACGTCGGAGAGGACATTCCGAGCCAGCCAGGCAGCGATTGGCTGGCCCAGAACGTCATCTCCGACGTCAGAATTGACGTCAGGGTCGGCTCTGCAGGGAAGAAAAGAAGGGAGAACTCGGCCGGCTTGTTCCCGATGACGGCAGTGGAAGCCTTTCCCCGGCGGCAGCCTATTCCCCGGTGGGTGGCTAGCTGTGCACCCCCTTGGGGTGTGCACCCGGGGTTGACCTCCCCCCCCGCCTCCCCTCCTTGGTACGCCACTGATGCCAGGGAAGTGAACCTAAGAAGGATGAGAACATGTCTTGACTAAGAATATAAAAATATACATTATTTTGCAAGAACATCCTGTGATGGGCAGGCTTTTACTGGCCGATGGCTTGAAATTGCTGACATGATGATTAAAACGGCATATGACGGGAAAAGGTGGATTTTCAGTAAACAGGACACGCGTATGGTATGACAGATATTATGAACCAATTAATAAACTGATGACGTTTGTAAGTGACCAATAAAAATTAACAGTATGATATGTGCCAACGTGGCCTCAGGCTGTCAAGAATTGTATAAGAGACAGCCTTTGTGATTATGAGAGGAGGACAGACATCCAGGTATACTCAAGTGCTTGAGGCATACTATCTGTCAGCTCCATATGCTGTAAAGATTTGTTCTTGTAACCTGTTGTTGATTATTAATAAAATATATATTAATTAAACCAGCATATTGAGTTTCCATGAAGCCAGGTATTGAAGGCTGTAAACATGCAGCTTTTCAGTGATGTCAAAGGGAGAGCCGATGCCAGTGCGGGCAATAGGTTGGCGTTGTTGCTTGCACCGGCAAAGAATTAGAGGTATAGGGGAAGGGAAGTTACGCATATGGCAGGGGGAGGGAAGGAGTGGGGGGCACCATCCCCCTGGGCACTATTTTCCATAGACTCTCTCATGAGGGATTATCAATTGCCTTGTGAGAATCCAAGTATACTATATTAGCTGGCTCCTCTTTGTCCACATATTTGTTTCCATCTTTTCAAAAATATCTAAAAACATATTCCCAAGGTAGAGAAAAACAAAAATGATGGCACGCTGCCAGTGGTATAGCAAGAGTGAGAGGCACTTGAGGCAGAGGCACCCTCCCCCCACCTCCATACACTCCTTCCCTGCCCCCTTCTGCTGCAAGTGCCGCTTCCCTTCCCCATACCTCTGTAATGTTCCTGGTGCAAGCAGCAATCTCCAACCTGCTGTCGCGCTAATGCCAGCTCTTCCTCTGACGTCACGCACGGGTCCAAGAAGTGTGGTGTGTGTATAGTGAAACAAAAGCATGTTTATTTCACATAGTGTTGAACAAAGGCCCAGCCACCATGTTGCAGGAGCAATGTGTTTGTCAATATTCAATATTGCACTCTTGGATAAAATACATGAAAATGCTCTGTATTCTGCTGCATATGGAAGTAATATTGGGTGCTAAGTGTGCTTGCTTTTGAATCTAACAGATTTGCAGCAGTGACTCGGTTGATGGTAGTCTTAAAATAACAACAGAGTGATAATATTACAGATAGTGTGACTCTGTAGTAAGTGAGCATTTCTCAAAGGGAAATCAGTCCATTGATGATTTCTGAGATCTGGAAATGGAATTTTACAGCTACACAAAGATGCAAATGATTTGAGAGTAAGATGATCAGACACTTCAAAACAAATACATAAGGTTTGCTGAGGACACTGGCTTTCATTCACTATCAAATATAAGCCATCTGAACTGTAAGGCTGTACTAACACCCTTACTTCTGGCAAATGCTCTGTCTCCTCCCACCATTTACAGCCTTTTCACAAAGGCGCGCTAACGGCTGTGCTGCGCTAATAGCCCCGAAGCCCAAAGAGATTCACAGGCCTTCGGGGCTGTTGCCGCGCAGTTTTGTAAAAGAGGCCATTAGTTTTTACTGAGCTGTAGCTGAAACATATAGGGACTCTGTACTATTTAAAACTAGTGTACCAATATTGAATTGTACTATTTCTTCATTAACCTGATGAAGCAAGTTTAGATGTTGAAAACTACATAGATATGGGATTGTGACCCCTGGTGGTGGTACCATGAGTCTACTACTAGGGGATGATTGGTGCATTGATGGCACAGGGGTGTCAGTCTGAAGATCCTGGACAATGATGACACAGAAGTGTCTGAGAATTGCCCCTGCCCAGTTTCATACCATGGCCTGTGTGAGCACTGCAGCTGCATAGGATGCAGATATGGAGGACTGCAAAACTCTCTTCTCATTGGTGGTGGTCGGGTGGAGGGTTGCCATTGGGCAAGTCACAAACCATTCTTATGTGCTACTCTACTATACCTTGGTATGGTCCTGCTCCTGCTCTCTTCTCGAACTAGCTATCAGAAAAATCCCTAGCAAGTGGGGGAAGGGAGTTTAAATTGTATATCAGAGTGGGTGGGTTAATTTGTCTCACTGCCAGCCACTTTCAATTAATCAACCCAACTTGGTGTCTGCTATTTGTATTATGCAAACAGGAATGTGCAGTGTTCTGGCTGTAGTAATGCAAATTTAAATTTTCCTGCAGGGGTTACTAAGCTGGGTTTTTGCCAGGTACTAGGGACCTGGATTGGCCACTGTGAGGACAGGCTACTGGGCTAGATGGACCATTGGTCTGACCCAGTAAGGCTATTTGTATGTTCTTATGCAGTATTAAGGTACCACAAATTAATGACTTCCACAGTGCAGTAAAATGCTTTATTTTACTACATCATAGTGACTATCCCCCCTTGAAGAGATATCTGACTGAAGGATACGTATCTGCCTCAGAGTACCCTTAACCCTTCCTTTATCTAAATGTGTACATTTTATCTATTTAGGAGGGAATTCATCAAAGTGTGCTACTGTTGAGATTATTATAGATTATTATTATTATATATATATATATTTTTTTTTTTTTTTACCACAAGTTGTGCTATTTTAGTGCAGGGTCCCATTTTATCCAATAAGACCTTGTCCTAAAATAGCAAGACTTGTGCTAAAATAACCCATCTTAACAGTAGCACACTTTGATGAATTCCCCCCTTAGTAAAATTAATCTCTTTAATTACCAGTAATATTTGGAAAAAAAGGATGTGCATGGTTGGCACTCACTGCAGATTGCGTAAACTCTTTTGAATATTATACAGATTATAGTCAGAGTTTGCTATACTGGTGATGTCAAGGAAATGTAATATAAGGAAATAATTCAAGGATACCACTGTCAGACAAGTGAATAGCTTCTGCTGACATTTAGGGCTGTTATCATCCTTCTTGAATATTGTAGCCTCTAACCGTTAAGCAGTGCTGCGGTGATCCTTGGTGTGCTCAGACATCACCGTGAGGACAATAGGAGAGGATTTATAAGGATAAGATTTGAAAGAAGAGATGAAATGCAGCATTATGTGGTCTAAAATGGCACTTAACCTTTTTTGAGAAATACTTCAGTGGCATTTTATTTAACTAGTCTTCACTTTAGAGACAGTTTCCAGATCAGAGGGAAGAATCTATGATCAAATTGGTCTTCCCTTTGGATTTTTGAATAATGATACTGGTTCAAATAGATTACAAAATGTGTACCTAGTATCTCAAGCATTAGTCATCTTTTTATCAGCTCACAAATATTGTAGTTTCCATTGATTTTTATGTAAATTGGACTTGGCAGAGAATAAAAGTTGATTGTACTTCTCCTTTCTCTTGAATATGGATAGAAGGATCTATATATTGAGTTTACTGAAACTGAGTGTTAATACATGAGAAATGTGCATGACTTAACAGGGTATACAGTAGCTGTAAATGGCCTATTTCACTGAATTGTCTCCCATAGGTCACCTTTCTCCCTATTAACAGTGGAAACTATCCTGCAACCTTCTTGTCAAGATTATATATGTTTGTGTATCTCTAAATGAAATGGCAATGTAGGCACTTTGACAGCCATTTGTAAGCTTAATAGATTGTGTCAATAAGATATATACACATATATAAAATTTTTATAGATTGACTTACGATGCTGTATGTGCGTGTGCTTTTTACATCCATAGAATTTACTTTACCTCACAGACACCTAAGCATGAACTTCTTGAGTTTTTGAACCTATATATGTTTTTTTTTTTTTAACCTACATTGTGAATGAGTTCTTTACTTGCATAGGTGAGACATTTTTTTAGTGTTAAATCAGAAGTGATTTTCTGCCAGGTCTCTGACCTAGAATGTTTTGAAGGAATTAAAGG
Source organism: Geotrypetes seraphini (assembly GCF_902459505.1). Taxonomy (NCBI): domain Eukaryota; kingdom Metazoa; phylum Chordata; class Amphibia; order Gymnophiona; family Dermophiidae; genus Geotrypetes; species Geotrypetes seraphini. The sequence continues at coordinate 37,440,256 of NC_047084.1, read as the reverse complement.
AAGAGATAGCGGAACTACTGCAGCAAATTTGCAACCTATCCTTGAAAACAGGCGTGATCCCAGAGGATTGGAAGATAGCCAACGTCACGCCCATCTTTAAAAAGGGATCAAGAGGTGACCCGGGAAACTACAGACCAGTGAGTCTGACCTCGGTTCCGGGGAAAATGGCGGAAGCACTGATTAAAGAACACATCGATGAACATTTGGAAAGAAACGAACTTCTGATAACAAGCCAACATGGTTTCTGCAGGGGGAGATCATGCCTAACGAACTTATTGCACTTCTTCGAAGGAATTAACAAACGGATGGACAGAGGAGACCCCATAGACATCACATACCTTGATTTCCAAAAAGCCTTTGACAAGGTGCCTCACGAGCGTCTACTCCGGAAACTGAAGAACCATGGAGTGGACGGAGACGTACATAGATGGATCAGAAACTGGTTGGCGGGTAGGAAACAGAGGGTAGGGGTAAAGGGCCACTACTCGGACTGGATGAGGGTCACGAGTGGTGTTCCGCAGGGCTCGGTGCTCGGGCCGCTGCTATTTAATATATTCATAAATGATCTAGAAACAGGCACGAAGTGTGAGATAATAAAATTTGCGGACGATACAAAACTATTTAGTGGAGCTGGGACTAAAGAGGAATGTGAAGAATTGCAAAGGGACTTGAACAAACTGGGGGAATGGGCGGCGAGATGGCAGATGAAGTTCAACGTTGAGAAATGTAAAGTATTGCATGTGGGAAGCGGAAACCCGAGGTACAACTATACAATGGGAGGGATATTATTGAATGAGAGTAGCCAAGAAAGGGACTTGGGGGTAATGGTGGACATGACAATGAAGCTGACGGCACAGTGTGCAGCGGCCGCTAAGATAGCAAATAGAATGCTAGGCATAATCAAGAAGGGTATTACAACAAGGACGGTAGAAGTTATCCTGCCATTGTATCGGGCGATGGTGCGCCCGCATCTGGAATACTGCGTCCAATATTGGTCGCTGTACCTTAAGAAGGATATGGTGTTACTCGAGAGGGTTCAGAGGAGAGCGACACCTTTGATAAAAAGGATGGAAAACCTCTCATACGCTGAGAGATTGGAGAAACTGGGTCTCTTTTCCCTGGAGAAGAGGAGACTTAGAGGGGATATGATAGAGACTTATAAGAGCATGAAGGGCATAGAGAGAGTAGAGAGGGACAGATTCTTCAAACTTTCAGAAAATAAAAAAACAAGAGGACATTCGGAAAAGTTGAAAGGGGACAGATTCAAAACTAATGCTAGGAAGTTCTTCTTTACCCAACGTGTGGTGGATACCTGGAATGCACTTCCAGAGGACGTTATAGGGCAGAGTACAGTACTTGGGTTTAAGAAAGGATTGGACAATTTCCTGCTGGAAAAGGGGATAGAAGGGTATAGATAGAGGTTTACTGCACAGGTCCTGGACCTGTTGGGCCGCCGCATGAGCGGACTGCTGGGCATGATGGACCTCAGGTCTGACCCAGCAGAGGCATTGCTTATGTTCTTATGTTTTAATTTGTCTTCTTAGCCCCATGTGGCTGGAATGGAAAGTGGAACGTTCCTAAACTCCCACTGACTCTGATCTGGTATTATTATTAAAGAAAATGATCACCATGTTTAATGCTTGTTGCAGGTTTCTGGGTCTCGCTGCATCTATGTCTGGTAGAAACCGACGTTTCAGCCACCATGCTGTGGCTTTCTTCAGGGTATGCTCTGAAGTTTGCAATGTGACTTTGGAAATAGTGGGTTCACTAACCTGATTATGAAAAGGACAATCCACTAATTTGAATTTTGGCGGGAAAGCCAGTTGGTCAGAAATAGAATTTATTGTGAAAGTTCATAGAATGGAATAGAATGGTACCTACCAGGGGCGATACAGGTTGTCATTTCTAAAGCGTATTGTTTTTTCAGGCACTCACGCTTCAACACCTATGGCACTTGTAATACCATTGATGTTGTATTATTATGGTGCTTCCTTATCAATGGACATCGATGCTAATTAAGATTTGATTCTGTTCTACATTAGTAGAACCCAAGTTTCTAATGCACAATTAACCAGGGATAGTAGTTTGAAGGCTACACTACTTTACTTCTAGAAATATACTTTCATGGGTTCAGGTCTCAATTTTAGTAACACATCTTAGTAACACTCTATCCTTGCTAAGCTCCTCTTTTTTTCAATAAATAAGGAGCCCCCCCCCACAAAAAAAAAAATCAACTTTTTGTTTTTACAAGGATGTTAATTCTGTTCACTCTTTCCTTTCTAAGTCTCTGAGGGGATTTCGTCTTTATTGGCATATTGTTTGTGTAATATGCTTCCCCCTTCTGTTTTCTGCTGATTCTCTCATTTTAAGACTTATTACAATCCTTTCTCAGCCTTTGAAAGAGATATTTTTTTTTAAATCTATCTACTAACAATATTTTTTGTCAGGAGGTTATTTTCTTCACAGTAAGCCACTACGTCATTCTAATTTTATATTTCATAGCATTGGCTTTTCTTTCCTTCTAGGATAGTTCCTCCTTTTAATCCTCTCAGACTATTCTTTTCACGAGAAGCATGCTTTTGTTGTTAATGAAATTTCTTTCCCTTCTCATTCGTATCTACTCTAAGACCTGGTTGGTTTCATCTGCTCATTCGGTCTGCTATTCCATATGGGTGCATTTACCAATAGTCCTTATTTGATTCTTGAATCTTTTTGGTGTCTCCATCGCCTATATTTAGATTCACCTGCCTCTAGGAGGCTGTTTATTATTTTCTCAACCTATTGTAGAGCATGGAGCTTCTCTATTCATTTTTTTTTGTTAGGTTCTTTTCCTTGCCTTCGCGCTCTCGGATCAGACATTAGGTCATGGTTTTTGCAAGGCAACTCAAATTTTTCTGAGTTCTTGGAACCCAACTCTCTCTCTATCCCTTTACTAAAGCTAGGGAGTTCAACATATGAGAATATGCTGCCTGCTTGTCTAAGGATAAAGTACAGTTACTTATCATAAGAGCTGTTATCCTGGGACAGCAGGCAGATATTCTCACAACTCGTCCACCTCCCCTAGTTATCTTCTGCGCTTGGGCATAGAACTGATGACCTCTCGAGCTGGCGTCGGGCGGGAAGGCACATGCGCGGTGCAGGCAGTCTAAAAGCTTGTTAAAGCTTAAAGTGATACTACACTTTCCACTGTCCGTACCGGGGCTCTGTGGATGACGTCACCCACATGTGAGAATATCTGCCAGCTGTCCCATAATAACACCTGTTACAGTAAGTAATTGTGCTTTTGTGTTCACAGTCTCCTGCTTTACTTCAACTGCCAGTAAACCTTAATAAAATAATGTAGCTGAAATTATAGCTGTTCATTCAATGGCTTATTGTGACTGTTACCACCAGGAAAATGTGAAATAAGAATAAAGAGAAAAAATTAAATCACAATTAGGTACGAGCAAGTCCTTTAATGAGGTATGGGGTCCATTGACTAATTTTATTACGTTATAATTATGATTTTTTTTCCTCGTTAGATTCCTTTACACATCCAGGGAGGGTGGGAGGTAGAATATTTATTTGGAAGAGTAAAATTATTATTATTTTTTTTATTATTATATTGATAGTATAATATATAATATTATTGTTTATAATTAAGATAAGAAGGGGATAAAAAAATTGTTCAATGTAATAATGTGATGATGATGTATTTTCATACAGTTTTTTTCTGATTTGTCAATTGTATACATTATAAAGTTTGAAATGTCAATAAAGATTTACAAAAAAAAATCACAATTAACTAGCCTAGGGAAAAAGTTGGTAGCAGTTAATTAGATTTTTATTATTGTCCTATAATGGGAGAGTGGCAATATATAGCCCACTAACTAGTTAGCCAGTAGGGTAAAGTTAGGACACCAAAAGCTGTCCTTATGCTGTTTAGTTAGCTAACCGATAAAACAGGCTGAATATCAGAGTTAGTTTTTCTATTTCCTTCTTCCCTCCCCTAAAGCCCCACCAAGAGCATCGCCCCCTCCTGAAAAACCTCCTTGATGAAGCCTTCTCCTGAAGACCTCTCCCAAATCATCTACCACTCCCAAAGAACCTTTTAGAAGAACCTCTCTCCTGAAGATCCTTCCTGGAGCATCTAGCCCTGCATTTGTCAGTCCTGCTGGCACTCTAACATTTAATATCATTGAAATGTCTGCAGTTCAATCTATTTGGGACTGCCCAATAAACTTTTGGGTAGACTACAGTTAGTTCAGAATATAGCAGCAAAAGTGACTGCAGGACCTAAAGTCTGGGATAGATCTACACTGGCTTTTTATCAAATTGTGAATCACTTTTGAAATCAACTTAGACTCTTCTATTTTTCTAATGTCCGACTCTGACTTGGACTGATTAGGCCATGTTAGGAATGATATTAGGCTTTAAGGACGAAATTCTATTAAAGGCGCCTAACAATTAGTAAATTGGCTTCAATGATGCGCTTTTAATAAGCTCATAACTGAAAAATAAAAAAAAATAATTGGGAGATAGGCACCTATCCTCTTAGGTGTGATTCTACAAAAGATAGGTGCCTAACACCAAAGTAGCCATATTTTAGGGTATAGAAAAAGACTTAGGTGCTGCTAGGCATGATTCTCTAAAGGATTTAGGTGCCTATAATGTAGGCCTTTAAAACCTTGGCCTATATTACAGGCACCTAAGTTTTAAGTTAGGCTGGTAAGCACGATTTTGTAATTTATTTATTTTTAGTATTTATATACTGCTTATATCTCAGCAGTTTTGATTCAGGTATTTAAGTATATCTCCCTATCTGTCTCAGTGGGTTCACAATCTGACTAATGTGCCCAGGGCAATGAAGTGTTAAGTGACTTACCCAGGGTCACAAGGAGCAGTGCTGGGCTTCAACCTGCAACCTCAGGGTGCTGAAGCTGCAGCTCTAACCACTAGGTCGCTCCACCACTCCTAATGGGTGCCTAAGTGTGATTGACATGCAGTAGGCACCTAACTTTAGGTCCATATCTTTTTTTAGGTGCCAATTATAGAATCCAGCCCTAAGTGTCCCTTTTAGAAAGCTGTGGTAGTGATTCCCGCACACCAAATGCAATGGAGCCAATTCAGTTTCTTTGGGTTTAGTCACATTCGCTACACTGAGAATCACTACCGCAGCTTTGTAGCAGAGGCCCTACATTTATTGTCCTGAGTCTAAAGTACTGGTAAGTACCAGTAATTTAGATCCAGGACAAAGATACTATGCATGATATATTTACCATATATTATAATGTAAGTTTTTATTTTGAAGCTGTTGTTGGAGTTAGTATATTTTTACCGATCTCAATTCCAACTCTGACTCGGCCCCAAGATTGTTTCTGATTCTGACTCCAGTTCCACAGCCTTGGTATTTAGATACTTAGTTTCTGGAAGTCAATTTGGGACAAATAAATCTCATTCTTGGGTCATCTATCCCCTTATCCTATGAGGCGGTAAAATGTGGTACGTTACTTCATGTTAAGCCTACTTTAGACAAGTATAAAAGTCGCCTTTTCCTGATCATGACAGGAATAGGTGTTCAATTGATCACACATAATTGGAAGAACTATGACAGGATTAATTATACTTTTTGGTGGATAAATGTGTGTACCACGTATAAGTATGAAAGATTGATGGCGGAACGTTTGGGGACTAGTAAGTCCTTTAATGATGTATGGAGTCCATTGACTACTTTTGTTGCATTACAGTAAGAGTCAGGTTTCTTCCCTTTTCATTAGATTTCTTTAAACATCCAGGGAGGGTGGGCGGGGGGAAGGAAATGTACGTTGAGGAGTTAAAGTATTTAATTATAATATTGAAATCACATCATATGTATTATTATATTAATAATTAAGATGAGGATGGGAGTAAATGATTGTTTAATGTAATAATTGTATAGTTATTAGTGCGTTCCATGTAGTATTTATGATTTACCAATTGTATTGCATTATCAAAGTTTGAAAATCAATAAAGATTTAAACAAATAATAAAAAAAAGAATTCTGAAGGAAACTGTACCAGGATCTGATGCCATCAGTAAATTTAGAGAGAGAGCACCTATTAGTGACTCAGCCCCTAAATCTGTAGTTCAATGTGCTCATTGAAAACCACTCTTATATAGAACTGCATATTTGTTCCTATTATGGCTGTGTCTGAGGTACCATTGCTGACCTAGCCAGAAACTAATGTTCTCATTAACCTAGATGGTTATTATCAAATTAATCTTTCTCTGAGATACCTAGGTTTATCTGTGTTCAGCACCTTAATAAGCAGAACCAACAATTCAAAATGGAATCTCACAGATATAGAGCCAGTGCAGAATGGGCACTTTATCAGTGGTCAGTGAGACTAGTGCCCTCTGGAACACTTGCAATCACCTAAGAGTCTTATTCTAAAGTCTCACACAACGTAGGCTATAACAGTTCAGAGCGTTCGACAAGGTTCCACATGTAAGACTTCTCAGGAAATTACAAGGCCATGGAATAGAGGGAGATATACTAAGATAGATAGGCAAATGGCTAGAGAACAGAAAACAGAGAGTGGGCATAAATGGGAAGTTCTCAAAATGGGAAAAAGTAACTAGCGGGCTCGGTACTTGGACCCATCTTATGACCTGGAAGAAGGAACATCCAGTGAAATCATCAAGTTTGCAGATGAGACAAAGCTATGCCGGGCAATCAGATCGCAGAAGGACAGCGAGGCACCCCAGAGCGACTTGAATCAATTGGAGAAGTGGGCAGATAAATGGCAGATGAATTTTAATGTGGAAAAATACAAAGTGATGCATTTAGGCAGACAAAATAAAGATCACAAGTATAGTATGTCAGGAGTAGCTCTGGGAAAAACCGAACAGGAAAAGGATCTGGGTGTACTGATAGATAGGACCCTGAAACCGTCAGCGTAATGTGCGGTGGCGGCGAAGAAAACAAATAGAATGCTAGGCATGATAAAGAAGGGAATTACGAGAAGATCAGAGAAAGTTATAATACTGCTCTACAGAACCATGGTCAGACCGCACCTGGAAAACTGCGTCCAGCATTGGTCTCCATACCTAAAGAAAGATATAAAACTGCTAGAGAGGGTGCAGAGACGATTAACGAAGCTAGTGAAAGGTATGGAGAACCTGAACTACGAGGAACGACTTAGGAGACTGGGGTTGTTCTCCTTTAAGAAGAGGAGACTGAGAGAGGATCTGATCGAGACTTTCAAAATACTGAAAGGATTTGACAAAATGGAGCAGGGAAAGCAGTTATTTACAATGTCCAATGTGACACGGACAAGAGGACATAGACTGAAGCTGAGGGGGGACAGGTCCAGGATGAATATCAGGAAGTTCTGTTTCACGCAGCGAGTGGTGGACACCTGGAATGCTCTCCCAGAGGAAGTAATTGCAGAATCCACCGTTCTAGGATTTAAGGGTAAACTAGGTGCACATCTCCTTAAGAGTGGCATAGAGTGATACGGCTAAGGGTAAATTAGATGCACATCTCCGTTGAGAAGCATACAGTGATATGGGGACTAAAACTATGTCAGGGTACACCTGGCGGGGCCTCCGCGTGTGCGGATCACTGGACTTGATGGACCCAGGGTCTGATCCGGAGATGGCAATTCTTATGTTCAAACTAGAGAATGACACAGGGACAAATTGTTCCCCATCCCTGCGGGAACTCATTTTTCTGTCCCGGAACTCATTCCTACAAGCTCTGTCCTCATCTGCACAAGCCTCAAACACTTTAGAATCATAAATGTTCAAGGCTTATGCGGTTAAGGCAGAGTTTACAGGAATGGGACAGGGACAGTGATAAAACTTGACGGGACGGGGAAATTGAGTTCCTGCGGGGCGTGGACAAATTTATCCCTGTGTCATTCTTCAGTTCAAACCCATGCTGCTCCTTGTGACCCTGGGCAAGTCACTTAATCCCCAGGTACGATAGATAGATTGTAAGGGACAGACAGGGAAAAATGCTCGAGTATGAAGCAGATTCTCAAAACTAAAATCTGCCTTTAACGTTCTTGCTAAACTGGTTCCAGCCAGTTTGGCGTGCATGTATTTTTAGCAACAGATAATTATCAAAACAACTTACTGAGGTCTTTTCTGAGTTTTCTAGCACTCTCCGATACTGCCATGCAAATGTAGTACAACGAGGTCATTAATACTAAAATGATGACTCCAAGCGATTCTTTATAATCACCGAATTAATCTTGTGCCACATTTGCAGCCAAAATTTACTGAGAGGTTTGTGTTGTCATTGCCTTACTTTCTGATCAGTGCCTGAGTGCTGATTGGTTCAGGCACTGACAGGAAATTAAGGTTTAACAGCTCAGACCCCTCCATGCAAATTAAAATCATAAACCAAAAACAAATTGAAGATTGGCAGGAGAGATGCCCACTCTTTCCTGCCATATCGCAAATCATCCAACACTAATAACACCCCCAGCAATGGGAGAGATGCCCACTTTCACTACCAAGCAATCCCCCTCACCCCCCCCTTGGCAGAGGGAGAGATGCCCATGCCCTCCCACCGCTGATGTCAAGCGACCCTCCCCCTTCGCCTGACAACCCCCTCTGTCAGCAAGAGAGATGCCCACTCCCTCCTGCTACTGATATCAAATGACATTCCCCCCCCCCCCCCCAGCAGCGGGAGAGATACCCACTCCCTTCTGCCACCAAGCGACACCCCCCTGGCACCCCCTAGTAGTGCAAAAGATGCACGCTCCCTCCCGCTGCCAAGCAACCTCCCCGAAACCCCCCTGTGCCTCCGATGATCCCACTCCCTCCCCTTACCTTACTTATGATGGCTGCCCACAGAGATGATTGCCTACTCCCTCTGGCCATGACCCGCCTCCTCAAAATGGTGGGCCTTCACCTCCCCGGTGCTTCTTAGGGAAGGCCCACCAATTTGAAGAAGCAGGCTTGCTGGCCAGAGGGAGTAGGCATCCCTCCAGCCAGCCATTATAAATAAGATAAGGGGAGTGGACCGGGAGGGAGGGAGGGTTGTCGGAGGCATGAGGGGGGGGTTGCATGGCGATGGGAGGGAGTGGGCAGCACTCTTGTTGCCAGGGAGGTGTCGGTGGGCGCATTTCTTGGCAGCTGGAGAGAGTGGGCATCTCTCCCGCTGCTGGGTAGGGTGTTGGGAGGTCATTGCTTGGCGGCAAGAGAAAGTGGGCATCTCTCCTACTGCCGGGGGGGGGGGGGTTCAGGTCACGGTTGCTTGACTTTGGCGGCTCGATTTCGTTTTGGGGTTGTTTTGCATTTATTCTGTGCATGTGCCCATCACTATCATCAGTGATGAGCACATTCAGATTTAGCGAATCTTTGTTACTCTCCACTAACTTCATTTGCATGAGCGTTGTTTGGAGAATGACTCGCTTTTTTAAAGTTGCTACAATAACGGCTGCGACTGCAGCCCATCGGTTTTTAACACAGATTTTTTAGAATTCAGCCCAATGTGAATAAATTCATGTAAACCGAACGGTATAGAAAATTGAATGAATGAAAAATAAATAAATGAATAATGCTGAGCACAAGGTAGAATTTATCAAAAACTGCCATTAAGTGGCTGCTAAGTATTTATGTGCATGAACAAACATTTTAGCATATAGAGTGTACAAAATTAAAAATATGCTAAAGAGAGTTTATTTCATACAAAACATGATTAGGATTTCTGTTTCCAGACATGATTAGGATTTCTGTTCCTGTACAATTAAAAAAAAAAAAAGATGGTTTAGTTACATATTTCTCATTTATGTTTCAATAAATTTTTATTAAACAGACAAAACATTGTATATAAACGCCAGTGTCAAAACAATATAGTTACAATCATCCTCTGATAGTACCGTGAATCAAAGTTTTTACTTAATAAAGAGCCAAAGAGTAAATCTTCCTTCTGTGCCCCCCTCCCCACCTGCATCGTCTTTCTCATTTAAAGCTAAATGGTGATTTTACTTGGCAGGAAGGGAGGCTGTGATTGGGCTTGGGGGGGGAGGAGGGGGGAAGGAGGCTCAATAGCATCCCCAGTATGTGTCCCATGAACATGCCTAGTAGTACCTAATGGGAGGAATAATAGATCTTGCCTCTGTATGTAATTATTAGCACCTTTTTGTCCCCTAGAAAAAAAATAATTTATTATAAACCCATTGCTTTCCTAAGGCTGAAAGATATGAACTCTTAAGAATGATAGAATTCTGTTCACCACACTGTGTGTGCAGCAAGTGCTTTCTGCTAGTGAATGGTGTACAGAGACCGTATGAAAAAGCTCATATGTTTCCTGGAAGAGGAAAAGAGGTATACTGTAAGTGCCTTTCCGTTTAAGGGAAATCGGAGCGGTAAATCTGATTCAGTCTAGAATACCTATAGCTGAAACGGGGGAAAAGAAGGATCTAGAAAAGTTCTTTTGAATGGTGCAGCTCCAGAACTGTAAGATCTTTTATGATCTGAGACCAGATAAATTAATATCAGAAACAATAGTTCATCTCTGTACTAGGATACCTAAGGGGTGCAGCTACTTTTACATTTTGCCTTTCAAGCTGACAAGGTCTTTGATTACTCAGATATTCAAATGAATCAAACTACATGGGAACCTTTATCTTATGGAATCTAGTGCTAGATGCACTAAAGTCTGTCGGTAATACCGACTGGATCACTGTTGGCCAATTCTCTGGCTGATTATGGAATAACGATCGATGTGCTACCACGTTTGCATACCAATGATTTGCATGGAGGGGTAAATCATTGGCATGCAAACCTGACAGATCAATCGCTCAGTAAGTGACTGACACATATGCTGAGCCCTAACAGCAGTGACAGGGGAAGCAGCATCTTGTTAGAGCTTCTTTTTTTTTTTTTTTTTTTAATGGCACAGATGTTGTGCGTGTGTTACACAGGCACAATCTGCCCCATTAAAAAAAGGAAAAAGCCCCTACCTCGCTAATGGCCTTCCCCAATGACCCCCCCCCCTCCGAACTGGCACTGCAATCCCCCCCATGGCAGGAAAAATGTCTACTCCCTCCTGGCCAAATACCCCTGTGCCATACTCCCATCCAGTCCTGGACCCCTGTGCCACTGACCTCCCCCTAAAACCATCCCCTCCCTTCCCCCATCCTCCTGAAAAAAAAGGCAGGAGGGATGCCCACTCCCTCTTGCCACCGGATGTTCCCTTGAACCCCACCCCCACTTCCCGAACCTCCCATACCTTTGCTAGACATTGGGAGCTGGAGGGCAGCACATCTCTCCAGCTCCAAGCCCCGTCCATGGAAAATGACAATTTCCCCTCCCCGGTGCACCATGTGATGCACCGGGGAGGGGCCTTAGGCGTCTGTGCCAATGAGGGTCTTAGGCTCTAGGCTCTTCTCTGTGTGTATAACACATGCAAAATATCTGTGCCATTGAAAGAAAAAAAAAAACAAAAACCAGGCAGACTTGTCAGTAACAATTACCAACAGCTCTAAACTAGTTGTTTTTTTTCTGATAGCTAAAACCACTGTGTTTTTGTGGTTTTTTTGCACAGCCAAGCGCATCAGTCGCTTGGCTACTTTGCATGGCCGGATCGGAAAATAAGCGACCGAGGGGAAAAATGCATGGTGAGCTGTTTTATGCATTGGATCGGTAAAAGTGATCGTTGCTAAAGCTGTGAAAACAGGTTTAGTGACGATCGCTGAACTTAGTGCATCTAACCCTTAATCTGAGGAAGGAAGAAAAATCAGTGATGGGCATAGAGTCTCCTTATGTGTTTAATGTACAGCATTGCGTATGTTTAGCAGCCTTGTAGAAATGATTAGTAGTTGTAGCTGCAAATACAATAATAGAAAATCATTTACCATTTAAAGTAAGTGACTGGATGGGAAGCAGTAGCAGTGGGATACCTTTTTAATTGGAGGGGTCAAACAGACCAATCTCCAGTACCACCACCAAGCTCTTTAATTGTGATGTGTTAGGCAAAATATTGGGAGGAGCTATGTCCCCAGTGACTTTCACCCCATTCTGCTGCCTATGGTAGGAAGCAATTCCCTCTAAGGACTGAGTTAGCATAAGCAAAACTTTTCTATAGCCTACTGAATATGGCTAAAACTCTGAATATGGCTAAAACGGAGCTGCTCATCTTTACATCACATTACGGTTGCAGTTTACAAAAATAGAAAACTGGGCATTCCCAGTGAACTACAAAGTAGACATCAATCAATTCAGTTCTCTAAAAATTTAATAAACAAGACCAATTTCAGTTACTTTCTGTAATGTATATAAGAATAGGACCTGCCAAATAAAGAACATAACTCCCTATCCCAGCTGGCTGCCTGAAAAGCAATTAAATGCCTAAACCCACCTCCCCACTATTCCCGTTCTCTGTCTCTATGGGCAACACTCTCATCCTCTCTGTCTAGTCTGCTTGCAATCTCGAGGTCATCTTTGGCTCCTCTCTCTCTTTCTCTGCCCAGATACAACATACCGCAAAAAACCTGCTGCTTCTTTCTCTATAATATTACCAAAATCTGACCCCTTCTCTCTGAGCACACTACCAAAACTCTTATCCATGTTCTCACCATCTTGTACTTTAATTACTGCAACTCGCTATTCTTGGGTGTTTTCTGTGCATCAAGCTATTCAAAATTCAGCTGCATGACTCATATTTCCTGAGAGCTGCTACACTCACGTTAACCCCCCCCCCCCCACTCCTCCTAAAGTCTCTTCATTGGCTCCCTATCCATTTCCAAATACAATTCAAACTCCTCTTACTGACCTACAAATGCATTCACTTGGCAGCTCGTCGTTATCTCTTTTCACCTATCTCCCCCTATGTTCTCCCTATGAACTTTGCTCAGTCAGCAGGTCCCTTATGTCTGTGCCCTTCTCCTCCACTGCCAACTCCAGACTCTGTCCCTTCTCTCTTGCTGTGTTGTATGCCTGGAACAAAATACCTGAATCCCTATGGCAGATTCCATCTCTGGCTGTGTTCAAGTCCAAGTTAAAAGCCCACCTCTTTGAAACTGCTTTCAACTCTTAACTCATCTCACTTTGGGTTCTGCATTCCCAGCCGTATATGTCATGTCTCTCCAAGTTAGACTGCATCCCCAACTGTATATGTCATGTCTGTCTGTTCAAGTAAGACTGTAAGCTCTTCTAAACGAGGACCGTCTATTGCAGGGATCTCAAAGTCCCTCCTTGAGGGCCGCAATCCAGTTGGGTTTTCAGGATTTCCCCAATGAATATGCATTGAAAGCAGTGCATGCACATAGATCTCATGCATATTCATTGGGAAAATCCTGAAAACCTGACTGGATTGCGGCCCTCAAGGAGGGACTTTGAAACCCCTTGTCTATTGGATGTCAAGATGTATAGCGCTGCGTACGCCTTTCAGCACTGTAGAAGTGATAAATGGTGTAGTCAACCTTAGCTCCCCAGTTCAGAGCCTTTCTGTTGGCCACTTTAATATTAAGTACTCTACCAGCAGCACGCTACCAGAAACTGAGGTTACTCACAATCATAAAATAATTTACCCAACAATGTTTTTGGTAAGTTGCCAAAGGGTCACCGGGCTTAAGCTCCTCTAGCCTTTAGTTTGCCGATGAGTTACCAAACATAGAGCAGCAGGCTGATAACCAGGAAGCCAGAGCTGAAATCCAACAGATGTTGCTTGAGCTATATTCTCTTCCCTCATCCAGCATTTTCCCTTTTTTCCTTCTTCCATTCAACAGCTGCTCTTTTTCTTTATCCCCTGTTCCATCAGCATCTGCTTTCTTTCCTCCCCACTTCCATCCAGTGTCTTCCCCTCCATCCTCCCCGCTTTAATCCATCGTCTTCCCCTTCCATCCACCCCGCTTCCATCCGGCGTCTTCTCCACTCCATTCATCATGCTTCCTTCCAGGATTTCTTATAATGTGATCTGCTTGAAATTCAGAAGGAAACTGAAATATAAGAATTACTTAGCATAGTATAGCATAGCAATGAATATTTGCATTACATTTATCTAGACAACATTGGACAGACGAAATTCAAATTGAAGATTATTAACTTTTCCCAATGAAAAAGCTGTTTCAGAAGCTTCTGTTAGGTCTTGGGTGGTTCAGCCAGGATATTAGCATTAATTTTAAATATTTATTATTTGCATGTTAAGCCATCAAATATCTCATCATTAATCTTATCTGTTTAGTCTTGGAAGTACAGCTTGCATTCTTCAGGGTTTTGGGTTTTTTTTCAAATTTTTGCTGTAAAAGCGCTTCAACAGTGTGGGCCTTATTTGCCTTGGAAGTAAATAAGAAACTCATGTTAAAGACATCCTTTTGGCATAATAGGAAGTTATTTCTTGGTTTGAAAATGATCATATTCCCCAATGTCTCCATATGTATTTAAGGAACAACATAAACATTTCTGTTCTTAAAGTTCTTGTTACTGTCTGTGAGGCTCATTATGTCTTAAGGTTTGCCTGTACATACATATCTTGTCAAGATGCTTGGAATTTAGATGTACATTTTGGGAACCTGACAGTTGAAATTATTTCTTCAATAAAAAGCAGTTGTTATCCTACTTCTTAATATGATAGGTGTGACATTTCATCTAACTAAATATGTACAAGCTTTTCATGAAATAATTTTGGTAGTTATGCAATTGTAAACTGTTCCTTTCAATTTACTCCACTTGTTTATCTCCAGTAAGGGCTCCTTTTACAAAGCTGCCCTAGGGCCTTAACGCGCGGAATAGTGCATGCTAAATTGCCGCATGCGCTAGCCGCTACTGCCTCCTTTTGAGTAGGTGGTAGATTTCTGGCTAGCGCGCACTATAGCGTACGCTAACCCAGTGCGTGCGATAAAGCCGCTAACTTGACTTTGTAAAAGGAGCCCTAAATGTGGCATAGTAGATTTTTTCTATGCACATTTAGATTGTAGTTCTCGTATTGTATGAATCTACATATTTTTTGATTTATTGGTATATAACTTTATATTCAATAGATAGATTGGACCTCAATTAAATTAATCTTACATTTTGTAGTAGTCAAAGTCCCCAGCCAGCTCAGAAGAGTCCATAGCACAATATAACCATGCACCAATCCAACAGAATATGCCTTCCATTGCCATCTGAAATAATTTTCAGACAGGAAACCCTTTCCCCCCCCAAAGACCCAGAAGGGTCTACAATCTTTCCTCTGGTTGTGGCTCCCTCTCAAGCCTTTATTAAAGACCATCTTTCAGATTGAAAAGGAAAAACTCAACACAACATTCAACATTAGTCCATTTCCCTTGCCCCTTTAGGATAAATGGAGACTAGTCTCTGATGTCATTCCCTATTAGCTGGGATGGCTTCTTCCACCTTCTTGTAAGTCCCTATTCAAATGTTGCACATCCTTATACAAATGAAGCATGCAAATAAGGACTCCCAGTATTCTCCATTCAGTTTTATGTCTCTTTTATAATTCCAATAATAGGATTTCCTGCTTATCAATATTTCTTTCCCACTCAGGGACTCTGACAGCTCCCCTTGGGATAATTTTTCCTCCTATTAGGGTCTCTCACCACTATTACTTTGTCATTACTCAATAAATGACCCTAGTGATCACCAATTAGCTAACACCCAAGGAAATGATATACCAGCAGACAGGATCTGGAGTTCCTTTCAAGACCTAGAATGGAGTAATTACACCAAACTATATAACAAATACTCCAAATCTTATTGCGTTCTGGACTCATGCCCCCCCGAAATTATGAAAGCGGCGCCTTTAGAATTTAAATTATCGCTGCTGCAGTACCTGGCCCACAACCTAAAAAATGGGAAGTTCCCTTCTAATCATGGTCACATAATAATTACCCCAATTCTAAAAAATCGTAAAGAATCTTCAGCCCTACCAACCAACTACAGACCGGTAGCATCCATTCCTTTTATTGTAAAAATCATGGAGGGATTGGTTTGATTGTATTTGTACTTATTAGGACCCCTGACGAAGGTTAGTCCGAAACACGGACCGTGTTGGGTCCCTTACCTGGTAAAAGGTTTTTAATCAAAGATTTATTTGTCATAATAAAGCCTGCCTGCATCGTGTAAAAGGTCTGCAGTTTTTTGTTTTGTTTGTTCGGGATTGGTACACACACAACTGATGGATTATCTTAACCAGTTCTCTCTCCTACATGAAACTCAATCTGGCTTTAGACCCTTATTCAGTACAGAGACAGTAATTGCGGCCATTTTAGACAATCTGAATCTACTGTTTAGTAGGGGCCTCAATGCCCTGATTATGCAGTTTGATATGAGTTCAGCCTTTGATCTGGTAGACCACAAGAAAATGCTACAATGCCTAGACGCTATCGGTATCAGGGACGAGGTGTTGAACTGGTTTTGTGGCTTCCTTATATCTCGCACCTATCAAGTATGCTTCAATTATGAGCTTTCCGAAACCTGGAGCAATCCATCCGGTGTGCCACAAGGGTCACCACTGTCCCCGCTGCTATTTAACGTCTACATGTCCTCACTGGGCATGCAATTAACCCAGCTGGGGATAAAACTATTCAGTTATGCAGATGACTTTACGATTATCATCCCATTTGCTAACTCCAACTCGGAAACTATTCCCAAAGCTTCAGAAGCCATAAACGTAATAGAGCAATGGATGACAGACTTCAAGCTCAAACTTAACTCAGAAAAAACGAAATTCTTCGTTGCCTCACCACACCCGATTAACACCAAAATACCACTATGTATCAATAATCTTAGTTATCTTATCCAGCCCACCATAAAAATACTAGGTGTAATTCTGGATCAACGCCTAACCATGAAAGACCAGGTGGACCCCTTAATCAAAAAGGGTTTCTTCACTCTCTGGAAGCTAAGATCCATTAGAGCCTACTTCGATACGTCGGCTTTCAGAACCCTGGTCCAATCCCTCATACTGCGTCTACTTGACTACTGTAACATCGCCTATTTGGCAATTTCCCAAAAAATATGCGACGTTTACAAGTAATACAAAACGCAGTGGTCAGACTGATCTTTGGGCTAAAAAAGTTTGATCACGTGTCACCCTACTACCCGCAGCTGCATTGGCTACCGATGGAGGCACGCATAAAGTTTAAGTTCGCCTGCTTCTGCTTCAAAGCACTATACGGACTTGCCCCTAAATACATAACCGATCTTTTCTCCTTCTCAGCCAACAGACACAAGAGGAACTCACATTCCAACTTCGTTAGAGGTTGCAAACTGAAAAAACACCACGAACACCTTCTCTCACATCAAGCAGCGCTGTGGGGTAGGGACCTAGAACAATTGCTTTCGCCCACCACTTATGAGGTTTTCAGGAAACGTACAAAAACACACCTGTTCCTAAAATACCTAGACAACTGACCCTCTTCTCCTTCCCCCTCGATATTGATCACCATATCCTATTTATCCTCAAAAATGGATTTCCTGTCCCACCAACTCTCTTTCTTCCTCCCCTTTTAAGTTCAATCAATTTGTACCTCGCTTAATCTTTTGTAAACCGCATAGAACTTCACGGTATTGCGGTATATAAACTGTTATTATTATTATTACTGTGAGCTAAAAGGATAGATGGGAATTTCCCTTCCTATTATATCCATTCCATGGCTTGATCTCTCCTAGGTTTTCAGGATTGGTGCAATCTATGCCTTTGGGGGTCTGGTAACTGACCCTCCCCAGTCTCCCCTGATATTTCCATTTCAATGTGATCCTAGTCCTCCATCTAGGTCCTTTCTGCTCTACAGCTCATCCTCCCAACCCCCATAGGAGGGGGGGGGGGTGTATATTGTTTGCAAACCCATGGGGGGGTGTCATCCTCCCTGATAGTTTCTTCACCCATAGTCAGCAACCTGAAAGCCCCTTCTGCTCTCCCTCCTCCCCCCCCACCCACACTGTGACCAAATCTCTTTTCCTGATGTACCCTTGTCTTTATCCATCCTAGGAGAAGTATTTCAACAAGTGATAAAGGGCTTTGGGAAAGATGCTCTCCTCCTGATTATGACAGACCCCCCCTTAACATGCTGTTACTCTCCCAGGAACTGCTTGCCTTCCTTGGTGAGTCAGCAGTCCAAGAGAAGGCAATGGCATTATTATGTAATCTCCCTGCTTAATGTTTTACCCAATATGAAAATGCCTGTAAAGCCAAGTACCACTTCATTAATCTACTATTATGATTCCTCATCTGTTAGAACCATTTTAAGGGGGCATGATCTGTTAGCAAAGTCAACTCCTTTCCTGTGAGAGAATACCTCAGGGGACTCTATAGTTCACTTAATGGCCAAGTATTTCTTCTCCATAGTAACATAAATTTTCTTGTGCAAGAACAGCTTTCTACTTAGATACAGTATAAGATGCTCTTCATTTTCTTCCACTTGTAACAGAACTACCCCTAGCTCTGTCTCTGAGGCATCTGTTTATAACATAAACCTCATCTTGCCATTTCATATAACACAGGAACCTGATATGGGATGCTTTTAAACTGCTAGAAGTCTGTTCCTCCTGCTCTCCCCACTGTAGTTGATTAGAGTGATTCTTATTAAGCATTTTGGTCGAGGGGCTGACTTTTTCATCAAAATGGGGAATAAACCTTCTGTAATACCCTACCAAACTCAAGAAGCTAAGTAGCTGCTTTCTTGTGATGGACTGGGAGAAAGTCCTGATACATTCTACCTTATTTAACAGGGGTCTTGCTTGTCCCTGCCCTACTAGAATGGATGAAGACAGGGGTACAAAAGGAAAAGGCATGGGGGGCAGCAGGGACTTCCAGGTGGCTGACAGTTATAAGAGCTCTTTTCAGGATGTGCTGACTTCCATTGCCAGAAAGACTCATCTTGTTTTTTTTTTTAAAACATATGTTTATTAACAGTGAAGCAACACAAACAATCAGGCGACAACAATGCCCGATATATACCATTCCTAGGAAGGTTGTGAGGCAAAGACCGTATCATCTACCTGGGGCCAAAGAGGCAGGACGTATTTGTAGGCAAAAAAAACCCCGAAAACACTTCTGAGGGTTTAAAATTAACCCTACCCTCCTTAAGGACTCCAAGACTGTTCTAATCCTAGGTAAATGAGTCTCTCAATCTGAACTGAATATTGTGATACCATCCATGTAGGCAGTGGTATAATCATAATGGTGTTTCATGTTAGCATCTACCAGCCTTTGACATGATGCTAGGGCCCCATTTCACCCAAAAGGGAAATGTCTAAATTGATACAATCCTTCTGAGGTGCTAATGGCAGTTTTGGGTTGAGATGCCTTTTGAAGAGGAATCTGCCAGTATCCCTTAGTCAAGTCCAGTGTGGTCAAATATTCTGCCCAACCCAGGAGGACCAGAGGCTCATCTATTTGAGGCATGGGAAATGCACTGAATTGAGAAATTAGTCCAGGAACAAATTTTGTAGGCACTCACTTCTTCATCGATCTCTGCTTTTTTATTTTCATTGTTATCAAAATGCCCAAATTTTAAAACTTTTTCAAGATATTTTATAATATTTTCATTACTTTCATGACTTAAACCTTTAGCTTAAATGCACTTAGCTTTATGTCGTCAGGGGCACCTTTCGACATATATTGCTCCGAGATAAAGCTAAGTGCATTTAAGCTAAAGGTTTAAGTAATGAAAATATTATAAAAGATCTTGATAAAGTTTTAAAATTTGGGCATTTTGATAAAAATAAAAAAAAAAGTATAGAGACTGGTGAAGAAGTGAGTACCTACATACCCAGTGATAAATTGGTTTCTGGGATGCACTACTGAGGTCTGTGTAGTTTAGATTGGAAGAACATTATATTGGACAAGCTTTTTATGTGTTTCGAATTTACTCTATGGAGGTCCAATTACTATTTTGAAAAGAGAACCATTGCTGATTTTGAATTGAGAAATGACATTGACTTGTCAATACAGAACCTTTGGGAGCCATCTGGTTTGGGAACCAGCACAAAAGGACTAGACCAAGATCTTCTGAACTCTTCTATAATGCCCAGTTGCTCCCTCTCCCTGATCTGCTGGACTATTTCCTGCCTCTTTGGCCTTAGGTAGATGATATGGTCTTTGCCTCACTACCTTCCTAGGAATGGTATGTATACTATGGTAAACACGAAAGTCTTTCTGGGAATGGGAGTCATCACATCCTGAAAGGATCCCAGGAGCTCTTGTAACGGTCTGTACTCAGCCATCTGGAAGTTCCTGTTGCCCCCTGTGACCCCTGTCTTCATCCATTCTAGGGGAAGTATTTTCAAAAGTGGTAGAGGGCTTTGGGTTTAGCCTTAGTCCTCCTCCTGATTATGACAATTTATATTCTGCTTTTCACAGATACATGTTACTTCAAGGCACATTACAAATAATATAATAAAAAGTAACAATCCATCAAATGATAAAACACGTAAATATACATATATGTTATATTTACCAGTACTTTAGATCCATTACAAAAAAATTAAAATCTATTACCAGTTGGAGTTATAGAAGAAAAATAGAGGAATCCGAGTTGAAGATTGGTATACCAACCCCACAGCCTTACGAAATATCAAGCTCATGATTTTAAAAGTGATTCTAGGAAGCCAATATAGGTCTATCCCAGACTTTGGTCCAGTGATCACTTTTGCTGCTTTATTCTGAACTACCTGTAGCCTACCCAAAAGCTTGTTGAGCGAGCCAAAATAGATTGAACTACAAAAAATCAAATGGCTATGCTTGCATCATCACTTTAAAATCTGATCAGCAAAAAAAAAAAAAAAAAAAAAAAGCCAAATCTGAAGGACTATTGTAATTTATAGGATTGAATTTCCAAAGAAAGGGAAATATTAATCATTGTACCTATACTTGGCCCTTTCAAACTCAGGGTCAATCAATGTTGGTCAACATGCGGACTATAGCCTGGAATCCAAGTCCTAGATTTCATCATCCATAGCAAGTGTGTTATGTTGTATTCTTATGAATTTGGGCAAGTCCTTCAGCATTACATTGATTCATGTATAAAACTTAGACTATAAGCCCTCATGAGCAAGGAAATGCCTACTCTATCTATATGTTATGCCTTAAGCTTAGATTTGGAAAGGTGAGTTTATCATCTTAAAATATAAACTGGAGTTAAATCAGTGTTTTTCTACCAGTTTCAAGTTTATTTAAAATTTCTTATACCGCCCAATCAATCTTCTAGGTGGTGTACAAATTCATAAAAACATAAAACATACTTTAGCTAAAATACAAGTTTAAGCTGACATTGCATCACCAAACAGTAACAATAACTTTCGAAGACTTTTAAAAACAAAGACAAACAGGAACAAGAGGTAAAAAGGCAAGAACTACAATAGTCAAAGTAAAAGAGAACAATTAAGGAAAAAAACAATAGGAGGGGCTGCTATAAATAATGTTGAACTCAATTTCCCTTAAAAGGACAGTTAGGTCTCGAAGGCATCAAGAAAGAGAAATATCTTTAGCTTCGTCTTAAAATTATTAAGAATTGATTCTTTGTGTAAGTAATTTGGGATACTATTCCAGAGAGAGGGGGCTGTAACAAAGAAGATAGTAGACCTCATTGTATTTATATACTTCAGTGACGGAATAGAGAAAAAGTTATTGTCTGTCGATCTTAGGGTCTTAGAAGGATTATAAGGGGTAAGAAGATTATGAATAAATTCGGGTTGATTGTTTTGTCTGGTCTTAAATGTTAACAGAAGAATTTTGTAAGTGATTCTGTGTTCCACTGACAATCAGTGGGCTTCTTGCAAAAGGGGGGTAACATGGTCGGATTTCCTTGCATTGAATATAATCTTTACAGTGGTGTTCTATATTATCTGGAATTTTCTTATTTCTTTTTTAGTTATGCCTTTATAAAGGGCATTACAATAGTCAATGCACGAAATCACGAGAGAATGAATCAAGATGTTCAAAGACACAGCATCTAATAGTTTGGATAATGACCTGATCATACGTAGCTGATAAAAGCAACATTGGACCACTGTACTGATATGAAGATGATAATTAAATCTACTATCATAAGTGACTCCAAGTAATTTGAGTGAAGTTATTGGAAGTTATTCTTCCCAATAGACGAGAAACCTACCGTATATGTTAGAGTGAGTAATAATTACATTAGTGTAGTAATGACTAATGGGAGTCACTTGCAGCAATTTGAAATTCACCAGGCTACTTGGCAAGCAGGCCTATGTGCCCTTTATTTTTTGTATTGGCACCGGAAGATTTCACCCAAGATGATAGCATTTTGATAACCCTTTATGTAGCCGATAGGTTGATATGTATGTGTTCAAATGTACTGTAGCACTGGGTATTCTAGAGGTAAAAATGCAGTCCTGGGCACCTTAACTAGGACTGGAAGGAACATAGGCTCTATATAAACTTTGATAGATTTTTTGTATTGCCTCTAGACCAGCTCATATAAGGTATAGCTTATGATTACCCCATTTGAAAGACCTGGAGTTGCAGAATAATTAATCTTTTTATGAACTAGTAGATTCCCCTAGATGCCTTAATGTATTAGATTGTGCTAAGTATGTTAGATAAATTGCATGCTTTCAGCACTTGCATAGGGTAATGTGAACTATAAATGACTAAGGGCCAGTATGAAGAATCTCCAAATGATTTACCTGCTGGGACAGTTATAATATATCTATGAATGATTTAGAAAAGAAATGCTAACAAAGCTTTGATAGTTGAAATGGAAGTATCTGACACTGTCCCTGTAAAAGAATGGCTATATGTACCTTCAGATGAAGCTAAAGAGTGCATAGTAAGATTATTGGATTAGCAAAATAGAATTTGATCAAAAGTAATTAAATGTCAAGGAGGAATGGTAAACACCTCAAGGTTATTTCTCATACAATATGTGGTTAATTTTCCCAAGAGCATATTAGAGAGTAGAATGGAGCAGGAAAGCGACTGGGGGAAAATAAATTGGAGATTTATATGGCCAAGTTGTCTTCAAAAAGTACAAGAAAAAAATAATAGAGATCATTCAGGAAAGAATATTGTATTTTTAAGTAGTATATGCAGATTAGGACTAGTATCTGAGATGCATATATGATGATATGAAACATTACTGCCATAATGCTACTGGGAATGGTAATTTTGAGGAATCAATATTAAGTAAATTAGTCTCTGAAATACAAAATCATGCAGCTAGACATTACATACCCAATACTAAGATATAAAAATTATATGGAAAAAATGACTTGGCATATTATTGGGTCTGAAATTTGATTAGGATTCCTAAATAGAACATGAAACTTTTTGCTTAACACTAGATATGAATAAATATATTTCATCTCTGTTTATAGAATGTATTAACTTCACAGAGACTTTGCCAAATGGAAAGGAATGGAAATTTTTTCAGACATATAAATGTCCAGGTGCTCTCTTACAAGAGAGGATTAAATTTGTAAATAATATAACCAACAGCTGTGCATATACAGTATATAAATATGGGAAGCAAGGTATAAAGTGCAATTTAAGAAGCACTGCTATGTGTTAAGAGGAAAAAGACCTCAGAAATAGGCAAGTTGAAAGATGTCCTATTTGTCAGTCATAGGTAAAAAAAACACCTCTGTAAACTCATCTCTCAATATTAAATTGTCAAAATAATTACAAAATAATGTTCACTTACTGTGTCTTAAAATCTCATACAATGCATCAGTTTTGCCAAGTAGAAAATCAAATTGTTTCTCCCATATGTAGGTACATTTGATCCTTCTCTGCTATTCAGTAATGCTGAGGGCATTTAGCGGATTGCTGCCTCAGATTCACCAAACAAAAATTACCCCCCCCAAATCTTCAAAATGGATATCTAACATATTAAGAGGGTTATTTTAGAAGCTCTAGGCAGCTGACCCATACAACTCTTTCTCCTCAATAACTGATCCCTTGAGCTGTTAATCACTAGCTTCCACCCTGTTAAGTTCAATCTATTTGTACCTTCTTTTAATCTTTGTAAACCGCATAGAGCTTCACGGTCCTGCGGTATATAAACTTGTTATTATTATTATTATTGTTTTGGAAGTCTGAAAACTGGAATTTAGATGTCCATATTGTATGGATGTCCAAATGCAAATTTTACAAAGGTAGGATATAGATATCTTAATACTGTATTATATCCATATAGCAAGGGGTGCAATCTGGGCATGTTATGGGTGGGGCTAGGGAGGGCCCAAAGTACAGATGACCAGCTCTGATTACAGAAGGTAAAGGGATGACCAAGTCTTTAGAGGGATATTGCTATTTAGATGTTAATCAGGGTAGAATCAGATTGCTGGCATCAACATTTAAAAAGGAGATAGAGCAGTTTTTAAACTAGAAACTAAGGAAAGGCTGAGTCACTCAAAAGATCATGGTTCAAATCAAGGTATCACCACAAAAGGAAAGACAGGGCATCCTGATAGTGAGGTTGCAAGAGAGACCATAGTAGACCAGGTGTTCTTAAGTACAGAGCAGACTGATTTTAAAGACTGCAAATTATCCATGTCAACTGCTGAGCAAGTTGTAAATAGGAATAGCAAACATTGTTTGAAATGGCTGTATGCAAATGCCAGAAGCCTAAGAAACAAGATGGGTGAATTAGGGCCAAATTCTATAAACGGCATCCTGATTGTAGGAGGTGGTAGGTGTCCTACCACTTTCTAAGCAGCCAATCAGGACGCACATTTTCTAAAAAAATAAAAACAAAAAACAACCCAAAGTAGGCCGCCTACACTGTAGGCATCTGTCGGAGGTGCAGGGAGGCACCTAGGGACGCTTAAGCTCGCCCAAGACTGGGTGTGGGCTTGGTTTCACCCAGAAGTGGCCCTCCCTAGGCATCTCCCTAGGGCTGTGAAAGGCGCCTGAAATGCTGACCTACATTTCAAATAGACGTAGCCGCTAATCGCGGTTAGAAATCTCCCTGCCACAATCAGCTGAGGGCCATGGCAGGGATCCCCCAAACCTCACCACAAGCTGGCCAGCAGGAGGGAAGCTCACTCCCTCCCCCCACCACCCTAACTCACTCCTGCTGGCACCCCATCCAACATCCCTGGCAGGAGGGATGCCCATGCCCTCCTGCAGATATCCCCAAATTCCCCAACCCCCTGAAACCCACACTAAAGCCCACCCAGACCCCCCCCCCTACATTATTCAGCAAGGCCGGCCAGAGGGATGCCTATTCCATCTGGCTAGCATACCCACCTCTTCACTTTCTCGCACTAACAAAGACCTGTATCTGCCCTGATGACTGTATCTCAGCTGCTGCCCTGTGTCATGAAGGCTACCTTTTCTTTCCCACATGCCTCACCAGGTTGGTGAAAGAGGAGGCATGGAACTACTACTCTCACACTCTTTCAGATTTCAAACCCTTTTCCCACCACCATCTCTTCCTCCTTTGAAGTCCATTCCATCCGTCTTTTTGCTTTCCTACCTCTCCGAGTGGCAGTTGTCTACTGACTCCCAGATATGCCCCACTCTTCCTTCCTCACCGACTTTTGAATCTTGGCTGTCTTCCTTCCTCGAGCCCTCGTCCCCTTCTCTCATCCTTCATGACTTCAATGTCAATGACCCCTCCAACTCCTTCGCCTCTTAAGTTTCTTGCCCTAACATCCTCATACAATCTCCTGCTGTGTTCTACAACCCATACACACCAGAAAGGACACTGCCTAGACCTAATTCTTTCCTCCAACTGCTCAACCACCAAATTCTGCAATACCACCCTTTCCCTCTCTGACTATCACCTGTTAACATTCACTATTCATCACCCTATCCTCCAGATCCTGCCAATCACTGGCAACACATTCAGGAATGTTCAGGCTATTGACCCCAGTAATGCAATTCTCTAACTGGCACTTGTGATATGGATGCCAGTTAGAGAATCAAGGGGGGGGGGGGGGTTAGGCATCTGTCCGCTAGGACAGACATAATTCTATATAGGACGCCCATGTGCAATTCTCAAAAGCCACGTAGGCGGTTGCTGAGACAAAGTGTCCTATACAGAATCAGGCCCAATGTGTCTATTCTTGTTTAACCCTAGATCAATTTAAACCACGGTCTCCACCAAGTTGACATTTCTTCACTTGCACAGTACAGAAACATTTTAAAGCTTCAAAAGCAAGTTTCCTTTCTAAGAAGTGTTCAGTTATTGGGACTTAAATTTTTTACATATTTAAAGTGATCATATAGATTAATGCACTGTTAGGGGCCATTTTACTAAAGTGCACTGGAAACTTAACACAGGATTTTCCTGCTTGCTAAGCCTAGATTTAATGTGGCACAATATATGGCTTTTTTTTACCACTTTTCTTCAAGACATGTAATACCTGTAAAAGATTAATACAGGAACCCTTATTTCCTCCTGCATTAACTCCATGTTAGCCAGTTAACCAGCTAGTGCATTTCATTAGTGTGTGCTAATTCTGGTTTCTGGATTCATTACTGTGTACTAATTCTGGTTTCTGGATTAATATATTATGAAGAGCTGTGAACTAACTGTCTTTGATGTTTGTACATGTCTTGTTTGCTTTATTTTATGTATGCTACTATTTGTAAAGCCATCTAGGAATAGGCGGTTGAGAAATCTTTTAAATAAATGATGCTTCCATGCCCATTTTGTGCTCCCTCCCCAAAATATTTTTAAAAAGTAGCTAGTGTACAAGTTATCACACACTAACAGGCAAAATACCACAAAATGTATTTTGCTTTTACTCTAATTCAAGGATCCTCAACCCAGTCCTTAGAACACACTCAGCCAGTCAGAAACATAGAAACATGACGGCAGATAAAGGCCAAATGGCCCATCCAGTCTGCTCATATGCAACATCCACTATCTCCTCGTGTATACTATGGAGGCAGTGCATGAAGATTGATCTCATGTACTGTATATTCATTGTAGATATCTTGAAAACCAGACTGACTGGGTGGGTTCCAATGATTGGATTGAGAACTCTTGCCCTAAGCCAGTGGTTGGCAAACTCATTAGTCAAAAGAGCCAAAAATCAGCAGTACAACGATTAAGATTTCTTTTGAGAGCCAAATTTCTTTTGAAGAACCATGTTTTTAGGAGTCGGTTTAAACTAGCTACTAACATTAAATAAAAACAGATATCAAAATAATAATAATAATAATCTTATTTATTGACAAAAAAATATTTTTCTATCTTTTGTCATTTCTGCTTTAATCATCTTGACTTTACTTACTTCTTTCTAGCAGCATCTTTCCTCTCTCTTTCTTGCATGCAGCATCAGCACCTTCCATGTCTGCCCTCTCTCTCTCTGCCCCTGCCATCCACTGTCCGCCCTCTCCACGTTCCATATGGCATCTTCCTTCTTTCTATGCTCCTTCCATAAACTGTCTATCTTGTGCCCCTTCTCTCCTTTGTACATGATTCATTTCAGCTCTACCACCTCTCCATTTTTCACTGTCACAACCCCCTCCCCTATGCTCTGGCATCTCTCTCTTCTCCTTTCCTTCCCAACCCACGGTCTGGCATCTGTCTCCTTCCCTTCTCTAATATCTCTCTCCTTTCCTTTCATCTGTCTCTCCCCATCCATGCTCTGACATTACCTCCTTCATTTTCCCTTGATCTGGCATACCTTCCTCCTTCCCTCCATGCTCTGGCATTTCGGTAGCCAGAATGTTCCTTTTCAGAGGGGCCCCAACATGGAAGCTGTTCTCACAAACTGCTGGCGGCTGCCCTGAAGTTTTTTTCTCTGCTGCAACTTCCCGTTTCCGACAGGGCAGATTGGCGCAGAGGGAAAGCTTCGGGACAGCCACCAGCAGTTTGTGAGAACTGCTGCCATGTCGGGGCCCTTCTGAAAAGGAAAATTTAGGTTTTTAATAAAGAAGTTTGGAACACAGGGCCCCCTGAATCTGTGGGGCCCAGGGCAGCTGTCCTGTTTGATTTTCTGTTAAAAATAAAAATGTCCAACTGATGCCTTCTTTGAGCTGTGCTGGATCAGGGACAGAACTACTAATCTTCTTTTGTCTCACAATTTGACAGATCAGTTAGATGAAATATCCAATGTGCACCCAGAACCAGCCCCCATAACACACAAATCTTGCATAGATTTACACTATGTATCTATTCAGTACTCCTGGGGGAATTATGTGTATAGTATTAGAAAATTCTGAATACTTTATTTGTAATTGTGCAGAATTATAAGGGCTTCTCCCCTCAGGCATGAAATACCCTCCCCTAACCACCACAGCAGTTCTACCTTCTCTATTTCTCTCCTAGTTTGTTTCTCTTCACCTCTGTTTCTCTCCACTGAAACATTCTGTCCCCAGGTTTCTCTTCCTTCTGTAAGTGAATACTTCCTATTTTCTCCCCCTCTGCCACCCCTTTTCTGTTTATCTGTTTTGGTTTTTTTTTTTTACCTTCTTGCAGCTCTTTCTATCTTTTACAGTTTTCTCCCTCATCCCTCAGACTTCACTGTTCTCCAGCTCCTGAACTCTTCTCTCTGCTGCATCCCGCCTGTGCAGGGACAGGAAATTGTATCACAGAAAGTTGGATGTGGCAGAGAGAAGCATTCAGGAGCTGGCAGCAGGTGCCCTCAATCACTGACACTACCGGCAACAAATCTGAGGCTTGAAAGACCACCGGGGTGTGTGTGTGTGTGACTAGAGAGGAAGTGCCTGGAGGACAGGAAGACATCCACACTTCGAAGGGAGGTAGAATGCATTAATATACTGAGTGGACTTTCAGAGCATTCAGCTTGTTGTTTTAATATCCGGACAAACATAAATTCCCGTTAAAAAAAAAAAGCCCAGACACCTGGACAAATGGTAACCCTAATCCAGGGGTGTCCAACCTGCGGCCTGAGGGCTGCATGCGGCCCTGTGAAGTATTTTGTGCGGCCCGGTTGAGGGCGATGTAGTGTTTTCCTCTGCTGCTTCTGGGTGTTTACCATCTTTCCGGCTCCCTCCTCTGTCTTGATGCAGCGTTTGCGCGGCCCCAGAAACATTTTTTTTTTGCCAATGCAGCCCAGGGAAGCCAAAAGGTTGGACACCCCTGCCCTAATCCATCCACCTTTCTCCAGCTGCTCCCCATAGTGCACCCCACCCCCACAACTTATGGCTTACCCCATTCTATCTACCTTTTTCTAGTTCCCTCTGTCTCACTTATGGCACACAACTCCATCTCCAACTCCACAAACCATCCCATTCACCGTTCCCCGGCTCTTCACCTCAGCCAAGTCAAGAGCAGGAGGTTCTGCCCTGCCCTGCTGACTCTGAGAGCCAGCTCTACTTCAGCCCATCCGAGGGCTGCACAAGGCTAGCGTGACCCGGCCTCTCTTCAGCCCACTGCGGGCCGCCGAAAGCTTTTTCTCCCGCTCCAGCGCCTCCAAGGCAGAGGAAGGAGGAAGCTTCCTCCATCGTGTTCCTCCTTCCTCCACCCGACGCCATTCGAGCAGGAGGTTCTGCCCTGCCCTGCTGACTCTGAGAGCCAGCTCTACTTCAGCCCATATTTTACTATTCTTTTCTGTACCATATTTTACTACTGCCTGCTCCGTTTAGATGCTAAACTCTTCTCTGCTTTTGCTTTGTTCAACACCAAACTGTACCATATTTTACAATTGTCTTTGCTCCTGTTTAGATGCCAATCTTTTCTCTGTTTTTGCTTAGTTCAGTACCAAATTGTACCTTATTTTACCAGTGTCTTGCCCCTGTTTAGATGCTACACTTTTCTCCGTTTGCCTAGTTCAGCTCCAAACTGTACCCTCAGCCAAAAGGTTTCCTACCAGTCTCCCACTTTCTCGGTTGCCCCATTTCCCCTAGCACATCCTGGGCTACACACATACCTTAACTGTGCAATTTCTCCCTCGTTACCCACTTACTGACCCTAGTCTCTCCACTCCAGGCACCACATGGAAAGCGCCTAGACACCAATTGTCCCCTCTGATATAGCCCCCTTAGTTCTAAAAAAAAAAAAAAAAAAAAAAAAAAATAAGGCTCTCCCCTACTTGCCCCTGCTCTTAGCCAGCCCGACTTAAGTTTCCCCTGCTCCTTCCTCAACCAACTCTATCCCCTCTCGCTGCAGACTCTCTCACACCAAACACCCCACCATGAATCCATCCATCTGGATCCTTCTCCTCCTACTCTGCTCACCTCTCTATCCCTCCCTCTGTCTGAAACCTCCCTCCCCCAACCTACTCGACCCTGCAAACACCAATACCATCTGCCCCGGACTCAGAATCCCCACACTGATACGCACCAGAAACTCCCCTCCCAAGAAAACCCCCCGAAAAGTCAACCAAGATTCCCTGAAGCCCCTACCCCCTGCCAATCTTCCCAACACTGTCCCGGACTCCCTCACCCCAGTCCCGATACTTTATTGTAATGCCAGATCTGCGTGCAATAAGACCCAAATCCTGAAAGACCTTCTAGATGAGCTCAACCCTGGTTTCCTGTGCATCACAGAATCATGGATCGCCAAAGACGATCAATTCACACAAAACGAACTCCTCCCCCATGGCTACCAAGGCCTCTTCTCCTCCAGACCCAATCGAAAAGGTGGTGGTCTTGCACTCCTCTCCAAATCTTTCTTCGACGTCCAGCTCCTTGAGACGGGCACCCATGCTTCCCTAGAATATCTACTTGCCTCAGTAAATGACGAACTCCGTGCCCACCCATTGGGCATCCTGTTATTATACCGACCACCCATCCCTTGGACCAAATCTTCCAATCTCGTCTACGAGACTATAACATCTGCCTTCCTTAAATTCCAAAGACTTCTAATCGTTGGTGATATCAATCTCCACCTCGACGACACCAATAACATTGATACATCCGAATTCAACAACTTCCTTACCTCCCTAGGCTTTCCCTCACCCACCCCATCCCCAACCCACGAAAAAGGGCATACTCTAGACCTTACCTCTTTCATTGATCTTACCGCTTTCAAAACCTCAACCGATGACACTCGCTGGGAACAAGTCCCTTGGTCTGACCACTTCTTAGGGACTACCTGCCTCCCCATCTTCATGTCACATCTTCACTCCCCACCCCACTCCTCTCATTCCATAACCTTCCGCAAAAAAACCTTGAGCAATCTATTCTGGTCCAAATTCCTCAACAAACTCTCCTCAAACCCTAGACCTACAGACCCCGAATCACACTGGCATAACTGGACCGCCCTTTCCGAGTCCACCTACCACTCCCTTGCCCCATTAACCACCAAAACCATCTCCTACCCCCGAAAGGCCCCCTGGTACCTACCTCTCCACAGAGAATTGAAACAGAAATGTCGCGCTCTGGAGTGCAAATGGAAAAAATTTAAATCCCCCTCAGATAGACAGACCTGGAGAGCTAATATTAAATTTTACAATTCAACATTAAAAAAAGCCAGGAAAAACTTCTTCGGAGATAAGATTTCGAGATCCAACAACCAGACCAGTGCGCTGTTCAACATCTGGCGCTCACTAACTACAAAAAAAAATGACCTATCTTTGCTCCCACCATCTCTATCAGCCGATGCCCTTGCAAATTTCTTTAACGAAAAGGTTACCACCCTAAGATGCTCCTTCCCCTCCACAGTCTCCTATAATTCCTTGACCTCTATTGATCTCAACCCTACCTCACTTGTATCCACTCCCATTCCTGCCGACAGATCCTGGACCTCCTTCGAGCTTGTCTCCGAACCGCAAGTCTCCAAACTCTGCCTCAAATTAAAAACTTGTACCTGCTCGCTGGACCCTTTCCCCTCCTACTTATTCGAGAATATCCCTACACAGGCCATCGCTTCCCTCACTGAACTTATTAACTCTGCCCTAACATCGGGCCTTTTCTCCCCCGACATGGGACACATTTCATTGTCCCCTTTACTGAAAAAGGCCGACCTTGATCCCTCCATTCCATCAAATTACCGCCCTATAGCAAATATCCCTCTCCTAACCAAGCTATTAGAATCCATCATATCCACCCAACTCTCTTCCTACCTAGAAAGATTCTCTATCCTCCTACCCCACCAATTCGGCTTCAGACCCAACTTCAGCACCGAATCCCTCTTGGCCTCACTAATCTCTAAGGTGCAACAACTCCACTCATGTAACAAATCTGCTGTTCTTCTTCAATTCGACCTCTCCGCAGCCTTCGATGTCGTTCACCACGACATCCTAATCTTCCAACTCTCCGAAATAGGCATAAGCTCCACTGTCCTAGACTGGTTCTCGAAATTCCTACGCTTCCGCTCCTACACCGTTAATACAAACGGTACCTCATCCCCCCCCTGGAAGCCGAAATGTGGAGTCCCGCAAGGCTCACCCCTCTCCCCTATCCTTTTCAACATCTACATGTCCTCTCTGAAACTACTTCATCTATCCCCCCTAGAAACTCTCTACTCCTACGCTGACGACATCCTCATCCTCCTCGAGACCGACTCGAACCTCTCTAACCTCACTGAAAACATATCCTCTTGTATTACGAACCTCCAATCCTGGGCCCAATCTGTATAAATGAAACTAAATGAGTCCAAAACAAAACTACTTTGGCTTGGCCCTATTTCAGACCATTTACCCTCCTCCATTCCACTACCTTCCGGCCCCACTCTCCAGCTTGAGTTTTCAAGCAAAGTCCTAGGCATCGTCCTAGACTCCTCCCTCTCCTTCAGTGATCACCTCAACTCCCTGGTAAAAAAATGCTTCTTTAGCCTCCATATGTTGAGGAAAGTAAGATCCTGCTTTCACCATTCTCATTTCGCCATCCTCGTTCAATCCACCATCCTCTCCAGCCTGGACTACTGCAACTCCCTCTATATATGCCTAACTAAGAAAAACCTCCACAGACTTCAACTAATTCAGAACGCCGCGGCCAAGCTTATTTTCGCAAAAGGCAAGTTTGATCACGTCTCCCCTCTCCTCTCCAAGCTTCACTGGCTCCCAGTATACTCCAGAGTCCTCTACAAATGTGCCTGCTTATCCTTCAAGATTCTACATGGCATCCTACCCCCCGTTATCCCACTCCTTTGGAATTCCTCTAACCCATTCTCCTCTAGATCCTCCCAAAAACTGCAACTATCTTTCCCATCTACAAAAGGTATATCCCGCGCAGGAAAACTTGGAACATCCCTCCCTTTTAGAACCACAGAACTCTGGAACAACCTCTCATCCCCGCTCAGAAATGTTAGCTCCTTCCAATCCTTCCGTAAACACCTGAAAACTTGGCTCTTTTCAAAAATCTAATCACCCCTCGTTCTCTAGTACCCTGTTCCCTCCCTATCTTCTTATTCCCTCTCCTATATTCATCTTTGTAGTTCCTTTCCTCCTAACCTCTGTAAACCGTGCCGAGCTCTGCGCTTGCGGAGATGATGCGGTATACAAACCTAAGGTTTAGTTTAGTTTAGTTTAGCCCAAGGCACACAACTAATCCACTTTTTAACAGCCCTCTTCCATAGCACACACCTCATTCACCTTTCTCCATCCTTCAATGGCACACACTGTCCCATTCAACTTTCTGCAGTCACACTCCTCCTTTCCGATGGCATACTAAGAGGAGGAACTGCAGAACTGTACGTTGTGACAGGGACACCCAGCTAACACTCCCTCAGCCGGCTGGAGCCCTGTCCGGCCGAGTAGTTGGGTGTGTGACTTTAATTATGCGGCCTAAGATTCAGTGCCTATCATGCACACTGCTGGACCTGGCTTTACTTGGATAGGTTTCACAAACACCACACAGTCTTTAAAGGTGAAAAAATAAAGGTTTCAGCTTTTATTCTCAGGTTTGACTTAAAGCCACTTATTTTTAACTGGTCAGGAATACCATTCACTTGTCAGGATTACGGTACAGTTCATTTCCCCTCCATGAGGGTAGCAATTGCAGAGCTTGAAACAAAACTCCCAACTGAATATGGCAGCTCATTCAAAAACAATAATGTAGAACCAATGAATCAAAATAGTCCTTTTCTTCTGGGGAGCAGGAGAGCTTTGGCTTCTCTACCTCTCCCATCCCCCACACAAAAAAACCTCCAAAAGGCAAAAAACCTTTGCCTGCTCTCCCCAGCAGGGAAAAAGAAACCAAACTTTAATACTGGTTTAACCCAGAAAGCCAGGCTCTTGCTATTCCAAGGACTATTGGGCCTGGATGCCACTCGCCTGGACTGGGTAGGCTGAATCCCAGTTCTTTCAAAAAGCCCACCCACCCACCCAACTTTATGCAGGTTGTATTTTGCACATTACAGCCACTTCCCTGTTCTTCCTCAGGCAAAGTAAAATGGGGAAAATAGCCTTCTTAAACTTCTGGTCCTCTCTCTCATAAACACAGTCTCAAACATTAGAGAGGGAAAAAAAAACATTTAAAAAAACCAAGCTTCTCATAATGTCCCCAAACACTTGAAGCTTCTGGCTTTGCTTTATACAGTACCACGGCTCAGGTTTCAGTACAGGAAAAAAGAACCAAAGTTAGTAAACTTTCCCCATTTCAGCTTTAAAACTCTGACCTGCTTTACAAGCTGTGCTGCAGTCCATGGCCTCGGGCAATAGCGGTGTACAGGAGCCTTCTCCAAGTCCATTGGGCTTGCCTCCAGCATAGGCAACTCCCCTGCAGGAAAATCTCCACCACAACTGTTACCAGTATCCATCAGCCCACATGTCTCCTCCTCCTAGACTCCTCTGACCTGCTCCTCCCCAGCTCTCCTCTGGCTCAGCTTTGCTGGAGGATAAGGGCTCACATGTTTCAGGCCCCTCCCCCCTAATTGCTCTCAATGAGCACACCAGAGGCCTCCAGGCTTGAAGCCAAGGTACTTTTCTGTCTCCTCTTAAAGCAGTGGTCTCAAACTCGCGGCCCGGGGGCCACATGCGGCCCGCCAGGTACTATTTTGAGGCCCTCAGTATGTTTATCATAATCACAAAAGCAAAATAAAAGTTTCTTGATCCTATGTCTCTAGCTATAAATTACAATATTATTATTAGGACTTAGCCAAAAGGAAAGATTTATAAACTATAAATCTTGTAACCCATTCTGAGCTACTGGGAGGATGGGATAGAAATTGAATTAAATAAAATAAAGAGTTTTACCTCATGCAAAATTGTCATTTCTTTAATAAGACATTAACTATTTTTTTCTGAGGCCCTCCAAGTACCTATAAATCCAAAATGTGGCCCTGAAAAGAGTTTGAGTTTGAGACCACTGTCTTAAAGGGACATGCTTAAAAGGTGCAGCACAAGTCTGCTTAACTTTTCTAGGCTTCACTGCTCAAAGCTTGGGAAAAGACACAGGGATAAGACTACAAGGCTGCAGATCAATGTCAGGGGAGCACAGCGCGGTGTCCCTATCACAACATCTGCTGTTAATCATTTCTATGATGCTACTCAATGTACACGGTACTGTACACATTATATGCAGGTACTTTCTCTGTCCCTAGTGGGCTCACAATCTAAGGTATGTTTTGTACCTGGGGCAATAGTGACTTTCCCAGGGTCACAAGGAGCTGCAGTGGGAATTGAAACCACTTCCCCAGGTTCTTAAGCCACTGCACTAACCACTAGGCCTCACCTCCACTCCACATCAGATTGCTTTCTCTTGGATCTTTGTATAACTGAACAATTTAAAGGAACAGTTTGGACCAAGGAGACAGAGGAGTAGGAAGAGTAATAATTCCAATGTGCAGCCATGCACCACTTCTTGATTGCAGCAGGGAAAGAAGGAGAAAGTGAAGGAAACCAAACCTTGCATTCTGCCTGGGTGGGGAAATCTGCCAAATTTTGCAGATTTCCCTCAGTAATCTGCATGTTTTATGAAAATGATGAATGTAGGGAATGCCTACAAGAGAACTTTGTAAAAAGTATGTCTTAATTTTTTTTGACGCGTGTACTTTTTATGCAATTTTATAAAAAGCTTTTAATCTGTGTAAGACATGCTTTATATTCATGAAAATTCATTTGTTTAGATTTTGTGAACACTTTTTTTCAGTAGTACCTTTTAAAATATTTCCCTCCCATAATGTAGAGTTTCTAGGAGAGAGAAGTTTCTGGAAGTCTGTAATGAGATGCATATAGAAAATTATGGAGCTGTGTATAATCTGGAGTTGTGATATTTGTTGACAGCATGAACAGAATGTGTGAATATTACATTGAAAACAGCTAAGAAAGTAATTGCTGTGTGGTGGAAAGTAGAACCCTCCCCACCCCTTTGCTTATTTTCTAATTGAACTGCTAGTGGTGAAGGCTCAAGAAAGAACCTGTTGCATAGCCAGTGGTATTAGCAAGATTTGCTAGAGTGTCTTGGAGCCTGGTTTATTTGGTTATCGGTCTGTAGTAGGGTTCCTAAGCTTGGTCCTTATTCTAGAAAAATGTTTTCAAATTAGTATGATGTATGCCAACAGTGCAGTGAGTCGGAGAGACCCAGAGGGTTGGTTTTTGACTTTAGAAGGAATCATGAAAGTGGGGAAAGCCACTGCTGCTGAGAGAGAGGTGTTCCTCTATTCCTACTGACATAATTTGCTTTCAGGCCCTGAAGTAAAAGTGAAAACTGGAAAAATCTGACACATTTTTGCTG
The DNA here is from genome assembly GCF_902459505.1 of Geotrypetes seraphini. Taxonomy (NCBI): domain Eukaryota; kingdom Metazoa; phylum Chordata; class Amphibia; order Gymnophiona; family Dermophiidae; genus Geotrypetes; species Geotrypetes seraphini. The sequence continues at coordinate 37,403,823 of NC_047084.1, read as the reverse complement.
TACGCTTTCTTGGATAAATTTCTTCAGAGGTGGTAAATAAATGCATGAATGAATAAATGTGAAACAAAGCATGGAGTGGAGACATCTATTTTCTCCAGCATAGAGGTCCTTGAACTAACCTGTGGCAAAGGCTCTGTCCTTTGTGTGCCCTTGAGTGGATTTTTTTTCCATGCGCCAAGGCCATTTTTACTGCATTTTTTGTATTAATTGTCACATGTGGCCATTGAAAAAAAAAATTAACATGGGAGTGAAGGTGCCTCTTTGGATTAGGCCCTTCGTCAGTAGTGCAGAGACTTGAGCCAGAGACTGAAGAGATGTAAAAAGGCTTTTGGATCATCTTTTATTTTTTTGTCCATTGATACTTGGCTTTTGGAAGTCGATTTGGGGGCAAATTAATAATATTCTTCAATCCTCTATTCCTTTGACATATGAAGCAATAATTTTTGGAACGATTCTGCATGATAAACCCACTTTGGATAGAAATAATAGTCGCCTTTTCGTGATCTTATCAGGAATAGGGGTTCAAATGATCACATCTAATTGGAAAAATCATGATAGGATTAATTTTAGTTTTTGGTGGGCAACTGTATGTGCAACATATAAATATGAAAAGATTATGGCAGAGCGTTTAGGGTTCGTTAAATCTTTTAAGGGGATTTGGGGTCCATTAACTAATTTTGTCACATTATAATTAAAGTGATTCCTTTTTCTTTATGTTAGATTCCTTTGCACATCCAGGGTGGGTGGGTGGGGGGGGATGTATTATTTATTTAGAGGTATAAATTTCATAATATTCTATAATATTGATGAGTATAATATAATATCATTACTGTTATAGGTTAAGAAGGGATTTAAAATTTTTATTGTAATATTTCTGATGTTAATAGTGTATTTTCATATAGTTTTTTTTTTTTTCGATTTTTCAAATGTATACATTGTCAAGTTCAAAATATCAATAAAGAAATTAAAAAAAAACAAAACCAAAAAACAAGCATATATGCTGGACTTCTGGGCAGAACTGGCTGCATAAACAGAAGACCCCGAGAGTTTCGGACACAAAGGTTATATAGGGTCCTGGCCAGTCCAAACCGGTATAACCAGCTCTGGCCAAAAGGTAAGAGCAGAGAGAAAAACAAAACCATAAATCCATCCTATAGTCTATACATAAAAGCTAGCTAACAGCAGCATCCTGTTGCCCCCTGGCCGTGCCTGGCACCAAGGCAGATACATAGAACAGGCCTGCATGCATACGTGATTTCTCAGAGCAATAAAATGGAGTCACAGGTTGTTATTTGTACCAATTATAACCCACTGATCTAAGATGGAGTTTCTTCATCTACACCGTGACCCAGCTATATCAGCTAGCTAGGGATCCTTCAGGAGCACTTACCAGTACCTAATTTTTAGGCAGTAAGGGGACACATGGTAATTCTGTGTTAACCAGTTAGTGCATAGTAATATAACCATGCTATCTGATTAAGGCAGGCATGCCTACTCTCTGTCCCCTGACAAACCACCTAAAAAAAAAAATAAAAAAAGTTTTAAGCAGACAGTTAACACATGCCCATTTTGGAGTTAACGCAGGATACTTGAGTGCATCCTGTGACGTGTCATTTTAAGCTGCATGTTAGCACCTAATGTAGCTTAGTACTACTACTATAAGACTATATGGCCTATTTAATCTGCCTATCCATACCATCGACTATCACTTCCTCTAATTTACAAATTCCGTGTACTTGTTCCACGCTTTCTCAAATTTAAATACAATCTTAATCTCCACCAGCTCCACTCTTTCTGATTAAGGAGTCTACCTGGTCTTTCATAGTTAGGCTCTGATGTAGTGTTACACCCAATACCTTCATAGTAGACTGAATAGGATAACTAAGCTTGCTGATGCATAGTGGTGTTTTGGTATCTAGTGGGTGTGGCGAAGCTATGAAAAATTTTGTTTTTTCTGAATTAAGTTAACCTAAACTCAGAAATTTAAGGCCAAGCTAGAATAAAAAGTTGATTCTAATAGCCAAATGTATCCCTTTTAATGTGGTACACAGACAAATCTATTGGTTCAACAAAAATTTTAAATAAAAGGTGAGAAAGTTGAACGAATGCAAAATTCACAAGTTATTCCAGACTTCTGCACACCACTGTAGCATCGAAAAAACCCTCTGAGCAACACTTAAAGTTAGACATGGGGGCTCCTTTTACTAAGCCGCGGTAGCGTTTTTAGCACGTGCTGCAGATTAACCCCCACGCTACGCAGAAAATCTAATGCCAGCTCTATGGAGGTGTTAGCGTTTAGTGCATGCGGCATTGTAGCGTGCGCTAAGTACGCGCTAAAACCACTAGCGCAGCTTAGTAAAAGGAGCCCACAGTGTATAGGATAGCACTTATGTTTGTTAGTTAAAAGGTTTATTTACTAACCTTCACGTAGCACTTATGTCTGGGAACTGTGCCTAATTATAGGCTAGTCCATTTGAACTAGCTGAAATGTGATGCAAATCCTTACGCCTAATGGCTCCTTTTATCAAGCTGCGGGCCGGAATGGTAAATGTTCGATACTCACAGAATTCCTAAGAGCATCGAAGTACTTACCTCACCGGCCCATGCTAAAATCCTCTAGCGCAGCTTGATAAAAAGGGGGGGGGATAAGGTAGGTATAGATCCCCCTTATGCACATAAATGCAAGAAATACCCTGATCCACCCATGACACTCTCATTTTCGTGCCCCATTTTTTTGACCCATGCATAAAATTTAGGCCTGTATTCAACATCTAAATTTATTCACGTGGAGGGGCATAATCGAAAGGGACGTCTAAGTCCGTTTAAGTCCATCTCGCAAGTCGTCCAAAGTTAAAAAGATTTTCGAAAGATACGTCCAACTTTTTTTTACTTTCGAAAATCGTCTAATTATACGTCCTGCCGATCTGATCGTCCAAGCCGCTAAATTGTCCATCTTTATACCACATTTCCATCCAAGTCCAAAACGCCTAGAACAAGCCCTATTGGACGTGTGAGGGGTCTGTAAAGTGGTGGACTGCACACCCAGACATGCCACCTAAATAGTGGGGTACCTTACAGGGCACTGCTGTGAACTTCACAAAAAGGGTGCCATGGCTTCGCCTCACTACAGCTCCCTTATAGGTGATGGTGAGCCCCCCCCCAAACCACCTCCAGAATCCCCTAGACCCACTTATCTACCACCACAATAGCCCTTATGGCTGCAGGAGCCACTTATATGCCAGTAAAAAAGGGTTTTGGAAGTGTATAGGGGAGTACAAATGTTTAAGTATGAATGCAGTGATACAGGGACTTATGGGCACGGGGCCTCCTTTTCTCTATGGGTCCCTAACCCACCCCCAAGACGACTTAAGCTGCCTCTGGGCTGAACGACTAGGCTTTCCTATGCCAGGCGGCCAGGTGATGATGGTCTGGAGGCTGAAATTTAAAGTTGTGAATAAATTTTTTATGGGGTGGGGGGGGGGGGGTTGGTGACCACTGGGGTAGTGTGTGGGGGTCTGTGTTATGTGTTTGCAGTGCTTATCTGGTGAGTTTAGGTGGGTTTTTGTGACTTAGACCATGTTTTTCATGGTCTAAGTCACAACGTCCAAGTTCCGTCGATCCTGGGCTGTATAACTTTCGGTTATATATGCTGTATGATTAAGTCTAAGCCGGCCCACGTCCCGCTCAACTCCCGCCCTCGACATACTTCCCAAAACGCCCCGTTTAGCTTTGGACGTTGAGCGGCACTAAGAAGGCCGAGGTCGTTTTTAAATACGTCCAAAACCCATTTTTAGTATCAGCGCTTGGACGTTTTTGAGAAATGTTTGTCCAAGTGCTGACTTAGGCCGGTTTTTGGATGTTTTTCTCTTTCGATTATGAGCCCCATAACTTTTAATTACAACTAACTAGTACCAATAATGGCTTGTTAAGAACACAATTATTTGCATGAATTGACTTGTTCAGTTATATTGTGCACACAAATTGGATGCATGCCCAAATTTGCACAGTCAATTTTTAGCACTTTTTATAGAATTTGGGAGTCAGTGTTGCCTATGTGGAACTGTCAAAAGTTTTGCTTAAATCCATGGGCCAATTCAATAACAGGGTGCCTATATTTAGGCACTTCAATGACACATAGAGAGCACATATTCTATAATAGCATCTGGGTGCCAAGATTCCATTATAGAATGCTTGTGTAAATCCACATTGGTTTGCCTAAATTTAAGATGTGACTATTTACAGCAGGTGTAAATGGATATGCCTAAGTATACAATTTTATATGCTTAACTGATTGATAGTATTCTTTAAGTTATGTGCATAAGTTGGAGATATGTCCATGTCCCTCCCATTCTTTGCTCAGGTGTATGCTCCTTGCAGTTATGCATTTTAGAGTAGCATGTAGTGCACTTCTTATTTCTCTGCACTTATGTGTGCAAGGTGCATGTAACTACATGTGTCAGTTATAGAATTATCTTTTACTAGTCTTATAGCCCGTTACATTAACAGGTGCTAGAATATATGTTTGTGTGTCTCTCTTTATTTCTTTCTCTCTCTCTCTCCTTAGCTGCTTTCTTTCTTTCTGTCTTTCTTTTTCCTTGGCTGTCCATCACCACCCCTTGCCTGCTCCCCCTGTCCATTCTCCCTTCCTTTTACCTCCCCTGTGTCCACCACCACCCCTTCACAGGTCTCCTTATGCAGCAGCAGCCCTTCTCCCTTTGTTTTACCTCCCCCCTGTCCAACAGCACCTTCCTTCTCCCCCTGTCCAACATTAGGCCTCCGTTCCTTTTTCTTCACCCCCCCCCCGTCCATCAGCACCTCTTTCCTTCTCCCCCTGTCCAGCAGTAGGCGTCCCTTCCTTTTTCTCCCCCCTCCTCCTTCTTATCCCTATGATACACTTACCTTGCTCTGCCCCTGATCAGAGGCTCCCGACAGCCGCCCAGTTGCACCCATTGGAAAAGTTCCCTCTGCTGCATCCCGCACCTCTCCTGACGCGACTCCCGCTGTCTTTCTTTCTGTCTGTCTCTGTCCCTGGCCCCCTTTGTCTGTTTGTCTTTCTGTATATCTCCCTGCCCCTGTGTCTTTCTTCTTGTCTTTCTGTCTCCCTTCCTCCCTCTGTCTGTCTGTCCGAAGCAGCATTCCCTCCCCCTCCATTTCCCTCCCCCCACACCAGTTCCCTGTGCACCTGCCTCTGTGTCTTTCTGTCTCCCTTCCTCCCTCTGTCTGTCTGTGCAAAGCAGCATTCCCTTCCCCTTCCATTTCCCTCCCCCCACACCAGTTCCCTGTGCAGCAGCATTAGCGTTTCCTCTACCCCCTTTTCCTTCCCACAGTCGCGACTACAAACGCAGGCCCGAGTCCTTTGCCAGCCCCCCCCTTCCCTTCCCGCGGGCCCGACTACACATGGTGATTCAAGCAGCAGTCTTCACACGCTGCTTCGGGTTCTTCTACTGCCCTGATTTACTCTGGCACGTCCGGAGCAAATCAGGGCAGTAGAAGGGCCCGAAGCAGCGTGTGAAGACTGCTGCACACATCGCCAGTTGGGTCCCGGGCAGCGGAAAGTTGCTGGGCTCCTCGGTGGGGGCGCTGAGTGGCCGCGGTCCCTCTCCTCCCAGACCCTCCCCCCCCCCCGGAGGAACGGAGATCGAGTTGCCGTCATTTTGAAGATCGTTCTGCCCTGCTCCTTGCCTTAGTATATTTTTAAGTTGAAAGACACGGTGGCGGCGGCTCCTCTCAAGATCCCCGACTGCATTGGACTTCCGACGCAGCTTGGGATCCTGAGAGGAGCCGCTGCCTGGTCTTTCAACTTAAAAATATAGTAAGGCAAGGAGCAGGGCAGAGCGAAGAACATTGATTCCCATAAGATCATCCGCCTCGGGGGAGACAGACGACTTCAGGCAAGGAGCAGGGCAGATCAAAAAACAGCACGGGCCGACAGCCGTGTCCGACATCCGTCTCGGGGGAGGAGAGAGAGAGTGTTTCCGGCGCACTCCTATCTGAGATGCTGTACATCTCACGGAAAATGGACGCACACGATGGGACTGCGCATGCGCGGCCTAGCGTTTTATTATATTAGATGTATACCACATCTAGCTTCGTTCCTCAATCCAACTTTCTGGTCATCTAGTCAAAGAGACTAATGAGATTTATCTGACAACACCCATTTCTTGTAAAATCACCATGCCTCAGATCCTGCAATTCATTGAATTCCAGAGACTACTGATGCCCCAGATGAGAGACAGATCTGGCTGATGTTGTAGTGATATTTGACTACTACTCCAGAGTGTTATGATTTACTTTGTTAATGAATGATTTTTGGTATGAAGGAGTCTTTCCTATGTAATTTTGGGGTTCTTGTTCCTCAAAAGTAGATTTTATTTTATGTAAACTGCCTTGACTTGTATAGTAAATTAGACTGTACTGTATATTAGGTTCCAGAATACTGTGCAATCGCTGCCTGGCTGGCCTGGAACTTCCTCTCCGACATCAGAATTGACGTCCGGAAGAAGGCTTCTGGGAGGCAAGCAGCGGACTAGGGGGGGGGGATTGAATTGATGCTGGAGGGAGGTAAGGAGAGAGGCTGGCAAGCAGCAGTGGTGGACCCGGGGGGGGGGAGGGGGTTTGAATCAGGCACTGGAGGGAGGGAAGGAGGGAGGCTGGCTTCGGGGGAGGGACAAAGGCTGGAAGGCAGTGAGGGGGACATAGACAGGAGGCACTGAGGGCACTAAGGATATAGGAAGAGGCACTAAGGACATAAGAAGGAGGCACTGGGGGTACTAAGGACATGGGAAGGAGGCACTGGGGGCACTAAGGACATAGGAAGGAGGCACTGAGGGCACTTATAGGAAGGGGCACTAAGGACATAGGAAGGAGGCACTGAGGGCACTAGGGATATAGGAAGGAGCACTAAGGACATGGGAAGGAGCACTGGAGGCACTAAAGACATAGGAAGGGGCATTAAGGACATAGGAAGGAGGCACTGGGGGCACTAAGGACATGGGAAGGGGCACTATGGACATAGCAAGGAGGCACTGGGGCACTAAGGACATGGGAAGAGGCACTATGGACATAGGAAGGAGCACTGAGGGCACTAAGGCTATAGGAAGGGGCACTAAGGACATAGGAAGGAGGCACTGGGGGCACTAAGGACATAGGAAGGAGGCACAGAGGGCACTAGGGATATAGGAAGGAGCACTAAGGACATGGGAAGGAGTACTGGAGGCACTAAAGACATAGGAAGGGGCACTAAGGACATAGGAAGGAGGCACTGGGGGCACTAAGGACATGGGAAGGGGCATTATGGACATAGGAAGGAGGCACTGGGGGCAGTAAGGACATAGGAAGGAAGGAGGGAGGGAATAGAAGGGGACAATTGTTGGGCCTGAGTGCAGAAAGAAATGAAAGCAAGGATGCACAGTCAGATGGAAACGCAACCAGAGACTCATGAAATCACCAGACAGCAAAGGTAGAAAAAATGATTTTATTTTCAATTTAGTGATCAAAATGTGTCAGTTTTGAGAATTTATATCTGCTGTCTATATTTTGCACTATATTTGTCTATTTTTCTGTAGTTCCTGAGGTGACTTTGCATATTTAAAGTCATCTGCCTTGACATCTTTGAAAACCCCCCAAATATAAATGATAATTAACATTTTCTCTGTGTATAGTGTGCTTTGTGTTTGTTTGTTTTTTTAAATTTTATGGTTACCATTATGAATTAATAAGATATTATGTGTACATGAAAAATAAATGGAAGAAATTGGGGGTGATATTGGGGGCAGGGCTAGGGTTGGATTGGGGGCGGGACTGACAATTAATAGATGTCCCGTTTTGATGAAAAAATAAATGGTTACATTATGCATACAGCTTTCAAAATGAAGTTGACTAGAAGGCAAATTCATACTAACCTACTGTCAACATCAATAAATTTTGACCCATTACAGAGTACAGAGCTGGGGATGTTTCCCTTACAGCTTGTCATACAAAGCAAATATATATTTAAATTCTGGTGTTGCCTCAGTAACAACATCACAATATTCTTCCACTGCCAGATACTGTAAAGTAACACAAAATCCTGTAAATATGCTGCAGAACCTAAGAACAGCACATCTGCGATATTTTTAGTTGAGGCTTGTGGCAGTAATTATCATTAGGGGTAATGGGGAAGTAGAAATAGGGACCAGTTAATAGGGATTTTAAGTACCAGACTCTCTGTTCTCACTAGCTTGTAGGCACAGATAATAATAATAATAATAATAATAATAACTTTATTTTTTATACCGCAATACCACAAAACAGTTCAGAGCGGTTTACAGGATAAGAGACTGTACATTTACAGCGAAGTTACAGCTTAGTTATAGCGAAGTTACATCGAGGTTACAGCATATCGAAAAACAGTTCAGAGCGATTTATACAATGTAGGTGCAGAGAATTAGTTAACAATTATATGGTATAAACCAGTGACAATTACAAAATGATCCAATAATTGTTGCATGGGGGGAGGGGAAGGGTAGGGAGGGAGGCAAGGGATTATTAGTTTCGTCGGGGGGACGGGGGTTAGAGGAATTTATCAAAGAGGTATGTTTTTAGAGATTTCCTGAAGGATTGATAAGTTGGGGCAAGAGAGATGAGAGTGGACAGGCAGTCATTCCATTTGCCAGCTTGGAAAGAGAGGGTTTTGTCGAAGAATCTTTTGTGGATGCATCCTTTTGGGGAGGGGTAGGCAAACAGGTGTGCATTGCGTGTACGGTTAGAGCCTGGGAAGGTGAAGTGGCGTGAAAGATATATCGGGGCTGAGCCAGTTAGGGTTTTGAAGCAGAGGCAGGCAAATTTGAAGATGATCCTTGCTTCGAACGGTAGCCAGTGAAGTTTCCTGTAGAAAGGGCTGATGTGGTCTGATTTTTTGAGCCCGTAGATGAGGCGGACTGCGGTATTCTGAATAAGTCGTAGTCGTTTAATGGTTTTCTTGTAGGAGCCCAGATATATGATATTGCAGTAATCCAGGGAGTTTAGAATTAGGGATTGGACCAGCAATCTGAAGGTGGGAAAATCAAAGTAATGTTTGATGGAGCGGAGTTTCCACAGGGTGGAAAAACATTTTTTGACCTGGGTGTTAGTGTGTTCTTCTAAAGTGAGGCATCGGTCCAAGATGACTCCGAGGATTTTTATAGTAGGGTTGATTGGATATGTTAAGCCATTAAGATGCAGGGTGGTGGATGTTAGTTTGTGGTTGGGACTTGCAAGGAAGAACTTGGTTTTTTCTGGGTTTAGTTTCAGTTTGAAGCGAGTGGTCCAGTTTTCTACCATGGTGAGGACAGTTGAGATGAATTGTTCTGTCTCATGTGACAGTGAGGTGATGGGTATGATGATTGTAATGTCATCCGCGTAGATATAGGATTTCAGGTTACGGTTCGATAACATGTGTCCCAGTGATGCCATGTAGATATTGAATAGTGACGGGGATAGGGGGGAGCCCTGGGGGACTCCGCAGGGGTTGCTCCATGTGTGGGAGAAGGTTCCGTCATTATGGACTTGGTAGGTTCGGTTTTTTAGGAAGCCTGTGAGCCAGGTTAGTACTTGTCCGGCGATGCCTATGGAGTCGAGGCAGTTAATCAGAATGTCATGGTCTACTAGGTCGAAGGCACTGCTGAGGTCGAACTGTAGTAGCAGTGCGCTGTTTCCCAGTGAGAATAGTTGGAGGAGGTGATTGGTTAGTGAGGCTAGAACGGTTTCCGTACTGTAATTGGTGCGGAATCCAGACTGGGATTCGTGGAGGATGTTAAATTTCTCTAGGTATGATGTGAGGTAGTGATTGACCAGTCCTTCCATGATTTTTTGGAAGAGAGGAATATTGGCGATGGGTCTGTAGTTGGAGATTACGGAGGGAGATTCTTTGGGGTTTTTAATTATTGGAGATACGAGGATGTGTCCAAGTTCCAGTGGGAAGTGGCCGGTTGTCATGCACAAGATAGCTCTTAGATGGTGACAGGTCAAAAGCGCGCGACGACAAAGGCGCGCAGACAACCCAGTGCAGACAACTGAGCGCAAGGCGGAAGCGCGCCAAAGAAAAACAGTATTTTAAAGGGCTCCGACGGGGGGTGTGTGTGGGGGAACCCCCCCTACTTTACTTAACAGAGATCGCGCCGGCGTTGTGGGGGGTTTGGGGGGTTGTAACACCCACAAATCAATTACTGAAGAAGTGTGAAAACCAAATGGAAACACAAGCTCACTTCTTGAATCACATGTAACAATGCAATGATTTATTTTTATATATACCACGCCTCAGAGACCAAGTATACCAGCACACATTGGCTAAATACTTTGTTGGGTCTTGATATCTATCATTGGCAAGTGGTAAATTTAGATATTTTTATCCTTTTAATTTTCTTCTTAACTATTTTTTATTTTTTATTTGTGCTTTCTTAAGTTCTTCTCAAAAAATTTTTTAAACTAGATGTGAACATCTTATCCACCAAATACTATGAAAGATAGCTCTAAGATAGTGCATAATATTCAAAGACAGCACTTATCTGAAAAGCAGTTCACACTGTTTGTGATCCCAACGGGGCCACCGTTTCACCTGAAGTGGCTTCGTCAGGGGAACGTCGTGAACAGTGTGGAACCAGTGGGGGGTTTGGGGGGTTGTAACACCCCACATTATACTGAAAACTTCACTTTTTCCCTAAAAAAGAGGGAAAAAGTTAAGTTTCCAGTAAATGAGGGGGGTTACAACCCCCCAAAACGCCGGCGCGATCTCTATTAAGTAAAGTGTGTGTGTGTGTGTGTGGGGGGGGGGGTTCCCCACCCACACCCCCCATCGGAGCCTCTTAAAATACTGTTTTTCTTCGGCGCGCTTCCGTCTTGCACTCAGTTGTCTGCACTGGGTTGTCGGCGCTCGCTTTTGTCTATGAACCCTCTTAGATAAAGCATAGGATTGCTGTTTAATTTGTCAAATTTTGGTGACTCCTTCTGAAAGGTCACTTGGACACACAAAGTCAGAGGCGTGAAGAAAATACAAGTTTTATTCACAGCATGCCGGGACTCTAGTGCAGTTAATAGCCTGCCTACTAGAGTGTCAGAAACAGGAAATACACGGACTTTTATGCCCTTTTCGCAAACTAATATATGCAAAAACTACAATTTTCATTTGTTACTTCTATAACTTTCTACAATTATTATTGGTCCTAAGCCAGCACTTATGATAGGCTCAGGGATACAACTTATAGTCCTATAGGAAACTAGCTCATTTCTCTGCTTATCTAAATCTTACAGGTCTAAAGGCTACATGTACAGAAGGGCAGGGCACATCATGGCTCAAACTCTTATCTATTCAGCTTACAATGTGGTAGGGCAAGGACATACATTTTAGGCAGATGCAGTCAATAGATTAAACACTGTTTTCAGCTATGTAGACCAGAGCAATATTTTAAACAACAGTTAACTATTTCATGACCCTACATTCCCCCCTTTCAGGCTGGCGTACCTAAGGAGCCAAGCCTGACAAAATAAAGTTAGGGGTCAGGAAAGTCGGGGTTCCCAGTGGGTAAGGGACGATACTGGGAGAGGGCCAATGCAGCAGTGGAACGTTTGACAACAGAGTCCATAGTTCAGTGGAGCAGCTTTATGGCTATGGGGACCATACAGGGCAGGCAGCAAAGGAGCAGAGAAGACAGGGCGGCAACCAGCAAGATGATCTTCAATGCTGAACCAGAGGGCAACTAGGAGCTGAAGGTACCAGAGATCCAGTCTGCAGTAAGGTCACGCCAGGTCTGCTCAGGAACATGAGCCAGTTTGGTGATACGATCCACAACGTCCTCGATCATTTTACTCAAGTTCAAGGCAGCAGTTGGAGAGGTTGAATTTATCACAGGCACAGCAGCTAGTAAATAGTCCAAAGCTAGACGATTCTGATAAAAAGCAGTGCACATTTTAGCATTCGCTCTGCCAATGGTACTCAAAGCTCGGGAGGTCTCATTGGTTATCAGTTCAAGTACAGTTTATAGACAAATAATGCAGTTCAGCATATAGATTGGGGTCCGATAGCCCCAGGTGCCATCTTCGGCCCATGTGGCAGGTCCGTAAACAGCAATGATCCGTTCTGCAGGCCAGTCATCACCCCATTCACCTATTTTAAGGGAATTGGTGGAAGTAGACCGCTTTTGGCGACCTCTGGTGTTGAATACAGGGGCTCCCAGGTGTTCACCATCGGCCAGCGGTAACAGGAAGAAGCTGGAACGGATCATGCAAAGTACACATGTACCAGTCTAGTTAGCAGGCAACCAAGAGTAGGCAAACAGATCACAGAGCCAATATCAACTATCAGGAGCTGACCATAATTCAGTATCTGAAGGGCTGAAGACAGTGGGAAGCAACAATGGAGGTTCACAAGGCCCATCGTGAAGGTCGTGGATCTGACGTAAAAGTGAGGGTCTGTGAAGTCAGGTTTAACATGTCCAGCTGCATTGCCTCCCATAGCCACTGTTCTCCCATACCAGTCCCTCCTCATACAAAATAATTGCTAACATTAAGAGTCTGACCTATAGTTTCAGCAAACTATATAAACAGATTTCTAGTGATTACAGGATATTAGTATCTACTTTCATAATTTCATAAAACTGGGGAAACACCACAGAGTGATAGACAGGAGCACATGAGTGGGATACAATTCGGACATATACATCAGTACCTGAGTCTCACCTTTTACCATCAATATACAATGCCATGCAGTCTCTGGCCTTCTGGACTTGGACATTGGCATTCCAGTTATATGGGTCAGTGATAGTGAAAACCATGGGATTACAGTAGCCTGTAGTACACAAGGGGCCGGAGCTAGGACCTATAGTAAGGGAGGCAGACGGGGTATTCTTTCTCATAAAGGACAGGCTCCACCATTAGTGAAGGTTTCCTCATAGGGGCAGTTCTTAAAGGCATCAGGTTATACAGACATATATACTTAGCACATTTGGTATAATAACACTGTCAATCTAGGGAGCCATATAAAACTGTATTAGGGGTAGTACCATGACCTTGATAAACATCAAATAGCACACATGTATCACAATACAAAGACACCGGGCTAGTGGGGTCTACAATAAGAGTCTAGTTGATAAGTGGACCCTCAACATCATCAATGCAGATTTCCGCCCACTTTTAAACTTCATCACCAGTAGGTTGGAAACAGAAAATACCCTCAAATGTTTGACACTTTCTGTACTTAACTCCTTCATGCAAACAAACATCAGGCAAAGGGGCTGCACTTGTTAAGTACAATAGGAAAGAAATACAGAAGAAAGAAGCATAAGTAAGGGCAACACAAATATCAGATATATATATACTAACATAGGAAACTCATTTTTCTTTCAGGCACAACTTAGAAAACTTCAAACAGTTATACTCAAGACACTTGCTAAAGGCAGTGTGAACCACAGGCAGTCAATTAAACTCAAACACTTATAAAGAATTATATTCAGAACACCTGCTAAGTACAGTGGTAAATATTCAGAACTTTTGAGGTCTTAGAAAGCTTCAGCTGAAGATCCGTGTTGTAGTGGAACCAAGTTTCATGTCCGGACACCTTGACAACTGTAAGAGAAGAAATTAGGACAGTAAAAGGACCTATCCACCTAGGTTTCAGGGGGGTCTGACTTCCAAGTTTTAGCCATACTGTATTTACAGGGACATACCCATGGACTTGTGTAGCTATTGATAGTGGGGCCCTTTCCAGGACCCATTTGTGGAGCTCTTAAAGGGCTTTAGCTAAAGACTGGACCTGACTCTGGAGGATATCTGATCCCAGAGTAGCAAAGGAACCAGGATCTGGGTTCACAATGGGTGGTGGCCGGCCGGACATGAGCTCAAATGGGGCTTAGATGGGATGCATCTAATCTGAAAAAGAACAGAAGGCAGCAGGACAGGCCAGGACAGATTAGTTTCTTCAATTCATTTTGTGAGAAGGGTCTTAAGAGTTCTGTTTATTCTTTCGACCTGACCAGAGCTCTCAGGATAGTAAGCAGCATATAATTTCTATTCAATTTGGAGGGCCTGAGCAATTTGTTGGACAACATCGGCAATGAAAGCAGGGCCATTGTCACTGCCTATAAAAACAAGGAGATCAAGGCACGGAATTATTCAGGAGGTGTTTGGTTACGTCTCTGGCGCGTTCAGTGCAAGTAAGGAAGGCTTTGACCCATCTAGTCAGGGTGTCTGTGAAGACTAGGAAGTGACTGAGGGTACGGGAAATGGGCATGTGGGTAAAATCTACAGACAGAACCTGCATCGGATATGTTCCAATAGGTTGGTATCCAAGAGGTGGCAGTCATCTGATTGGGAATTTTATTCTAGAACCGACAACACACTGTCGGACCATATTCCGGACTAGCTGATCAAGGTGATTGATAAAGAAATGTCTCTTGAGAGTCAATTTTCATAGCGGGTTCTCCAGAGTGTGCCAGATCATGGCATCTTTTGACAATCATGAGGGCCAGGTGTTGAGGAATAACTATGAGGGTGTTGTGCTTGCGTTTGAAGTATCAGTGTGTGGGTCTGGATTGGCACTTGAATTGGCGCATTTTGTATCCACCCCCCTTTCAGGACAGACTGGCCCAAAATAATGCATGCCCAAGTCTGTTCCTGAGAAGCGTACTGGGGTGTAAGGGAATCCAGAAAAGGAATGATTGTATACAGAGGGGCCGAAAGAGGGGGCAGAGACTGGCAGCTCGGGCTGTGCGGTCGGCAAGGGCATTGCCACGAGAGACAAGGTCCATCACGCGTCTGTAAGCATTTCAGAGCATAACAGAAACACGTGAGGGTAGTTGTACGGCCTCAAGAAGGTCAAGAATGAGGGGAGCATGATGGATCAGGCGGCCGGAGGCTATAAAGAAACCTCGATGTTTCCAGATGGCCCTATGGGAATGCAAGTTAAGGAAAGCATATTTGGAGTCAGTATATATATATTGCAAGACTGAGAGGCAGAGTGGCGCAGGGCAAAAGTGAGGGCATACAGCTCAGCTTCTTGGGCAGAAGGGCCAGAAGGCAGGGGCCTGAGTCAGAAGTTTTTGGAGGCAGCGAAAAGACCGCTCCTGAAGTTGGGTCCAGACAAAAGGGGCTGAGTCAGCGCCTTTGGTGGAATCATACAGAGGACGAGCAATAGTAGAGAAATCAGGGATCCAGATGGGACAGTATCCTGCAATACTGAGAAAGGTGCTCAGAGCCTTGCAGTTATCAGGGACAGGGAGACTACAGACAGCCTGGACACGGGTGTAGGAAGGGACCTGGTACCCTGGGAGATTTGAAAGCCAAGGTAGGTGACACGAGGAAGGCATACTTGAAATCAATGTAAATATGGCCACAGGAAAATTTAAAAGGCAGACCCACTATCTGAAAGACTCAGATAAATAATAATAATAACAGTTTATATACCGCAATACCGTGAAGAGCTATGTGGTTTACAAAAGATTAGAGAAGGTACAAAATAATTGAACTTAAGATGTGTACTAACACATAAGAATTGTTCTCAATCCCTATTCTATATCAGGTTCCTACCCCAAAGAGCTGACTTATAAAATTAAGCTAAATGCAGTTCTGGATCCACCCACTAAGCAAGGTAGTCTGACACAAGCGCTCTCTAAAGCAGCAGTCCCTTCACTATCAGCTGACTGGCAAAAATATTTAATTCAATACAAAAGCATTCCTAAAAATTACATTGTTATACCTAAACTTACATTTTTTATATACAGAAATACAAAACAAAGATTGGAATATACAGTAAAACTTTGGATTGCAAATAACTTGGTTTGCAAGTGTTCTATAAGACAAGCAATGATTAAATTTTAACTTGCTATACCAGCAACGTCTTGCAATACACATACATACAGTATAGAAGCATCACATTTTCACAACTGAGCCAATAGGTCCTCTCTATATGACGCTGCAGAAATGCAGTGACTGTTCCAAACGAGCAAGGGCTTGCAATACAAGTATGTATATGTTTGTACACGAGTACCCTGAACTACAAGCATGCTTCTGGAACAAATTATGCTCCCAAACCAAGGTTTTACTGTACTCACAAGTTTAAACATTGTTCATTTTTATTTTTTTTTACAATCAACATGGGTCTCAGTAGAGACTTACTCCCCCTTCCTACAGAATTTCACAAAGGAGAGAGAGTTGCTTAAAGATCAAAGAGATCAAATTACAGATGTAGTCCTTTTCAGAACTTTTAAATTTAACTTCTAAATTTGGACAAAGAACTTCTTTTTAGCATGGAATATAAGTTCCAGAAATCATATTTTTCATTTATATGCATTTCTGAATATGCATATACATTTTATAACATAGCCAAAAACTTCAAATGCAAAACCACTTATCTGTTTCAGGAGAAACCACATTGGAAGTGCTACACACTTCATGGCCCTTATCAGCACAAAAGGAAAAGTACTCTCCTCTCATGCTGTGAACAACTGACAGTTTAAACTTCACTGATACTTTTGAACAGACAGAACTCATAAAGAACCCGGGATACTGCAGGACTTGGGAATCAGATGAAGGGAAGAATTTGGCAAGGTCTGAAGCAAGGGCAGTGCTGAATAGAGAGGGGCTAATTTTAAAGCCCTGGGGTAGACGGGTCCAGGTTACTTAGGAGGTTTGTCCAGTGGAAGGGTTTTCCCATTGGAATGCAAAAATTGGCTGACTGGAAGAGGAACTGACAGCAAACGAATGCATAAAAACCTGACGAGTTATGTCCTCTTCCAGGGAGCCAGAGGGGGGCCAGCCCACACCAAATATCGGCCATTCTAACTGGCACAGACAAATAAGGGTTGATTTGTTAAGTATAATCAAAGACAAATTCCTTTTTTAAAATTAGCTAACATATCAAGGGATCCCCACAGGTAGACAGACATCCCCCCATTGTGCAATGGAGGACAAAAACACTTCCCTGTATTCCTGGCCCCGCCCGTCTCCGGGCTAGGGAAACGCAGTACTAACAGGTCCACACTCGCTTCGTCCTCAAGGACGTCTCAGACACTCTCAAACACACAAAACACAACAGATTTCAGTTCAGTTACTCAACCAGAAAATAACAGTTCCTAGAATCCCTTTCCCACAACTTTTCAGCGACAGATCACGTGGCTTACTAGGCAGGAGACGAGAGACAGGATAGGGATGATCAATCCCCACTTACCAGATAGTGGCCACTCCAGGTACAGATACAGATACAGATTCTTGTACTTTAAACTGAGACTAGATAAGTCAGTTGAAGCGGTCCAACATCCTGAGGTCTGCCAACCCCCCAAAAGGAAGGCAGCCGGCTAAGCAGACATATCAGCCGTAGGACCAGAAACAAGTGACCAATCGAGTAACCAGTGGTCAAGAGACCTTCAAGTCCCTGTTCGGAAGCCAAATGAAAGGTCACTTGGACACACAAAGTCAGAGGCGTGAAGAAAATACAAGTTTTATTCACAGCATGCCGGGACTCTAGTGCAGTTAATAGCCTGCCTACTAGAGTGTCAGAAACAGGAAATACACGGACTTTTATGCCCTTTTCGCAAACTAATATATGCAAAAACTACAATTTTCATTTGTTACTTCTATAACTTTCTACAATTATTATTGGTCCTAAGCCAGCACTTATGATAGGCTCAGGGATACAACTTATAGTCCTATAGGAAACTAGCTCATTTCTCTGCTTATCTAAATCTTACAGGTCTAAAGGCTACATGTACAGAAGGGCAGGGCACATCATGGCTCAAACTCTTATCTATTCAGCTTACAATGTGGTAGGGCAAGGACATACATTTTAGGCAGATGCAGTCAATAGATTAAACACTGTTTTCAGCTATGTAGACCAGAGCAATATTTTAAACAACAGTTAACTATTTCATGACCCTACACTTCCACCTCTTGGTGACACACCAATGTGTCCCGATACACTGGTTGAGAAATCACTGGTAGAGACTTGCACCTTCTTTTTCTGCAGATGTCTTTTTTCTGACCTCAGTAGTGGAATTACCCTCATTGTAGAACTGAAGTTAAACTGTATTCATTGAATGAACTGTGAGTCTGTTAGTAATACTGATTTATATAGTTTAATATAAAGTCTCAGAAAAAAAGCAACAGCTCAACAGCTCTCTTTTCTAGATAGGACAGCTTTCCTTCAGAGCACAACTAACCACAATTCACAGTTGACCTCAGACCAAGGTGAATTTTAGCCTAGTTTCGAGTTTGATGAAAAAAATTAATTTCCCATTGAGCCATAGTGGAAATAAGTCTGACTTTTACTGGTGAATCTAGAAAAACCCAGGACTGAAAATTTTACTTCAGAAAGTTTGAAGTGGATCTGATGATCTACAGAGATCTGCCTCAGGTTCTTTCAAGATATAAATAAGGACGGTGGGGGGAGGGGGGGGGGTGTGTGTGAAACCAAGCAGACCTCGCTGAGAGATCAGTGCAGAAAGTCACATGGTAGAGCTGTGTGTGGCATCTAATGTGAGCTCAAAAATGTGCAATGCAGAAAGATATTTTTTGCTAATCTTATGCATGGAGAATTTGCACACTAATCAGGGAAGCCTGCGGGGCAGATGTGCACAACAGGGATAAAATAGTAAGCACAGCTTTTCGTGTGCATGTCTGAAGAAAACAAAAGTTGCCAGCACATAAATATTAGCCTCACAAACATTTCATGCACATAAAATTATTTCAAAGCTGATATTTGTGCAGAACAGCAGCTGCAGATCTGGTCTAACATTTTCATTTTTGTTTGAACATGCACACATTATTGCTATTACTTTCAGCTAATTTTTAAAGTTGCAAATGTTATTTTGTCTGGAAAGAAAAAAACTGAAACAAGACATTTTAATTTCTAAGCAACTCTTCAATGGCTGCCCTGAATCTGGTGAAAAATTTCTCACATTATGTGTGCGTTAGAAGCCACTGTTTCCTTCTGTGCATTGATATGGAATACATGATGGCTTCATTACCATTCATTTTAATGTAGTGCATGGTCATGTCTTCTGCACGATTGTCATTGGTGCTCAGCCTCTCTCTGCAATGCTTGGCCAATAACTTTCATGTACAACCTGTGGTAATAAAATTGAGGTCAGCATTATTTATGAGCAGGGGGAGGGGGTCTTAGTGCAATAATGTTTACACTTAAAATGAGTTAGATGCAAAAATTAATGTCTGCTATGTGCAAAACCTGCTCTATTAATTGTTGAGGACATTCCCAGCATGTTTTCATATAGCAGCGTGACCAACTATCCCGTATTTCCTGGAAACTCCCGTATATGAGCTAATTTGGGGGGATCTTCTCGGTCCCCATATTGACCTATTTCTCCCATATATTTCTAACAGTCCTGTCTTCCTGCTGCTGGTCTTGAGGGTAAAGTATAGCATAGTTTCCTCCCCTTCTTGCTGCTGGTTCTGCCATCCTGCAATCTCCTCCCTCTTGGGGGCTCTTGCAAGTGTTGCGTGAGCACGCCTCAGGGTCTCAGCGGCAGCTTCAACTGCTGAGCATGTGACAGAGCAATGAAATGAGGATGTGAAAGCCGCCAGCAAGTGGATGGAGACATAGAGCAGGAGGCATCCACACCCCACACTGCCATCTCTCCACTAATTCTGCTAGGCAGCCAAGGAGCCGTCCCAACCTGGGAGCTTCAGGGGAAAAGGAAAATGCTGTGGAAGACCAAGCTTGGGGGAAAGTATCTGTGTGTGTGTGTGCGTGCGTGCACATGCCTGGAGGTGAGCCTTTATTACTGCCGTTCAAAGTCGTTCAGCAATTACAGTCATAAAGAATGTGGAAAATAACAGAGGCAACAATTAGAGAATGACACGGTGACAAAATCCATCACCGTCCCCGTCCCCGCGGATAACCGTGGGAAATAATCCCATGTCATTTACTAGTGTCTATTTCAACCTCAGTCCTACACCAGCATTCTTCAAAGCAAAGCTTGCGGGTCAGTGGTTGTGTCCAATTATATTCTGATTCTTCCCTCTCTCCTTAAAGAATGACATGAAGATGGTTTCCCGCGGTTATCCGCGGGAACAGAAACGGTGATGAATTTTTTCACCATGTCATTTTTTAGCAGCAATATCATGTGAAGGAGATATTTCTTATGGGAAGGGATTGTGGTGCTTGTCAGGATAGAAAAGACAATGAGTGCTAAAAAGCACAAAAAAAGTTCTCAAGGAAAACCTTCTATTCTCATCAAGAAAGCTGAAACTGGGACAGATGGTCAACTTTCAGGATGACAGTGACCCAAAGCCAATAGCCAGAGCTGCAGGAGAGTAGTTTAAGAAATTAAAAGGTAAATTCCCTTGAGTAGTTTACTTAGAGCCTTGACCTCAACCCAATTGAAAATCTGTGGCATTAAGAAGAATGGTCTAATATTAGGACATCAAAGTGTGTAAAGTTGGAAACCTATCCTAACAAATTGCTGTAACTGCTATCAAAAGTTCTTTCACTAATTATTGACTTATATTGGTAGATTTTATATAATTGTTGCGTAAACAGATTTGCTTTTTGGATATATACATTGTCCCCTAATTAAACATATTTTTGCACCGGGAGGTAGAGAGTATGGGGTGTTGCATTCATTGAAAATGACGTTTTACCCACATATCAAGTCTTACTCAGACACATCAAAATGTGAAAATCATAAATGGGGGGTATAGGCTTTCTATAGCTAATGTAGTCCCTAAGCAATATAAATCTTATCCAAAGTGTTTGACTGAGCTATGTTGATAGCTTTAATCTTATTTAAATGAGACACCATGGAAGGATTCCAACCACTTATCTTTATCACCCTGTGAAGTAATTGGCAGATTTAAATTATTTGAATTCTGTTACGACCCAAGCAAATCAGTCTAAAAGAGTATATGCAGAGTTACAGAGAGTGTTGGCAGAAACTAGGAGGCAGAAGCAGAGTGGAACTCTAGAGTTACTGATTGTTCCAGTAGTTAAGTTATCCCAATATACTCCACTTCCATCCGGTTTCCTTTATCACACTAGAATCTAGGGTTCTCCACTGCACTGTGCAGTATGCAGCAGAACAGATCAAGGAGGAACACTTGCAGATTTTGTTTAACAGCAGTAATATAAGAGCAGTCCTAAAGTACAAGGCTTATTCATTTAGGAACTCAGTATTGCTTCTATAATTATGGCCCAGCCCTTGTTCTGCATTTAAGTCTGCCCCAGCTCTGTTCAGATAAGGGTTAATTCTATTGAGCGTGCCTAAAGCTAAGTGCCAAAATGCAGTGTTCAGGAAAGAGAAGAATAATGTCCAATGTGAACAGCAACAGCCAAATAAAGCAGGACATGTGGGAACAAAGGATTCTCTCACAATCTTTATTTGGAGGTCTTGACGTGGCCATGTTTCAGCCGGTCAGCCTTTTTCAGGACACTCCTGCCAGCCGGGTGAAGGAGTGTCCGGTCCCTGTGCCCCTCCTGAGGAAGCCAATCGTGAAACCCAGGTTGGGGGGGTTTAACAGCTTATGGCAGTTGCAATGTGTTAGTACTTTAAATATGTACCCGGAGCAGTGAAAGAGCAACAGCAGTGCCATCCTGCATTCAGATAAGTTATCTATCTTTTCCTTGTATGTTATTAGCAGGTGGCAGAGACAGTGAACTTGCTGTGATGGTCTCTATTATAACTGACCGTAATTTTTCACTAGAGTTTGGTTATGGGTCTGAGCGTTCACTTAGAAATCTAGCGTCACTGTGTGACTATAAAAGTATTTGGATGCTTATGTGGAAATAAGGTGATTATTTTTTGAATTCTTATACAGTTTTATCAACACAACTAATATACTACTTTTGCTAAAGCAAAAAAAGAAAATAAATAGAATTTTTTTCTACCTTTGTTGTCTGGTTTCTGCTTTCCTCATCTTCTCATTCAATTCCTTCCATCCACTGTCTTGTCTTCTCACTGCACCTTCCATTTGCTCTGTTACTGTGCCTCTCCCTTCATCCCCCACCCAATTGGTCTGGCACCCATCTTCTTCCCTCCGCTCCCCCATAGTCTGGCATCTCTGTCTTCTTCCTTTCCAGGTCCTTCTCCCCACTCTCTCTTCCCCATTCCCTTCAGCGTCTTCTTCCCACTCTGTCATCCCCTTCAGCGTCTTCTCCCCACTCTCTGTTCCCCATTTCACTTCAGCGTCTTCTTCCCACTCTCTGTTCCCCATTTCCCAGCGTCTTCTACCTACTCTCTTTTCCCCATTTCCCAGCATCTTCTCCCTACTCTGTCTTCCCCATTTCCCAGTGTCTTCTCCCTTCTCTCTCTTCATCATTTCCCAGCATCTTCTCCCCATTTCCTCCACCCCACCTTCCCCAGGTCCCTTCAGCGTCTGTTTTTCTCCACTCCATCTTTCTTCCCTTTCTCCCTCCCTGCCCCTTATCTTCACTGCAGGCAATTTCTAAATATGTTTCCTACCAGCAGCAACTTTCGGTTGCGTCAGAGATGACCTTTACGGCAGCCACACGTGATTTCATTATAATACTGGGAAACATGGAACTCTGTAGCTATGATCCTCACAAAGGAAATTATACTTCCTCTTTGTCATTTTACAACCACACTCAAAAAAGGTACTTCAAGCATTTTCCCTATCTGTCCCGGCAGGCTCACAGTCTATCTAATATACCTGGGGCAGTGGAGGATTAAGTGACTTGCCCAGGGTTTGAACCCGCAACCTCAGGGTGCTGAGACTGTAGCTCTAACCACTACATCACACACTCCTTATTTTGGTAGTATTGCTAGGATTGCTTTCCCATTTACCCACTTTTTAAATCTTGTCCAGAAATTATGCAAAGGTGTGACTTTGGGAATGTTTTCCAATATAAATTTGCAAAAGGGGATGGATAGGGTTCTTAGATTGTGTTGTATCATGAGAACAAAAAGAAAAATCTCCTTGAAAAAGCAGCTGTTTCAGGATATAACATTTTCTGTTTTATAAGATTGTGCTTACATTTCTTGGAAATTTACATCAAAGTTCTCACGTGGAGGGACAGATGGAGGAGGGGAAACCATATTGTTTACATCTTGAGCTGTCTAGCACCAAAGAGCTGGCTGAGGTCAATTCCTCCTCCTGCAAACAAAAATAAAAATCTCCTTGAAAAAGCAGCTGTTTCAGGATATAACATTTTCTGTTTTATAAGATTGTGCTTACATTTCTTGGAAATTTACATCTAAGTTCTCACGTGGAGGGACAGATGGAGGAGGGGAAACCATATTGTTTACATCTTGAGCTGTCTAGCACCAAAGAGCTGGCTGAGGTCAATTCCTCCTCCTGCAAACAAAAAGAAAAATCTCCTTGAAAAAGCAGCTGTTTCAGGATATAACATTTTCTGTTTTATAAGATTGTGCTTACATTTCTTGGAAATTTACATCTAAGTTCTCACGTGGAGGGACAGATGGAGGAGGGGAAACCATATTGTTTACATCTTGAGCTGTCTAGCACCAAAGAGCTGGCTGAGGTCAATTCCTCCTCCTGCAAACATAGCACCTTCTTCCTTGACTTTGCAAATGTAGTAAGAAAATAAATTTGTTTAGCACTGGGGAGCTCATTATTCTTGCTCGCTGTCTAAAGTTTGAATTTACACTAGAGTGGTTTGTGGTAACTGAGCAGATTTTCATAAACCTGCCAACCATGGGAATGTTGGTAAATGTCATTTCTCTGCATATTTACATCATTGAAGCTACTCGCAACTGGAAATATGCCCTCCATTCTATGTTAAGGATATGCAGTCACTGAAACATTTCATGTCCTTTTCCTAACAGGACCCCCTTCCCCCATTTCATTGTTGTACCATTTCTATTGTTTTTATATGTGTTATTTGCAATTGATGCCCGTTAAGATGCTTTACTGCAAACTCTTTGTACATACTGTGTTTTCCCCCAAATAAGCCCTAGTCCCAGGATTCGCCAGCAGCAACTGTAAAATCCGCCCCCGCCTTCCCCACCACGCAGCCAAACCCCTACTGACCTCCATCCTTCCCTCCCCGCCGACCATGAGTGAGCCCTTCCTTGATCCAAAGGAGCATCGGGCCGGCAGCACTCTAAACCACAGTTCTTCAACCGCCGGACCGCGGACCGGTGGTGGTCCGCAGAAAATTTCTGCCGGTCCGCGCAGGGCCGGCGAGATCAAGTCGGCAGTTAAATTTCCTGTCGACTGCGGTTCCTCCTGACTGCAGTTCCTGCTGACTAATGTTCCTCCCAGCCTCAGGCAATCAAGAAAGGCTGCCGACGTTGGGGCCTTCCCTCTGTGAGTCTCGCCTGTTCGGAAACAGGAAGTTGAAACAAAATAGGCGGGACTCAGAGAGTGAAGGTCCCGAAGTCGGCAGCCTGTTGATCGCCGCCCCTGCCGAGTTGCTGAAGAGGGCCGTGGGGAAGTTGCGATTAGAACGGAGAGAGCTGCAGATTCAGGTGCAGGTGGAGGGAGATGGTCAGCATGTGCGAGCAAGATCCCGGGGAGCCTTCACAGTGGCTGTCTCCCCTCCCACCAGCTCTCCTATTTGCCTGGGCAGTGATTTACCGGCAACTTCCTGCAGGCAAGTACTGAGAGCTGCTGGAAGGGGAGACAGCCACTGTAGGAGGCAGGGAAGCTGCTGGATAAAGGGAGAGCTGTTACTGGACTTGGAGAGAGTTAGAAGGAGAGATGCTGCTGGGAGGGGAGGAGGGAAAGGGATGGGAAGAGAGTTAATGTTGGATAGAGGGAGGAGGGAAGGGAGAAGAAGGAGAGATGCTGCTGGGAGGGGAGGAGGGAAAGGGATGGGAAGAGAGTTAATGTTGGATAGGGGGAGGAGGGAAGGGAGAAGAAGGAGAGATGCTGCTGGGAGGGGAGGAGGGAAAGGGATGGGAAGAGAGTTAATATTGGATAGAGGGAGGAAGGAAGGGAGAAGGAAAAAAAGGAAGGAGGGAAGGGAGAAAGAAAAAAGGAAGGAAACAGCTGGCAGGGAGATTATAGGAGGGGAAGGGGGTCAGGGTGGAATGGAGAGATCAGATGAGGGAAAGGGGAGAGAGAGGAATGAGAAAGTAGAGAGACATTGATGCTGGAAAGGGGGTCAGCAGAGAAATGAGAGAGGGATAAAGATGCTAGATCTGGTGTAGGAGTGATAAAAATGAAGAAGGCAGTGAAGCTGGAATGAATGATGTAAAAAGGAGAGAGGAGGAACAGGCTGGATGGACAGGGAAGAGGGACATAGAAAGTAGTCAGATACATATGGAAGGGGGAGAGGGCAGACATTGGATGGAACGGGCAGATGCTGGAAGGAAAAGAGTGAAAAGAAGATGAAAGCAGAAACCAGAGACAACAAAAGGTAGAAAAAAATAATTTTATTTCTATTTTGTCATTAGAATATATCAGATTTGAAATATATATCCTGCTAGGGACATAACTGGGGACTGCAGTATTCTGTTAGAATGATATTTCTATATAGCATTCTATAATAACTTGGCTTGTTCAGTTTTCTTGATAGTAGAGGGGATATATGTGAAGGGGAGCGGAGACAAGGATTTTGTTGGTCCGTGCTCTGTATATTTGTATTTATAAAATCACAATTGTTCAGAATATTGTTGCTTTTTATACTTTAATAAAATACATTCAATATAAAATCATAATTGCGGCTTGTGCAGATGGGATCAGATGGTTTGCGGGGACCGAGCTTGCGGAGATGGGGCGTAAAAGGGTTTTTAAATTTTAGTCCTAGTAGTTTGCCGGTCCACAAAATAATTCTTTTATTTCTGCCGGTCCACGGGTGTAAAAAGGTTAAAGAACACTGCTCTAAACAGGCTGGATGGCCTTGTCCGTTGGGGAATTCACTCTGCTGAGTTACTGATGACATCATTAGTAACGCGGCAGAGTGAATTCCCCGACGGACAAGGGCAAGGTCAGGGAATTCACTCTGCCGTGTTATGGATGACATCATCAGTGACACGGCAGAGTGAATTCCCCGATAGACAAGGCCAAGCAGCCTGTTTAGAGTGCTGCCGGTCCGACGCTGCTTTGGATCAAGGAAAATGCCGCACGCGCTAGCCGCTACTGCCTCCTCTTGAGCAGGTGGTAGTTTTTAGGCTAGTGCGCTCTAATCCGGTACGTGCGCTAAAAACACTAGCACACCTTTGTAAAAGGAGCCCTAAATATTTTCTGTATTGGAAGGCTTAAAGTCTAAGGGACCCTTTTACTCAGCTGTGTTAGGCGCTAACATGTGCCTGATGCAGTAAAAATGACCTAACATAAGATATGTTAAAGCATTCTGTGTTAGTTTTGCCTTCTGCATTCGATAACTGTGGAGCAATTATTTTTTTATTTTTTTTGATGGCCTGTTAGGTGGAGCATGGACATGAATATATTAATAAGCTAGCGTGGGTACATTACTGCCATGCTAACTAGTTAAGTCTGCCAGATTTTCTGGAACCAAAAACCAGATGTGGCACCACCCCAGCCCTGCCCCCACACAAACCTCTCTCTATCCTTGAGCTCGGGGCCACATCTAGAGGGCCTCGGGACATGCGCAGATGTGATGTAATGATGTCATGTTTGTGCACATGCGCTTGACATCATCATGTCATATCTGCTTATGTTTGGAGGCATTACAGACGCGGCCCAAGCTCGGCGCTCTTAAAAAACCCAGACAAACAGCTGTTTTTAAAAAAAATCCATCTGGATACCAGAGAGTCCTCCAAAAAGAGAACATGTTCAGATTTTTCCAGAGGTCTGGTAACCCTAAGCACAGGGAAAAGACTCGCATAAGGGTGTGCTAAGACCATTCTTAGCACAGCTTAGTAAAAGAATCCCTAATTTTGTACCTGAAGCAAAGGAGGGTTAAGTGATTTGGCCAAGATCACAAGGAACAGCAGACTTGAACCAGGATCTCCTAGTTGTCAGCCCGGTGATCTAATAACTCCCCTTTTCTTTTCATACAATACACATTCCCTATCATGTCAACTGACAAAACTCCAGTCTTCAAGGATCCTCAGACCACCACCGAGTAACGTAACCTCAAGTGGCTAAATCCTCATTGGTCCTGCTGAAGTTATGTGATATTTTTTACATATATGTTTTTATATTTTCAGAATTACAGGTACTTAGCTTTTAGTATCTATTCTCCATTGCCTCCGCCGCATTTTCAAGGTGGGGAGATACGTTGTGAGATTAGCACTTGCACATTTTGTACTGCCACTGCTGAGCCATTTTAAAATTGTGATTCAATTAGTATGGCCCCCTCTTTTCTTTTACCATGCCAGATATGGTGACTTTTTTTTCTTCTTTGAAAACTTATTTTGCCTTTAGAGAGGGACAAAATGTGGCACATTTGTGTAATCATTTTTCAATAAGCTATTTATGATCAGAAATCTTGAAAAAAATTAACTTTCCTTGTTCCTCAGTGTGAACTCTTCTTCCCCCTTTACAATTTAAAAATCTCTTCTAAGGTTATGTAGGGCCTTCCTGTACTGAATTGCCAGAATTAGCATGCACTAATAGCAGCAGCTTGAAAATTAGGGGGCAATTCTATAACTGGGTGCCTTGATTTTGGTGCTCTGAGAATGAATGGTGAGACCCTATTCTATAATGGCATCTGGGCACCTAGATTTCATTACATAATACTTGCATAACCTGGTATTGGTGTGGTTTACGTTGACTGCGGACTCTTAAATACAGCAGGGGTGTGTACCTTGCAGTATTCTGTAAGGTTATGTGTGCACACCCTCTTGCATTTTCATGCTATATGCAATGTATGTACACCATTACAGAATTAACACTTAAGTGTCCTGCTAATGCTTTCACGGCTAAGCGTAGACTTAGAACGCATAAGTGCTCATAATCTGTAAATTTAAGTGTGCATGGGGCAGTTGTAGAATTGTATCACCAAAATTATATACAGGATGAGAAAGAATATATATATTCATTTCAAAAAATACCCTTCTCAAATGTCATTTCAATTTTCTTAGTCCAAGTTATCCACTATGAATAGCTCATAAACTTAATTCCTTTTTGGTTACTATCTAAGGGGCTGAGCCTCAGATCCCCGTGTGTTTGTATGTTTCACAAGCACACTGCTGTGGTGAGCTTGTGAATCATAGAGCCATAACATTATACTGGACCACCACAGCCCTGATGCAGCGTAAGGGCGAAACGGACAGCTAGCTTAAAGTTGGGCAGGAGGGGAGCCAGTGAGGTTAATTCCCTTTCTAGTGTGCTTGTGAAACATACAACACACGGGGATCTGAGGCTCAGCCCCTTAGATCAGTGGTTCTCAACCCTGTCCTGGAGGACCACCAGCCAATCGGGTTTTCGGGATAGCCCTAATAAATATGCATGAGACAGATTTGCATATAATGGAGGTGACAGGCATGCAAATCTGCTCCATGCATATTCATTAGGGCTATCTCAAAAACCCGACTGGCTGAGGGTCCTCCAGGACTGGGTTGGGAACCACTGCTTTAGATAGTAACCAAAAAGGAATTGAGTTTATGAGCTAGTCATAGCAGTTGTAGAATTGCCCTTTTGGAGGATAATTGCCAATAAACCAAGACAACCTACCACATATCTTGACTTCAGGAAAGAACTAAAGACATAACATCCTCACCTCTTCCTCCCAACAATCATCACCCACTCTAAAAATGTAACTTCAAAACTTGATCTAACTCTTATTGTAAACAGCATAGATTCATTTGCAGAGAATTGTGGTATATAAGACACTGTATTGAATTGTATTGTATTGACATGTTACCTAGACATGTGCCTGCTTATCTTTATGAAACATCAGCACAAATTCTGCAGAAATTGTACTGTGGACATTTAGGCTTGCTTTGGAGCAAGAATAAATGTTTGCGTTTTATAAAATATATACATAAATCACAAGTCTACTTGCACTCTACTCAAGACATGCCATAACATGCTCTCACCTGAATCGGATAAAATAATTTGTTTTTGTCATCACTCATACTTTTATATGTGGGGTGATTTTGTATTTAGCATTTTATGCACTTATATTGTTGCATACAAAAAAATGCCTTTATAAAATTGTCCTCTTGCAAGTTTAATTCCTGTATTAACTAACAAACATGAAACGAGAATGGACTATGCCTTACACTGAGGGCTCCTTTTACAAAGCTGCGCTAGGGCCTTAACACGCGGAATAGCGCGCGCTAAATTGCCGCACACTCTAGCCGCTACTGACTCCTTTTGAGCAGGTGGTAGATTTATGGCTAGCGCGCGCTAATCCGGTGCGTGCGATAAAACCGCTAGGGCGGCTTTGTAAAAGGACTGTATCGTGCATTAAGTCTTAAGGAAGCAGATAATTCAGATCACTTCATGCTGTCTTTGTAGGTCATGTTATCTGCAACACAATTATATGCAATAAGCAAAGTGTCTCAGATTTAACTGTATGGGAAGATGTTGGGAACGTCCCCACCAGTTTAAGTTGGAGGTTTTCCAGTCAGGGCAGGATTAACCAATAGGCCAAGTAGGCACGTGCCTAGGGCCCAAAATGGTCAGGGGGGCCCGATGAAGGAGGGCATCAACATTGTTTTTTCCAAACGGCGATGGGCCCCTCCAGCATCGATCGGCAACGCGGGCCCCTCCCCGATCAGCAACGCGGGCCCCACCCCAATCAGCAATGCAGCCCCCCCCCATCGATGGAAAGTAAGACAAGCAAGGAACGCGGGTAAGAAAGGCAACGGGAACTGTAATTATGCAAGCGGTGCTGCTTGCCCAAAGCTTCCCTCTGACGCAGCTTCCTGTTTCCGACTGGGCGCATGGTGGGGTTGGGCGGGGCAGAGGGCCCAATGTACTTGTGTGCCTAGAGGCCCTCGATGAATTAATCCTGCCCTGTTTCCAGTTACAGCACATTAATTTTGGACATTCATATGAAGGTAGCTGTGTAATCTTAACATAGCTTAGTAAAACATGAGTTTTTAATTGTCTACTTCAGATTTTATTGCATATTTTTTTAAAAATGTAAATATCTGAAGCTTTTGAAGGTACCTTCAATTTAGTCACTTTCACCAAATTAGAATGTACGTGCATCCTGGGGCTCCTACGTCAAAGGTCATTAAAAAGCATCATCCTGACATATCAAATAAATGCAGGGTGAAGACCTAGAGGAAATTCAGGAAAGGGGGATATGATGTAGGCATTTAAATACTTCAGATATATCCATTGACAAACATGTTATTTTCAGTGATAGGAAAGTGTTAGGAGCAACATCAGAAAATACTTTTTCAAGGACAGGGTGGTGGATGCCTGGAATGTCCTCCTGATGAAGAAGGTCAGGATAAAAACAGTGCCTTAATTCAGAAAGAGAGGATCCCTTTATAGAAAAAGGATGGCATCCAAAGCAAAACTCAAATGACCTTCATACTTCAAAGAGGGCCTGGACACCTTGTTGGGCAGACTGGATATACAGAATTTTATCTGCCATCAAAGTGACTAAACTGAAGGGTACCTTCAAAAGCTTCAGATATTTATGATAGGAGGGATGTTGATTGGCACTATTTGTCTTGATCGTGTTTGGTTTTATGTACCCCTGCATAGGTGATAGGTGTGTTATAAGCAAATAAACAACAAATCTTTTTTTTAAATCTTTTACAGAAGGAATTGAGCCTTCCAAGAAGAGGAAGTTTGTAAGTAGCAAGAATTTCCTTTGATGGGATGATTGTGATGTGGTTTGGTTTGGACAGTTTTTTTTATACTTCTGATCAGTCCACGGAAAGATGGTATTTTCTGAACAAAAGGATTCAGTGTTAAATACAGCTGTTTGAAACTCATTAGTTACAGTTTTCACCATCCTTTAAACAAAGGACTAGATCAGGGGTGGGCAACCAGTAGCCCATCACTGAATTTTATGCAGCCCACGAAACTATGAGAAGTATACACAGAAAATGTTGTCAGTCAGAGTTTTGGCAATAGTAAATACTGCATTTCACAAATATTTTCAAAGGGCTAGATTCACAAAGCAAATCAATCGTGTACCGATCGGTTTACAACCCCTTTGCGACCAGATTTCCCTCGGCCCCATTCACTAACCTCTCCTGCAATCCATGCATACAAATGAGGAGAAACGCATGCAAAGTTGGCAGGGACGCGATTCACAGCACACATTTCACAATCCGACTGGCCGATCAACTCCAGAAACGACTGCTGGGGACCAGTCGCAGACCTTCTTTTCCCACTCTCCAGCGCTGCCCTGCTCTCTGTTGCCCCGATCTCGCTGTTTCAGGGGCTGCAAAAAGCCCTGGGGCCAGGGACACAACTTTAAAATTCCTCTTGCTGCCCAGGCTGATCTCTGCTGCCTTCCCTACAGTGTGAGCCCACGGGTTTAAAGTGGGGCTCCATGCCACAGTGCAGCCCCACTTTAAACCTGAGGGCTCACACTGCAGGGAAGGAGGCAGAGAGCAGGAGAGTCTGGGCAGCAAGAACAGGGCTTGGGGAGAGCAGGAGAGTTGGCGCGCATGACGATGGATGAGAACAATTCCAATGGGATTTGAGGGGGGGGGTGGAGTTGTAATTGGGAGATGCCATTTTGGAAGTTTAAGAACAGCAATTGGAACATATGTAAAGATGTCCTTGAGGAGATTTCTCACAGCGCACAAGGCTAAGGCTCAGTGGCGACTTCCAATCTCCCAGCCCGGAGGTCCAGCACATGTGCAGACCATCTACAGATGATCTGCGCATGCGCTGGGATCACTATCGAGTGATCCGAGCAGGCAGATGAGGGCGTTCCTCCGATCACCCCCATCTGCATATTGGGGTTTCGAGAATTCATCAGACCTGCCTGGATCAGGCCCGATTGGGCAGGTTCGTGAATCTAGCCCAAAGTAACACTCAGTTTTCCATCATTTTTAATTAAATGTTTACTTATCACAGCAAGTTCGTGAAGTTCTGTGCATTTCCTGTTCCAACGTTGCATAGTGTAATGTTGCAACCCACTAGGGGTAGCTTTGACATTCCTGCAGCCCTCTGTGTATAAAGGTTGCCTACCCCTGAACTGTGGGGTCAATATTCAAACACTATGTGCATTAAACACTGGCCGAAGAGTTTAAATCTATGATATGTATAAACAGAATGAGTGGTGCTAAATATACATAGAGATCACTGACCAATAACAGCAATAGTCAGCCACTATCCTTATAGTTTTGTGGTTTCATGCAGGAAAACTTTTATGTATGTTTTTATATTGGAATATGCTTAGGTTGTAAGCAGATTACAAATGGCATAAATAAATAAAATAAATCACATTGCAATACAAACAAATAGTGGCATAACGAGGGTAGGGGACACCTGGGGAGGTGGTGCCCCACACCCTCCTCTCCGCTTCCTGCTCCTTCCATCCCCTTCTGCGCTCCCCACGCCACACTCTTGCCCTTCCTTTCCACCCCCATTCCTCTTTAAATCTTCATCAGTGCGAGCAGCTTCTCCGTTCTGCTGCTGGCGTTGGCTTTCCCTCTGATGTCACTTCCTGGCCCCATGACCTGAAAGTGATTTCAGAGGGAGCCAGACCATCGTGAGTAGAAGACCAGAGTAGTTGCTCGCACAGGTAGTGGGGGCAGGGAAGGAAGGGCGCATACGTGGTGCAGGGGGGAAGGGGAGGTGCAGATGCCTCAACCAAGACAGTGCCTGGGGCAGTCCGCCTCCTCCCCCCACCTTTACTATGCCACTGTAGACAAAATTAGGTGGAATGCCCATGCTCCACCCCAGCACTATCCCCAGATATCAGCTTTGGTACTATCCAGTTAGACCAGCTTAAATTTCATGGATAGGGCAGATCTCTGCAGTGACTGCCCACTATCTCCTGGATTCTGTATATGGTGCTTAAAACTACATGCATATATTTGGGCTTGCCCCCAATTTCCACATGCAATTTAACATGCAATTCCACATGCAATTTCCAATTTAACTGATAAACGAGCCAATTAGCACCAATAATTGGTCATTAACAATTAATTATTGCCTTTAATTGGAAACAATTTGGATTTATGTGTGCTTCTTGCTAAGCGCTAGTCTATAAAGATGTGCGTGTGAATCTTTTAGCATGTAACTTGAAAAGGAGTTGTGGCCATGGGAAGAGCATGGGTATGTCAAGGGCATTCACTAAAAATGCATGTAATATTATAGAACTCAGGGGGACCTGCATCTAATATACACATGAGGATTTACACCAGGTTTCAGTTGGTGTAAATTCTTTCACCAAGCGTCACGAGTGGATCCTGATGCTACATGCTATTCTATAAACAGTGCCCATCTTAGAGCGCCATTTATAGAATAGCACTCGGCGCTATTTTTTTCAGTGTCCAAATCTGGGCACTGAATCTGGTCCTAAATGGATAAATGCTTTTGAATGTCGGGTCCTATGAGCCCCTTTTACAAAGCTGCAGTAGCGAGTCCTGGTGTGGCAGATGCAATATGGCCCATAGGAACTGAATGGGCTGCACCACATTTGCCACGTGGGAATTGCTACTGTGGCTTTGTAAAAGGAGCCCTGTATTTCTACTTCAGGATATTAATAAAGGGATTTTTTTCTAGTTGAATTTGAAATCTTATTATGTTTCTGAGTTTCATCTTTTAAGATATATTATAGACAAAGTCAAAAATAAACGACCTAAACATGCAGTACATAAAGACTGTATTCCACCTTGCAATGGCACTAGTAAGTCCAATACACTAAAAAATAAGTTACTGTAAGTGTCTATCTATAAAACGAGACGTATATTTGATTATATTTCCTATTGGACTTCTGCATAGCCCCTTTAGGATCCCCAATTTTTCAGAGGCAAAAATCAATGAGCTAATTGCAGAGCAACAAAGCTGAATATGGTTTTATTTTTCTATTTTTCCACAACTCAGCCGGAATGAACTGACTTCTGCCATTGCAGAGTAGCATAGGGGGTCTACCATTAGAATAGCTTGGTTGTATAGATTGCAATAATAAGGAATTCTAGGATTAGCTATAGTAATCAGAAGCAAGGACAGTTCATGGGGAAAAAATGGCACTCCAGTTAAGTGTTGCTTTCAGTGGCCCCTTTCTTATGGGTTTCTTGACTCAGAAGTGTGGCTTTGAAGTCCTGGCAGTCACCCTTCTTGCCTGCTCCTTGTGAAGGCTCTGCCAAAGACTTGTATCATTAGTATAGAGCTAAATATGGAACCTATCCAGATGACAATCTCCTCTGGAAGGGAAAAGTTCAGTTGAGTTGGATCTTCTGCTAATTATGTTTTCTTTTTTATCAAGCTGTTATACTGCTACACATTTTTAGTGCATTTTATTTACCACTGTCATGTTATTTGCACTGGGTCCTATTTGGTTTAACACATGTTAACTTATGTCCGTTTGATGAATAGACCACTGTATGTATTTGACTATAAAATCCCTCTTGCATGGTTGATCTACACGTAATTCAGTCTCAAGCTGCAAATATATTGTTTGCATACACAAAAAAGTAAGAAATTGAAGCGTGTTCCATGTGATCTTGTATGTCTGACTGTGCATTCTATCCAGAGCAGCAGGTGGACCTTAACTTGGAGTTAATTTATTTTAATGTATGGATTTACAGAATCCTGACAATTAATTACATTGCATCAAAAATTGTAGTCCAGCCACATAAAATTTGTGCTTTTCATTAAGTTGTCCAGTTTCTGACTTTATTGAGAGGATATCAATAATCATTTCAGAATATCTTTTTCCTAGTTGTCTGTTTTCCCCAAGAAAGTCATAAAAGAGGTTATGCGGTTGCTCTAAAGAAATCCATAACAATATATATGTAAATGTCCTACTATATGTGTGTATGTAGTTTAAATTGGGCTTTCACTGACTAATATATGGCATGATAACAACCCATTTTAAGGCACTTATGTTGAGACTTGTGTGCAATATAAGAATGGAACATGGAACTCTACAGCTACTCAAATCATGTCATCCACACTAGAAACCATGGAGCTTGGGTCAGAGTCCAATAACTAACACATTCCCCCCTTCTTCCCCAAAGAGAAGAAATGTATGATGGGAAAAGTCAGATCAGTTAGTGAGAGATGGCTTTTCATAGTTTGTTTTCCATCAAATTTATCTGTCAGAAGGAAATGCAAGCCACAAATTAGAACCTAGAGCTGCTGTAAGAGCACATGTGATCTGCTTTCTGATGAGTGGAGCACTGATGTACTTCACTTGTGGTATTAATAAAGGGATAGGTAGGGAAGTATTTTGAAAATAATTTGGCCTGTAATTATGGTATCTCTTTGCAAAGAATCTACCCAAAGTTTTTGTGAAGTATTTAGAACTGTTGGGGCTTTTTTTAATTTTTGTTCTCCACTCCCCAGACATGTGAAGGACAATTCTATAACTGGGGGTCAGCAGATAACATGCCACTTAATATGCATAACCATGAAACTGCTAGCATTGTGTACATTTACTTGTTCTAGTGGCAGCAGGATGACCAAGGACTAATCTGTAACAATGTTATAAATGGCATAGCATGTAAATTCAAGAGGGACGTTTACATGGGAGGGGCATGGGAGGAGCTGCCACTTATGAATTTAATTTACAGAATACTATTATCTAGTGCATTCCTGTTGCATTATGAGACAGCAGTTATGCCAGGCCTCGGGGAATCTAAATGGAGGTGGCCCTCTTCAGAATTATACCAATGTTCTTTTGGATAAAGACATTTAGAGGCCCTTTTACAAAGCTGCACTAGTAAAATGGCTTTGCATGCCAAGCCCATTTCTAGTGCATGCATTAAAAAAAGGCTTTTTTTCATTTTCTTGAAAGTAGTGGCCATGAGCTAATTTTTGCATTAGCATGCAGCCATTTAAAAGACTATGTGAGCATTTTTGCCCCAATTCTATAGCTATATATGCTGAGGAATGTGATACAATAGGGCCTATCAATGTCTGGTTAGGTACCATTTATGGAATTGCACCTAGCAGTGCCTAAAGTGGATTTAGGTGTCCCCTATTTATGCCAAGGTTTTCTTGGCCTAAATACCAGCACTCAACTCCATTTTAGGTGCCTACATGCAAAGCACATCCAAGATCCCTAACCATGCCCACTTTCTAGTAGGTGTTACGAGCTAGGCGCCTACCACTCTTCACTCTAAGCTGAGTGAGAGTCCTCCAACTGCATTGCTGCCAGTTAGGGGGTGGTGCTTCAATCATGTTTTCACTCATTAGGGACAGGCAGGTTCCCTGGAGTCCTGCAGAGCTGCCTGTTCCTCACTATTAAAAATGTGATAATGAAATTGCCCTTCTCACTGGCAAGACTGTAGATGGAGGACTCCTACTCAGCTTAGAGGAAACAGTGGTAATTATCGAAAAGCATTAGGCACCTACCACCCAATTAATTTTAATTTAAGCTAGCAGTCCGCTCCCCTGGCAGCCCTTAAGTCAAAGACCAATGCCCTAACTGAGACTAGCCATACCTGCGTACATTCTGGTTCAGCAGGAACTTGTCTAACTTTGTCTTGAAGTTTTCCTCTATAACAGCCTATGGAAGAGCGTTCCAGTTTTCCACTACTCTCTGGGTGAAGAACTTCCTTACATTTGTACGGAATCTATCCTCTTTTAATTTTAGCTTGGAGAGGGTGAACAACCTGTCTTTATCTACTAAGTCTATTCCCTTCATTATCTTGAATGTTTCGATCATGTCCCCTCTCAGTCTCCTCTTTTCAAGGGAGAAGAGGCCCAGTTTCCCAATTGCTTGCTATTGGTGCCATTTAAGCTTTTTAAATTAGTTAGGTACCTAGATCGGGTAGATGTGCTGATCTAGGCACCTACTTTAGTCATCTTTTATAGAATCAGGGGACCCAGATGCTCATTGTTAACCATATGCTAACCCGTTAGTATGCAGCAGTATAAGAATGCTAACTGGTTAGTGCAAGAATGCCCAGTTTTTTTATACAGTTAGTGCGTGCAGACAGCAAAACTAACACAGGACTCCTTAGCATGTCCTGCATTGACCATAAATGTTTCATTAGGCACAGATTAGCACCAGTGCAGCTTAGTGAAAGGGCCTCTTAATGAAGGAAATACAAGTGGAGAGAAGCATTCTTGCACAGTTGCTGTCAGGTTCTATCTGAACATTGCTTGTAGGAATGCAAATAATAAGTCTAGGTACGCAGGGATGCTGAAAAATTCTCTGCTGACTTCCAAAATTCTGAGTGTTATTTTATTTTGCAAAGTGCCAATGTGCAGAATCGTATTGTTATGTTTTGACATTGTTTCAGATCATTGATTGAACCATGTCAACGAAATGTATGGAATTTTCAAGTGTGGATTATAAAGAATGACACTTTTAAAGTGTTCAAGGCTTGTGCAAATGAGGACGAAGCTTGCAGGGATGGGGCGGGGACAAGGATGGAGATAGATCCCGTGGAGACAAGCATGTCATTTTCTAGTGTGAAACTCTGAGCCATCATGAAGATCCTATTCCTGCAGAAGAAAACTCCAAAGGAAATCCATAAATGCATGATGCAAACATTGAGTGACAAATGCTCATCATACTCCAAAGTGAAGAAGTGGTGTGCAGACTTTAAATATGGAGATTTCAAGACAGAAGATGCAGCAAGGTTTGAGAGACCTCAAAGAGTGTCAACTCTGAAATTGTTGAACATGACCATGACCTGATTTTGGTAGTTTGGAGAATACCAACTAAAACAATTGCTGAGAGACTACAGATATCCAGGAAACATGTTAGGTGTGTAATCCACGAGCAGTTGGGCATGCAGAAGCTGTCAGCCAAGTGTGTGTCCAAATGTTTGAATGCTGATGAGAAACGATGTCAAGTGGACACTTCCAAGTTGATTTTGCAGCATTTTCAGCGAGCTGGTGCCAATCTTTTGTAACGACTAGTTACTGTTGATGAAACATGATTACACCACTATAATGTTGAGACAAAACAACAGTCCATACAATGGCAGCACTCAGGTTCGCCAAGGGAATTTAAGACCCAAAGGTCATCAGGGAAGGTCTTGGCCGCAGTGTTTTGGGATCAGGAATTATTGTAATGACTGACTGTCTTCTAAGGGGCCAAACAGTTAATGCAAAATACTACTTGCTATGCCAATTAGAGGTATTGAAAGAAAAAAAAAAAAAGAAAAGGGAAACTGCAGAAAGGAGTTTTCTTTTTCCAAGACAATGTAATAAGAACATAAGCATTGCCTCTGCCGGATCAGACCAGGGGTCCATCGTGTCCAGCAGTCCGCTCCCACGGCGGCCCCCCAGGTCCATGACCTGTAAGTGGTCCGTTACCTAAATTGTTTATTCCCTAGTCATTTAGTACCTGTATAGTTACCCTCTATCTGTACCCTTCAATCCCCTTCTCCTTCAGGAAGTCATCCAATCCCTTTTTGAAGCCCAATATTGTACTATCACCCCTTCTGGGAGCGCATTCCAGGTGTCCATCACCATCTGAGTGAAGAACTTCCTAGCATTTGTTTTGACTCTGTCTCCTTTCAATTTTTCTGAATGCCCTCTTGTTCTTGTTGGCCCGGTTAGTCTGAAGAATCTGTCCTTCTCCACCTTTCATGATTTTATAAGTCTCTATCATGTCCCCTCTAAGTCTCCGCTTTTCCAGGGTAAAGAGCCCCAGCTTCTCCAACCTTTCAGCAACCTTCCAGCTCTTCTCTGGACCCTCTCGAGTACCTCTTTCCAAACCTTAAAAAGAGTTTGAAAGGGCAACAATTTTCAAGTGATTCAGAGGTGATTGCAGCAGCGGCAAAGCAGTATTTCAGTGACCAGACATCAGAGTATTTTTTTGAAGGGATACAGGAACTTCAGACAAGATGTGCCAAGTGTGTTGAACTTAAGAGTGAATATGTGGAATAACTTGAACGTTTCATGGCTCCACCTCATTCCCTTCTTGGTTGGGCTGAGAACTTTTCAGTACCCCCTCGTAATTCACTAACATTTGAAACTGAAAATATTTTGCTTAATTATGGTAGTTATTATTGTAAATTACACTGAGGGGCTTCTTTGCCAAACAATAAAAACCCACCATAAAATGACCCCAAATACGAGAAGCAAGGACAGCCAGGCATTTGCATTAGCATTTTAAGTAGTGGGCTATATGATGTGCTCACAAAGCAAATAATAATTTCAGGATGCATTGAAGATGTTTGTTGCATATTTTAGTTTTATATTCATGGAATATATTTTTGACAATTTGCAAAATTGTGTTCACAAAGATGCTAATGACCAGGCTATGTACTGAGAGCTGAACCAGAGTTTGGGTATATTTTTCTGGATTTTTGTGGTTATTTTAAAATGTTGCATGTTAATGTTTGTTATATCTTTTTGTTTTTTTAACTTAAAATTTGATCTATGGTTTGGGGGTCAATGTCCCCTTTTTGTAACTGGTTTTCTACTTTAATTATGCTTCTGCTGTATCAATTCTTTCCTTAGCTACACTATATATAATTTAATGCAAAATCTATTAAAGGCTATACTTTTCACTGGTTAAAATCCTGGCTGAGGTAAATAGTAGAAGCTGAAAGCTGCTGGGTAGTCCAGATGAAATTAATTGGTGATCTTAATTCCCATCACCAAAACCAAGTGTATTTCTTATTAATTAGCTCTGTTCTTTGCAGTCTCAGCAGAAATGTAAAAAATCTGAATAAAACTAGAGACTGAATTATCATTGATAGAGGGGATCCGTGCCCAGAATGCTTGTAGGTCCAGTAGAATAGTACAATAGGAAAATGGTCCATCGCGATTGACCAGTAGATTGCAAAAGTTGCCTTTGCGATCTTGTTCTTCCTGCATCCCCGAGCCCGGCCAGGCGCGTAGAAGCGCCGGACCCACAAGCCTTCATCTCTGATGTCAATTCTGATGTCGGAGAGGAAGTTCTGGGCCAGTCAGAATTGACATTGGAGGTGAAGGCTTGTGGGTCCGGCGCTTGTATGTGCCAGGCCAGGCTCGGGGAAGCGGGGAGAAATTGGCGTGGTGGCTTGGGGGGGGGCAGGGAGAGAGAAAGAATTGGAGAAGTAGAGAAATCAGCGTTGATGGCTTGGGGGGGGGGCGGTGGGCAGGGGGAGAGAGAAAGAAAGACAGGCAGGCAGGGGGAGAGAGAAAGACAGAAATAAATAGGGGGAGGGGGGAGAGAAAGACAGAAATAAAGAGGAGGGCAGGGGGAGAGAGAAAGAGAGACAGAAAGAAAAGGGGAGGGGTCAGAAAGAAAGAGGCAAAAAGAAAGAAATATTGGATTTACAGAAGAAGGAAGTGCAACCAGAGACTCATGAAATCACCAACCAAAATGATTTTATTTTCAATTTAGTGATCAAAATGTGTCCGTTTTGAGAATTTATATCTGCTGTCTATATTTTGCACAATGTCCCCCTTTTACTAAACTGCTATAGTGGGTTTTAGCGCAGGGAGCCTATGAATGTCGGGAGCTGCGAGGGACATTCAGCACAGCTCCCTGTGCTAAGAAACACTATTGTGGTTTAGTAAAAAGGGGAGGGGGTATATTTATTACTGTTATATTTGTCTATTTTTGTTACTGAGGTGACATTGCATATTTTAAAGTCATATGCCTTGACCTCTGAAAACCCCCCCAAATACAAATGATAATTAACATTTTCTCTGTGTAGTGTGCTTTGTGTTATTTAAAGTTTTATTGTTGGTAGATCATTTTGACTTGGTCATTTTTAAAGTAGCTCGCAAGTCAAAAAAGTGTGGGCACCCCTGGTCTATGCTATATCGGTTCTGTGGATCTAGCAGTTTTTGCTAGGTGTAAACACCTGATTTTCCATAGGTGGGAAATGGGACATACATGCTGTGTATTTTACAGAAGCCTGTGCTATGTGGAGAGTCTTTTATAAAACATACAGTATATGAGGATATATGGAAATACATTAGTTTGTTTGTGCTGTGGTTGCTGGTGCTCTTTACTGCCCCTTAGAAGTTGTCATCCTGGGCATAGTCACATGTTGTATTCTTTGTGCCTTAGGCACAATGTTGTAAAAACTGCATTCAGTAATGTGTGCCAAAACTTGTTGCTTCTTTCTATACAACCTTGTAAAAATCTGGAGTTTCTTTTCTGAGCATGCTGCCAAGACCATTATCCATGCCTTAGTCACCTCTTGCCTGGATTTTTGCAACATGCTTCTCGCAGATCTCCCACTAACCCATCTCTCCCCCCTTCTATCTGTTCAGAATTTTGCTGCATGGCTTGTATTCCAGGGGCATTATGCTCATGTTACCCCTCTCAAGTTGCTTCATTGGTTCCCTGTCCGCTTCCACATACAGTTAAACTCTTCTTACTGACCTACAAGTGTACCTGCTCTGCGGCTTCTCAATATTGCATCTCTCCCTACACCCCGTCCCAGGATCTCTGTTCTTCGGGTAAGTCTGCCTTGTCTTTACCCTTCTCCTCTACTGCCAACTCCTGACTCCGCCCCTTCTGCATTGCTGTGCATTACTCCTGGAACAACCTGCCTGAATTAGTACATCAGGCTCCATCTCTGGCGGTATTCTAATCCAGACTCAAAGCCCACTTTTTCAAAGCAGCGTTTAGGTCTTAACACTTCCAACTTGTAATACACTATATCTGTTTCTTATTCTTTCTGTAGCCCCTACCCTCTCTACCTCTTCATCCCTTTTTATGTCCCTTAATGAGCACCATAGACTGAGCCACCCTGTGTCCTATGTGTCTGTCATAATTTAGATTATAAGCTCTTTCAAGCAGGGACTGTCTCTTGCATATTTAATG
The DNA here is from genome assembly GCF_902459505.1 of Geotrypetes seraphini. NCBI lineage: Eukaryota > Metazoa > Chordata > Amphibia > Gymnophiona > Dermophiidae > Geotrypetes > Geotrypetes seraphini. The sequence goes on along the minus strand of NC_047084.1, from coordinate 37,362,143 downwards.
TACAGTGCTGTATGCATCTGGTAGTGCTATAGAAATAATTGGTAGTACAGTGTTAAGATATCAAACTTTGACATAATCACAGCTGTATGAATTTTTTATGTTAGAAAACAGATGGGATAGCATAAATAAACAAACAAAAAAAACCCCCAGAATAAAATTGTCTCTCTCAAAGCACCATCCAATGAATGGAAGAAAATATTGTGAAAAGTGGGTGTCCAATTCTCAGGGATCTGTCCCATATATATTTCATTTTATGACTGTGGGTATGATTCATCTGTTTACATACAACCAGATCTAAGAAGACTGCAGTTTTTAAGATGACAAAAGTAAGTTTTTTTGTTGTTGGCCTAACAATTTTTTTCCTCCTTTGGATCCAATCTCTTTTTTGGACTTCAAAATCATGGGCCTTTTTGGATTACCAACTGGGACCTTTACCGTTTTCTTATTTTATGAACTACTCCAGTCTAACTCCGCCATTGGAATCACAGTCCTTGGCCAGGAGCTGCAGACCATGGGTTCCAGTACCTCTATAAGGCAATGGTTCTCAACCAGTGTGACCCTGTGAAATAGAAACATGATGGCAGACAGATAAAGGCCAAATGGCCCATCCAGTCTGCCCATCCGCAGCATCCACTATCTCCTTCTCTCCCTAAGAGATTCCAGATAGGAGTTGTGTCCCAAAAGGTTTGGCATAAACAGCAAGCCTGTACTTTTCTTAACAACCAGAGATTCAGAGAGGCAGGCACTCAAAATCTCCATAACTGGTCCCTATTTCTGCTTCTCAAAAGCTCCATTGATAACTGTTGTGACCAGTCTCAAATGGAAATACTGCAAGTCTGCAACCCATATGTTCTGTTTTCTACATACTGTAGCTTCCAAGTAGCATATTTGCAGGGTTTTGTGTTACTTCACAATATCTGGCAGTAGAAGGATTTTATGTTGCTATTACTAAGGTGACACCAGAATTTGAAAATATATTTGTTTTATATGATATGCCAAATAGACTCTAAAACTGATAAAAGTTTTTATTTATTTATTTTAAAATTTTCTATTCTGCTTAAAACTTAAGCAGATTACAAGAAAATGTACATAAATCAACAAGACATCATCAATACATCACAAAACAAAGTAGATTACCATAAAACATACATAAGTAAGTTAATTTATTGTGAATTTCCCTACTATTCAATCCCTTATGGAAAAACTGTATGCAACCTATCAGTCCAAGATTTCTTACTGATAAAGAAAATGAAGATTTAAACTTAATTAACATTTCATTTTAACAATAGTTTATAATAAGCAAATTCTGTTTCAGAATATTTTATATTTCTTTTGCATCATTTTTAACAATGAAATATTTAGGTTGTGCCAATAGGTGCCACCACTGAGTGATGGCAGTCAATTTTCCTCTAATGCTTGTGAATATTGTCTCTGCAGCAAGCCTGGGAATTCAGTGCAAGTCTTGCACACAGCTGCACACTTAACTGACACTGAGCACCACTGAAATCACTTGTAAAAATGGAGCAGTGCTTCAGATGGTCTGTCACATTTCATCTGCCTGATAATGTGAAAAGATTAAAGAATTGCTTGCATTTGATTTAACAAAGACCTGTTTAGAGTCTGATTGTGTCAGTCCTAGCTAGTCTGTCAGGACTCAGAGCCGTCCTGAAACAACTTAAACCCTGTATTGATCTCTGGTTATATTATGTGCCTCTTCTAACCTGACAGTTACAGAAGAACTGTAACCTGATAAAAGAGGTATATTGGAAATCTAAGCTTGCAAACAGCAGAGCTGCATCTAAGAAGCATCATTTTATCATTGCTGCTAATTGTGAAATGCCCACAATTATACAGGATTGTCACCTGATCAAGGTGAACACAAAAAGTTGATCTAGTTCCTTTTTTGAAATTATTTTTTGTTCTATTGCATTCATTGAAGGTTCTGTTTTCACTAAGAAAAGCATGCAGCAAACTAGGGGCTCCTTTTACTAAGGTGGACTATCGTTTTTAGTGCATGGAGGATATTACTGCACACTACACGGCTAGAACTAATGCCAGCTCAATGCTGGCATTAAGGTCTAGCACACGCAGCAATTCAGCACGTTAATGCCCTAACACACCTTAATAGAAGGAGCTCAAGGTCTGAATCTGCCCATTTGGGGTGACCTAGGTCAGGTGACAATCTCATGTTCAAATCTTAAAACTTTCAATTACAAAATCCTGCACAGCCCCATTTAATTTCATCTCCTTAACATGAAGACTCCAAGCTTTGCCACTTGCATTGCAGATAGAAACATAACAAATAAAGACAGATAAAAGACTATAGAACCTATCCAATCTGCCCATCTATACCATCTACTACTATCCCTTCCTCTCCCTTAGAGATTCTATATACTTGTTCTGAGCTTTTCTGAATTCAAATAAAGTGTTTGTCTCCACCACTTCCACAAGGAGGCCATTCCATGTATTCACCACCCTTTTTGTGAAGAAGTATTCACCCTTTCACCTTCATTCTTTACTCCTCATTTCAGAGTTTATTCCGATGCATTTATGCCACAGAGGTATTTCAATGTCTCCATCATAGCTCTCTCTCTCCTGCATGTCTTCCAAAGCATACCTTTTGAGATCTTTGTCTGTCCCAACTTCCGATAGGCTTTATGATGAAGAGAACTGATCATTTAGTAGCTGCTTTTCTAAACCAACATAATCCTGTTATACAGTTTTGAAGGTATCACCTCCAGAATTGTACACAACACTAAGGCCCCATTTTACAAAGCTGCACTAGTGATTTCTGTGCGGCAAATGCAACGCAACCCATTCGATACCATGGCTTTGTAAAAGGGGCCTTAAGTGAGATTTCATCAAAGACATATACAGATGTATTATCACCTCCTTTTTCCTGCTGGTCATACCTCCTCCTATGCACCTAAACATCCGTCTGGCTTTTGCCGTCATCCTTTCTTCCTATTTGTCCACCTGAAGATCATCATATAGATTACTCCTAAGTTCTGCTCTTCTTTTGCGCACAGAAGTACTTCACCCCTTAAATTATACTACTCCCTTGGGTTTTTTGTAACTCAAATTCATGACCCTGACAAATTCTGGACTGGTCTTCGAGATTTGCTAGGTTCATTTTCAATCTGCCCACACTATCAGGGATGTTAACCCTATTGCAGATTTTGGTGTCATCCGCATAAAGGCTAGCCTTACCAGATGACCATTCTGCAATATTGCTTACAGTCCTCCCCCCATTTACCACTGATACTCAACAACACGAAGAGCATGCATATAATTTGCATAATGTTTGTGTTGAGCTTTGCTCGGTATACTAAAATCGCTCTCTTACTGGTGTTTTCCAGGCAGTGCTGGGACTTCTGTGTATCTGCCTCTTAAGTCCAATATGGCCTTAAGTCCTGTATGGATTTCATTACCAACTTAGTTCTCCCTGTAGAGAATTCAGGATCATCCTACTTTTGCACAAAAAGGGACACCCCAGTTCTCATCTGGCATATTAAAATCACCTAATAGTACTTTCCCTTTCACAGATATATTTTGAATATCTTCAATTAAATATCTGTCTACTACTCTATGTTTCTATTAAATGGGATACCCATGTGGGATCCCTACGAGGGTCAAGATAAGGAAATTGGGTCATTAGGGCATAGACAGGGGGTGGGTAATCAGAGTGGGCAGACTTGATGGGCTGTAGCCCTTTTCTGCCGTCATCTTCTATGTTTATGTTTCTATGTTTACTTCTGCCTATGAATGAGGCCTGTATATCACACCAATGTGAATAGAATTTCCACTTTCTTCAGATTAGCCTTCCTGCAATTTTGTTGGTTTAATATCGTCTATAAGATAAAATGTGACCCCTTCCCTTTTTCCTACCCTATTCTTCCTAAACAGATTATAGCCCAGTATAATGACATCTCAGTATAATGGCCATAAGCCACATCTTTGCGACTGCCACTAAATCCATATCAGCCTCTTCCAGAACCTTATTTCTTATAGTATTGGCATTAGTATAAAGAGATTTCCAGATGTTGCCCTTTTCCCCCATATCTATAGATGCATAGTAACATAGTAAATGACAGCATCCATCCAATCTGCCCAACCAAACACACTCTATAAATTAATAATTTAATTTAAATGGTCCTTTTTCTTAGATATTTCTGGGCCAGAAACCCAGAGCTCTGCCCGGTAGTGTGCATAAGTTCTATCTACTGGAGTTTCCATCAAAGCTCACTCCAGCCCATCTAAACCATCCTAGCCATCGAATCTCCCCAGCCCGTCCTCAACCAAATATCCATATATGGGACACAGACTGTGCAAGTCTGCCCAGTATTTTAGTTCCTTCACTATATACCCATTATTTTCTGATTCGAGATCCTCTGTGTTCATCTCACGCATGTAATGTTTATGATTATACTATCTTTTGTAAGCATATATCAAAGTGGTTTACATTAATTAAGAAAGAAATGTCATTAAAATACGTAGGAAAGGAAAAAATAAACTAGAGAGAAGGAAAATAATAATAAACTGGAATTACTTAACTGAGGGTTTGGTCACCCAGCTGTAATGATTCTAAATTAAAGCCCTGTTTAGTAGGTTAGCCAGTCTGTTGCTGAAAACATGTCTTCCTTTCTTTGTGTGACTTTAGTGACACAGACACGTACCAATAACTTCATGTATTGAAAGTTGGATTCAGTCTTTTTTCTTTATATTAAAGCATTTTGATTCTTTTAGTACTGTATCTCATGGAAAAGTCAAGCTGAGAACAAGGACGAATTAAGATGCGAATTTTGAAAAACAAAGAAAAAATGATTGAAATATATGGTTGGGCTGGTAATACCTAAGTTTCTACCTTTCTCATGCATGCTAAAAAGTGCAAACTGTGAATTTTTGTTCTTGACATAGAATCAGCCTGCCTTCTTTGGAGCTGTCTTAATTGACCACCTTTGACTATTTTCATTTTCCTAATTAATCAAATGACAGTTAATGAAATTGAGTTTGAGCTGTTTTACTTTCATGCATGATAGTGAAATAGCTACTTTATGTTTTGTGTTTCATTTCTCCTCTGGTAGCTGCTTTGCCTTTATCCACTTTTTTTTTCCTTCTTTGCCAGCTGCTGGTTTTATAATCATCATGAAAGTCATTATGCATTGGGGAAAATAAGAAATCACATAACCTCATCACAACGTGCTAACTAGAAAATCACACAAAGAACTAACCACATCATATTTAACAGCGGGAAACATAATTTCAAGCGACTCCCTGTTTTCCCCCAAATTTCATTAAAGTTTACACATGATCTCTTAAATCAGCATCTTTATCGGCTAGACTCGGATAATATATGGCACAGTTTTCCTGTTGGGGGGAAAAATGCAACAGAGTAAAAGTAGACACTAACTTAAGCATTCTTAAAGGAATATTTGTTTAAATAAGAGTCACGCTGTGCCCCGCAGCAATAGGACATGATCAATTGCTGTATCGTTTGTCTGTTGAGACAAATGCCTTACTTTGTACCAGAGGGAGTGAGCATCTTCCATTGGAAATATCTGTGCAAAAAATATGGGGTTGTTCCCCTGGATGCTAAAGAATTATAAGACATGTTTATTAGTGCAGGCACTTTTTTATGTTTAGATGTTATAGTATATGCAGCTTGGCTGTAAAAGGAGGTTTAAGTGGTCTTTGTTTTGTTTAGTTCTTATTGTTTATATTGAATGTGTGTGTGGGGGGGTGTTTTTATATATATTTTTTTGTAATTCACCTAGGTTGCACTTTGTAGACTACTTAGTGGTTTAGAAAATTGCAAACAAACAAGAATTTAAAATAAATGCATAAAATAAGAGCAATTATATAACTGAGCACCTGAATTTAGGCCCACCTTTGCATGCATAAGTGTTCAGAATTAAAGGACATGTGCCTTTGATTGTACATTTAACGATGAAAGTACATTCAGTGCACTTAGATAAGAAAGAACATAAACATTGCCATACTGGGAAAGACCAAAGGTCCATCAAACCCAGTATCATGTCCAACAGTGGCCAATCCAAGTCATAGGGGCCAACTGTTGCAAAATGTTTGGGGGTGCTCAACCCAACTCAAGAAATTTCCCCTCAGCCAACAAAGAAATAAAAAAAAAAAAAAGCAAAAGCAAAATATATCTGGTAGTGAGTGACCAACCTGTATCTAAATGTTACGAGCAGGGCAGGTAATGTGGACATATCAAAGTTAGGGTCCTCCATTCTCTCCTCCCCCTCGCAGCTTGCCAACGTAATACTTGCTCTCTCCATTCAAGACACTCATAGCGCTTTTCTCCAACAAGCCTCTCTTCCCTCATCCCATCTACAATACACTCTGTTCCCCAAATTTTTCATTTCCTCTAATTTCTTCTTCCCCCTCATGCCTCATGGTCCCTCTCTACTCCTGCTGCATAGATATAATTTGATGATTTGTTTTTATTTTTTTTTTAATTTGAAATTTTCTCATTGTATTAATACAAAGTACAGGATATGGAAATAATTATAATAAGGAAAATATATCTTAATAAAAGAAACTACAAATATAGATTACATCAATCCCACATTAATGAGAGGAAAGTGCTTATTTAGCACTAAGAAATTTAAAGGGAAATACAGATAGGATATTAACAGCGGGATCTGGATAAGCCCTGTTGTCTGCCTAAATACTCTAAACCCTCTTCATTCACAACCCTCCCTTTTACTTTACCATAAATACACTACAGTCTTCTGGTTGGTAAAATTTAGCCGCAGCTCAGTTTATTAACCATAAACATAATAACATATTTCAACTTCATTAAGTATATTAACATTATAATAAGAGCTCCTCCTGAGCTACCAAATGAATGAGTTTTTTATTCCCTCGACGCCGCCACCACAGCATGATTCAGAGGGGTGGCATGTCCCTCATGCCCCATTTTCTGGGTCACCTGACCCACTGGGCACAGCTCCCTGCCATCCCAGCGCTCATCACCTGATGAGCCCCATGACCCAGTAGCTCGGGAGATCCACACCCCGAGCTCCCCATTCCTATCCCCACAACAAGGGCGGGCGGGTGGGACCTCGGAAGGAGAAGAGTCCTCCAAGGTCCATTCTTTATGCCCTCGCCCCTCGCGCCCACAGCCAATCATTTTAAAATTTTCTTTTCCAACAGGCACCACTGTCCAATCCCTAACCCAACTTCCTATCCTCCCCCTTTAAACCCCCCCAGCTGATGGGCAACACGAGGGCTCTACCAGCCCCGTGTTACATTCTGCCCATTGACAAAGGGGTCTCGGGCTCCCATTTATCCTAACTTTCTATGCATTAAACATATTTATTTCCCCATATGTAGAAATCGAAGAAATAAAGCCTAATTCTCATGCACTTTAAGAAATTTTTCTAATTACAATGGATCCCAAAATACAAAATCCTTATTCTGAAAACTTAAGAAACATTTGCAAGGAAATTTTAAGAAAAAAGTAGCTCCTAAAACCACAACTCTAGATTTCAATGCCAAAAAGGCTTTTCGTAGGTTTAGCCATCTCAGGAAACATCAAAGCCTTAGCTCCACAAAACATTGAGTATTTGTTTTTAAACTACATTTTCTAATCAAAACTTTTATCAGTCTCATTTAAACACGTCACTAAGAGAGTGGACCTAGCCTGAATCAAAACCTTAGAGTCTTCAAGAAATGCAGTAAGATCAAGTTCAGAAGATACAAGCTGGTCCATTCCTTGTTCAAGTGGGAGTTTTTATTTTTTTTTTTTAGTAATATAATAAAGAGTAGAAATTAATAATGTATCAACATTCTGTAATCCTAAGACCTCTTTAAGATACTACTTAAAAAGAATCTCATGAGATTTTAAATAAGCTATAGGAAATTTTACCAGATACAGGTTTCTAGATCTTACATTTTCCATCATTTCAAGTTTAAATGACTATTATAGTAGGGTTACTAGACATCCGGATTTACCTGGCTATGTCCTCTTTTTAGAGGGCATGTCCGGATGGCTTTTCAAAACCCGGCACTTTGTCCAGTTTTTGAAAAGCAGATCGCGTTGGGAGGGGTATCTGTGCATGTGTGGATGCCCTCCCTCCTGATGAGCAGGCTGAGGGGGGGAGGGGACTAGGGGGCGTGGCTGGAATGGGTAAAACAGGGCGGGCCTGGGGGGCTGGGTCTATGGGTCCGGATTTTGCATAAGTAAAATCTGGTAACCCTATAGTAAAGGAATCTTTAACCGATGAGGTAGAAAGTGATTGCAAATTAGAAACCAGTTTTTCAGTTGATAACATTCGTCTATCAAGAATCTGAATATTGGAGTCCGCACTTTCTAATTTCTCAACTTCTGTAGAGAAAACCTGAGTTTGAGTAACACCTGATTTTATTAATCTGATGTTTTATATTTGGGGTCAGAAAGCCCTGGCATAAATGGAATGTGCCTAAGGTTTCAACGCTTACTAGCACCTAATACCACCTGGGCACTGCAATTCTATAAATGGCTCTCAGCAGATATTGACAATTGCATTCCTCAAAGCCTAGAAGTTAGGCACCATTTATAGAATAAGGACCTAAGTGCCAGTTCTGTAAAGGCAATTACACACGTAGCTGCCATTATAAAATACCAGCATAAGCCTGCAGTTATGTGTCCAAAGCATTTAAGCTGGCTCAGTGGCTGGTTGCAAATGCAGATTGCTGTCAGGCACGTCACTGATAACATTCTATAACAGGGGTAGGCAATTCCGGTCCTCGAGAGCCGGAGCCAGGTCATGTTTTCAGGATCTCCACCATGAAATGGATTTGCATGCACTGCCCCCTTGAGATGCAAATCGAAGTCATGCATACATATTGTGGAGATCCTGAAAACCTGACCTGACTCCGGCTGCAGTCATCTCAACACACCCTGTCTGTTACATCATGGGTCCCTAGCCTGAACTTTTCTCTCATCGCTACCACCATCAACGTCTCTTCTTAAGACAAAATCAGGACCTCTATGAGAAGTGGTGACAGCCAAGTTTAAATACCCCTTTGCCCCAGGGGTTGGTTTTACTATGTGTGTTAATGCTGCATTAGCCTTGATGAACATTAGCATTTGGTCCCTTAGAGAGCAGATGACTTCAGCAGTCATTAACAATGTGATGGCCTGCAGTGCTGCTAAATATTCTTTGGTTGGTGGACATCATAACAAATTTCCTGCTTTTATACAATGGAGCTTTCACTAATTTTGTTCTTTCTGTTTTCTGTGGCCAAAATGTTTTCAAATTGTGTCTTAGGTCGAAACTGCAGTGCTTACTTTCTTGTTACAAGACTCTCTCCAGATATATAAACTATTGGTGATAGTAGTTAAAAGTAATTTATAAATTCAACGATACTTAATTAAACTTAATTCAGCTCAAGTCCACATAGGATCCAAAATGTTATTATGAACGGAGAGAAACAAGAAATTATTATTAAGGAAAATAATGCTAGTCAGCTAATGAGGACATCTAATTTTCTATACTCCTTCTTTCTTTTCCTTCTTGAGCCGAGAAAGAGATAGGAAGGATGTCAGCTGGTAAGGCTCAAAGAAAACATATTTTTTTTTCTCTTGACTTAATAGCTTTCTGTACAAGTTAATCTTGAATTGTATTTTTGAAAATCGAATAAAGAAATAATAAAAAAAAAAAAAAAAAGTAATTTAACTGATACCCAGGTAAAAGGACTTTTGAACATTGCACACCTTATGTTTTAGGGGTCCTTTTACAAAAGTGCGGTAGCGGTTTAACGTGCGGAATACTTTACGTTAAACCGCCTGCCGTGCTAGTACCTAACGCCTCCATTGGCGAGGCGTTAGGATTTTAGGCTGCCGCGGGGGTTAGCGTGTGATGAATTGTCCGACGCGCTAACCCCGGTAGCGCGCCTTGATAAAAGGAACCCTTAGTTTATTAATTTTATTAGTTTATTTGTTTGGACTCTGTTCATAACTTTTTCAGTTGTAGCTCAGGGCAAATTACATAAAATCAGGATCTTGGGAATAATTTTTGACGATAAATTATCTTATCACGACCATATTAGTCATGTAGTCAAAACAACTTTTTATAGGTTACGTCAAATTCGTTCTATATCTAAATTTTTATGTTCAAAATCTCTAAATATTCTAGTTCACTCACTAGTCATTTCTAAAATTGACTACTGTAATGCTCTGTTTAAAGGACTTTCTCAAAAGGAAATTAGACGTCTGCAAATTATTCAGAATGCCTCAATTAAACTCATTACGAAAGCCAAAAAATTCGATCACGTCTCTCCCTTACTTGAGAAAGCTCATTGGCTTCCTGTCACTCACCGCATTATGTATAAACTATGCGTTCTCACTTTTAAATCTCTGGCATCTAAAACCCCAGCCTTTATTTATAGGGTTTTAATTCCGTACACATTGCCTAGACTTTTGAGGTCAAGTGACCAAAATTTGTTGGTCATTCCCTCTCTTAAAGTAATTAACACAAGGCGGCAGACTATTTTTTCTGTTACGGCTCCTCAATCTTGGAATTCTCTTCCAATTCACCTAAGAGATGAAAAGAATCTTGGAATATTTAAGAGTAAATTAAAGAGTCTTCTTTTTCAAGATGCATTCAATGTTTAATTGAACTGCTTTTGGCTCTGAAACTTTTTTTTTTTTTTTACTACTTCTATCATTTTTTATTCCCCATCCTATTGTTTTTACCTTAGTTGTTCTACTTTTATATCTAAATTGTATTCCATCCCGAGTTTTCTTCTTGTTTCTTTTTTTATCAATGTATGTCTATCTTAATTTATTATGTATTAGTAGCTACGAAACGTGTTGTTTATATTTGTAATTTTAATCATTATTATGTATCAGTAGCTATGATACATTTCTTTTAAGTTTGTACTTTTGTAATTTTATTACTTTGTACATCGCTTAGAATTCGGAATAAGCGATTAATCAAATGTTATAATAAACTTGATTCAGGTACAGTATATGCAGACAAAAGTACATGTAATGTTCACAAAGGCCCAGATTCTGTAAATGGCATCTGAAGTTAGGTGTCTAACTTAATTATTCAACTAGGCTTAATTAGCACCGTTAATTGAAAAGCGACATTAAAAAGCAATTTTTAAAAAAGTAGGCGAGGTTACGGGCGGATTTTGGGTGTGGTTTGACTTAGGCACCTAACTTAGGCTTGCTCATTTAGGTCAAAAATCCCCAGGCTTAAATGGGAGTGTGCTAAATGTTTTGACGCCTACTGGGGCCTAAGACCGCTTAGGCGTTACTAAACATCATTCTATAAATGGTGCCTAAGGGATGAACAAAGGTGGATATACCGTTTGAAAACAGTGGCTCCGGATGGGTTAAATGAAGAGTTAGAATGGGGCTCTTTGATCTAATCGATATGAGATTGTATAAGTATAGTTATTTCAAAAAGTTTTTTTAGTACGAGTTGAGTCGTCTTTATTCAGTAGGGCAAGACAAATAGTCATATGATATCTTCCCGGTGCGGCCTGACAGTGGTGACGTCACCGTGTTTTGATCACGTTCCACCCAGCTGTCCCGCTTGGGAAGTAATATAAAAAGGGGGAGTGAAAGCACGCCGCCACTATCTCATTCACATAAAAGTAGTGGTCAAGATGGTGGCGTACAACGATATAGGTAAATTCATTCTATATATTTTTTATCAAATTAGCTTTAGGCTTCTGATTTAAAGTTTAAGATTTTCTTGGCGATGTGTATTTGGTCTAAAACACGTTTCCTTTTTATAGGGACCCAGCCTTGAAAAAGCTTTCTTTAGCGAAACATGTCGGCTACAGAAAGTCCCTACAATAATGAGACCACAAATGTAAAAAGATAAGTTAAATTATATACGATTGATTATATTTGGAATATAGAAGTTTAAAAATAGTAGTAAAACCACAAAGAATTCAACTAACTAAAATATTCATTAAAGTGATCCGGTGACGATTATGCAACGTTATGAAAGCAATTTGAACGTGGAGTGGTGCATCTGCGGATCTAGCTGACATTTATATTACTGAGTTCTAAGAGGAACTACCGTAGTTAGTTATTGGTTTATTAATGAATGAATGTCTAGCTTACTTTCTAAAGAATAAGTGCAGTGATTTGGATTGTTTAGAACATTGACAACATAAACAACATTTTTCAATTTTTCATATTAACTTTCTTCAAGCTTATAAAATTAACTTATTTCATAAAGTTTGTGTGCTAATCTTTAATCTCAGTATCTCACCTTGTTTTTTTCTTACAAATTCCACTGATTTTTGCATCAGTATTCTGTCTCCTTTTTTGTTTAGACCAATTGTCTTTTAGACCAACTTGTCCGGGAAAACCTGGAAAGCTATTTTAAGCTGCAGTAAGCTTGTGCTAGTGCTTTCCGCAGTAAGTTTGAAATTGGGTGAGGGGTGCAGAGTGGGTGTTTCTGCACTAATCAGTTAGGTGCCCTTTTACTCAACTGTGGTAAAAAGCCTTAACACATTCTTACATGGGTCATTTTTAGACATTAAAACCATTTTATAATGATGGGGTAAATGGCAGATTTTTCTATTTTCCCCATTAATGGCCGCACACTAATTTTTCCATTACGTCGGTGATAAGTGCTCAAATGCTAATCAGTTAGCATACAGCAATATTGCAATGCTAAGCAATTAGTACAGAGCACGCCCATTCTTTACCCCCAGAACCAAAAATATAATATAATCAGTGTCTGAGTATTTCCCAGTTCTGTCCCAACTCCACCCTTTTACTGCCACTTAGAAGAATCCCCCAAGTGCGGGTTACCCCATGCTAAAAGGTTTATTTATGTTTTCCATTCAATCATGTGCCCCATAGCGATAACAGCTTCAACGCTCATAGGAATTTTATGAGCATCAGTGCTTTTACTGCACGGCTGGCACTAAAACCGAGCTACAGTTTTGTTAAAAAAAAAAAAAAAAAAAGAGGGGGAGGGGGTAAGTATCTAGTGGTAAAAATCAATGATAAGCTTCTTACTTTGTTCTGAAATCTGCCTCTGTTGCCATTCAATTTTTAGGATCCTAAAGTTAGTAATTTTGTAAAAATTTATTTGTAGTACCAGAAATTTTGCATTCTAAGATAACTAAACAAGTAACTATGGTACAATAAACTTAAACATACTGTATTTAGATACAGCCATCCAAGTCCACTTTCTCAGGGAGTAAAGGGTTTTATTACCCAAATATCATAAAAGAAACTAGGAAGAAAATAATCTTCCAGCAAAAATCAATGAGAGCTAAATAAACCTCTTATTTTATCCCTCGGCCACCTGAGAAACATTTTTTCAACCCAAATGTTTTCCAGATGTGATGGATATATAAAAACATAATTGCTATCCTCAAAAGTAGCCAGATGCTTAGAGGGAAATGTCAAGAAAACAATTTCCCCAGTTGCAAGTATTTGGGGTTTCAAAGCAAGAAAAAGCTCCCATTTCATTTGAGTAGTAAAACTACACCTAGAAAAATGTGAAATTTTTGCCCACAGAATAATAGTTTTGTTTTTTTTCTTTTAAAAATAAGCCTTCATAAACTTTTCTCTCTCTCGTTGGCAAATGTGACTAAGAGCATAACATACCTAGAAATCAAATCAAAGAGCTCTCTAGAAATCCTGTTTTTGTTTTTTTTTAACTTAAAAAAAAAAGAAATCTTGTTCGTTCAATGCTTCCAAATGAAAGCAATTTTTCTTTTCTTTTTTTTATTAAATCTTTATTACGTTTTCAAGGCTAACACAAAGTGCAGAAAATTGTACATACACTAATAATCAGAATAAGCACTTATAATCAATCAATAACAATACAAAAAAATTAACACCCCCCTCCCTTCCAATACATTCAGACAAGGAATGAAACAAAAGAACCCCCCCCCACCCAGCCCTGGATCTGTACCTGAATCTAAAGAAAAAATAAAGGTGAAAGACCACTATATCGAAGTAACAAAAGACGTCAATGGACCCCAAACCAATTTGAATAACTTACTATGCCCCATCATGTCAGCGTTCATTTTCTCATACTACAGTAGTTTGCCCTGAGTCTTGGTCACCACACGTTTTCTGTGAAATAAAATAGCAGTTAACAAATTTTCATCATCTCTAGACTAGCTAGGACTTCATGAAGTATACCTGCAACAAGATTTCTGCAGAAAACAATTTTGTTAGTGGAAAATTAAGAAAAAGAAGATTCATGGCCTTAGAAACATTTTTAAAATTTGCATTGCAAAAAAACAACTAAAGAGAACTTTGATTTATGGAAATACATAAATAGCACAACACAAAAATTAAACACCTTATAAAATATTTGGAAAAATAAGTACCACATAGTGGAGTTTTCTTGTTTTAAGATCCTTCAATAAGAGCACAAGTGCAGCCATACTGGATCAGACCAATGGTCCATCTAGCCCGGTATCTTGTTTCCAACAGTGACCAATCCAGGTCACAGTATCTGACAGAAACCCAAATAGTAGAAACAATCAGTGGCTTCCCACATGTCTGTCCTAAAATCATGCTATGGACTTTTCCTCCAAGAACTTGTCCAAACCTTTCTTAAACCCAGCTATGCTGACCACAGTGTCCACATCCTCTGGCAACGAGTTCCAGAGCTTAACTATTCTTTGAAGCTGGTAGAACAAAGAAAAGGGGAGGAGGAGTAATACAAGTAGAACTTTGTTCACAGGGTTTCCACAGCTGGCATTGTGCGTGTTGCAGGTTTCTGGGTCTCACTGCATCTTGTCAGGTAGAAATCGACATTTCTTCAGTGTCTTTCTTCAGGGTATGCTCTGAAGTTTGCAGTTTGACTTTGTAAATAATGGGTTCACTGACCTGATTGGGAACGGGGTAGCCCACCAATTTGAATTTTGGCAGGAAAGTCAGATGGTCAGAAATTTGAATTTTGATTTTAAGGAATTGGAAAACCTGGGATAGACTAAATTATAACTTTTGGTGGGAGTCTTTATGCCATATTTTTAAAATGGAGCAAATGTTGGCTGTACAGCAGGGAAATTATAGGAAATTTTCAAAGATTTGGGATCCATTGATAACTTATTGTAAAGATTGATCTTATTTTGTTCATTTTATTACATACATCCAGGGTGGGTGGGGATTTACAAGGTTATTTTAAATGAGATAAATTATTGATAATCTTAAAGTATTAATGTTTATGGATTATTAATTATAGGGGTGGGAGGGTTAAAATGTTTGGTTAGAAATATTTGTTAGTACAAAGTGCTTTTATTTTATTATTATATGTGTGTTTATTTGCTAATGCACTATGATTGTTTTTTAAATTAATAAAATTTATATATTAAATAAAAAAGAAATTTGAATTTTATTGTGAAAGTCCATAGAATGGTTTCTACCTGACAAGACACAGCGAGACCTGGAAACCTGCAACAAGCAACTGTACCAGTAACAGTTCTGTCCCGAGTACTAACTAGTGAGAGGTATTACTATTTGTCTCCCATCCAAAAAAATCCCTTGATATTACTGTTATGCGTCCTTATTAATCTTATGTAAGCCACAATGATTCCTCACTGATAATTGCAGGGTATAATAAATGGTATGGTTAATTATGAGGGTTCAAAAATTTGAAGTGTCTGTATACAAATGCTAGCAGTCTAAAAAATAAAGTAGGAGAATTAGAGTATATGGCATATATATATATATATATATATATATATATATATAATTTTTATGTTTTTAGGATTATATGAGAAAGAATTTCAAGTGTTATATTGTAGTTATTAATGACATATTCCTGTACACTTGCTGTAAGACTTTACGAGTGCTCCGGTTTGCGAGTGTTTTGCAAGACGAGCAAAACATTTGCAAAATCGGCACCTTGGAAACCGAGCGCGCCTCGATTTGCGAGCGCCCCCCCCCCCCGTGAACCGGCATCCCCCCCCCACCATCGGGCACCCCTCCCCGCCGCCATCGGGCACCCCTCCCCCCGCCGCCATCAAGTACCCCCCCGCACGTGAACTCTCAGGCCTTGAGCATGCGCACATGCTCAAGGCCCAGCACAGGAGGCAGATCTTCAGGCACCGGCACCCACGCACAGGACATGCTGGTGCCGGTGCCGGTGTGGAGGCTACACTAAAGTAAGAAGAGGATTTGGGTGGGTTGGGGGAACCTCAGGTCGCGGCGGGGGGGATGTGGTGTTACCCGATGGCAGCGGGGGGGGGGGGTGCCGGATCGCAGGGGGGGTGCTGGATCGTGGGGGGGCCCTTCGGGGGGAGCAATGCCAGTTCTAGGGGGGGGGGAGCAGCGCTGCTGGCCTCAGGGGGAGGGGAAGGGGGGTGGGAACATATCAAAGCGAGTTTCCATTATTTCCTATGGGGAAACTCGCTTTGATAAACGAGCATTTTGGATTACGAGCATGCTCCTGGAACGGATTATGCTCGTAATCCAAGGTACCACTGTATATGGCACTGAATGATGAGGTAGATATAATAGGTATCTCAGAGACCTGGTGGAAGGAGGACAATCAGTGGGACACTGTTACCTGGGTATAAATTATATCACAATGAGAGAGTAGATCAAATTAAAGGGAGGGGGGGAGGTTGCATTATATGTTAAAGAGTGAATTGAATCAAACAAAATAAACATTCTGCATGACACAGATAACAGTGTGGAATCCATACGGATAAAAATTCCACGTGTGAATGGAAGAAATATACACGTAGGGTTATACTACCATTCCCTGGGACAGAATGAGCAGGCAGATGAAGAAATGTTTTCAGAGATTAGGAAAGCTGGCAAATTGGGAAACAGTAGAATAATGGGTGATTTCAGCTATCCCAGCATTGACTGGATAAATGTTACATCAGTGATAGGGAGGTAAAATTCCTAGACGTCATAAATGACTGTTCTTGGAGCAAAAGTGACTCTGATTGGCTTCTGTGAAGATGGGAAACTGGGCTGGATGGACCATTGGTCTGACCCAGTAAGGTTATTTTTATGCTCTTATGTTCTTAAGTTGTTACTTTGAATAGTTATTCTGTGTTTCTGTGGACCATTAATTTATCCCAAAATATAGTGGACCAAACAGCTTTAATTTGTGAAGAATTAGTTACTAGTTATACCATCTTGTCCAAATGATCTTTAAATTGAGATTCCAAGTTTCTATCTTTCAGTTGAGCAAAAGTCCACTCTCATGACAAGGGCTCTTCCTTGTCCCTTGTAACAGAACATCCGATTGAGTTGGGCAAAATCAACTATCAATCTCTGGTTAGTCTCAGAAGGGGCTTCTTAGAGTGGCAGGGGGAGAGTGTCACCACAGTCTCCCTTGTCTCTTAGGTATGAGGGGAATTAAAAGCAAGAAAATAATAAAATGCATACTGAGAAAGAAGGCAGAGATCACTGGGTTAGCAGTATAACTCATTCCATTGTGTCCCACCAGAAAGATCTTCTAACGATTCTAACTTATGATGAATTAGTAAGCTGCCTATAATTGCAGACATTGTCTCCATTGTGAAATTGCAGAGTTGTCACAGTGTTCTTAGGCATTCCCTCAGTCCTTCTTAGCCACCTATCAAATGTACTACAATGAAATTTCCTGATACCAAATCAGTGGTCTTCTGAAGACTGATGATTTCTATTAGGTGTGACATAGAATGTGGCATATTAATGAACATCTCATTAGTATACTGATTAATAGGGAGTCCTTTCTGGTATCTTTGCTGAGGGATCCCTTGTCATCAGCTGATTGCAGTAAGGGAGTCCCCAATCAGCTGAGCTGGCAGGACTCCCCGAAACCGTGGGTTTGGGGAGTCCTACTGGCTCAACTGATAGGGGGAAAATACCCCTGCCATGATCAACTGAGCCGGCAGCCATCCCCCACCCCCAACACCCAGATCTGCAATTGGCAGGAGGGATGCCCACTTCTTCCTGACTAACACCCCTGACTGCCCCCTGCATCCATTCAGCAGAAGGGATGCCCATTCTCTCCTGCCATCAGGCCCCCTCGATCCTCCAACACCCCCTGACACTCCAACATGCTACCACGACACCCCTCAAACCCCCAACATCTCAACCTGACACCCCAACATGCCACCCTGTGAACCCCCAATATGCCACCCCATCTCCCTACCTGACCCCCCTGATCCCCCATACCTTTGGAAGAAGGCCCACTCCCTCCTGCCAGCAGGCCCACATCTTCCAAAATGGCGGGCTTTCCTCTTCCTGGTGTATCCTGGGATGTACTGGGGAGAGGCCTAAGGACCTGATTGGCCCAGATACCTTCCCTTCCCTTCCCATAGGAAGGGCCTTAGACTCCTGGGTCAACTGGGGCCTTAGGCCTCCTTCCTGATGCATCCTGGGATGCCCTAAGACTCCAATTGGTCCAGATAGCAAAGGCCATTTCTGTGACAGATGCCTATAATGTAGGCAATCTTCCTCCCCTAAGTTTTTTTTTCTAAAAACATGGGTCCCGATTGGCTGCCAAATGGTGGTAGGATGCCTATCACCGCCTACAATCGGGATGCCTGTTTGTAGAATCAGCCCCTAGGTGTGTAATTTTCAGTGGCTGACAATCCACACTGCGCATTCAAATAACTTACGCCAGTAGAATCTTATTTCATGTGCTTGAGTTCAACTGTAATTCTGACTATTTATCCCTTAATATTCTATTGAAGTTGAATGGTCACATTTTGACACCAATTCCATTCCCTTCTTTACTTTTTCTCCTCTGCCTGGTACCTTGAGAAATATGGATAATTCGTTTTTCCATGAAAAGTTTCTTGCATGTCCTGGATTGTGTTTATTTTCTCAGAATCCCGAGCGCTTTAGTTGAGATGGGCTACAAATGATATTCTGAGTGGCCATTTTTCTCCATCTTGACAATTGCATATCCACCAGAGTCCTCTTTAATGAGGCATTTTATATTTGCAGAAGGTGGTGTTCAGTAGCGAAGTGTAACTGATTGTTGTTTTTGTAAATTGCAGCTTGTGTAGTATAAACTGCTCTATAAGACTGCAGCGAGAGTAATATAATTTGTATACAGCAGTTAAGGTGTTCCTATCAAGCTAAAAATACTTTTATTATTTAAGAGCTTTATCACTCTCTGCTGTCAGTCTCTTTTAATCATTTATGGTCTTGACTAATTAAATTTTGTTGTAGGCAATGCTAAAGGCAGCTCATGTAAGATAGATTTGTTGAGATGCTAAACAATGATTTAATCAGTATTTTTAAAATATTGCCACCTGGAAGCACAGTTCTATATATTATCTGAAAAAGAGACAAGAAAGAGAGCAGTTGATATAATTCTTTGTGAGGGAACCAACATAAATTAAAATAGGCTATTACGACCTATGAGTCAGGCTGACTTCATTCAGACTGCTGTTTTCCAAACCACTGAATGGTAGGAAGAGCCTTCTGCATTAAGGGCTCACTTTGATTCTTTTACTTGATTGATATGCGGTCATGCTTTGGGTGCTAACCATTGGAAATGATGACTTGTTCAATCTTGGCCACATCACCGTTTTCTCCAGAGAATAAATCTTAGATATGCCACTATGCAATATGCGTTGACTATGTAAAAGATTGAATTCTAAAGTGAAATTTTGTTATAGATACAGTAATTCTTTAAACTAGATAGTAGCTTTCTCTCTTCCTCTCTCTAGAGTTATTACTTATTACCTCAGTACCCTAACAGTTGGGTAAGGAATTGCACCGGATTTTTATGGGTTTTATTATGAAAATGTTATGTAACTTGATTTATTTGAGAGACATTCCTCTGGCTGTTGACATAAATATCTCCCCCCCCCCCCACCTTTTTCAGAGCCGTGTTAGACATTTTTTTATCACTGACTGCAGTGGTATTAGCTTTGATACTCATAGAACTCCTGTGAGCATCAGAGCTAATATCGCCACGGCTGGCGATAAAAAGACCTAACACAGCTTTGTAAAAAAGGGTGTGTGTGTGGGGGTGAAGGGGGGTGTAGCAGAAACAGAGAATTGCACTAAATGGTTAGCTTTCTCAGTGGAGTGGGCTGAGATTCTTTATTGGGGACTGCTTATTTATAAGCAGTGGCGTACCTAGGGTATGTGGCACCCGGGGCCCATCATTTTTTGACACCCCCCCCATGTAAAAAAATATTTTTTGTAATGACCATGAAACAATAAATGGTCAGAATAGAAACAGGCAGTGAAAATTTTCTTATATTCCAAACATAACATAACATAAATTATGTCTGAATTGTCATGACGTCAGAAGTACATATGGAGTAGTTGCAGGTGATGCTTGGGACAGTTCTGATTGTGTTAGTTCGGTTTTTTGAATAGAAGGGTTTTTATTTCTTTTTGAAGGTTTTGCAGTCTGTGGTCGATGTCAATTGGTTGTAGAGTTGGGGGTCGAGTGTTGCAGCTCGAATGGCTAGGAGGTTGTCGAACAGTTTTTTTCTTTTGACATTTTTGGTTGGAGGGTGTGTGAATGGTGTGTGAGTTCTCCTATGTCTGTTTGAAGTGGATTGAATTATTTAGCTGAAGAAATTAGTTACCCCCTCATCCCACACACATTAATTCTCTTCCATTTTTGTTCCCATTATAAAAAACACTGATAAGTTCCCAGAAAAAAAAATACATTAAAATAAGAAGTGAAAACAAAGGCCCCTACAGATGAGAACATAACATAAGAATAGCTTAACTGGGTCAGACCAATGGTCCATCATGTCCAGTAGCCCATTCTCATGGTAGCCAATCCAGGACACTAATACCTGGTCAAAACCCAAAGAGTAGCAACATTCCATGCTACCGATCCAGGGCAAGCAGACACTTCCCCCATGTCTTAATAACAGATTATGGACTTTTCCTCCAGGAATTGTCCAAATCTTTCTTAAAACCAGCTACACTATCTGCTTTTACCATAACTTCTAGCCACTTCATTTTTAAGTTTAGATCTTTCCTTTCAAACAGAGACCTTGCTAGATGTCAAATACAGCACAAGGTAACTTCACATGGACTTAGCTGTGCAGGAAATGTGAATCTCCTCATACACCCACCATATAGTGCAAAAATGTGCAAAGGTCTGTTTTTTTCTTTCGATCACTACATAGCCTAATGCCACACAAGCAGCGCTGTTACAAACATATTCTGTAGGTCAATGCTAAGGATAACAAAGTTTCCTTCCTTGGACCAGAAGGAGATACTGATAAACCACTGGAAGAGATCCCAAAACAACACCCAAAGACCCACTCAGTGTGTGAACCAGTTGAATGGAGTGGACTAACTGGGGGGTGGAAATGGGCCCGGAGTTTTCTCAGCAGAATTTCCCAGACCACCTCTTCCTCTCAACACATTGACACGCTGCCACCACCACCACTAGGAACACCTCACTGGGTAGGCCAGCTATGCTATAAACTTTATAAAACACATTATTATATTTTCTTATAAAGCACATATTTTAACTGAACTCTCTGACATCCTCAGCCTTTCCATTCACAAAAATAGAAGGAAGAAAAGTTCCCATTTCCTGCTGTCTCATGTCCCCGGCCTATACAATATTTTTTTTCTGCAGACCCTTCAAAAGTCTGAACAAATCCTCGTTTCACTTGCATTATAAAGTACTGAGGATGCCATCGCTCCCCAATCCCAGGTCCTAAAGTCTAAGACAGTAGCGCAAACTAATGCTGCCAGATTCAGGAAAAAAAATTTTGATTCGATTCAGCCTATTGAATTGGTTTTTCAATTTGATTTTCCTGCCCAGTTGGGTGAGTTTTTTCAAAACTCCTGGTGGGTTTTATAGCTTTTTCACCCCCTTTGGCTTCTCCTAACCACACTGGCGCTGTGGTGTAAATAAAATAAAGAAACAAAAAGGACTTTTCCTCTCTCTGTTAAATCCTAGCTCACGTTTGCAGTCCAACACCAGCTCTGGCAGGATACATATTTCAAATCTGACATATTATAATCACAAAACAGAAAATAAAATTAATTTTTCTACCTTTTGTTGTCTGGTTATATTTCAAATCTTGTTGGTCCAAGGCTCTGGTTTTCTTCTGATAACTTGCTTGCCAAGGTCTCCTTCTTTTTTCTTTCTGCATGCTAACCATCCATCTGCCAACTCTGTCCTCCCTTTCCATTTCCCTTCCCTCCCCAGGAAGTCTGATATCTTTCCTTTTTTTCATCTCCCTCCACAGATCCACCTTTTCTTAACTACCCTTTCATCCGGCATCTCTCCCTCCTTCCCCACCACCCCAGAGTCCACCATCTCTCCCTTTCTTTTCCCAATTACCCTCCTATCCAGTATCTCTATCCCTCCTCCACACCATCCCTTGTATCCAATTTCTCTCCCTTTCTTTTCCTTCCCTCCCTAAATCCCATGGTCCATCATCTCTCTCCCTCTCCTCTATTTTCAGACCCATTATTTCTTCCTCCCTACCCCAAAGTTTGGCATATGCACGTCTCTTTGAACACCCCCTTCCCTCCATGTACTTCTAAACCAGGGTCCCCCCCAAAGGCCTGTCCCCCCCTTAAAGGTCTGCCTGTCCCCCCTTGAAGGCCTGCACCCCACTTGAAGGCCTGTCCCACCCCCTTGTAGGCCTGTCCCACCCCCTTGTAGGCCTGTCCCACCCCCTTGAAGGCCTGTCCCCCCCTTGTAGGCCTGTCCCCCTCCTTGAAGGCCTGCCTGCCTGCCCCTTGAAGGTCTGCACCCCCCCCGAAGGCCTGTCCCCTCCTTGAAGGCCTGTCCCACCACCTTGTAGGCCTGTCCCCCCCTTGTAGGCCTGCCTGCCTGTCCCCCCCTTGAAGGCCTGTCCCACCCCCTTGAAGGTCTGCACCCCCCCCTGAAGGCCTGCCTGTCCCCCCCCTTTGAAGGCCTGCCTGCCTGCCTGTCACCCCCCTCCCCCTTGAAAGCCTGCCTGCCTGCCTACCCGCCCGCCCCACCCCGAAGGACCGCTCACCCCACTGACCTTCCTGCACCACCTATGAAGCAGCCGCAGCAGGATCGTGACGTCAGCGATCCCTGCGCTGCTTGGGCGCTGCTTCCTGCGCCGCGGTCCCGCCCCTCCTCTGACGTCAGAGGCCGGGAGCACCCCCTCAGGGCTGGCACCCAGGGCGGACCGCCCCTCCCGCCCCCCCCCCCCCCCCCTTGGTACGCCACTGTTTATAAGCATACATAAAAATGATCAGGAAAAGAGAGAAACATGAGGTGATCAAATATGGAGATGACACAAAGGTATTCAAAGTTGTTAAATCACAAACATGACTAAGCCCACCGATTGTGTTTGCGATCATGTACCGACTCGATTTTCCTCCGACTCGATTCACTAACCTCCGATCCGATTCAATCCACGCATGCAAATGAGGGGAAACGGCATGCAAAGTAGGAAGGCACCAATTCACTAACCAAAATATGGAACACTGACTGGGCTGGCCGATCCAAAAAGAAGCGACTGCTGGGGACCAATTGCTCACGTCCTTTCCGACTGCCCTGCTCTCTGCCACCCTGCTCTTGTATGCAGCCATCAGAACAGAACACGCCGTGAGGAAGGATGGAAGAAAGCAAGTTAACAGTTCCTTTTTTAAAAAAGCTTTATTGTTGCGAGCCCATGGTTTTAACCCGCTTTAAACCCGCAGGTTAAACCCATTGGCTCTCGACAATAAAGCTTTTCTAAAAAAGGGAACTGTTAACTTGCTTTCCTCCATACCGAAGGGAGGCAACCAGAAGACAGCAGTGCTTGAGTAGCTGCCAAAGGAGATTAGACAAATCCCACCCCCGGCTCTGTTAAACTGGGGCTGGTTTTCCTTTCTGTGAATCCCGGTGGAGCTGCACTTCTGCCCCCCGGGGCTGAGAATGTAAAATAGGGATGGCAAGCAGCTTGCTGAGGAGAGAGGCAGGGAGCGTCTTTAATTACTCGAGTTGGGGCAACGGAACAAAAGAATTTCAGCAGTACTAGAAGGCTTGAATTAGGTTAGTTTAGGGGTGGTGAAAGGGAAGCATAGAAAAAGAGATAGAAAAGGCCACATTTTCTTGCAGCATGTTCTCTTTTATGGAGTGAGAAGGAAGTTAGGAGAGTCAGCGCATGTGCAGACCTTCTACAGGCAAAGGCAGGAGTCTCAAAGTCCCTCCTTGAGGGCCGCAATCCAGTCAGGTTTTCAGGATTTCCCCAATGAATATGCATGAGATCTATGTGCATGCACTGCTTTCAATGCATATTCATTGGGGAAATCCTGAAAACCCGACTGGATTGCAGCTCTCAAGGAGGGATTTTGAGATCTCTGGGTAAAGGAGATGGTCTGTGCATGCGTCAGGATCGCTCTGCAGCAATCCGTGGGATCGCTTGTGGGCGTGTTTGCGATTAGAGCATTTGCATGGGGAGTCTTTTGTGAATTGGTCGCCTGGGGTTGGATCAGCTACGGACCAGAACGCTTTAGTAAGGTTAGTGAATCTAGCCCAGGGGTGGGCAACTCTGGTCCTCGAGTGCCGGAATCCAGTCGGGTTTTCAGGATTTCCCCAATGAATATGCATTGAAAGCAGTGCATGCAAATAGATCTCTTGCATATTCATTGGGGAAATTTTGAAAACCCGACTGGATTCTGACCCTCGAAGACCAGAGTTGCTCACCCCTGATCTAGCCCAAAGAGTTGTTGGAGGACTTGGTCAGACTGGAGAACTATGCATCTAAAATGGAACATGAAATTTAACATGGACAAGTGCAAAGTGATACATATAGGGAAAAGTAATTTTAAATAAATTTACACATAAGAACATAAGAGTTGTCATATTGAGACAGACCAAAGGTCCATCAAGTCCATCAAGTATCCTGTCTCCAACAGAGGCCAATAAGTGTCACAAGTATCTGACAAGAGCCCAAAGAGTAAAACAGATTTTATGTTGCTTATTCTAGGAATAAGCAGTAGATTTCCCCAAGTTCATCTTAATAATGGCTTATGAACTTTTGTTTTAGGAAATTATCGAAACCTCTTTTAAATTCTGCTAAGCTAACCACTTTCACTACATTCTATGGCAACACATTCCAGAGTTTACATGTTGAGTGAAGAAATATTTTCTCCAGTTTTTTTTAATCTACTGTTTAGTAGCCTCATTGCATGCCCCCTAGTCCTAGTATTTTTGTAAAGAGTAAATAAGTGATTCACATCTAACCTTTCCATTCCACTCAGAATTTTATAGGCCTCTATCATATTTCTCCTGAGCCATCTCTTCTCCAGTCTGAAGAGCCTTAGCCACTTTAGCCTTTTCTCATAGGGAAGTCACCTCATCCCTTTTATGATTTTTGTCACCCTTCTCTATACCTTTCCTAATTTTGCTATATCTTTTTTGAGCTGTGGCGACCAGAATTGCACAAAGTATTACAGTATTGCTAATTATGTTAAATGGTGTTAATTTTATTGTACGTTGATACAGATTTTATTGTAAGCTGCTTAGTTACTCTGTGATTTGTGGGATATCAAGAAATAATAAAAGCTTGAAACTTACAAGGGCATTATAACACTCTCATTTTTATTTTCAATTCCTTTCCTGATAATTCGTAACATTCTATTTGTTTTCTTAGTCGCTGCCACCACACACTGAGCTGAGGTTTTCAATGCATCCTCAACAATGACATTTACCCTCTCTTCTACAAAACTGTGCTAGCGGATTTTAGCATGGGGAGCCGCGCTGAATGGCCCATGCTGCTCCCGACGCTCGTAGAAATTCAGTGAGTGTCAGGAGCAGCGCAGTTCCCCATGCTAAAAAAAAACGCTAGCACAGTTTCGTAGAAGAGGGAGTTAGATTCTTTTCCTGGTTGGTGACTCCTAACGTGAAATCCAGCATCATGTAGCTAAAGTTCAGGTTTCTCTTTCCCACATGCATCACTTTGCACTTATATTAAGCAATCCTTTTCCTAAGGTGCGGTAGCCAATTTAGTGTGCGAATGCATCCATAGGATATAATGGACATATTGGCACCCGTTAGCATTTAGCGTGCGCTAAAACGGCTAGAATGCCTTAGTAAAAGGATCCCTAAATGTCTTCTGCAATTTTGATGCCCAGTGTCCCAGTCTTGGAAGGTCATCTTGTAATTTTTCACAATCCTTTTCCAATTTAACAACTTTGGGCTCCTTTTGCAAAGGTGCGTTAGGGCCTTAACATGCAGAATAGTGCGCGCTAGCTGATACCACCTCATCTTGAGCAGGCGGTAGTTTTTCGGGTAGCGTGTGCTAGAGCACGTGCTAATCCGGTGCGTGCACTAAAAACGCTAGCGCACCTTTGTGTCATATGCAAAATGAACAATCTCACTAGTTATTCCCATCTCTAAATCATTGATAAATATGTTGAAAAGCAGCGGTCCCAGCACAGACCCCGAGGACTCGCATTATTTTTCCTTCTCCATTGTGAATATTGACCATTTAGCCCTACTTTCTGCTTTCTATCTTTTAACCAGTTCTTAATCCATAATAGGACATTACCTCCTATTTATTTATCTCCTACCTCTAATTTCCTCAGAAGTCTTTCATGAGGTACTTTGTCAAATGCCGTTTGAAAATCCAAATATACAATCTTGACTGGCTGACCTTTATCTACAAATGTAAAAATGAGATGAAAAAAATGTAGCATTTATTAGAATGTATTAACTGCCTTTATGAAAAGATGGACCCAAAGGGGTTTAGAATACATTGAATAGGAATCTGGTACTCTTAGGTGCTTAGATAGATGAGGCACGATTTCCCTTGACTAAATCAACATTGGCCACACACTTGCACTCACTCTCGCACTCGCTCTCTCACTCACACTCTGTGAAGTAAGTCTCAGGGTGTTAGAATTGCCAACTATCTATTTGTTTTCTTCAGAAGTGAGCAGAATTTGACATTAATGTCCAGAAGGTAGATCAGTACTTGAAGCTGAGGTCTGTGTCTCAAACTAACCTGCAGCTGGTAGGAATCACCTGTGTGCACACACTTTATCAGCAAAGATATTTTAACAATACAAGAAGCTGTGTGGCTAACAGATAACACCTTTAAATATGAAGACCTAGTAAGGATGATGGGATGATGGAATATTGCATCGCTCAAGGCTTATTAAGCTGGGAGGGAGGCTCTATTGTTGAGCTTGCTATAAAAGAAGACACATTTTATGTGTTAATGTGTATAGTTGTAATTGTTATATTTCCTGTAAATGAACTGTATATGCATACATATGGATTCGCGGTCCCGGTCATTCACGGTATTTTCTGACCACGAATGATCGGGCAGGGGAGGGCAGCCGGAGCACCAGTGAGTGAAGGAGATCACTCGCTGTATGCTCTGACCGCCTCTTCCTGTACTAAAGTTGGGCCTCACCAATCAGGAGCTGCTTTGACATGCAGCTCCTGATTGGTGAGGCCCGACTTTAGTACAGGAAGAGGCGGTCGGAGCATACCGCGAGTGATTTCCTTCACTCACTGGTGCTTCGGCTGCTTTTTCCTTCTCCGGCTGCCCTCTCCTGTCTCCCCTGCTAAAAACCGTATTCGCGGTTTTTCAACATTCGCTGGGGGGGGGGGGTCCTAGAATAGAACCCCCATGAATATCGGGGGAGTACTGTAATTGTAACCTGCCTAGATGTTGGTTAGGCGGGCAAGAAATTTTAAATAAAATTTTACGATCAAGCAATTTTTTATAAATTCTAAAATAAATAAATAAGAATGGCTAATGTCTGGATATTTCTCCGAGTTTTAAAATCTCTATCTGCATTTTCTAGTCCCCCAGTTTGTATGTCAGTCTGCCCTGCCTGCTTCCATTGAGTTTTGACCTGGCATCTAGGTCTACTTGTTACAGAGGTTGATACTGTGTTATTTGTCAAAATAAAACTCATTTAGAGAGATATATACAATATGATAATGGACTTGAAGGATGAGGTCAAAGGACTTCAAAGACAGTCTTCCAAAAAGTAGTTTACATCTGTGAGGAGATTGATTTTATGACTGGCTTAATGAGAATAAAATCCCTAGAGAAGACAGTAAACAATCTCAAATAATGACATGATGACCTTGGAAATAGGCAATGCAGACCCAATATATGAGACAGTTCATATGAAAGTGTAGATAATCTAGTTAAACAAATAAGAATTCAAGAATTGCCATACTGGGACAGACCAAAGGTCCATCAAGCCCAGTATCCTGTTTCCAGCAGTGGTCAATCCAGATCAAAGATACCTGGCAAGATCCCAAGGAGTAAAATTTTATGCTGCCTTATCCTATGAATAAGCAGTGGACTTCTCTTTTAGGAAATTAACCAAACCCTTTTTTAAACCCTATTGAGCTAATCTCTGGCAATGAATTCCAGAGTTAATTACATGCTGAGTAAAGAAATATTTTCTCCAGTTTGTTTTAAATCTAGTTTCAAGTTTATTTATGGCTTGATATATTGACCATCACATGTATCTGGACGGTTTACAATAAGAGGAGGGTAAAACTAAAACTATGACAAATTAAGACTTATTAGAGACAAAAGGTACTAGAGGATAGGGAAGTTTTAATTACAATTGTAAATAAAAATAAAAAGGAAGGATAGAGGGATAGGGAATAACGAGAGGGAGACAGGGATGGCGTTTCTTAAAAACTCCCCCCCCCACACACACTTATTGATAGGCATCTTTAAAAAGAAATGTTTTAAGATTCATTCTAAATTTATTTAGGGAATTTTCGTTGCGGAGATAAAGTGGCATTGAATTCCAGAGCGAGGGTACGACTACAGAAAAAATAGAATTTCTAGTATAGTATAGGTCCTTGATTGAGGGTACTGTCAATAAGTTTTGATTTGTAGATCTAAGGATCCTAGGAGGGGTATGTGGAATGAGATATTTGTATAGGAAAACAGGGAGGTGAGAGGTCTTAATTTTAAAAGTTAGAAGAAGAATTTTATATGTAGTTCGGTGAGAGACTGGTAGCCAGTATTACTCAAAGAAGCGGGGTAATATGATTTATGGTATTTTGAATTAGTTGTTGTCTGCGGGTTTCTTTTTGAATTATGCCATGGTAAAGAGAGTTGCAATAGTTTACGTGTGAAATGATTAAAGAATGAATTAGAATTTGGATTGAAGTGGGTTCTAGAACAGAGGTTATGGAACGAATTAAGCGGAGTTTGTAGAAACAGTTTTTGGTCAGGGAACTGATTTGATCGTGGTAGGTACTTGATAGCTACATCACATGCCCCCTAGTCCTAGTATTTTTGGAAAGAGTAAACAAGCGATTCACATCTACCTTTTCCACTCCACTCAGTATTTTATAGATCTCTTTCATACCTTCCCTGAGCTGTCTCTTCTCCAAGCTGAAGAGCTTCAGCCGCTTTAGCCTTTCCTCATAGGGTAGTCATCCTATCCCTTTTATAAATTTTGTCACCCTTCTCTGTACCTTTTCTAATTCCACTATATCTTTTTTGAGATTGTTTGGTCTTGGATTCTGTGTTTGATTGAAGAGTCTGTCTGAATGATTGAAGAGTTTTAAAATTGTTGAAAATAAATATTTGTAGTTTATAGTACCAGAGTAGAAGGCACTTTTTTTTTTCTCCTGAGAACTTGGTATGTGAACCAGTCTATTAATGTAAGGTAATATCTTTCTTTTTTCCCTTAAGTCTTTTAGTGCAATTTCATTTTCTTCTGACTTTTCATCCCATATAGTGATTTTCAAAGAAGTGAGGGAAAGTATAACACCAGTTGAAAGGAAAAGAGGGAATACAAAAGAAAAAGAAAATAAATTATACATAGTTTATTTTATTTTAATTATTTATATACCACTTATTTCCTAAGTGATTTACATTCATCATATTTCCCTATCTCTCCCGGTGGGCTCAAACTCTATCTAGTGTACCTGGGGCAATGAGGGGATTAAGTGACTTGCCCAGGGTCACAAGGAACAGCGAGGGATTTGAACACACATCCTCAGGGTGCTGAGGCTATAGCTCTAACCCCTGCACCACATACTCCCTATTATCCCAGGACAAGCAGGCATGATATTCTCACATGTGGGTGACGTCATCTACGGAGCCCCGGCGCGGACAGCTTTTCAAGCAAACTTGATAGAAGTTTCAAGTTTGCACACTGCACCACGCATGTGCGTGCCTTCTCGCCCACTAGAGGGCGCATCCCACCTCGTGGTCCTCAGTTCAAATTTTTCCGCGGAGCAAGAAAGCCCTGTGGATCTGAGCTCCAGTGTTTTTGCCTTCTAGCTGCCGCGTTTAGTTTGTTTTTCCATCGAATTAGTTCGCGGTACTGCTTTTTTTCTTTTCGGTTCTTTTCAAAAAAAAAAAAAAAAAAAAAGTATTTCGTTTTCGTCTGGCTCCGGGGGCTCCCGGAAGCCGTGGCCGGGGACGTCGGTAAGTTCCCGGCCTTCTTCTTTTTCTTCGTGGATGTCCCGTCCTGTTACGGGATTCAAAAAGTGCAGCCGGTGCGAGAGGTTGCTTTCCATCACTGACCCTCACCGGTGGTGCATTGTCTGTCTGGGGCCCGAACATCCGACAGAGTCGTGTGATCGCTGCTCTACCTTCCAAAACAGGGCCCTACGTCGCCGCAAGGCCAGAATGGCGGATTTGTTCGCCGTCGACGCGCCGCCTAAGGCCTCGACGTCGGCCCCGGCTTCGGCCCCGGCCTTGACCTCGGCCTCGGCGTCCTCAGGGGCCTCGGCCTCGCCCCGACCCTCATCCTCGAAGACGTCGTCAGTGAAGCAAGCTTCGGGTAAGTCCTCTGTTCCATCCCCTTCAGCAAAGAAGCCATCCTCGAGTCAGGCCAAAGCGGGTGGGTCGACCCCGGCCCCGCATCGGACCTCGACTCCGCACACCCCGAGGGAATACTCGAGACCGAGGTCGCCCTCCAGGGAGTGTGCCCCGGACTCGGAACTCCCCACCTTCGTGGGGATTCCGGCCTTCCAGGATCTCCTCCGAGCTCTGATCTCATCGGAGCTATCGGGAGCCCTGGAAGTGTTGCAGCGTGCTGCGGTCCCGGCGGCCTCGACCTCGGCCGGAGCGCCTTCGGTCTCGGAGGCCCCGGCCTCGGCCCCCTCGACCGCGGGAGCCCCGGCCTCGGCGACCTCGGTCTCGGGTACAGTGACCCCGTTCACCTCGGTCTCGGCCCCGCCCCGGACCTCGACCTCGGGGGAACCCCCTGAGCGGAGTGTAAGGCCCAAAGAAAAGTTGCGCAGAGTGCGCCGTCTTTCCTCCTCTTCCTCCGGGTCTTCCAGACACGCCTCGCCCTCGACGCGACCTCGGACAGGGCGTCGATCGAGGAAGTCTAAGCGACCTCGAGGCTCGCCTCGGCGCGACCGTTCCTCGTCGTTCGGGGGCGAGGCGCTGCAGGTGTCGGAGTTGCGCCTCGACAATCCGAGGCTCCTCCGCTCACCTCGTGGGAAGTCTTCCCGGGCCGCCTCGCCGAGGAAACGGGAAAGTGTCCCACGAACCCCGGGGTCCTCACCCAAGGGTTCTGCGAGGAGGACAACTTCCCCTTCCCCCTCGAGGGCCCTCGAGAGGGGATCCTGGGATTCGGGATCGGTTAGGGATCCTCATTATTCCCATGAGGCCTCCCCCCTCTCCTCGGTGGGGCGGTCGAGAACCCCGTCTCCCCAGGCTAGGCCGTCCTCATTTTCATCCTTCGTCCAGGACATGGCCCAAGCCCTGGGGATTGACCAGATGGTATGTTCTCGGTATTCCAAAGAATTTTTGGAGGAACAGGACCTCCCCACTCCTCCTAGAGAGGTGCCTAGACTCCCTCTCAACAGCGTCCTTCTGCAGACCTGGCTGAAGAACTTGTCAAACCCTCTTACAGTCACGTCTGTACCTTCAAAAATGGAATCGAAGTATAGAACGATTCCTCCTAAAGGGTTCGATAAGGCGCAACTCTCACACCAGTCCCTTCTGGTGGAGTCAGCCCTTAAAAAATCACAGCCCTCACGGGTTTCTGCGACGGTTCCACCAGGCAGGGAAGGGCGAACCCTGGACAAGTTTGGCCGTCGCCTCTATTCAAATTCCCTGATGGCCACCAGGGTTCTAAATTACGCCTTCACCTTTTCCTCCTATTTGCGGGGTATGGTGAAGGATCTTCCTCAATATCGAAACTCGTTACCGGACTCCCAAAGAGCAGGATTCGACAAGTTTATGTCCAACCTGTCTCAATTGCGGTTGTACCTATTCCATGCAGTGTACGACGCCTTTGAGCTGGTTTCGAGGGTGTCGGCCCTCGCGGTGGCCATGCGCCGCTTGGCCTGGCTTCGCACCCTCGACATGGACCCAAACCTGCAGGAACGCCTGGCAGACTTGCCCTGTGTGGGGTCCGAGTTATTCGACGAGTCATTGGATGCGGCGACCAAACGCTTGTCGGAACAGGAGCGCTCTCTAGCATCCCTGGTCCGCCCCAAACCTAGGCCCCCGCCTCAGAAACCCTTTCGGCCTCCGCCGCGCCGATACCCTCAGAAGTCGACCCCGGCTTTCTCGAGACCGCCTCCGAGACGTCCGTCTCAGCGAGGCAGAGGGGGACAAACCCAAGCCCCGGCGCAGGGCCCTTCTAAGCCAGCGCCTTCCTTTTGACGGGCTGAGCGGACGGGGCGGGTTCCCCTCCGCACTTTCACAGGAACCCCTTCCTATCGGGGGCCGTCTCCGGTCCTTCCGGGAGACATGGACCGGGATTACCTCAGACGCTTGGGTGCTCCGGATCGTCTCCGAGGGCTACTCGCTCAACTTTGTGTCCTCGCCGCCGGACAGTCCCCCGAGTTTAGTCCCCTGCAACCGTTCGCAGCTACCGACCCTTATAACCGAAGCCAAAGCCCTCTTGAAGCTTCGGGCGGTCGAGCCGGTCCCCAAGGACCAGTGGGGTACGGGGTTTTACTCCCGCTACTTTTTGGTCCCAAAAAAGACCGGGGACCTGCGCCCCATACTGGACCTCAGGAAGCTCAACAAATTCCTGGCCCGGGAGAAGTTTCGAATGCTATCTCTCCCGGTTCTGTATCCCCTCTTGGAGGAAGGGGACTGGATGTGCTCCCTCGACCTGAAGGAAGCATACACCCATGTTCCGGTGCACCCCGCCTGTCGAAGATTCTTACGATTCCAGGTGGGGGACCTCCACCTCCAGTACAGGGTACTGCCCTTCGGCCTGGCCGCGTCCCCACGAGTATTCACGAAGTGCATGGTGGTGGTTGCAGCAGCCCTCAGGTCACGGGGACTCCACGTGTTCCCTTACCTGGACGATTGGCTCATCAAAGCCCCGACCAGGGAGGGGGTTATCTCAGCGACCCGACAGTCTATTACCTTCCTGCAAACTCTCGGGTTCGAGATAAACTTTCCAAAGTCTCAGTTGAGGCCGTCGCAGTCTCTTCAATTCATAGGTGCGGTGCTGGACACGGTGCGCCTACGCTCCTACCTGCCGACCCAGCGGTTGGAAGCCTTGGTACGGATGAGTCGCCAGGTCTCTCAACTGTCGAAGGTGTCGGCCAAGCACATGATGATGCTGCTGGGCCATATGGCCTCGACGGTACATGTCACGCCGTTTGCGAGGCTACACCTGAGGATCCCCCAGTGGACCCTCGCATCCCAGTGGCGTCAGGAGTGCGACCCGGTGTCTCGCCTCATTTCGGTGACTCCGCTTTTGCGGAAATCGCTACGTTGGTGGACAGACTCTTCAAATCTGTCCAGGGGGCTATTGTTCCGCACTCCGCCTTTTCACAAGGTCCTGACCACGGACTCCTCGGAGTACGCGTGGGGAGCCCATCTCGACGGTCTTCGCACGCAGGGCCTGTGGTCGGCAGAAGACCGTCAGTGTCACATCAACGTGCTAGAGCTGCGGGCCATCTTCCTAGCACTTCGAGCCTTCGTTCACATATTGCAGGACCAGGTGGTCCTCGTCCGCACGGACAATCAGGTGGCAATGTATTATGTGAACAAGCAGGGAGGAACGGGGTCATGGCCCCTCTGCTCCGAGGCTCTTCGCCTCTGGGAGTGGGCGGCCTCCCGGAACATCTTCCTCCGGGCGGTCTACATCCAAGGAGAACGGAATTGCCTGGCGGACAAACTGAGTCGACTTCTGCAACCGCACGAGTGGACTCTACACTCAGCAGTTCTACGCGAGGTCTTCGCTCGCTGGGGAACGCCACAGGTGGATCTGTTTGCCTCTCCGGAGACACACAAACTACCACTATATTGTTCTCGGATGTACTCGCAGGACCGTCTGGAAGCGGATGCCTTCCTACTCGACTGGGAAGGGAGGTTCCTGTATGCATTCCCTCCGTTCCCTCTGATCATGCGAACGTTGGTACACCTAAAATCGTCCACGGCCACGATGATTCTCATAGCACCTC
The DNA here is from genome assembly GCF_902459505.1 of Geotrypetes seraphini. NCBI lineage: Eukaryota > Metazoa > Chordata > Amphibia > Gymnophiona > Dermophiidae > Geotrypetes > Geotrypetes seraphini. The sequence goes on along the minus strand of NC_047084.1, from coordinate 37,327,884 downwards.
GGTGGCCGCGCCAGCACTGGTTCTCCCTACTGCTCCAGCTCAGCGCCAGGGAGCCCCTTCCCCTGCCTGTCTCTCCTTCTCTGCTATCTCAGAGTCAAGGATCCATGTTACATCCCAACCTGCAGTCATTGCACCTGACAGCTTGGTTTCTTGTTCCCTGACTCCTCCGGACCTGTCTCAATCGGTAAAGGAGGTGTTGGAAGCCTCCCGCAAGATCTCGACGAGGCTTTGCTATGCGCAGAAATGGACCAGGTTTTCCACCTGGTGTTCGTCTTTTCACCTGGACCCGGTATCAGTTCCGGTATCCTCGGTCTTAGAATATTTATTTCATTTGTCGCGCTCCGGCTTGAAAACCACTTCGGTGCGGGTTCATCTCAGTGCGATTTCTGCCTCCCACCAACCTCTGGAGGGACGCCCTCTGTCACTCCACCCCTTGGTGACACGCTTCATGAAAGGGTTAATCAGGGTTTGCCCCCCTCTTAAGCCTCCGCCTGTCGTGTGGAACTTGAATGTAGTTCTGGCTCAACTGATGAAACCCCCTTTTGAGCCACTCAACAAGTCCCCCTTGAAATTTCTGACTTGGAAGGCGGTGTTTCTGATTGCCCTCACCTCCGCCAGGCGGATCGGGGAGTTGCAAGCCTTGGTTGCGGACCCTCCTTTCACGGTCTTTCATCACGACAAGGTGGTTCTCCGCACCCATCCTAAGTTTTTACCTAAAGTTGTGTCTGACTTCCACCTCAATCAGTCCATTGTCCTTCCGGTGTTCTTCCCGAAGCCCCACTCCCATCCGGGCGAGACGGCGCTTCACACGCTTGACTGTAAGAGGGCGTTGGCATATTATCTTCAACGCACCAGGTCTCATCGGAAGGTTCCTCAATTGTTTTTGTCCTTCGATCCCAATCGATTAGGGCATCCAGTTTCCAAGCGCACTCTGTCTAACTGGTTGGCCGCTTGCATTTCCTTTTGCTACGCTCAGGCTGGCCTTCCTCCCCCGGGTCGAGTCACGGGGCACAAGGTCCGAGCAATGGCAGCTTCGATAGCCTTTCTCCGATCCACTCCAATGGAGGAAATATGTAAGGCTGCCACTTGGTCTTCGGTTCATACATTCACCTCTCATTACTGTCTGGACACCTTGTCCAGAAACGATGGCCGGTTTGGCCAGTCGGTGTTACGTAACCTGTTTTCATAAATTGCCATCCTCCCACCTACCCTTTTTTGGTTGGCTTGGAGGTCACCCACATGTGAGAATATCATGCCTGCTTGTCCTGGGATAAAGCACAGTTACTTACCGTAACAGGTGTTATCCAGGGACAGCAGGCATATATTCTCACAACCCGCCCGCCTCCCCGGGGATGGCTTCCTTGCTAGTTATGGAACTGAGGACCACGAGGTGGGATGCGCCCTCTAGTGGGCGAGAAGGCACGCACATGCGTGGTGCAGTGTGCAAACTTGAAACTTCTATCAAGTTTGCTTGAAAAGCTGTCCGCGCCGGGGCTCCGTAGATGACGTCACCCACATGTGAGAATATATGCCTGCTGTCCCTGGATAACACCTGTTACGGTAAGTAACTGTGCTATTCCCTAGTTCTTTGTATAAAATGTACTGAAGTGAATTTTCAGTAGTTTGAAAGTAGGAACAACTTAAATATTGTCTTTCCAGCCAGAAACAGTTTGGTTTAATCTTTGTTTTAAATGAAGTTTTAGCAGGATCCAATTTGTAGTTTTCATTCAAACACTTTTTAGCACACACAAATCAATTGTATGTATGTTAATATATAGGCAATCTGATATGTGCAACTTTAAATTTTTAGGCATCCTTGAAAACCAAATGCATACCCCTATTAAGTTCTGATAGCATTGTATACCAAGGCATAGTTCTTTTTGCTTATTGAAATTGTTTAAATTTTACATACATAATATACAAAAAAGAAACAACTGACTTGTAAAGAAAATTAAATTACTGAAATTTATATAAATTATAACCTTTGAGAAACTTAAGTCAAACTTATTCCACATCGTGGGAGCATTCAATTGTATAAATGAAGAAGAAATAAAAAAAGAAAACATAAAAGGGTAGAAAAAACTTACATCTTAACAACAATGAAGAATCCCTACCCTAAAACTTATTAGGGGTACATTATGTATATGAGAACACATTCACTTCACCAATACAATTATTTATCAACAACTTTATGATCATCCAAAAATATTTCTAAATGAATAGGGTCAAAGAAGACAGATCTTCCCTTGGCAACCTGTTATGCATTTGCAAAGGAACCGTAAAAAAAGAAAAAGTGTCTCCCAAAGCAATTGCTTGAGAATTTAGTAGTCGAGTGTCGTTATCCACGTCAGGGAAAATCTGAATCTTCTGGCCACAGAAGGCAACATCTTTGTTTTTAAAGTAAGTTTTTAGGTCCATAATTTTATATTCTTGGAGAATTTAACAGTGAGGATAGCCCTAGTATTACAAACAATATTAAATGAGCTCTCTAGGAAATTGATGAGATCTATACTCATCCCTCCTATTAGATTTCCTTCAGTTGGATTCTCCAGCTGAGCATTCTGAGAAATATAGGCCCAGATTTTTTAAGTGGCGCTGTTGTAGTCACCTGCCTAAAAAATGGCTGTTGATCATGTATAAATCATGCAACAGTACCGTTGATAGAATTGTGGCTTCGTGAAAGGTAGGTGCCAGGGTTTTCAAGGCCTACATTTCTGGCACCTGCCTTTCACATGAATTGTGGCTTTGGAAGCGCTTTACGCTGCCTAATTCCACTTCTTATATTAGCCACACCTACACTGGCTTTAGGCGTCATAAAGCGTCTAAAAGCATCATAAAGTGTCATAAATGCATCATGGCTACAGATGCATCATGCATCTGTAGCCATGATGCAGGTGCCTACATGTTTTTTTTTTTAAGTCACTATTATTCATTTTAAAATGGTGTTTTCCACTTAAGTTAGTTGCTGGTAGGGTGCCTACCAGCAACAAACTTAAGGTGCCGTTTATAGAATATGGACTATAATAACTATTAGCAATATCAGTTTCTTCTGAATTGGAAATGTTTAGTATCTCCTTTAAGTATGTATCTAACAGAAATTCTATAGTACTTGTAAGTAATCTTGCCTGTGAGAAATTTAGAAACCTTAGCAAGGCATAGTTTTATACATTTCTAGTATTTGTTGAGGTTCCTATCCATGGTATCCTACAAGGAATAAAAGGATGCCATGCCATTGAAGTAAACTAGATAGACCTAAACCAGAAAGAATACTAACGTCTCGGGTAAAAAAAGAAAAAAGTCAATTTGAAAAAGTTTGGCCTTCCTTTAGATTGAGAAGGGATGATAAATCCGGAGAAGTTTATGTTGGAGGAAAAGAACTGGCTTCCTCTGGATATAGCATGATAAGGAGTATGTGAAATTAAAATGTTAGGGAGTAGGTGGCTATTCCATACAAGACAAATGAGATTTGGAAATGGAGAGAGAGGGGAGAGATTTGTAACCCATGAAGATATGTGAAGGTTGCAACAGGGGCTATAAGTGTTTCCTAACCGAGGATGCCTTAGATATGGCATGTACTGTCATAAATAGAGAGGATAATCTGACCCTGTATGAGGGGATTGTTAATGAATAAGTATTGATCTTAATAATGGACTCCTTTGTTTTAGGACAGTAGTGCATAGTTAAATTGAGAGTGTATTTTTCGCTCCATAAGACGCACCTGACCATAAGACGCACCCTAGATTTAGAGGAGAAAAACAAGAAAAAAATCATTCTGAACCAAGTTCTCCCTGCCAAGCTCTACACCCTTCCCCCCCTCCCTGCCATGCTCTGTACCCTGTCCCCCCTCTGGTGATCTAGTGGTAGGCTGGGACAAGAGCAAACTGTCCCAGGTGACTAACAATTTTTTACACCCTCAGTACCTTTTTAAATCATCCCTCCATACCCCCAGTACTTTTAAACCATCGCCCCCATACCCCCAGTACTTTTAAGTTTAAATCTTTTCTGATTAGAAATTCAAAATCATAGACTACAAAGAATGCAAGAATATATTAAATCATCCAGCAGAGGTTACAGGAAGTACCCCAAGCCCATCTCACCCATCCCTCTCTCCCTCTGCTATGATCAAACAATTTGTATTGAGGAGAAAAATTACAAGCAGAACAGTATACAAAATACACAACATTGGTAACAAGATCAGAAAAATGACATTCATAATATCAAATATTCACAATGTTACAATATCTCCCAACCCCCAAAAGCAACAACCCCCCAATCTACCCCCCCATGTCAACAACACATCCATGTGGCATCAGTGCTGGAACTAGCCAAGGCTCTGGTTCCTAAGAGACCCCAGCACTCGGCGGATGAAACGAGAGGCATTGAAACCCCAGACACAAACAAAGGAAGAAAGGTCCGGTTTTCACACTGGCAGCCCCGACCGTAGGAAAGGCAAAAAAACCTTTCATCTCCGGTTTCCTCCCCGTACCTTTTCACAGTGGCAGCCCGAAAAATCTTTTAACTCCGGCTTCCCCAGTACTTTTTTAAATAGACGGTTGTCTTATCCTATTTCCACAGCACACAGGTCAGGAGCGAGCTTTGTCCCCTCTCCCTACGTTCCTCGAGAGTGTAGAGCTGCAATTTGTTCAGTCTCTCTTCGTACGAGAGACCCTTGAGCCCCGAGATCATCCTGGTGGCCGTCCGCTGAACCAGTTCAATTCTGCGCACATCTTTACTGTAATGTGGCCTCCAGAATTGCACACAGTACTCCGGATGAGGTCTCACCATGGCCCTGTACAACGGCATTATGACTTCAGGCTTTCGGCTGACAAAACTTCTATTGATACAACCCAATATCTGCTTTGTCTTAGATGAAGCCTTCTCCACTTGATTGGCAGTTTTCATGTCTGCACTGATGATTATTCCTAAATCTCGTTCTGCTGAAGTCCTAGTTAAAGTTTCTCCGTTCAAGAAGTACGTCCTGCATGGATTTCCGCTTCCGAGGTGCATGACCTTACATTTCTTAGCATTGAAGCCTAGCTGCCAGGTTGAGGACCAACTTTCCAATGTAAGCAGGTCCTGCGCCATATAATTCTGTAAACTGCATTCACTTACTATATTACATAGTTTGGCGTCATCGGCGAATAGTGTTATTTTACCTTGAACCCCTTGAAAGAACACAAACTAAAACTTATACCTGCAAAACAAACTTCATCCTTCTTGAAAACTGCAAAACCCCAACCTTGACAAACATAGAAATTAACTCGATCTCAACCCACGCTAAAACTCCTCGGAATGCTAATAGACAGAGGTTGTACCATGCAACCACAAATCAACAAAATTATAAAAACATCATTCGCCACTATGAGAAACCTTAGACAAGTCCGAAAATTCTTCGACAGAAAACAATTCCAACTTGTGGTTCAACCACTAATCCTAGGCCTAATAGACTACTGCAACATACTATATCTCCCCTGCCCAACAACAAAGATGAAACAATACAAAACACAGTCCTAAGACTTATCTATTCTTTGAAAAAATACAACCACATCATGAAGGCCTACCATGACTCACACTGGCTCCCAATACAAGCCAGAATACACTTCAAATTCCTTTGCCTACTATTATTCAAAGCTATAAACGGAAACAGCCCTTCCTACTGGAACAATCAACTAACTCATTCCACCTCAATCAGACACAGGAGAAACCATACAATATTCACTCGCCCGCCAACCAAAAATGTCAAACAAAAAAAAAATATGACAACCTTCTGGCCACCAGAGCAGCTAAACTGGACCTACAATTCACCAATCTACTGACTTCAACCACAGACTACAAAACTTTCAAAAAAGAAACAAAAACCTTACTCTTCAAAAAACACATAAAACCAATATAACTTTATCAATAAAGTCCCAAACCCCACCTGCATTACCAATCTACTCCCTAGCAAATTAAAAAATGCTCTTATTTAATCTTATGTATTAAGATCATAACAATTCTTATGTAATCCGCTTTGAACTGCAAGGTAAAGGCGGAATAGAAGTCACTAATGTAATGTGGAAATCGTAGGGAAACAAGATTTTATGTATGTAACTTGGAAACCGCATAGTTGTATGTGTTATATACATTTTTTTAAATAAATAAATAGTAGGGTGCTGGTCACTGATGTATTTTATTGTCTGGATTGTTTTTCTTGTTTTGTAGGTATGTTTGCTATTGATTCGACTTGTCTGTTATATGTATTCTATTTTTTTGTATGTAAGTGTGTAACTCGCTATGGATAAGGGTGGGGTATAAATAAATAAAACAACAACAGTGCCCAGACATGGCCTAGCATTGAATACTGGGGATAATGTTGGTGGAAGACAAAAAAAAAAAAGGTAGACTGCCGCTTTAAATGATTAGAAGAATGGAATATACAGATGTATGCACATAAATGCCAAAAGTGCACCTGCGCGCTATTCTGTAACTTTGCACATGTATCAGCGCATAGTTTGTTAGTGAGCATACACACGGGTGTAGTCAGGATGGAGCACATACTTAGGCGCATAGGCCCGAATTCTGTAAATGGTGCCATTATCGGCGGCAACCTAAAAATGGCCACCAATCGCAATGGCACGATTTGCAAATTGCAGCTACATGAAGTTTCCAAGTAGGCGCCAGAAACATAGGCTAGGGTTTTAATGGCCTACATTTCTGGTGCCTACTTTTTAAGAGAGTTGCGCCTACAGAGGAACCTTTATGGCACCTAGCGCCACTTCTGGCATTAACCACACCTATGGTGGAGTTAGGCATCATAAGGCGCCTCTGTAGGTGGGATAATGGCGGACTTGGACATTTTAATTGGTTTTTAATTGGCACAGCCATGTAGTGCTCCAATTAAACCAATTAAGTTAGGCAGCAGTAGGGTGCCTACCACCACCTAACTTCAGGTGCCATTTACAGAATATGGGCCATAATTTATAGAATACTGTAAGCTGTATCTCTGGAACATAAGCTGGCGTAAGTGCTCACACCTAGGTGGATATGTACCTAGTTATGCTATTGTTCTATAAAGAAAAGTAGACACCCGTTTTCTTTTCTAGAATATGCATCTGTACATAGGGATAAAATTAAAGAATTTATCCCTTTAATGCCCAAAATTGTCACTGTTCGTATTTTTCCTTTCTACTCATAAGGAGCTTCATGGGTGCTAGGAAAGAATCTGTGTGAACTTGGTAAGTTGAGGTTCATTTTGCAGAATAGTCAAGTTTTGAATGATTCTTTTAAGTGAAGGCAGGTTTTTTATAAAGCAAAAGTGGGTTGGCGGAGTTGTTGGCATAGAAGAGAGCATGCTTCCCTCTTTTCATGTTTTGTGCTATTGCATGTCTTTGTGGAGCAGATCTGGATTTCCTCTCTGTGCAGAAACTACAGAAAGCTAAACTGAAACCAGAAATTACTACCTTGGCAGCCTCTCTTAGAAGGTACATGTTTTTTCTTTCCTATGAAAACTAACATTACATTTCTTGTTTTATTGCTGGCTATGAGAGAATAGGGAAAAATCATTTGGGGGCAAGTTTCCAATTCTGAAATTTACTGAGAACTTGAGAAAATGAGTGAGTAACATTCTTGTTGCTTATAAATTTGACTAAAGTAAATGATACCCAATGCAAATTTAATATTATCATTTCTGTTGCTTATCGATGAATTGGAAGTACTCTTAACCAAGGCCCAGATTCTGTAACTATGTCCCGATTGAAGGCAGCTGTAGGCATCCTACAACTGTCTAATCAGCCAATTGGGAAGCACGTTTGTTTTTTTTGTGTTTTTTTTAAAAAGCTCCCCAGGCAGGCCACCTACATTGGAGGTGCTTCCAGGAGCATAGGGAGGCCTGCAAGCCCGCCTAGGCCTCTCCCCGGTGCATTCCACAATGCACTGGGAAGGGGCAGGCGATCTTCAGGGGTGGGGGGTGTTTCTGCAGGAGAGATTGGGCACTCTCCTGCCGGTGATCTTTGGGGGGGGGGGGTGTTCTGGCAGGAGGGATTGGGCATCCCCCCTGCCATGTTCATTCGGGGGGGGGGGGGGGGTACTGGAGCCTGCAGCTACTATATTTATTGCAGCAGGGAGATCCAGATGTGTTCTCCAGGCCTTCCATTAATTTAGCAGCAAGAGGGATGTTTGCGACAGGTCTAAAATTGGCTATGTTATTGGATGTTTCTTTGGTGTTCTTTTTAATAGGAGTTATTACAATTTGACCCAAGTCCTCTGAAAACTTGCCAATGGATAGTTGTAGGTTGATCCAGTCTAGTAGTTTGGCTTTGAAGTTGATAGGGGCTGCTTTCATCACAGCCGTCTGTATGGTATCCTTCTCCACTTAGAGTGTGTTTTTGCTTTAGCTGGTAATACTGCAGTTTTCATTGGATTCCTTTGTGTTATACAGACTTGAATGTCCATATTCTGAGTTGAACAGGTTCTTCCTAAAATTCTGCTCTACATATTCTCAATTCCACTATGGTGGGAGGAGGTGATGAAGTCCATGTAGGAAAAACATGGTACTAAGCAGTTTCAGCTGCCAACACTGCAGACTTTAAACACAGACTTATTTTATATTTATTTAAAACATTTATTTTAGAGAAATGCTATTGTTAGAAAAGTGTGATTGTGCGTGAATTCTTTTAAAAAGGTGGTAAATAAAATCCTTATAAACAAATAAATATAATAAGGAACAGTCAAGCATTCTTTGGGGCCTTAAGTTTTGCACAGGCATACTCCAACTCTAGTTTTGAGTACAATGGCATAAAACTAATTTGAGTAAGAAATTATATCTTACAGTAGCTGACAGGTAGGATATGTCTTTGGGAGTGTGGACAGGAAAGTTGAGCAGACTCTATGGACCAGGTGTCTTTCTTTCACTATTTATTATGCTGTTATAGTACACTATATAGTGGAATACTGATAGTATAGGATAGATGGAAGGCAAAGACCTTGGACCAGCATATTATCGGTGTGCATATAACTGAATCTGAATCTGGAATTGTCTTACAAAAGTCACTAAAAAGCACGCACACAACCAGGTTTATGGCATCCTCTAACCTCCTTCTGGGGCTGTTTAATTCTCATACAGTACTGTCCTGTAAGTTGTAGTAACTATGCCTAGTCTGTGTCCCATGAGCAGAGATAGCATGGAATGTGACTGAGTGGGGCTTCACAAGGAGCCAATTGCTGTGTGGAGCTCCTGCCACTTTGCAGGGGACAGAGGTTGGATGTGTGCAGTAGCTGGTTTTAATAAAGGTTTGGACAATTTCCTGGCAGAAAAGTCCATAGTCTGTTGTTAAAACAGATATGGGGGAGGCCACTGCTTGCCCTGGATCAGTAGCATGGAATGTTTCTACTATTTGGGTTTTTGCCAGACACTAGTGACCTGGATTTGGTCACTGTAAGGACGGGCTACTGGGTTCGATAGCATGGAATATTCTACTTTTTTTGTTTTTTTTGCCAGGTACTAGTGACCTGGCTTGGCCACCGTGAGGATGGGCTACTTACTAGATGGACCTTTGGTCTGACCCAGTAAGGCTATTCTTATTTTCCTATTGGTTATGCTGCGGTCACCAAAAACTCTAGTTGTGTGCATGCTTTTTGGTAACTTTTGTAAGAGAACTCCGGAGGCAGGCAGACAGGAAGCTGCTGATAAAAGTAAAATGAAATTAGGCCCGACGCCTCAGCACACCTCCTCACTGCAGGGATCTCAATCGGGACGGTGTGGGAGACGAACTCCGCCTCCCGACATCCCTAGCAGGTTAGACCAACATCTGGACTTGAAATCTCCTACTTCAGAGCAGCTCCACTACCAACGGGAGCTACCCGACGCCTCAGCACACCTCCTCGCTGCAGGGATCTCAATCGGGACGGTGTGGGAGACGAACTCCGCCTCCCGACATCCCAGCAGCGCTTGGGACAAAAAAGACTTAACTCTGATGCTGTACGATCCCTTACTAGAAGCTATTGTCTACCTCTAACCAAGTTTCACATGCTGTATGATCCCTTACTAGAAACTATTGTCTACTTCTAACCAAGTTTTACATGAAACTAACACCTATTAAGCTGTTAAACTGCAAGCAATTTTCTAACCCCTCTTTGCTTTTATCTCACTAGCAGCAGTTGGTTGCTCAGTCTTCATCCAACCCAACTTGTTTGTTTTCTGGGGTTTTTTTCTCTCTCCTCCAGTTGTCTCACTAGTAACAATTTGGCACCAAGCTCCCATCTTAGCTCTGTCATACTTGACCCTCCATTAGGCTCCAGCTGCAATGGTAGGACTTGCCAGGACCTGATAGTAAGACTCTCTCGAAATTCTTCCAGCCCAGCTCCTCAGTCTCCCCATCCTATCATGTCCCCAACTCTCCGGGCCACCCCTTCCCACCACTTTTCAAACCACCCTCTTCCTCGCCTACATCCCTACCACATCCCCAATACTCCTTACGATACTATACTTCACCATCCCCATCATTACAGGCCAAGGCAGATACGGTGATCTTACCTCCCAGCACAAAAAAAACCACACCAGGAACCCTGCCAACATCATCCCCATTCTACCCTCACCCCCAGCCCCCCCAGCAATACTCTCAAACTAGCACTGATCAATGCAAGATCAGTTAACAACAAGACCTTCCTCCTACACGACCTCATCTGTGACAAGACTTGGGACGCCCTCATGATCACTGAAACCTGGCTCCAAGACAATGATGGGATAGCACTAGGCGAACTATGTCCTCCAGGCTACCAGGCCCTAACCTGCTCACGTACCTCTGGGAAAGGAGGAGGAGTGACTACCATCATCAAGACCTCCACCATACCAAAACTGATAAACTCTATCAACATTCCCTCCCTAGAAGCTCTTGCTTTCACCATAGGCCACAAACACAAAATCGCCCTCATACTCCTCTACAGAGCCCCCAACTCCCCAACAGATACCCTAGAGACCCTCCTCAAATTCATCACCGAACTGTCCATCTCCCACAAACACGTGACCATCCTGGGAGATTTCAATTTCCCAGACTACCCCAACACCTCAGGACAAAGAGACAGCTTCCTCTCCTCCCTCACCAACCTGGGATTTTATCAAGCATAACCACCCCCATACATTCAGCAGGCAACATCTTAGACTTAATCTTCACCCTCAGAGGCCCAACTGCAGAGCACCAATAAACAATCTACACCACCACACCTGTCCCATGGTCAGACCACCATCTCATTGAATTCCAACTCCCACTCGAAACTACCCTAGCCCCGCGTAAAGACCCTAACCCTCCCACCTTACGCCAACTCCCTAACTCTGTCAGCCCTCCAGCCATGGCCGCAGGCATTCACACCCTAAACGAAACCTGCACCCACCATCCCCACTCCATCAACCTAGCAGCCTCCACGTGGCACTCCAACATCCAATCCCTGTATAACAGCCTTGCCCAGACAAAACCAACTCGAATAACCGCCAATAAAACACCTGCTCCCTGGTACACCAGTGACCTCCGATCCATAAAACGATCTCTGAGGAAAGCAGAAAGGAATTGGATCAAACACCCAAATTCAGAAACCAAAGCCCACTGGAAAAGAACATCCATCACCTACAAAGCTGCCATCCTAGAAGCGAAGAAAGCCTACTACTCTCGCCTCCTACAATTAGCCCTTGCTAGATCCAAACAACTATTCGCCTTCACAAACTCTTCACCAACGCCCAAGGAAAAAGCCAAAACAACCAAACAGAACTTGATAGTGAGACTCTCTCGAACTTCTTCCAGTCCAAAGTACAAACCATCCGCAATAATCTTGACACAAACACCAACCCCACTCCTGCACACCCCCAGCCTAACCCAAATACCCCATCCTCTACCACTCTCCCCATGCCGAGGTTCTCGAAACCCTGAGAGAACTCAAACCCTCCAACACCATCCTCGATCCCTGCCCATCCAGCCTCCTGCTGTCCACAGAAGACGCCATGGCAGAATCCATCCTCCCCATCATTAACACCTCCCTCTCCACAGGGACAGTTCCCCTCAGCTGGAAATCAGCTATTATCAAACCCACTCTCAGAAAACACATCCTTGACCCTAACGAACCAGGCAACTAACACCCGGTCTCCAACCTCCCATTTGTCTCCAAATCCTAGAACAATTTGTGCTCCGCCGACTACAGCCTTTCATAGAAGAACAAGCTGCTCTGTCCCCTGCTCAATCTGGCTTCCGAACAGGCCACAGCACAGAGTCAGTACTCCTAGATATCATCGATGACAGCTGGTCAATACTCAACAAAGGCAGCGATGCCCTACTAGTCCTACTTGACCTCAGTGCTGCCTTTGACATAGTCGACCACCACCTCCTCTTATCCAGACTCTATGACCTTGGAATCAAGGACTCTGCCCTCCAATGGTTCACCTCCTTTCTCCACCAAAGGACCCAAACTGTCCTACTAGGGACACACAAATCTAACCCCAAGCATATCAAATATGGCTCCCCAAGGCGCCCTTCTATCCCCCCTCCTATTCAATCTCTACATCAGACCTGTCATTGATATAGCGCAGAAGTACAACATTAAAATCCACTCCTATGCCGATGACATCCAGCTGCTCCTCCCACTAGGCGAAAACCAATCGTCCCAAATTGCTAACCTCCAACACTGCCTCTCTGACATGAAAACCTGGATGACAAACTACAACTGAACGCCTCTAAGAACGAACTCTTATGGATCAGAAAAAAAAACACCAAATACACACGCCCAACACTATCATGGGACTCTACTCTACTAACGGCAACAGATCAAGTACGCAGCCTAGGAGTAACTTAGACGGACACCTATCCCTATCCACCCACATATCCCAAGTAGTCTCTACCTCCTTCTACTACCTCCGCCAACTAAGAAGGATCAAATCCTACATCTCTACACCTGACATATCCAACTCCTCTACGCATATGTCCTCTCCAGAATGGATTACTGCAACTCCCTATTTAATGGAATAACCAAAAAAGATCTCAAGCGCCTCCAACGGGTCCAAAATGCAGCTATCCGCCTCCTAAACAGCCTCAGCTACCATGATCCCATCTCCCCAGCACTCCGCGCTAAACACTGGCTCCCAATTAGCCAACGCTGTGCATTCAAAGCCCTGGCAATAGCACATAAAAGAATTTATACCACCACCCCCTCCTACATAAAATCCAAGCTATCCATCTACATCCTCACCCGCACCCTCTGCTCAGAAACAGAGATACGCCTATGCATTCCCCCTGGAAGGTCCCTCCTCTCAGAAACCGCCTGCAAACTCTCCTACAGCCACTTCATTCCCCAACTCTGGAACCAACTCCCCTCTCAACTCAGACTACAGAACTCACTAATGACATTCCGGAAAATGGTAAAGACCCTCCTCTTCAACTAAAGGTCACCCTCAGTCTACACCCCACCCCTTAAACCCTACCTCTACCCTTCTTTCTCCATTCTAATCTTCTGCCTAAATTTCTGTATAGTCCACTCTCAGCCTATACTCAAATAACTTGTATTTAAACTAAACTACTTATATTTAAACTGCTGTTCTTAATTTGCTGTATACTCCCTATATTTAAACTGCTACACAGTCTCGTATGTCCAAGTATTTAAATCTACTGTATAATCTTGTATGTCCAATTACACTCCATTGTGAATTTTACTTTTAAACCGTTCTGAGCTACTGGGAGGACGGGATAAAAATCTAAATAAATAAATAAATAAATCAAAGACTACCCATTCTACTGCCAACAAACGAGTCCCACGTACAAACCGGCATCCTTGGGAGGCATGTTGCTATCTTAAATAATTCATACCAATGCTGTAATGGTGCACATATAAGTGGTGTTTCCTTGTATAAGAGGGAGATTGGTAGATGGTAATATGCAAATTGGTATATAGATATTAGTAACACTGTTTGCTAGAGGAGTAGAAATACCTACACTTGTAAAAGTTTTCACTGTGATGAAAATAAATGGGGGACGCTGCAACTTTAATTGGGATTATATTTTCAAAGCAGTATCCTTACCCTGCAAAATGCAGCTTTTCCAAAATATAGAAAAAGAATCTCAGTCTCTTTACTGCAAACTGCACATCAATAACATTATTACTGTGTGTGTTGTAATGAAATCTGAAATCTTGATGTTTTACTTTCAAAAATATCAACATGAACCCTCTCATCGTGTGCAAGAAATTGAATGGTGACCTGAAGAAGATGGTAAAAAGCCGAGCCGCAGGATCTTGGAGTAGAGAGGGTGGTGCTGATAGATGGTTGACGTCTGCTGAGGTAAACTATTCTAAATTTACGTTGCTGTTGGTTTCCCAAGCACTGTCAATCCATCTGGTGAAGAGGACTTTTCATTTCCCTGAGGTGAAAAGTATCCTGACAACAGAGCGTCGGGTTTGTGCTGGTAACAGCAATCATGGAGCTTGTTACGCAGAGATCAAGGCTTCATTCTCCATTCATTTCAAATATCATTTCCGCTGCACAGTCGGCACCGTGGGTGCTGTGTTAGCATAAATATAGCAGCTGGCATCTCTTTATTACAGCTAAAGGTGGAAGGACCCAAACTTGCAGCACCCCCCTCCCCCAAGAGATTGTTAGTCCATTCCTTTATAGTGGTTCATTTTGGCTTTCTGTCAGCACTAGGATGCTGGAAGTGAATGTGTGTCACTGTTGAACTGGAAAGTGGTAAAATATAACAAGCATGAAAGCCCAGCGGGAAAGGCTGCGCATTCCAGGGCTGACCTTGGAGTAAGTATTGCTTGTCTTTTAATATTTTAATGGTTTCTCTGTGGCAGAAGCTTTTTTGTGCAACCAATGGCCGTTTAGCATATGTTTATACTGACAGGCTCAGAGCACTGCAGCTTTAGAAATGCTTTCAGTGCGCTGCGGCTGCTCTCAGCTGCCATGTAAGTCTACAGCCAGAATATTGCAGCACTGATAAAGGATTACGATATATATTTTTAAGTTGTTAAACCTTAATGCTTCATAATCTTACCAGTTCAGTGGGAAAGAGTGTTTCTGTAGGCCCCACTGTGTGTTTGTGTCTGTCATTCTCCTTCCCCTCCCCCTCCCCCTTACTGTTTGTCCTAGTGCTGCCTTTCGGAAAGGCCTCTC
Source organism: Geotrypetes seraphini (assembly GCF_902459505.1). Lineage (NCBI taxonomy): Eukaryota > Metazoa > Chordata > Amphibia > Gymnophiona > Dermophiidae > Geotrypetes > Geotrypetes seraphini. Next base: position 37,312,763 of record NC_047084.1, on the reverse strand, counting down.
TCTCTCTCTGCTGAATAACAGCACTGCAATATGTTCACATATGATAGACCTGCTATTTGTGAACATTCGTTAGGTAAATACAGAACGTGTTACACAGAGGAAGGTGAATACATCATTTTTCTGAATTATCCTTGCTCAGTAGCCAGACGTTTCAAAATGTATACTGCACTAGAGCAAAAGGCTCACGCTGTTATATTTTTTTATAGATCTGATTAATACTTCAAAAACATTTTGGTAGCTGAGCATACTGATTTGCTTCACAAAATGAAGTAGAAAGGCATATTATATGCTTCATAAAAGCACTAAGAGTTCTAACAATACATTTTGTTCAAAATATGCCATGTAAATCGCAAATGATGATTACATATTTTCATCATTGTATCAGAGGAGAATACATGTATATATCTACAGTCTGTGTGTGTATATATATATATATATATATATATATATATATATATATATATATATATATATATATATATACACACACACATACACAGACATAGACACACACACACACACACATATATATATATATATATATTTTTTTTTTTTTTTATTTTTAATTCAATTAGGTTGGGTTTAACTTTATTTGACATCAACTTTACTTTTGTGAGGCAGGGTGGTGGCTTTTCAAGAGCTCTAAAAATGTTAAAAAACCAATTTTTTTTTCACCCTGTTAAAATGGTAAGATTATTCTATTGCTTTACAGATTTTTTTTTTTTTTTTTTTGAGGGGGGAAACAGAAAGGTAGTTGGCATGCAGTTTGCATGCTGAGTTATCACACATGCTTTCTCCATGAACTTGTAAGAGAACAGGTTTGCATGGAAGGGGCTGCAGGATTAAACAGAAGAACATATTTCACAGTGGCAGCTCTCATATAATCAGTTGCTCTGCTGGTTGCTGGCAATTATGCTGGTACGGCCTAAAAAGTGGAAACTACATGAACTCTGAATTATATTGTTTACACATTCTATAATAAATTTCAATCAGAAGTTCTGAAGAACATGTACTGTCTATAAAAGTTTTCAAACAATACAGTGGCTCAAAACTGGGAAAATCTTCCTCATGGACCATGGACCACTATCCTCTCTGCATTTCCCCAATTTCTAAGTCCCACTATTCTAGTATTCCTTCCTGCTTGGAGGGAACAAGAAGATGAATTCTCATCCCATATGCTGAAAAATCAGAAAAGAGTGAGAGTTTGCAGACTTTGAGGCCTACTTAGGAGTTTAAAAAAAAAAAAAGGTGGCAGGGATCCTTGAGAGTTGTGAAAATCAGAAATTTGGACCACAAAATCAGACCACTCCCAATACCATTTTAATTTTCCCTATTTACTTTAGAATGCAAAGTTTGCAGAAGTAAACATACAAATGTCTCTGATATTTTCTGGGTTTTGGGTTTTTCTGATAAGGCCTCTTTTATTGACTCATAAATTTAGTGCACCTCCAGTCTGGACTCACAAACAATTGCTTTAGAAAAATGAGACCCGGACTTGCTTCCAAATACCCCCCCTTTGAAAGGGTGTCCCCCAGCCTGAAGATTCAAGTGTACTGCAGTATTGGGTGTTTCAAATTACAAGTGAAGAGCCTTTTTAAAAGTTTTATTAATAAACATTGCAGCTGTACTTCAGATTACACTAAGCCTTTTAAAGTACATTAAAGACACGATGCCCCCTCAAATCAGTAATTTCAGTAAAGCAAAGTTTCAAGCCAAGCGTGCTATCTTTTACAAAACAGAAAGAAAAAAAATAGAATCTCATTCCATGAGACATGAAACATAAAATTTACTTTAAAAAATTCATAACACAATCAATATGTTCATCTGTCCATATAGATGTATACCCACTATTGTTATCATTCAAGCCCCACAAATTGTGCCAGACTTGTAAGTTGGAGTGCAAATTCGTAATGTCAACAGTATTCCCAAAGTGATAATAGCATAGGACTGATCTTTTTCTGCCTCTGTTTACTATTGGATCTGTCTTGTTGTATTGTCCATCCTGCTAAGAATACATCTCAGCAGCTGGTTAGAGAACAAAAGTAATTTTTTACCTTATTCAAGAAAGTCTTCTTTTTTTTTTTTTTTTGTCTTTTTACCCCTATGGTCCGCCATCTGGGATGGAAAAGCTTAGAAAATACTTTCCTATATGTAACTACAAGGATCTGTAATAAAGTAAATAGCCAGCAATACCAGTGTGGTCATTGCCTAAATATTTAGCAGATTCAGCTTTAAGAGTACCTGTGTTTTCACTAGGCCTTCTATAGGAAATTGCCCAAAACATGATTGAATGACACCACTAATAATAAAACCCTAAGCGTGCATGCGCACTCCTACCTGCGTGATCCGTGCTCTGTAACTCCATGGCTTCACATGCGCAGTAGAAGGAGTCAGCGGTGGTTTCTTCTGCGCATGCGGAGGCACTTTAAGCAGGGATGCAGGAAGGCGACTCCCTCCTCTCGCCCTCACTCCGTCTAACACAGCGCGGCCCACAGTCTGGCCGGCTCCCTTACAGTCCCTTGCCAAAGTTATTTTTAAGTTCAAAGCCGCTGCAGCAGCTCCTCTCACGAGCCGCACCTGCGTTGGAAGCCTCTCTGACGTCATGTGAGAGGAGCCGATGCGGCAGCTTTAAACTCAAAAATAACTTTGGCAAGGGACTGTAAGGGAGCCGGCCAGAAACAAACAGAAATGCTGCTGCACAGGGAAGTGGAGGGGGAGGGAATGCTGCTGCACAGGGAAGTGGGGGGGGGGGAGGGAAATGCTGCTGCTGCACAGGGAAGTGGAGGGGAGGGAATGCTGATGCACAGGAAAGTGGGGGGGGGGGAAGGGAAATGCTGTTGGTGAGAAAAGGGGGCTGGGGCTGGAAGCTGAAAGGGAAAAGACGGGAGAAGGGGGCTGGGGCTGAAAATAGGGGACATGAGAGGGAAGGAGGCTTTACTAGCACCCGTTAATGTAACTGGCTTAAACACTAGTCTATAATAATTCAAGATTAAAAAGAATATCTGTATCAAGTATTTTATGTGTGATGTATGACTGTTTTGAACAATGTGTCTCAGATTGCTACAGTAACCAGTTAAAGCATCTCACATTTCCAATCTGCAGTTGCCAGTGTAACATAAACACATTGAATTGATCTTGTGTGATGATTACTATGGATTTATGATACTGACAATGAACACTTAAATTAAGTCTTCTCAAGAATGATATTTTGACATTGTTCCGGAAGTTCACCTGGTACCATGTAGTTGATACTGGCATCAATGATTCACTTAAATGTTGTTCAGCAAATCAATTTTATTTATATTCACAAAACAGTTATTCTACCTGATTATTCACAAAAAGAGCCACTAATTCACCATCTCGCAGCTTTTCTCAGTTTGAATGAATCTTTCAGATACATACGTTTCAATAATGGCATCAATGTGATCTCTGAATCCCACAAAAAAAATCACAGACTAATTTAACTAATAAAGCAACATAGAGGAGATAGCTGGCTAATCCCTATTAGGAACCCAAACTAGAACACAATACAGGTATTATGTTTGCTTATAAGTAGGATTTAGTATGAACATAGTTTGTTTATTCATTTATATCCCATCCTTACCCAGGGCGGGTTACAAACTTACATACAAAAACTATAACATTATATCAAACATTACATACACCATCAACAATACGTACTCCCACAATACAAAACCTTCCATACAAAAACTCCCATAATACAAGAAGTATAAACCCTAAAATATACAGGCAACCAGCACCTTATTATCTTCTTCTCTTTTTCATTAATAACACAGTCTGAGACCTTATCTTTCAATAGTTTTTTAATATTCTGATACACAAGAAAAGCCTTCAAAGACTTAAGCAGATTCAGAATACCGCGACTAAGCTGATCTTCGCAAAAAGTAAATTTGACCATGTCTCCCCGTTTCTGTCCAAACTTCACTGGCTTCCAGTAATCTCCAGGGTTCACTTTAAATGTGCCCCTGCCTAACTTTTAAGATCCTACACGGCATCCTTCCTCCCCTTATTCCACTATCTTGGAATTCCTCGAATCCTGATACCACCAGATCCACCCAAAAATTCAAACTATCCTTCCCCTCGTTAAAAGGCATATTCCATGCAGGAAAACTAGGGACATCCCTCTCTTCAGAATCGCAGAACTCTGGAATAACCTTACTATCCCACTTCGGAATCTGGGCTCCCTCCAAACACATCTGAAAACTTGGCTTTTCTCAAAAATGTAATACTTCCTCCCTATTTCTTCTTTATACTAAGTCCCTCTAGATCTTCTTTATACTAAGTTCCTGTAACCCTTACTTTGGTGTTCCTTATTTATACCAGTTCCTGTAAACCGCGCTGAGCTCTACGATTGTGGAGATGATGCGGTATACAAACTTAAGGTTTAGTTTAGTTTCTGCTATCTTTTCTTGTAGTTGGAACCCTTAAATGATACAAATATGTACATACAGTCTATGGCAGGGGTCTCAAAGTCCCTCCTTGAGGGCCACAATCCAGTTGGGTTTTCAGGATTTCCCCAATGAATATGCATGAGATCTATGTGCATGCACTGCTTTCAATGCATATTTATTGTGGAAATCCTGAAAACCTGACTGGATTGCGGCCCTGAAGAAGGAACTTTGAGATCCCTGCTCTATGGGAACATTGATAATGCCAGAAAAATCAAGTATAAAAGAGGTGTACTAGAATATGCCTAAGCCAAAATCACCTCTGTGATTAGCAACTAATATAGTACAAAACTAGTTCGTGACAAGCCTTAGAGACCTTACATTCAAGCAGTGTGCTGCTGAGTACGTTTATCAAGTCAGAATCTCAATCACTGGCTTGTAACAAAGAAATGTGAATACTATTTTAAATATTTTTAAATATGTTTTAAAATAAATTTTAAATGTGTCTGTTAATAAAAAAAAATCCCACATTCAACGATAGTGCATAAACTAATAAACAGCACTTATCTTTAAAGTAGTGAAAATCGGCACTGCAGTTAAGACCTTAATTTAGGTGGCAAAAAATTCCATAAACTTGAAAAAGCTGAATTAAAAAAATCTCATATGTGTCGGCTTCAACGTGGTCTGGAAGCTCAAACATATTTATATGGGCCAATCCTTTACACTTAAGACCAAATTTAATCATCCTGAGTGTCTCTATATAAGGAAGACAATTACTATATACTGTATTGTACATCTTAAAAACCAAACATAGAATTTTAAAATCAACTATTGTTGCTATTAGAAGCCATGTCAATGTCATCAATAGAGGAGATGCTCTGGGTTTCCCTAATATTATCCTAGCAGCAGTGTTTTGCATCCATTAGAATCTATGGATTGAAGTTTTAGATATACCTAAATACAATCCAGCATAGAAGAAATAAATGCATGTATTAGCTTCTGCAAATCATTTACTGTGAAAAAGCTCAAGCATGGTGCAAGAAACAAAATTGTCTAAAAAATGGAAGAGTCTAATGAACATATCTGTGATTCTTCATTTAAAACTTGAATCGATCCATATCCCTAAAATTCTAACTGAAGAGTGATCACTTTGCCATCTAAAATAGGACCTAATGTTATGTTATGTTAATCAGGTTTTCTGTTCCGCCTTAACATATTCAGTTCAAGATGAGATTACATTACAAGAGGATGGGTCAGTTTGACATGGACATTCAATAGAGTTGCTAGTACAGGTAGATCAGTTCAGTTATTAATACAGTTAAGTCATAGTTACAAATACATAGTTATAAATTCAAGTAGATAATTGTTGGTTCATTGTTACGTCCCACGAGTTCCATTAGACAGTTTAGAAATGGGCTTTTACAATTACCGTTTCAGTTAGTTCAGGGTTTTTTCCCTGTCTTGGTACAGAAATGCTTTCAAAAATTTTCTGAATTTGAGATAGTAGTTGCAAGATCATAGTGTAAGTGGTTCCAGCATGTTGCTATTTGATATTGGAAGGATAAGGTAATTTGCCTGGTAGACTTTACATTGTTGCATGCTGGAAATTTTAAATGGAAAAGATTTCTGGTGGAATATCTGTTGTAGGCGTCCTGGAATAGAATGGCCAGCTCTGTTAGGTAGTTGGAGGTGTCACCAGTCAGGATCTTAAAGGCAGTGATGCCTAATTTAAACTTGATCCTTGCAATTATGGGCAGCCAATATAATTTCATATAATAGGGCTGTAGGTGTTCTGATTTCCATAGTCTGTATGTGAGTCTTTCTGCTGCATTGTGCACTAGTTGTATACGCGATAACATTTTAGAGCAAAGAGCTAGTGTTACATTACCATAGTCTAGTAGAGATAGGATTAGGGATTGCACTATAATTTGGAAAGCCTCTGTTCTTGAATATTTTCTAATGGATCTTAGCTTTCTAATCACAAGGGAAGATTCTTTTATTATTGATTGTATGAAGGTAAATCAAAAAGTAAAGGCAAAATACTTTTAACGACTTTAGTAGAAGTAACTATGAGCAATTGAACATACTACTTTTCCACATGGTCCCCATGCAAGAAGACACATTTGTATTGTTCAACTAGCTTCTGCATTCCTGCAGAGAAGTAGTTTTTCGGCTACTGCTGAAGCCAGATGAGCACTGCTTCCTTTACTTCCTCATGCTTTGACTTTTGCTCTCCTGGTTGCAGTGATGCACCCATGTCTCGTCGCCAGTGACAATTCTCTCCAGAATACTTGGATCTTCTTTATACTGTCACAACCTTGTGCAGAACAGCAAGCTGTGTGGGGACCATTGTGCACAGGCTTTTCTGTATCCCAAGTCATCATACATTATGGCAAATTCAGATCTATAGCTGATATCCAAATTTGCAGCCAATTGAGACACCGTTATCCGTAGGTCCTCTCTAATCAAGGCATCTGCCCCGTCATGCCTTGTGTGCTTGATAGTGATGGGCGACCAGAACGACCTTCTTCCCACTTTAAACTTTTTCACCCACTCATAAACCTTTTGTTGATTCACGATGCTGTGTCCATACTGAGTCAATTTCCACAGGTTTCACTCCCAGTGGTGTAGCAAGGGCATACCAGATCTGGGACCTTCTCCTCTACTCTGCCGCTGCTGCTTTTCCGAACCAACATCAGCAGTAGTAAACTTTAAATTCAGCCATTGTGGGCTGCTGGCCCACCCTCTCTTGACAACACTTCCTTGTTCCCAAACCACTCCCTATTTTCCACTCCATTCCAGGATATAAACTCAGCATGTGAACTAGTGTGCACTATCATGCCGGTGTGGTAACTGTTACCATGGTTGTTTACTAACAGTTCTGCTTACCACATATCTATAAAAGAGACCCTTGGTGTGTCTTCAAAACGGCTGTTCACATTTCCCCTAATTCTATATATAGTTCTCAAAATTGTGTGTACAAATTTGGGTTTATTCCCAAATTGTGCATGTTATTTAATTGTTTAACAAGTCAGTTAGCACCATTAATTAGGTGCCAGCAATTATTGGTGCTAGTTGGCAAAAGTTGAAATTTACACGTGCATCTTTACAGTTGCTAATCTATAAAGATGCATGTGTACATTTTTCTCCATGGATCTGAAAAGGGGGTGCGGACATGGCAGGTCAGGGTATTTCATGCAGTGTTGTAGAATTTGGGAAATCTGTGACTAATTTAGGTGTGGGGATTTACACCAGGTTTCAATTGGTGTAACATAGTAACATAGTAGATGACGGCAGATAAAGACCCAAATGGTCCATCCAGTCTGCCCAACCTGATTCAATTAAAATTTTTTAATTTTTAATTTTTTAATTTTTAATTGCGAGAGAACAGAAATAAGTTTGTTTCATCCAGCTGAGAATAAGAGGAAAAATGAAATTAATATCCCACTTAGTAAGGAATAAATTCTCATGCTCAAAATTGGACACAGATCCTGACACTAAGGGCTATTCTATAAATGGCTTCTGAATTTGAGCACTATTTACAGAATGGCACTTAACGTGCATTTTTTGGGGCACCCAGTTTACAGAGTTCTTAGTGTGCATATAATCAATGTGTCATACTGATAACTGTGGATTGGAAAAACAAAGCACTTTGACCGGTCACTCTGGCTACCTCAGTTGCATTGGTCATGGACAATGTATTAAATATTTGATACTTTTATTTTGAAAGCCTGATTAAGCTGTCAAGATGGTAATCCCTGCAGCATTTACTATCATTTTAAGAATATTGTTGACATCATGAGTTTGTGGGTGGACTTAAATTTTTCACGCTTTATGGAACCTGAATACCATTGGTGGTGGATATACATATTCCATCGGCATTATCGTATGTATAACCCTGAAGAAATCTACTTAGAGAGAGTAAAACATTTGTTATCTTATGGGTAAGTTCACAAGGTTAAAATGATTTCTATGTCATGATAAGCCGAGGGGGAAGGGCTTGCTTTTTTCTACTAAAGTAAATTCTCATTTAATTCTCTCCTTCTCCCTGCCCAAACACACACTCACATTTAGTATGATCACAAAAGCATTTCAATTCTTTTAATCATGTCTATCCCCCCTTCAATTTTGTGTGAGAGATGGGTGGAATTTATTCATTGGAAGTAATAGTTTTTGCTTCCTTTAGTTTTGTATTGACTGGTTTATATTGCAAGCTACTTGCACATTTCATTTGAGTGGCATGTAAGTGGCACTGGGAGACAGTGTAATGGTGGTTGAAATAACAGCAAAATTGTTATAGAACCTAAAATACAGACTGAAAAACTTAGATCTTCTTTCATAGTTATGATTATCTACAGTGCTTTTCAATTTCAAAAAGTGGAGAGGATTGATAGGTTTCTCACATCATGTAAAAAGCTAAAGAACCTGTTACTGAATCATGAGCTTTTCTGTTTTCACTAGAGATAACATTATTTTAACTTGCAGTCTCACCCCAAGAAGTTTGAGCCCAACCCCAACAAGCCCTTGCAGTCCATGCAGTCCTTTGTACGCATTTCACTTTTGGAGGTAAGGGAACTTCATCGTGCAGTCTTTTTTATGACTCGGAACCGAGTGTATTTCAGAAGCCAAATAGAAGCAGCATCACCCCTCTCATTCTATAACATGGCTCCTAAATTTGAATGCTGATTGCATGTATAAGTTTGTAGACTCCTACTTTTGGTACTTGTGGGGAAATGTACACTTGCGTGAGTAAGTGCCAGCTGATCACTATTCTGTAAATTATGCATGCAACTTGCATAGTGCATGAATGCAAAGAGTATGTTCACAGAGAAGAAGCATGGGTGGGACCAGCATTTTCAGGTGTATCTTACAGGAATCTGTATGTTATCGCACTAAAGTGCCTCACTTATTTGCACCTTCTTACACCTGCTATTGACATGGCATAAGCGGACACACATAAATGTACGGTATGTGTGTTGATGCTGATTTATGCTAGTGTTTTATAATTTATTTATTTATTTCTAAAATTTCTTGACCGCCTATAAAACATTCACAATGGTTCAACAGGCAACATACAGAGTAGTATCAACACACCACAATGACATTATAATGATGTTATAATGAAGGGAATTACATATCCTCACTCTTCAGTAATTATAAAGCAAAGATCATCATTCAAATATCTTTAGGTATCTCTCTACAACATAGCATTACAAGAAGGTCTCCACATATAATTGAGTTTTTAACCTTAAACTGTAACTGGTCTAAACAGGTCCTCAGGGTGCCAGGGACTCTTATAATGGACTCTTAGGGGTCATTTTACAAAGGTGCAGTAGCGGTTTAACACGCGGAATACCGTGTGTTAAACCGCCTGCAGTGCTAGTACCTAACGCCTCCATTGACGAGGCGTTAGGATTTTAGGCTGCCGTGGGGGTTAGCGCGTGATGAAATGTCTGACACGCTAACCCCTGTAGCGCGCCTTGATAAAAGGAGCCCTTAATCACTGATTCTATAAAAGTTAGGCTCCTAGATTGGTGTGCCTAAATTATTTTAAAAACCTTAATGCCATAAATTGAAAATTGCAATTGAACTGCAATTGAATCAGAATTAATTAGATGGTAGGTGTGGTTAGGGGTGGATTGTGGGTAGATCTTGAGTGTGTTTTGATTTAGGTGAACCTAGGCCAAGAAAACCCTGACATAAATAGTGCATCTAAGGTTTCAACACCTACTGGCGCCTAAGACCGCTTTAGGTGCTGCTAGACATGATTCTATAAACAGCACCTAACTTATGATTGACACTTGCACTCCTTGGTGCCTACATGTTAGGTGCCATTTATAGAATCATGGCTTTCGTGCCTAGATGCTGTTACAATATTAGTGCTTAGTGTGTGGCATCTGGGCACCTAAATTGTGACATCCAGTTATAGACTTCCCCTTTTACCACTAGATTTTATATATGGCACTCAACATTGCACATACAAGTTTGTGCATGCAATGTAATTGAGTAACAAGCCAATTGGGCACCAACAATATTTGGTGTGAATAGGCAATAATTTGTATTTTCACACGTATCTTGCCAATGCTATTCTATAAAAATATGCGTATAAAACTTTTAGTATGCAACCAAAAGGGGTGTGGCCATGGGAGAAACATAGGCAGGCCAGAGGCATTCATTAAAGATGTGCAGGTTAGTGTAGAATTTGGGTGATCTGTGTGAGGGTTTCAGTTGGTGTAAATCCTCATGCCCAAAGTTGGGTGTGGATCCTGGCATTGCTTGCTAATCTATAAATGGCAAATATAGAACAAAGAAAAGGAACAACCCCCCCCCCCCTAAAGTACAACAAAGAGAGAACAAGTGGGGAGTGAGATAGAACACGCCTACCTTGGGACAAACAAATTTTAATTTTTATAAATTCAAAATAAATACAAAAACACATGTATAAAAAGGTCCTATGAACATAATGTCCTTATATTGAAAGGATCCAGCCGATGACCCAACATGGGAGACTTCTTTGTACCCTATTGATTTCGTCCTTCGGATTTTCTATGAGCCTTTTAAACACTCTTAGTATTTTTAGAGAATTTTTAAAGTTTGTATTCCCAGCACTGTAGTGACACCTAGTGGACCTACATACAACCCCTGAGGCAGACCTCCACCTGTGGGCCGAAACCCGGACCGTGTCGGGTCATCAGTTGAATCCTTTCAATATAAGGACATTACGTCCATAGGACTTTTTATACATGTGCTCTTATTTATGTGCTCTTGTATTTATTTTGAATTTATAAAAATAAAAATTTGTTTGTTCCAAGGTTGACGTGTTCTATCCCTCTCCCCATTTATTCTCCCCACTTATTCTCTGTTTGTCAGAGCACCATTTATAGAATAGAACTCGGAGTCCTTAGAATGTAAAATGAGGTTATTGAGAGATATTAACAGTTCATGGAAGGGACCTCATCCCATCTTCCACATAACATAGCACAGTGCAGATATTGGATGCAAGCATACCAGGTTTCAAAGAGCGCCACTATCTATGGCGCCTAGACAAAACACTGTTGGAGTAACATTTTAATTAAAAGTTGAGAACAGATTGGGTGGTTATTCCTTCCAAACTTGATATCCACTTATTAAAAAAATAAGAAAATAATTGAAAACGAAATGTTTTCGGTAATATACTGTATGTTGTAATCCTATTTCCTAATTTACACTGGGAGAGGGCAAGTCTATAAATGGGTTATTACATATAGTTGCCCCAGTATAGCACAGGAAGAGTCTATTCTCTAACATCATCTAGGCTCTCAGATTCCATTATAGAATAATGACATAAACTTGCATCAGCATGCATACATGAAAGGACATCCACTTACCCCAGGTCTGTTGCAGGCATAAACGATTGTGCCTATGTATTGAAGGCAATGAGCGTAACTTACAGAATTCTATAAGTTGTGCGCATAAGTGGGAGACATGCCCAGCTCCATTCACATGTCTGTTTCCCCCCTTACAGTTATGTATTATGCCACATACATGTGCCCTCACAGAATAGAGCTTAGGATGCTGGTGTGCAGTTATAGACTTGCTCTTAATATAATTTAGTGAGCCCTGTGAATTTTCAAATGGTTTTAAGTGCTGTATCCAAAAAATCAAGAAAAGGATGCCCAAAATAAATCACAAAAAATTGCACCCTCCAAAATACAGGACAGAAAAGTCACCTTTCTTTACAAAAAGGGAGAAAAGACCTCAGTGTCTAATAGGGGCTCTTTAAGCTTCCCATATAGACAGGCTAGTTTTAAACAGAATTTAATCCTAGCAGACACATCCTTGGTCAGAAAAACTCCCAATTAGTAAGTGAACCTCTATTCTAATTTTCTAATAGTTTTATATATTTTCTTATAGTTTTATATATTATTTTAAACTTTTCTTCAAACAACAATTGTCAAAAATAGAAGTCACTTATCTGAGCACTTCGATATTCAGGTGTAGTCCTGGAGTAAAGCAAGCAGGAAAAACTGCTCTTTGGAAAAAAGCTATCAGTCAAAACATTCTTCCAAAATATCCAACAGGGGCCCCTGTTTCGCAACAAAATGCTTCGTCAGGGATTTGCTGTAAAACATGAAAGACACATTGTAGAAAATTTTCAAAGAACTTGAGAAAACAAGCAGAAAAACGATAGCTATACCCACAGCGATCACACACCCGCTTCCACTCCTGTCATGAAAATGGCCTCTCAGCATTCTCCTTAAATAGGCACCTCCCAGTGACACCACGTCAAAGTGTGATGACATCATCTTTATGCAAATCATGCAAAAAACGTGGTGACATCATATTACTGCAATTCTTATTGTTCTCATTGCAGACTATCAAAACCAGGCTTTCCAATCCACCCCACTATTCAAACCCATAGGGGTAAAAGTTTGCAAAGAAAATATCCAGCGTTGTTCCCTTTTCAATAAAACTTGTTTAAAATCACCACCCCGTGCAGACGGTGGCACTCTCTCCAAAACCCAGCAGCGCAAATCTTCAAAAACATGTTTACAGTCCATACAGTGCTGTACCATGGGAGCCTCAAGCCTTTCTCGTGCAAGGCATGAGCGATGTTCAATAAGGCGTGTTTTCAAAGCCCTTGAAGTCTGACCCACATACAATTGCTGACACGGGCACTTGATAATATATATAACTCCACTGGTGGCACAATCAGAGAAATGGTGTAGATAATACACTTTACGATCTGCTGGATTCACAAAGGATGTGCACACCTCCATAATATCACAGACAGAGCAATGTCCACATTTATCATGTCCAATGTCCATACTCCCATTCATGCATTCATTTACAGGTACAATTGCCACACTGCTCGTGGGACAAAGCTCCTCTTGGATGGATTTGTTTCGTGAGTAAGAAAACATCATAGTACAGTCACGAAAACAGGGGTGCACTGACAAGCACTCCCAATATTTCTTCAAACTGCGGCCATAAGCACCCCCCTGCTGGGAATAGGGTAGTACACAGGTAATCTTAGAGTCCAGATCTTTAGATTTAGAGTATTCTAACAGACGTTCTCTTGGATTATATAGTGCCCTAGTATAGGCATTCTTCACACATTTCTCAGAGTACCCTCTAGCATATAGTTTTTGTTTTAACACCACTGACTGGCGCTTGAATTCATCCTTAGTCGAACAGATTCGTCTATACCTCAAAAATTGAGAATGGGGTAAACTTTCTTTTAAATGTGTGGGATGGGAACTCGAATAGTGTAGAAAAGTATTTCTGTCTGTAGCTTTACAATAGACAGTAGTAAAAAAGTTAGAATCTCTAATTACTACTAGGACATCCAGAAATGCAATTTGCTTCAAATCAAAAGAGCATGTAAATTTGATAGTCTGTGTATACCGGTTCAACTCATCCACAGCATCCATAAGATCTTCAACTGTTCCCTCCCACAGCATAAAGATATCGTCAATATACCGGCACCATAACTTGGTATGGAGGAACCAGTTAGATGAATACACAAATTCAGTTTCAAAGTAGGACATGAAAAGATTAGCTAACGCGGGAGCACATGATGCCCCCATCGCAGTCCCAGTTGTTTGAAGAAAAGTTTAAAATAATATATAAAACTATAAGAAAATATATAAAACTATTAGAAAATTAGAATAGAGGTTCACTTACTAATTGGGAGTTTTTCTGACCAAGGATGTGTCTGCTAGGATTAAATTCTGTTTAAAACTAGCCTGTCTATATGGGAAGCTTAAAGAGCCCCTATTAGACACTGAGGTCTTTTCTCCCTTTTTGTAAAGAAAGGTGACTTTTCTGTCCTGTATTTTGGAGGGTGCAATTTTTTGTGATTTAAGTGCTGTATGTCACTGAATAGCTGTTCTCTTAACATTAAGAGTCTTTCTCTCCTAGCTGTACTAAGACATCTGGTCAAGATTAAGACCAATGTGAAAAATAATTGCATAAAATAATTGGTGAACTGAACTAATAATTATGTGATGAAAACTATTAAGATGTAATGGCTGGTGCTTGGTTAGATAATTTGCACTAGATTTTGTTGCACTTGATTCTAAAGTCCATTCAAGTGTTTCTTACAGCTGAATTCAAAGGGGGAAATGATTTCTAAGTCTAAGCTGCATGGTTTTCTGCATTACATACATGTGGAAAATACGAGTACCACTAGTGTGAATGATCTTTCGTGATATTACATTAGGGAGGGCCTTGATAAAGAATGATCTGATCTTGCATGAACACATTTAGTCATGATTCTTGCTAGTAACTAGGGGCCATTTGTAAGAGTAAAAAGCATAAAATGAAATCTATAAAACAATGAATTCAACAACAGCTCCTGAAAAAAAAACCTAGAAGGTAGATGAAGTTATAAACTTTATTTTTTTTTTCTTACCTCAACTTCTTGATACATTGGTCAAGAAAACATGTTTTCATTGGGTTGTATGTTGTACTTCTATAGGTATCTCTGGTCCACAAGTGCTGCAAGCTGGACAATTTTTTTTAAATATCCATACTGAATGTGCAAAAGATCCATTTGCATGCACTGAATACATTGTATACAGGTTCAGCTTGTGATATTTAAAGGTGGAGATAGTTTTATAAACAAATACTATATTATGCATGCAGAAACAAACCTTTATAAAATTACACAACTGTGTATGTTCAGAAAAAGTACACACTGAATAATTGTGTATACTTTTTCATGGGCCATGCAAAGGTGTCCCTAAGAACAGGGCAGAACAGAAGTGGAGTTGCATTGTGGTAGAGGAGTAGCCTAATGGTTAGTGCAGTGGCCTGAGAACCAGGTGAATCAGGATCAGTTACCACTGTAGCACCTTGTGACTGTGAGCAAGTCACTTCACTCTCCATTCACGAGTGGACCCAGGCCCACCCACCTGGGACTCAGGCCCACCCAAAATCAGGCCAATCTTGTACACGATGTGTCAGCAGTTCAGGAAGATTGCCGCTGGCTGCAGAGGGCATGTTTCTGCCAGAAGGAGGTCTTCAGCTGGTGGGACTTGTGGATCCCTGCTAGCTCAGGTATATCTTTTTTGGGGGGAGGAGGGGGAAGAATATTTATTTATTTATTTCTCAGATTTCTAGACCACCTAAAACTAAGTGGTTAACAATTGAAAGACATTCATAATAATTCATAGACAATACATTTACAAAATGCATTCATGTTACATTGCAATTACATAGTAATATCATCCTTCTTAAATAATGACAAAAATTCAATAAAATTACACAATAGCCATCCCATTAAATAAAGTGCAACAATCACAGCTTAAAATTCTCATTAAATATGGCTCCCAAATAGTTAAAAAAAAAAAAAAAAAGCCTCCACAAACAGTTGTGTCTTCAACATCTTTCTGAATTCTAAATGGTCAGAACAGGTCCTCAGGATACCAGGGAGGAAATTCTAAAATTTTACCCCTGCCACGGACAACATTGCCACTTTGGATTTTGCATACCGGACAATTTTCTCTATCATGAAGATTAATCTCATAGTACCTTCAGACCTTAGGTTCCTCCTCGGCTGATACACCTACACTAAACTAAACTAAACCTTAAGTTTGTATACCGCATCATCTCCATAAAGATAGAGCTCGACACAGTTTACAAATAAATTCAATAAATGAGGAAAGAACATAATAAGAAATTAAGAGGTTATGAAGAGGATAGCTAGCTTTACATTTTAAATAGATAGCTTTACATTTTGGAGAAAAGCCAGGTTTTCAGATGCTTTCAGAATAATTGGAATGAGCCTAGGTTCAGCAGCGGGGCAGGGAGGTTATTCAAAATCTCAATGAATTTGAAGAAAAGGGATTTCCCTAATTTACTTGCATACATGACGCCTTTTAACGAGGGGAAAGATAGTTTGAGTTTGTGGGCGGATCTGGTAGTGTCAGGTTTCGAAGAATTCCAGGATAGTGGAATTAGGGGAGGAAGAATGCCATGTAGAATCTTGAATATTAGGCAGGTATATTTAAAATGAATCCTAGAAATCACCGGAAGCCAGTGAAGTTTTGACAGAAGTGGGGAAACATGGTCAAATTTGCTTTTTGTGAAGATCAACCTAGCCGCAGTGTTCTGGATCCGCTGAAGTCTTTGAAGATTTTTATTGGTTAGACTTAGATAGATGGAATTACAATAGTCCAGTCTGGAAAGAATGATTGATTGTACAAGGACAGCAAAATGTTGTTGGCGGAAACAGGATCTCACTTTCTTCAACATGTGAAGACTAAAAAAACATTTTTTTACCAGAGTTGAGATGATCATTAAAGGAAAGTGTAGACTCAATAATGATGCCCAAAACTTTGCTTGAGAATTCGATCTGCAGTGTGGGACCAGAAGGTAGTGGAAAGAGCGTGGGTAACTGATCTAATTTTTAATTTTGGGCCAAGCCAGAGTAGTTATCCCATAGAGATTGAAGGTTCAAGGGAACAGATTCATAAAAACTCTGATAACATTTTATAACAAACCCTTTGTGACACTGGGAGCCAGTGCAGCTGTTTTAGCAAAGGGTTTTAGCTAAAACAGCTGCACTGGCTCTGTGCGTGAGATTCCCCAAATCAACCTCGCAGTAATGCTGCAATGCCTTATATCTAATTTTAGTCATTCCTAAATAAAGCATATTACAGTAATTTAGGCGTGTCAAAATCAGTGCCTGTGCCACCGAACGAAAATCATATGGCAACAGCATTGGCTTCAACTGTTAAAGTGTCCGTAACTGCGAGTACCCACCCTGGATAACCCTGAGAACCTGTCTTCCCATTGAAAGAGTTTAATCCAAGCAGACACCTAAAATCACCATCTAAACTAAGGGCTCCTTTTACAAAGGTGCGCTAGGGTTTTTAGCGCATGCACAAAATTACCACATGGTAGCCGAAAATCATGAGTGGCTAGCGCGCTCATGAATTTAATTTTGCACTATTGCACGCGTTAAGGCCCTAGCACACCTTTGTAAAACGAGCCCTAAAACTTAGCTTTATATACCGGGTCATCAACCAGAGGAAGCTTGACACGGTTAACAATAATTAATAAAGATATGCTAGAATTGCAAGGAGATTAATTTTCAAAATGTTTAGCAAATAGAAAAGTTTTTAAAGATTTATGGAAGGATTGGAAAGGACTGGGACATCTCAAAATTAAAGGAAGCTCATTCCATAATTGGGAAAATTTAAAAGCCAAAGAGAGGCTGAAATTCTTGACTCCTTTAATTCCTTTCCTAGAAGGGAGGGAAAGTTTAAATTATTGAGTGCCTCTTGCTTAAGAAAATCTGTAAACGTTCCATAGAAGAGGAACAAGAGGAATAAAAATACCTTTTAACCTGCAAGATCATTCCTTGAACCTGGATTTCAGTTGGAAGATGCTCCTCATCATCCTCTCACTGCCATCACTTCAGACTTCCCAATATTCAGATGTAACTCATGTTCATCCATCCACTCATTCACAGTACTCATATACTTATTCACATCTTTCCCAACTTCGAGCAATGCAGTCTCAGTGGGGAAGAAAAATAAAATATCATTGCATAAAATCGATAATGCACCCCCCTAGTTCTCAAAATCTTTTTCCTAATGTAGCCAGATATAAATTAAATAATAGCTTATAAAGCAGATCCTTGGAGAGAGTGGGGAAAAGTTGAATTTTCAGGCCCATCTTCTTTGGGTTCATACCTACCCTAATTGGCTGTCTGGCTGCCTCCATTACCCCATGATCAAAATAAGTACCTGTATATAAAATATAAACTGCTTTGATTGTAACCACAGAAAGGCAGTATATCATATCCTATCCCCTTTCCCCTTTTCTTTCCATTATGTGAACTTATTTTGTAAAATGCCCCAGGTATATATTTTTAATTTAATTTAATTTAATTCTTATATACCGCTAATAACTGTGAGGTTTCTAAGCGATTTACAAAAATGATGTATTAAAAGATACAATAAATAAAAATAAATAAGATAGGTACTTGGAAATTCCCTAACTGTCCCAAAGGCTCACAATCTAACTAAAGTACCTGAAGAAACAATTTATGAAAAGTAAAGATAAAAATATAAAGACAGAGGTAGAGATAGAGATAGAAATGAATATTCCAACAAGATGGTGGCCAGTTAGGTCATCTTCTGTGCTGTCTCCCTTGTCCTGCTTTTATTTTTGTTTTATTTTGCCTTTGTTGATTTTTCTTTTAAATTTCTTTTTTGTTGGTTTTTGTTCTGTCTCTTCTGTTTTCATTTGGGACTTCCAGTCGCGTTGGTGTTTGCTTCTTTTGAGCTCACCTATCGATTTCCAGTTTGACAGTTGCTCCAATCTGGCAGCTGAGGGAGCCGTTGCCTGATGCCTGAATGGTTCTATGGTGGCGGTTAAGAGTTGAAGAATTAGGTCCTGTTTCTTTTCGTGGTGGATGGGAGAGTTCTGGCTTTCGGCTCCATGTGTTCATGTCCAGCCACTAGCGGAGAGGAGTGTGGGAGCACTGCTTCGCCCCCTCCCGAACCAGCATAGGAACAGCTCCGTTGAATTCAAGCTGCAACAACGGCTTGCTGAGGGCAGATGAAGGCGGGAGCCAGCCCATGCCGCCACAGAGGGACTACATCGGACCGGCATGCAGGTCGGTCGAGCCAGCTCGACCTCCTCCCCGTTACCAGCAGGGAGAGGAGATTAAATCTTTTTCTCCCTGTTAGGTCGTGGGAGAGGCGGAGCGGTCATTGCACTCCTTTCCTGAGCGGGCTGGCGAAAAGATATCAGCCCGCTGCTTGAAAGCATTCTTTTTTTTTTTTTCCCCATACATAAAATACACAAACAATTTGCAACAAATATAAATTTGTGTATGTGATTTTGCATGATATTGAGACTCATTCAGGGTGCCTATTTTATAGAAGCATGCAAGTATCTATATTGCCTTTAGAAAATAGGCTTTTTTGAGTTTTCACCTAGGTACCTTTCTGCTCCCTGGATTGAATGCTGCTGGGAGTAATACAAAGGCAGCTTTTATAGCCCTCTAGGGTGGGGGAGATTTCATTGTTTCAGGATTAGAGAATGACACAGGGAAAAGTTTTCCCCACCCCCACAGGAACTCAATTTCCCCCTCCCGTCCCTGCAAGTTTTATCATTGTCACTGCCCCATTCCTGTAAGCTCTGCCTTAACTGCACAAGCCTCGGCCACTTATGATTTTAAAGTGTTTGAGGCTTGTCCAGATGAGGACAGAGTTTGCAGGAATAGGCCAGGGATAAGAAGATAACTTTCCTGGATGGGAAAATGAGTTTCCGCGGGGACAGGAAAAAAATTTGTCCCCGTGTCATTCTCTATTCAGGATCCATGATTGCTGGGTTCCAAAAGGAGCTCCAGTAGCATGGTTCTTGTCTCAGGATCATCACTGCAATAAACAGACTATGTATACTGAGGTTGGGAGGGACATATGAAAATGGGAGAAAGAGTTACAGATGATGGTTGATGAAAACCAGGATTCTTGCTCTGGTTCTGAAGAAGTTAGAGCATGAAAAAGAAGGAGAAAACTGCAAAGTCAATAAAAAGAAAATTCTGAATTACTGTTGAGAGCAGTTTACAGTTCATTGCTAAAGAGGACAAAAGTATCCATTCATGTTTTCAACCATGCAATGCTGAAAACAGGAGTTACTTTCCCTGGCTAGAAATAGAAATATCACTGGGTGTTTGAAGAAAGAAAACATATGCTGAATGCCAAGACCCTTTAGCTTCAAGAGGATATCCAGAGACTATTCAGAAACATGATGGCAGATAAAGGCCAAATGGCCCATCCAGTCATCCCATCCATAGCATCCACTATCTCCTCCTCTCCCTGAACTACCCAAGAGTGTAGAAAATAGGACACGGAGTGATAAGTGTCACTTCACTGAAGTACTTTCCACAGAAGCAAGAGATAAAACCTGAAGGCTCCATATAACATCACTAAATACCTCAGTAGTGAAATTGAGGCTAACCAGGATGTTCCTTTGAAGGACAGGTATGACAAGACTCCTATTTGATGAGAGAAACAATTTTAGAATGATAAAAGCACTTCCAAAATAATAACGGATCAAAGTTAGCAAGCACAGCAGATATTGAAAGAGTAGATAATTGTCTGGAGGGCAGCTTATACTGAGTTAATGAATCTAAAGTCAGGGAATTCATTAAGGTATTTACAAATAGAAAATAAGGTCATGAGATTAGTCCAAGCATGCTGAAAACTGAGGAGAAAGAATCACTTAAGATCTGCAATATGCTTTTGATGATATAGGATACCAAAGATATTCGCACACACACACAAATGAAATACTGGCATTATTGATGAGTTTCTTTAGGGGTACTTTTACTAAGGTGCCTTAATGGAGTTAGGGTATGCTAACAATGGGCTTCTTAGCATTTAGGACCTGATTTTTAGCATTTAGGGCCACTAGGGTCCCTAATCATGGATGCCTAGTGATGCCTAACTTAGTTCCACACCATACGCCCCGGCGTGCTCTGCACTTGAGCCAAGAATCCTTACTACAAATACCTTCCTTCAAAGACATCAAATACAAAAGCACCAGGGCAAGAATGTTCTCGGTAATGGCCCCAATGTGATAAAATGCCCTACCGAAGGAATTAAAGTTAGAAAAGAACACTGAAAAATTAAAGAAAGGGATAAAGACTATCCTTTTCTCAAACTACTTCAACTGAAATTACGAAGTTGACAGAGAGAGGAAACTAGAACTTCCACCACCCCCCATGATCAGACAAAATAATTGGATCTATGGAGGCTTGTGTTACCTGTTGAACTAATTGATTTGAAACAAATATATAATCTATTCTTGAAAAAGATTTGTGAACATGGGAACAAAAAGAAAATTCCCGATCATTAAAATGAAGTATTCGCCATATATCTTTCAAATCACAATTCTGTACCAAATTATCTAATCCTAATAACTTCATAATTCTACTAGGTTTTTTTTTTAATCCATTAAAGGATCCATAACAGCGTTAAAATCCCCTGCCACAGCTAACTTAGAAGCAGCCAGTGGTAGTATCAATTGTTGTAGAGATTTTAAAAATTCAATTTGATTTGAATTAGGTGCATATACATTTCTTGATTTTGAGATCTACTCCCTGGGATCTTGTGTGCTCTCTCTATTTCAATTGGCACTTTTAATGTGATAGGAAGTATTTTCGGTATTGTTTCTTCTAAAAAGGATATCATATTTCTTCCTTCTGCCCCTTCCTTTAATCTAAGGACCCTAATATTCTGTCTTCTTGATCTATTCTCAAGATCCGTCATTTTTGTAACCATTTCCTTTAGGATCTTAGGATCTTCTTTATGGTCTTGCTGCACATGTTCAATTTTTTCTATTCTATTTTCAGTCTTATCCATTCTATTTACTAAATCCAGCTTGCTATTCATGATGTTCATCTCTTTCCTCATCTCAGTTAATGTTAAATTGATGTTTCTGAGTTCCTCCATTACCTCTTTCACATCCAAGGCATCCATTGGCAAAGAAGTCCCACTAGGGGTCTTCTTTTAGTCTTTTTGTCTTTCAGGCAGATTTTACAGGAATTTCTTGCAACTTCTGCTTGTTAGAAGCCGTTGGTAGAGGATTTTATAGTGAAATAGAGGAAGAATTATAACGCTGGAAACCAGTAGTGATGCTCAGAGGAGGGAGCTTAACAGCTAACCAGCCATCCACCACACCTCCAAGTTGAGTCTCAATGGCCATGGATTTGGTCTTGGAGGATGAGATGTACAATGTCTGCATCTATGAGACAAACTTGGTTTTTTTCTGTTACATAGAGCATTATGGACCCCTGTTTAATTACAAAAGTTGGATAGCTCTAAGTCTAATAGATGCTGGCATTGTCATCTTGAAGCAGGGACTTTAGATCATTTATTGTTCTATTGTCCATTTATTATGGCTTTCTGGAAATCAATTTGGGGCCAAATTAATAGTTTATTAGAAAATCAGGTGGCATTGTAATATGATACTATATTATTTGGCATGTCAATGAGGGCAAAGAGTCAGTTATCTTCGAATAACAACAAGCTTTTGCTTATAATGACAGGGGTAGCCATACAACAAATTACATGTAATTGGAAGGACTGGAATAGACTGAATTATAATTTTTGGTGGAATTCGTGCCATATATATAAAATGGAAAGAGCTATAGCTACACAGCAGGGGTACTTAAGGAAGTTTCAAGATGTGTGGGAGCCGTTAACAAAATATTGTAATGAATAGATACCATTTTTCCCTCAAATTTATAAGTTCAATATATGGGGAGGGGGAGGGGGTAATTTTATTTTATTTTTTTTTGTTTGTTTATCATCATTTTATTTTTTTTGTCTATCATCATTTTTTGTCTATGAAGGGGAAAAAGTTTTATCATATGGTATTTATATTTTATTTTTTGTTATGAAAGGGTGGGGAGGAAGGGAGATAATATTATATGATTTGAATTATTGCTGATTATTAAGTGTTATACTTAATGTTAAAATGTTTCAACCTGATGTCACACTTATTGTAAGTTTTAAAATGAATAAAGATTTTATAAAAAAAAAAAAAAAAAAAGGAAACTAGAACTTTCAGGGATGCATGTAAATAGATTATATCTAGTTAAAATGGTCAACCTCCTTAAGAGGTATGTAAAAAAGTGTATAG
The DNA here is from genome assembly GCF_902459505.1 of Geotrypetes seraphini. NCBI lineage: Eukaryota > Metazoa > Chordata > Amphibia > Gymnophiona > Dermophiidae > Geotrypetes > Geotrypetes seraphini. The sequence continues at coordinate 37,289,703 of NC_047084.1, read as the reverse complement.
TGTATTTAGCTGCACAAGACAGCTGATTTGGTGTAAACGTGTACAGATAAGTAGGATGATGGATTATGACATAATCATGCCGGTATTAATAACTCTGTAACACCACCACAGAGCTCCGTGTATTTCAGTTTAGAGCCCATATATTGTAACACATCACAACTCCTTATGGTGAAGGTATCAAACTCTGGCCTGCAGGGTAATTAAATTTGGCCCGCCGTTCCTTCCCTCCCTCCATCCCGGCTTCCTGGTCTCATCTTCTAAACAGCCTGCCGAGGATCGCCGGCCGGTTGTAGCGATCCTAGCAGGTTGCCGTAGCCTCAGCAACATGTTCCCTTTGCTGCAGTTCCATATGTCGGTGGGGGGGGGGGATGGAGGGGGGCAGGACCGCAGCAGAGGAAACATGCTGCGGAGGCCAAGGTAGCCTGCTAGGTTCGCTACAGCCAACCGGCGATCCTTGGTAGGATGCTTAGAAGATGAGACTGGGAAGCCGGGATGGAGGGAGGGAAGGAACGGCGGGCCAAATCTTGAAGGTGAGACTGGGAAGAAGAAGGGGAAAAACATGCAGGCCTTCGGGGGAGGGGGCATGGTGGCGGCAGGCCCTAGTGTAGAAATACAAGGAGGGAGGGAAGGAAGGGTCCAAACAGACATGCATATGCTGGACTGAGTGTTGGGGAGGGGAAGAAATAATGGGTTTAAAACAGAAGAGAGGGAGAAAGATGGTAGACAATGGGATGGAGAGAGGGGAGGAACAGAAATGGAGAGAAGTTGGACACAAGGGATGGTGTGGGGGGGGGAAGATAGAGATACCGGATAAGAGGGTTGTTGGGAAGAGAAAGAGAGATATGGTGGATCTGGAATGGTGAGGCCCATTGCAGCAGCTGTGGGGATGGAGATAAAAAAAGGAACGATGCCAGACCGGGGGAGGGAAGGGAAATGGAAGGGGAGGACAGAGATGGAAGATGGATGGTTTGCACGGAGAAAGAAGAAAATGACAAATGGGCAGGAGACCCTGGCAAGCGAGTTATCAGAAGACAACCAGAACCTGGGACCAACATGATTTGAATAATGACCAGACAACAAAAGGTAGAAAAAATAATTTTATTTTCTGTTTTGTGGTTACAATATGTCAGATTTGAAATGTGTATCCTGCCAGAGCTGTTGTTAGACAGCAAGCGTGAACTAGGACCTAAAAGAGAGAGGAAAAGTCTTTATTAAGGTGCACATTTAGCATGCGCTAAATCAGTTAGCATACCTTAATAAAAGGACCCCTAAGTATCTTAATAAAAAATTTGCCCCGTGACTTAGCCTATGTTTTAGATTTTGGCCCCTTATGTGATTGAGTTTGACACCCCCTGCCTTATGGTATCATCTCTACAGAAGCTCAAGTAGCGTAACACCTTTGCAGAGGCTCATTTAGACCACTCTGAATTGACTCCTCAGTCATTAGTAGCAGTATAGAAGCTCTCAATAATCATAATTGTTTTTAATTGATTTAAACAGCACGGTAATTGACCACACCATTAAAAATTGATTTAAAAAAGATTATTTTAATGATCAATTTAGGTTATGCATGGATGTCCACACAGCATCTAGCAATGCCTAAGTTGAGATGCCCTATGACACCTGCTTGGTGTCTAAGGTAGGCACTATGTAATTAGGCCAGCTAAAAGCTAGCTTAATATATACTGGCACCTACCTCTAGGACATCTAGTGACACCAATGTCCACTAAGGCACCGCTAGGTGTGATTCTATAAAGGATGCCTAGCAGTTGATTGACAATCGCATAGAGTGGCACCTACAAGTTACGCGCTGTTAGGCACCATTTATAGAATCAGCCTCTTAGTTTGTGCTAATCATTAGTGCATATTAAATCCATTAGGACACCTTAGTAAAAAGGACCCCTTAGTGAGGTGATCCTGGGTATAATATAACTCTAGAGGAATTTAATTTTTAATCACATATTTATTCCATCCAGAAAAATCATATAGACAAAAGTGTTGGTTATGGATGTTCTTTACTGCCAACTGCCATACAAATGAATTGTTGTACATGTTACTTTTTTCCCAACCCCACAAAGTAATAACCCTACACCTCCCCTGCCCCCTATTAAACTCCTAATTGAAACTTGAGTCCAGAACAGTTTAGTCAGTACAAGTCTTCAAGATCTATTCTTCCTTCTAAATAATTGTACAATGATAAAATAGGGATTTAGATTTTCTTTTCTTTTTTTCATTCCTAGTGAAGGTTTGGAACCATCCTCAAGACTTTCAGCCACAGTCAATAGTGTTATCCACCAGGAACAGATTTGGTTTTAGGTGAGGGATAAAGCTTGAATCATTTCATTGTTGCTCTCAGACGTACCCTTGAACAAAGCCTAATGAAACAGTATTTTTAAATTCAGTTTTATAGCCTTTGAAAATGTTTTTGACAGCCCCCATCATGACTCTAATTTAAAAGTCCTCTGTTTGTATGGAATCTCCTAGGAGATTATGAATGTCATTAAAGCATTGTACAGAGACTTCGAATACAAGCTTATTTGTAACCATCATCTCACAGTAATTTTAGCTTTACTATGGGGTTAGGTTAGGCTGTATCCTGTTACTGCTGCTATATTTTCTTTTTAGGCATTCTAACATATGGGATGTTGGAAAGAATTGAAAGGGATAGATATCTCTCTGACCATTTGTTTTATTTATTAGTTCATTTGTATACCACCCTAATAACCCAAAAGGGTCATATCCATACAAAAATACAAAATCCCTCCAAAATATGAATTTGAATTCACTAGCTTGGCATACCGGAACAAAATTTGAATACATGGAAGGAGTTTGAAGACCAGTACATCTAGTCAGTAAGTTCAGAGAACTGGTCCTCTCTCAAAAACTGTATCACTTTCTATAGGACTGAAATGCTCTATTCTATCCCATCCCTTCCATAGCAATACTGCTAAACTGAGGCTGAAAAGAATGAATGATGCAGCTGGTGACAGATGGTACAAAAATGCTCCTTGAAGGTACCAACACCTCCAAAATCACTCCACTATACATGCACCCACAGTCATGCCTCTTTTTACAAAACCCATACCCAGAAACCCAATTCCCTATTCACCTGTTACCTAGATCTATTCTATCCTGTGCACACCAGTCATCTGTTCATACAGATACCCCACATTCCAATACCCACCACATATACAAACATACACAATCCATACTTTCCTATATCACAGATTTTCAGCTTGACAATATCTTTAAAAGAGGTACCAAATATTTCTGGATGATGGAATTATATGTTTACCATAGATGTCAGCTCTGTGGGTTCCTGAGCACCCCCAATATTATTGGATCCTCATGTGACTGCAGACACACTTCTACTATTAAAATGGTATACTAAGGAGGAGGGGCAGTCTGCCCCGAATGTATCTGATCAGGGGTGCTCCAGTCCAGAGTCCGGTCTAGCCATGCTGCAGCCTTCAAGCTCTGGGCCGCTGCTAGTGTTGATGAGCTGAACACACTGCCTTTGGCAACTTTGGAAGTTTTCGCTCTGCTCTGTGGGGAAAGGATGTTGAAGCGGCTTGATGTTGAACGGCTTGACAAATTACAGCTATACTCGCTCGAGTGCAGAGAGAGGGGGGACATGATCGAGACGGGCTGCATCGAGACGGAGGAAGATATCTTCTTTTTCAAGGGTCCCACGACAACAAGAGGGCATCCGTGGAAAATCAGGGGCGGGAAACTACGAGGTGACACCCGGAAATTCTTTTTCACTGAAAGGGTGGTTGATCGCTGGAATAGTCTTCCACTGCAGGTGATTGAGGCCAGCAGCGTGCCTGATTTTAAGGCCAAATGGGATCGGCACATGGGATCTATTCACAGGGTAAAGGTAGGGGAGGGACATTAGGGTGGGCAGACTAGATAGGCCATGGACCTTATCTGCCGTCTATTTCTATGTTTCTATGTAAGCAGAGGGAAAGTTTGCAGGTCTGCTAGAGGCAGTGTGTTCAGCTCATTAACGCTGCTGGTGGCCCAAAGCTTACAAGAGAGAGATAGAGATAGGCACGAGAAATGTTGTACCCAGTTGGAGGGAGAGAGGGAGGGAGAAAGGACTTCACTAAATTGGAAGAAAGGATGGAAGAAGGACCACCAGAAAATGGAAAGGAGAGAGAGATGCCAGACAATGAGGGAGGGAAGCAGAGCAGAGAAAAGGAGAGAGATGGAAGGGAAGGAAACAGAGATGCCAGACCATGGGTAGGGGCTGGGAAGAATGAGGAGAAAGTGGTACCAGACCATGGGGAAGGGAGGGAATGGAAGGGAAACAAGAGAGAGAGATTCCAGAACATGGAGCAGGGAGGAAGACGGGAGGGAGACATGGAAGGAGACAGGGATGCCAGATCATGTGATAGGGACAAGGAAGAAAAGAGATGAGAAGGGTGAGGGGAGAGAGAGATAATAATAATAATAATAATAATTTTATTTTTCTATACCGCCATAGTCAGGCGACTTCTAGGCTGTTCACATTGAAAGAAGGCTGGACATTCAGTGAATAACAATAAGTCTTAATACAATACAATAAGTCTAAATACAATACAATAAGTCTAAATTAAAAAAAAAACAAAAAAACTTACATACTAATTGGAGTTCTATGGGTAAAGAGTACATGAATATATGAAAGGAGCTTCTTGAGAGAAAGAAAAGGCGTTTACAGAAGGGGAAATCCTAGTGAGGGAGAGGACAGTTTTAGTTAATGAATTTGGCGAATAAGGCGGTTTTAATTGATTTTCGGAATGCACTGTAAGTCAGATTGGGTTCATTTATGTAGTTTCTCAGCCAGACTTGCTGTCTGTTCGCTTGGAACTTAAAGGTTCTATCCAGAAATGATTTGTATCTACAGCCTGTGATCTTTGGGTATGCAAAGATGTTTTTGTTTCTGGTTGTTCGTGTGGGGTTGTGTAGGATGAAGTGAGTTTGCAGGTATGAAAGTGCTAGTCCCCAGACTTGTTTGAAACAGGTGCAAGCAAATTTGAATAGTATTCGCGCTTCTATTGGTAGCCAGTGCAGTTTTTTATAGTAGGGGCTAATGTGGTCATTTTTTCTTAGTCCAAAGATTAGGCGAACGGCGGTGTTTTGTACTAATCTCATTTTTTTTACTGTTTTTTGTGGGATACCCAGGTAGATGATGTTCCAGTAGTCAAGAATGGATAGGATCAGCGCCTGCACCAGCAACCTGAAGGATGTTGGGTCGAAGTATTTTTTAATGGTCCTTAGTTTCCATAGTGTGAAGAAACATTTTTTCACTAGTGAGTTTGTGTGGTCAGTCATGGTTAGATGTGTATCTAGAGTGATACCGAGTATTTTTATGGTTTTGGATATTGGGTATTCGTGATTGTTTATTTTTATCGATGTTCTCGTAATTTTGTCATTAGGGCTTGCCAGAAAGACTTTTGTTTTCTCTGCGTTTAGTTTCAGTTTGAAATTGGTGGTCCATTTTTCGATTTCTGTCATTATGTTTGAGAGGTTGTCTACAATTTCATTTGTGATGTCGTTTAAGGGGATTAGAATGGATATGTCATCTGCGTATATGTAGTGCTTTAAGTTTAGTTTTTGTAGGAGGTGACCTAAGGAGGCGATATAGATATTGAAAAGGGTGGGCGATAGGGGAGAGCCTTGAGGCACGCCTGACGGGTTTTTCCCTGGGTTGGAGTAATTTCCATTGCTGATTACTCGGTAGGATCTGTTTGTTAGGAATTCTTGGAACCATTTCTTTACCTTTCCAGAGATTCCCATTACATCAAGGCACAGTAGCATGATTTCATGGTCTACCAGGTCGAACGCGCTGCTGAGGTCAGTGCGTTTTTGCCTTTGCTAAAGAGATCATAAAGGTGGTTCAGTAAGGAGGCTAAGACAGTTTCTGTGTTGTATCCTTTCCTGAATCCTGATTGGTGTTCACTAAGGATGTTAAATTTGTCTAGGTAGTTTACTAGTTGAAGATTGACCAATCCTTCCTGTATCTTTGTGAAAAGGGGAATGGGTCTGAAATTGGATGTCAGTGCTGTAGAGGTTTTCTGATCTTTAGGGATGGGAGTGATTAATATGTGTCCCATTTTTTTGTTTAGTGTTCCGCTTGTAAGGGCAGTTGTTAGCCATGCGAATAGTTCCTTTTTGAATTCTGGTGGGGCAACTGTCATGATTTTGGGGGGACATGCGTCAAGTAGACAGTTAGATTTGGTGTAATTGTTGAATAAATTTAGGAACTGATGCCAGTTTGGGTATTCGAAGTGGTCCCACATCATGTCTACTCTGGAGTCTTGGTCATGGGGTTCGAGGTAGTGAAGTGCGTTTATTGTGGTTGTGGGTAGAGTTGCTCTTAGATCAGCGATTTTATTTTTTTAAAAGTTGGCTAGGGTTTGTGCCGATGGAGTGCGCTCATTGTCCTTTTTCAAGATTTGTGTTGTATCGGTTAGTGTTTTTACCAGTTTGAACAATTCTTTGCTGTTTATTTTTGAAATACCAATTTTTTTTTGCATAGTGCTTAGTTCATTTTTCTTTGATCAGATTTTTGTATGCCATGGGCTTGCCATGGGCAGAGGGGAGGGATGGAGATGAGAGAGATGCCAGTCTATGGGAGTGGGTGGGGAGAAGATATGGAAGTGAAGGAGACAGAGATGCAACTATGGGGGGAAAGGAAGGAAAAGTGACAGAGATGCCAGACCATAGGGTGGGAGAGAGAGATGGAAGGGAAAATTAAGATACCAGACCTGGGGGGAGGAGAGGAGAGAGATGCCAACCATTGCAGGGAAGGGGGAAAAAGGAAAGGAGACCATGGGATAGGGTAGGGTGGGGTGAGGAAGGAAGGCAGGAAAAGGAGAGGAGAGACATGCCAAAGTATGGGGGGGGGGCAGAGAAAAGAGAGAGAAAAATGGACAGAGGAGTGAAACTGGAATGCATCATGTAAAAAGGATGGCACAGGCTAGATGGAAGAGATAGAGGGTATACAGTTAATGGGAAGGGACAAAGAAAGAGGGCAGATGCCATATGGAAGGAGGAGGGGGGGTGAAAAAAAGGCAGATGCCATATGGAAGGAAGAGAGTGAAGAGAAAATGAAGAAAGCAGAAACCAGAGATGACAAAGGTAGAAAAAAATAATTTTTAAAATTGCTTTAGGACAGGGATAGGCAATTCCAGTCCTCGAGAGCTGGAGCCAGGTCAGGTTTTCAGGATATCCACAATGAATATGTATGAGATGGATTTGCATGTACTGCCTCCTTGAGATGCAAATCTATCTCATGCACATTTGTTGTGGATATCCTGAAAACCTGACCTGGCTCCAGCTCTCGAAGACAGGAATTGCCTACCCTGGCTTTAGGATAAAGTAGTGTTGTAGTTGTGTTGATAAATATTTATAAATAGAAAATGGAAATAAGGTGATCTTTTTATTAGACTAATTTTAATATATTTTAGATTAACTTTTGGAGACCAAAACACCCTTCCTTGGGTAAGTACAAGATACCATAACTGCAGTATACTGTACTGATCTGAAGAAGGTAGTTTTAGCATCTGAAAGCTAATTGAAAAATGTACTAGTCGAATAAAAAGGTATTATCTTATTTTCCATCTTTTGTTTTGTTTCTATTTTTTGTTTTTTATTATGAGTTTTTTTTTCAAATTTACATCTGCTATCTTTTATATTTTGCACAGTATTAGGGGGGCATGAATCACTGTTTCGGTTGTGTTGTACTGTAAGCAGAGTCTGGTTTCTTGGTGGTTCAGTTTATCTGTTTTGTGTTAATGAAAAAAGACATGGCTTTCTTTTTGCATTGACTGTGGTGACAAACCTACAACAATCCCAAGGTTTATCACAGGGAAATATAGGAAATCATACAAACCACGGTGCAGAAGGGCATACCTGGTCAGAGCCCATGATAGTAATTTAGCTGACTACCCTATGAGCAGTGAAGATGAGACTGAGACAGAACTCTGTTCTTCTTATTTCGTTAGACCTGTCATCAGCATTTAACACAATAGATCATAAGCTTCTCCTGTCACGTTTGCAAGACATATTAATCACAGACCAAGTTTTGGACTGGTTCTCTTCCTTTTTTACTGATTGGGCCTCCAAAGTCATCTTGAACACATTCTCAGATTCAATAACAATAGAATATGGAATTCCACAAGGTTCAATTTTGTCTCCTTTACTGTTTAATATTTTCCTAGCCCCTCTTTTAACCTTAGGACAATCTATCGGTTTTACAACATTTGCATACGCAGATGATATTCAATTATTTCATCCGATTGACCTAAACAATGCAAATGAAATAATTCTTATTATCCAAAAACTAGAAAAAAAATCAATGTTTGTCTCGTCTCACATATGCTCTCTTTGTACATCGATAAGTCCAAACTTATGATTTTCCCCATCAAAGATGTACTCACCCTTCAAACTTCCCTTAAGTTCAAAACTCAATCTATCAAAGTGATATCTTCATTAAAGTTACTAGGAATCATGTTTGATAGTAAACTAACATACCTTCTACATATTAGCACAGTAGTCCAATGTTGCTTTTATCGATTGCGTATGATAAGATCTCTATCTAAACTATTAGAACCTGCTTCTCTGAACATTTTGATTCACTCTCTTGTGATCTCATGTATCGATTATTGTAACGCCCTCTTTAAAGGCACAACAAAAAAAAGAAATAAGAAGACTCCAACTAGTACAAAATACTGCAGTAAAAATTTTATTTAATGCAAAAGAAAATATGATCATGTCACCCTGTTTTTACATAAAGCTCACTGGTTGCTTATACAACATAGAATCGCCTATAAAATTATTTTATTAACATTTAAAACTAGAGAAAATAATCAGCCTGATTTCATTAATAACCTACTTATCCCTTACAGCCTTACAAGGACTCTGCAGTCTACAGCTCAAAACCTTCTTGTTATCCCATCAATGAAACATATAAAAACATTAAGGTCTGCAATTTTTTCTGTTAGTGCTCCTTCTCTTTGGAACAGTATTCCAAACTACTTACGCAAAAAACTTACACTAACAGACTTTAAGCCAAAATTAAAGATATTTCTCTTTCTCGATGTTTTTGATACCTAACATCCTAGCACTTAAAAGGAGTTTTAATACCTGTTCCCCTTCCTATTGTTCTTCTACATTACATGTTTTCTTTTTCTTTACATATTTTAGTTCCAGCCCTCCTTTCCTTCTTGTCTCTTTTTGTTAATTTTTTGTTAGTTTATTAGTCCTTAAAAGCTAGTATTTGCCCTAGTGTCGTTGTCTGTTTTTAAACTGTATTTTAGTTAGTAGAAGGTTTTAACATTTTTGTATAGAAACATAGAAAATTGACGGCAGAAAAGAGCCAAAGCCCATCAAGTCTGCCCACTCTATTGACTCTCTCTCCTAGTTACCCTTTGAGAGATCCCACTCTGATGACCCATCCTGTAATTCTACCCTCTTAGAGATCCGACATAAGCATCCCATCTATGCTTAAAATCTGGCACGCTGCTGGCCTCGATCACCTGCACTGGAAGCCCATTCCAATTGTCAACCACTCTTTCGGAGAAGAAGTACTTCCTGGTGTCGCCATGAAACTTCCCGTCCTTGATTTTTAGCGGATGCCGCCTAGAAGGTTTGATTGGGCAGTATAAGAAATTTTAAATAAACTTGAAACAGGAAAGGTTTACCTTACCTTAGGCAGTGCCAAAGCAAAGCAGGAAATCTCTGCCCTACTATTATCCAGTTCTTGTAAGGCAGAAAACAGACAGACAGTTTTCCTTCAGAGAAACATCCCAGGCTGAGGAAGGAAAGCCCTTCACCCCTCTGAAGCCAAGGGGGTGTGGTTTTTTTTTCCTCAGCTTAAAGCGAGGCTCTGCAGAGAGGAGGACAGGAAGCTTAGAATGGGACTGAGCTTACCACAGACCAGGCAGGCAGCCCTGACTGGGAAATGAGAGAGGAGCAGGCTGAAGAAAACCTGTCATCAGAGCCAGGAGAAGCAATGATAGTGGATGATAACAGTGCTGCAATTGCAGTTTAAACTAAGTGCTACCATGCAGCTCGGCCCGGATCAACCGCTTATGCGTTTGCTCCCACTCTACCCATGAGGTTTCTGTCGGGGAGTCCTCAAGGTTATCCAGGAGGGCTGGTCTAGACAGAATTGATTAAAAATGTTCATCTGAATAGCCCATGAATTCAGTATCTTCAAGTGCCATTTTATATAATAAATTGAGCAAACAGCACAATAGTTAAAGTTAAATTTTCTGTGAGAGTGTAGCCCAAACTTCAGATTGGAAGGGTGTATATTCTCTTACCCCTCCTAACTCTCTTCACAGTAAATAGTACAAGGTTTATAGATCCTCAGAAGTACCACCTAGCACTCATACAAATTAATTGTGTCAGGCTTTATGTACTACTTCCTCACCGGATCTTCCATACTTTGCTATTACATTTATAAATACTTTTTTCCACCTTAGTGTATAAATAGTTTAAATACTTAGCTTAAAACTTGTGGTCATGCTTTCAGGGATTTACACCGCCAACATGTTTCATCCCTGAAAGCATGATTAGTTGACTATTGTATATAGGGTGACAGCATTCTTCTCTTTTTCTAAGCAAACTAGGTATATTCTTTTTATAAAACTCTGTTATTATTTGTTTTGGATACAAAAAGGCAATTGTTAATATCAAACATGCAAATCTGAAGGTGAGCTGTCAGCACAGATGCCTGCTAACTGGTGTGTAACTGAAGTTTTCATTTCCTCGGAGAGATCTAGAGTGCTAAAGCATAGCACTTCAATTTGCTTGCCTCTCTACAAAGCCTTAATTATTGAATCTAAACATTGTTTTGGGCTTTTTTTTTATTTTGAAGCTTTAAAGATTGTTGTCAAAACTAAACAATTTACCGTGGGTAATTGGTATTACCAAATAAGAGAGAGAAATTGCTTCATTTTGTGTAATTGAAAGTGTGACTCACCAGGTCTGTTTTGTGCAATAGCTGTATATAATTCATCAGCAAGAGACTGTTATCCCTTAATAAACCTTATGAATTTTATTGCACACAGATGAATCAAAAACGCTCTGAATGAGTCAGTATAATTCTTTTGATATTTTTTTTTTTTTTTTTTCCATTCAGGTGAATGTTTTAAAAGGATTTTGATTTTGATATCCAAACACACCTTGAAAATATTTTTTGAAATTAATATTTTATTTTCACAGTGGCCTGATAATAGGATATATGGTAGGAGGATGTATTTATTTTATTCACATTGCTTATTAACCACTTCCCTGAATAAACATTGTTCAAAGAGTTGTACAAATCACTAAAAATCACAATTCATGAGAGGCTGCAGTAACAACATGAAACAAAATTTCCCACATTATGAGATAGCTCCACTATACATGAAAGCACAACCAAAGACCTCAATCAAAAATGAGTTGTTGTTGTTTTTTTTTCTGAACAACAAAAGGTTAGTTTATAACTGAAGCTCAGTGATAAACCATGCTAGGGGTTATGGTGGTCATTATGGATCCCGGACCAGTCCTGAGCTCAGCTGCTGTTTAAACTGGGACACCAAGGAGATTCTTGGGTTTGTCGTGAGGGAGGGGCCTGTTTTCAAGTGCATCCAACTTCTGCTTATGGAAACAGCGCCTATATTTTTTGGACCATACACTTAACATTATCAACATAGTATATGCGTTTGCTTTTGATGAATGGCATAATTCAGTAGTGGTACTTGCAGACTTATCAATATTCTACTCAAATATAGGGTACATTATTTGTGTAGTTACCATGTAGCCCCATGTTTGCTTATTCCCATACTGATTACCACAGGCAAACTAGAACTAATCACCATAAGGGTAATTTTATAAGGTGCCGATAAGAAAGTAAAAAGATGCCTAATTTTTTAAAACAAAATGCTAACTCAAGTGGCTATCATAGCATTGAGGACTAACTACAGAATGACATGGGGAAAAATTTTGGCCCCGTCCCCACAACCACTGTCCCCGTAGCATCCATACAAGCCTCAGTACTGCAATGTTTAGCTTATTCCTTCTTTAGTTCTTTAGTTCTGGCTGCTGAACTAGAGAAAGAGATGTTCAACTGGCAGGGTTTTGTTTATAAATTCTTATCAATATAACTACTATACTACTTTATCCTAAAGCAAAAAAAGAAAATATTAATTTTTTTCTATTTTTTAATCTAGTTTCTGCTTTCCTCATCTTCTCCTCATTCAATTCCTTCCATCCACTGTCTGCCTTCTCTCTGCATCTTCCATTTTCTCTGTTACTGTGCTTCTCCCTTCCATCTCTCTCTCTCCCCCCTCCCAATTGGTCTGACACCCATCATATTCCTTCCGCTCGCCCCATAGTCTGGCATCTCTGTCGTCTTCCCTTCCAGCGTCTTCTCCCCACTCTCTGTTCCCCATTTCCCTTCAGCGTCTTCTCCCCTCTCTCTCTCTTCCCCATTTCCCTTCAGCGTCTTCTCCCCATTCTCTCTTGCCCATTTTCTGTCGGCATCTTCTCCCCACTCTCTCTTGCCCATTTCTTGTCAGTGTATTCTCCCCACTCTCTCTTTCCCATTTCCCTTCAGTGTCTGTTCCTCTCCACCCACCCCCCTTCAGCACCCCTTGCATGGTCCGAGCATCTTCCTCCCTCTTACCTTTGTGATGCGTTAGTGTAATTTGTTCAAGCCACCGGAGCCTGCCTGAAGTCGTGGGCATCTGCGGGCGGAAGCTTCTCCTCTAACTCAACTTCCAGTTGTGTCAGAGGGGAAGCTTCCACCCGCAGATGCCCTAAGATTTAGTTTAGTTTAGTGAACACTTTTTTCCCTCCACCGTTTCGTCGGGTTACCCGCGGGTAACAGCCACCATGTCATTCTCTAGGACTAACCTACTGTTCGATTCCCACTGCAGCTTTTTGTGACACTGGGCAATTCAATTAATTCTCCATTGTCCTATGTACAAAATGAGTACCTGCATATAATATATAAACTGTTTTGATTGTAACCACAGAAAGAGGGTGTATCAAATCCCATCCCTCCTTTCCCCATTTACACCTGTTCTATTTTTGTCATGTATGTGCATAAATTGTAACATTTTATAATCCACACCCATGCTTGTGTGCTCTGCCCACCTTCCATTCAAATTCCACTCCTGCGTGCCCACTGTTGATGTACAGTATATGTCAAAATTTTGTAATAATAATAATTTATTTCTTATGTACCGCTATACCAGAAGTTCGAAGCGGTTTACAACAAAAGTACATACAATCAATTTAAAATACAAACTGAAGAAAAGTTTACAATCTTAAGAGTAATAAAGTCTATAAAATTACATGTTTTAAAGTCCAATAAGATGGTATGGTCTACCAGGTCAAAGGCACAGCTCAGGTCAAGCTGCAAGATCATAGTAGGATATTAGGACACATATGTGGCCATATATGCATGTTAATGACTAAGGTACCACCAAATGGGTGCATATCTTACTGTTTACATATGCTTGAGGTTTGTGACCCCCCATATAAAATTGCCTCCCATGCTTTTAATGATTCTACTCATTGAGCATGCAGTGTTAAGTGGCGATTGAAAAATTGAGGATAGAGATGGGGGTGAGTAGTTACTAAGGTGTGATAAATTTTGGTCTTTTACTGCACCTTAGTATATCATGGGAATGACTATCCTTTGACAACACAATACCTCAGATTAGTAACTCCCCAGGTATAAGAATGATGCAACTTGAGATAAATCAGTATTAACAGCAGGTTTTAGAATAATACAGTTAAAGATATGTTTTGTAAACAACTCTTCACTGAATAGGATCATATTCAAAAGAGGTATTTAATTATAAGCCTTTGGCCAATGCATGATCTTGATTAACTGTTCCAGAAACATTCATAATTGTTGTTTTTGTTGGACTTGTGTTCAGGGTTTAGAGCTGTCTTCCTGATTGACTTATGGGGCATGATTGTATAAATGGCGCCTAAATAGGTAGGCACTTAGGGAAATAGTGCCTACAACATTCCAATCAAATTTAAGCACCATTTGTAGAATTGCACCTACCGGCACCTAAATCAACTTAGGCACCAGTATATTACGCCAGGATTTTTCTGGCCTAAAACACAGTTCCTAATGCTTTCCACACCCAAACTCTGCCCCTAACCATATTTATTTTTCTTGTAGGTGGCAGTAAGTACCATGCCAAATTCCGCATGGAACTATAATTAATCATTTAAAAAAATATTTTTAATTGGCTTTTAATGTTGTTTTCAATTATAACACTAGTTAAGCCAAATTAAAACAATTATTTACAAAATTTGGCAAGGTACCACTGATCTAGGTACCATTTATAGAATTGGGGCCATGGTGCCTGATTCTATAAATAGTGCCTAAATTGTTAGGGGCCTAGGAAAATGGTGCCTACCGCATGTCAGTCAAATTTAGGTGCCATTTGTAGAATCAGCACAAAAGTTGACACCTAAATCAATTTAGAAACCAGTAAGACCCAGATTCTGTAAACTGTGTCCTGATTGTAAGCAGCTGTAGGTGTCTTACAGCTGTCTATCCAGCCAATCGGGATGCACGTTTAAAAAAACAAAAACAAAAAAAGCTCCCCAGGCAGGCCATCTACATTGGAGGCGCTTCTGGCCGCATAGGGAGGCCCGCAAGCCCACCTAAACTCGCCTAAGGCTAGGCATAACCTTAGGCAAACCTAGGCGATCATATTACATTACATTACATTACATTACTGGCTTATATTCCGCCTGTACCTTGCAGTTCTAAGCGGATTACATCAGAAAGATATCTGGACATTTCCAGGAAGAGAAATACAATTAAAGAAGTTGGACCTAGTACAACAAAAAAAATAGCTGGACTTTTCCAGTAAAAGGAATACAATTGAAGGCGTAAGGTCTAAAGCAATTTTGATGAGATGATTCTAAGAGGGGGTAAGAGGGGAAAAGGGAGGGATTAGGACGTTTGGGTGAATTTCTTGAATAGTAGGGTCTTGATTTCTTTGTGGAAAGCCTTGAGGTCAGTTGAAGCTGTCAGTAGGTTGGTGATGGTGGGATCCAATTTAGCTGCATGTGTTGCTAGTAAGTTGTCATACATCTTTTTGCGTTTAGTTCCTTTAAAAGGGGGGTAGGAGAAAGGGGGTTGAGAGGTTCCTGTTTAGACGGTTATTTAGGTGGGTGGGTGCCGTTCCGTTTAATGTGCCAGCGGGATACATGTACAATATAGACCAGCAAAATTATGACCTACATTGTAAGAAGACGCAGCTGCTACACTTATCGCGGCAAGGGATCTCTCTGCCACAATAAATATAGCAGCCGCAGCTGCGGCTGCCTGTCCCCCCACCTGCTTGAATGAACGTGACAGGAGGGATGCCTAATCCCTCCTGCCCAGAACACCCCCCACCCTCCCCGAACAAACGCAGCAGGAGGGAACCACACCCTCCCCAGACCCCCCAATGAAACCCCCCCAGACCTCCATATAACTAACCTTTAAAGATGGCTGGACGGATGGGTCTTCCCAACGTCCGTCTGGCAGATCGGCCTCCATCAGAATGAGGCGGGCCTGCCCCTTCTCGGTGCATCTCCCTCCTCATCCTCACAATAAAGTTTAGGCTCTTTGAATTATTTTTTCCTGGAAAATTGATTTTTGTTTCAAATACTTAATCAAAATAGTACTGTGAAGTTCAGTTAGAACCAAAATTTAATATAAATCTGTGTCCATGATGATAAAGTTTGAAATTATGATCCTTGAAATAATGATGCTTCTTTAAGGACAAATGTTCATCAGTGTAATTGAAAGCAATTTTCCCACAGTACATACACCTTGGATATTGCTCAGTCAGGTTATTGCATGCTCTTAACTCCCATAGAAGTCAATAATATTCCATTCTACTTCATAATAGAATAAAAAATGTAATGGTAGTGTAGCTTTAGCTCTGCCTACATAGGTCTCCCTCCCTTGGGCTCCGGCCAGCTCTTTGCATCGGGGACCTGCAATCAGGGCTCACAAAGAGATGAATCACACAAATCGTACAGGTCACGACCTCACAGTCTCTCCTGAGCTTGGGTATAGGCCAGGGGTGGATAACTCCAGTAGGCTGGAGGAGCTGACATCCCGGGTCTCAATCGCCACCCACTCAAACAAGGCACTGCTTTATTGCTGAAAGAACTTAGCTAAAAGTCCAAAATTTAGTTGAACAAACTGGAACCTTTTATTTAACTTGATTGCAGGCTTCAAACTCAAGTATTTACAATTCATTCAGTGTTGGTAGCTATCGAGTTCAAACAAACATATCATTTTATCATGGCAGTTAATTTTCTATCCATCCAGAGATGGGAAATGATGTCCATGCATAAGTTGTTTAAATTTGGAACAAGGTTGAAGTCTGATGGACTCATGTCTGGACTTTAGGGAGCATGAGGTATCACCTCCCAGCCGTTTTTGTGTAGTCTTACAATGATGAGTGGAGAGTTCCATCTTCCCCATGGCCAAAAAAATTTTGACGAGCTCAATCAAAAGTCAAACAAATGATGATTTTTGCTTATGATCATGAAGGCATCATCATTACAGACAAAGTTCCATGTGTAAGAAGTGTCACAGCAGTATATTATTGTGATTTTTTACCAAAAATGCACAGAAAAATGAACTAAATTCAACCTCAGTTGCTCTTGGCTGGGCCACTCATTCTTCACGACAATGCTTGCCTGCACATAGGGAATGTCGTCATTGAAAAACTACTCAAATACGGCTGGGAGGTGTTACCTCATGCTCCCTACAGTCCAGACATGAGTCCACCAGACTTCGACCTTTTTCCAAAGTTGAAACAACAAATGCGTGGACATTGTTTTGTATTTCTGGAAGAGCTTTTTTCCACCGGTACCTGAGCCATTCAGCAACTGAACAAAAATGGTGTCTTGGATGGAATAATGAAGCTTCCCAGAAGTTGGGACTCGGTCATTTCAAAGCAGGGAGACTATATTGAAGGATTGTAAAGAAATACTTGGAAAACCCCCCACAAAACATGTAAATTTTAAAAAGCAGTGCGCATTATTTATGAAATGACCCTCGTATGTTCCTTTTCAAACCTGGCTCCATCTAAGTTCTCTAGATTGAAGGTCATTGTTACCCTCATGATTTACTCATAATCCAGAACTAAAACTCCCCTGGTAACCCAAAGAATTTATGACATAGAATTACCTCAGTTCTGAAATAAATTTGAAGGAGATGTGATTTGGCCTTGTTTGAACTATTTCTATAATAGCTTCATGCAGAACTTTGGTATTTAAGAGTTCTATGGTGACTAACTTCATATTCTCTCTTATCCCTATAGCATCTGTCTAATCCTGAGCATCACGGGAGGGTCTCTTACATTTAATTTGATCTGAGAAAATAGTCCCTGTAATTTGACAATTATTCTATCACTATCCAATGATTGGAACTACAGATTAGTTAGGAGAAGAGGCGATTGTAAATTTATATACTTTGGAAATGGCATACCAACAAGGACATTTCTTTAGCCATCAAAACATATTTCCATATACCATAGATAAGCTTAATTATTCTATTTACTTCTCAATATTGGCTGTAGGATCCTGCCCTAGTTTCTTCAATTTTGAGAATTTTTATATGCTGACATTTAATTTTTTTTTACATATTTAGACAGAATTGGGGTGGGCCTTAGGGCCATGGCCCTACAAATATTTTCTTTGTACAGCATTGGCAACTAGCAAGCTTTGGGGTAGGCTGGAGATTCAGTTGTTTAGTCCAGGGGTGGGAATGAGGGCCACAATCTAATCAGATTTTCAGGATTTCCCAAACAAATATGCATGAGATCTATTTGCATGCACTGCCTCCATTGTATGCAAATAAATCTCATGCATATTCATTGAGGAAATCGTGAAAACCTGACTGAATTGCAGCCCTCGTTCCCCACCTCTGGTTTAGTCCATCCAACCAAAATAATGTTATGCTGCCTTGTCTGTTGGTATAATTCCCTAATTTCTGTTATCACCTGCCTGTTCAACTTAAAAAGTGATTTGCACAGAGTTCTTTCCATTGCCTCTGTGTCCTTCAAAACTAATGTCATAAAGGTGGCAATATGGGGAGCTAGGGAGCACACCACTGAATACTTCAGCATTTCTCTCACACGTTTTTTTAAAATACAGAGTGAGCCAAAAATAGGTTTGCAATATTTATTTAATTATTTTTATTTTACATGTGACATGAATAACATTCATATAAAGTTTTTATATCAATTACATTGTTTCACTTTTACTTGATTATTGTTCTGTACTGTATTATACCTATTCAATACTCACTTTTTGTCCCCTCCTGATGTGTTACCCATAAATGTTTCTCTATTTTCTTTAACAATTGTAGTTCATCCCTCTCTCTCCTTTTCTATTGGTACTAAATTTGTATGTATGTATATTATTATCTTGTAGTAGAATGTCTTATGGTTTCCCCCCCAATTTTTTAACTTGTAATACGCATTGAAATATTTGACATTGCGTGTATAACAAATTTTAATAAAACTTGGAAACTTAATAAAAATAAATACCATATACCTACTTTTATACTCTGTATAATCTGCAATTAACTTATCAATCACTACTTATCAACTAAGCATTGGCAATGACTAAGTAACAATGTTCAAACATGTAAGCTTTTATGTCCATCAAAAATTACTTGCTAGACTTGTAGTGACTGATTTTGATAGGTCTGTGACTATTAGGGGTATGCATGGCAAAATTTGAATTTTATTTAGTCCCTCTTCTCATTTGTAGTATTTTTCAGTTTGTTCATTTTTTTTGCTTTTTCAATGTTTTTGTTTCAGGGCAGAGTAACTTAGTAAATGATGGTAGATAAAGACCAGTATGGTCCATCCAGACTGCATCTTTGTACAGGCCACCCTCTCTTTGTCTTTAGACTTGTAACTGACACTTGGTGCAGTCTAGACTGCTATATGCCGTTTTTTATATTCTTTAGACTTTGGAAGTTATTTAAATTTTATTGTGACTAGAAATACTCAATAGCTTTATTCCATCTTTATACTATATAGAAAAATAGAAACATGATGGCAGATAAAGGCCAAATGGCCCATTTATTATGCCCCCTTTTGACTTTGTCACAGTTTTTAACCCCACAAATTACCCTGGAAGTGCATTCCAGGCATTCACTACCTTCTCTGTGAAACAGTATTTCCTTGTACTGATTTTCAGTTTCCCTTCTTGCAGATTCATTTCATTTCCTCCATGTTTCAAAAAGACTGTTTTGTTTCTTACTATTTTTCAATAATTTTTAAGGGATGTAGTTATAGTACATGGGCTACTGTTAAGATGTTATTGTAGCATTAACTCATGCTATTTTAGCACAGGTCTCATTTTATGCATTGAGGCCTAGTACTAATAACTGGGGTTAACAGTACAGTGGTATTCCACATTGATAACTTCCCCCCCTAAATGCTTAGAAACTTTGTCTAAGGCGGTTAATCAAGCCATCTAATAATAATAATAAACTTGTATCATATTTTCCCTGTTCCTCTTCTTCTCCAGGTTAAACTTCAGTGTGCACTGTCCCACAATAGTGAGCCTTTTTACTCATTTTTTCTTCTTTGTGAAATAGTGCTCACTATTGCAAAATTGTGCAAAATAGTGCAAACTGTTGATGACGCAAGAAAAAGCCCAGAATTTTTTTTAATCTTTATTCATTTTAAAACCAGCACAAAATGCAACATATTATCAATCAATTAACACAATAGACAGCACTCAGTTCCTTCAAATGATACAATAAATACATAACCCTCTCCCCATCCCCTCCCACCCTTCCTAAAAGTGTAAAAACACTTAGGGCTCCTTTTACAAAGCCGCGTTAGTGGTTTAACATGCCTAATAGCGCGTGCTAATTTGCTGGCCGCGCTAGCCACTACTGCCTCCTCTTGAGCAGGCGGCAGTTTTTCAGCTAGTACGGGAGTTAGCACGTGCTAAAAAGGTATGTGCGATAAAGCCGCTAACACGGCTTCATAAAAGGAGCCCTTAATATAATGCAAATGATCAAGATAAACAACCTTGCAATCAAATAATAAATTAATTCCATACCCTCCCCCCTCCCACCCACTCATCCTGGATGTGTATAATCAAAGGGCTAAAACCAATAATCAATCTTTACAAAGTTTTGTCAATGGGTCCAAAACATCCTTAAATTTCTTATAATGTCCCAATTGTATTGCTCTCATACGTTCAAATTTATAACTTTGACATAAGGATTCCCACAAAAAACTATAGTTAACTATAGTTGTCCCAATTTTTCCAATTCTTCATAATAAACTGTATGGCAACTCTTGTCATGATGAAAAGTAATTTGTTGTTATGGGAAGTTATTGGACTCTTGGTCCTCATTAACGTGCCAAACAGCACTGTATCATATGTCAGTGCCACTGGAGCTTCCAGTATTCTATTGATTTGACTCCAAATGGATTGCCAAAATTTAAGTATCAAGGGACAAAAGAGCAGATGATCCAGTGTCCCTATATCGAGTTGATAGTGCCAGCATCTGTTTGACTTAGAACTATCTAATTTTTGTAATCTAACAGGGATCCAAAAACTTCTATGTAACAAAAAAAAAACAAAAAAAATTTCTCTCATAGATGCTGACTCTGTACATCTTATCCTCCAAGTCCAAATTAGTGGCCATTGAGATGCAGAAATCTGCTGCTTTATTTCAATGCTCCAAATGTCTCTAAGACTAGTTTTTGGTTTCTTAGTCATATAACCAGATATTAATTTATACCACTGGGCAACTTGATTTCCTAGGAAATCTATATGGAAGCATAGGACTGGCAAGCTATACTGAATTTTATAGATTTTGCCAATCAGGAAACCCTTTCTGAATGGCTTGCTTCAACTGCAACCACTTATAATTTTGAGAATTTGAAATACCGAATGATTGCTGCAGTCATGAAAAATCAAGCATTTTCCCATACATCATCTAGTGTATGTATACCTGCCTGCATCCAATGCTTCCAGAATTGAATCTTGGAGTTTAGCCATAAGGATTGACTTCTCTACTGGAAGACTTCTCTACTGGAATATCTGTTAAGTTGTTAATAAATTTCAAAGTTTTCTAGGTGTCAAATAAAATACTATTGTCCTTAACATATTTGGGTAACTTGATACTTAAAACATGACACAATCTCAATGGGGACATGAGTTGCCATTCTAAATAAAGCCAATCAGGGAGATGTTCCACAAGCTCAGGAAGGATCCAATACATACCCTAATGCAATATATATAGGCCTGATGTTACCTATAAAAGTTTGGGAAATTTTCCCCATCCACCGCAATTGGTTTTTGTAAAGATACTAAAGCAATTCTCACAGTTTTACCCAGCCAAATAAATTTAGTAAGAATACTATTTAATTTCTTATATAAGGACCCCTGAAAATAAACTGGCAACATACCCATTTGGTAGCAAACTATAGGCAAAATCATCATCTTAACCGTTTGAACTCTCCCCCACCAAGACAGATGTAAGGGATTTCATTGCTCACACATTTCTGAGACCTTCAGCAATAAATATTTTTCATTTACTCTCATCGTCTCTTCCAGCATTTTTTTAATCCAAATACCTAAATATTTTATACCTTCTTCCTTCCAAAGAAAAGGGGAATGAGTCAAATGATCCTTTTGGACAATGTACATTAAGTGGAAGAACCTCCGATTTACTCCAATTTATTTTATATCTAGAAAATTTTCCAAATCTGTCAATCAAACTTAGTAAATATGGAATGGTAGATTCAGGATTTCTCAAATGAAGCAAAATATAATCTGCATAAGCAAAGACCTTATATTCCCGACCTGCATAAGGAATACCTTGTATCTCCTTTGCCTGTTGAATAGTGTCACACCCACGCTCTCTGAGAACACCTTGAGCCTTCGGGTAGTGACATGAAGCTTGCTACTGGCGTGGTCCCTTTAGAATTAGGGTAACCTTTCAAGTTGGTAGTCGCTGGCAAATGCCCAACTAAGCTTATTCTCCAAGGGTTTTGAAAAAATCACACTTTGTCAGAATGGCCTTGGTGAAAACATAAGCTTTTATTCGGCCACCGGCCGTGGAATTACTGTGCCGCTCCGGGTTTTCCTGGGAGCATGAACATCATACAAAAACAACAGAAAAAGTTCATTTCACTCTTAGTCACCCAGTAATCAACTCTGGGCTGGGTTGGTAAACCACATACAGTCATTAATATTCCATGAGGCTAGGAGGTGAAACAGTTAGCACAATTAACTCTCCATTGTAGCTTTACAGGAGAGACATTCTTGTTCATGATTGAGAAATATTCTGTGCTGTCTTGCAGTACATTCTCTCTCTCTAGCTGGGTTGAACTTTCTCCCTAGTCTCGAGCAGGCTTTTCACTGAGAGGGTTAATCTCACTCTTCCTACGAGGCAGGCAGACTAATTGAGTTAGTTAGTTGTTATGGTAACCCCTTTGCAGCTGGGCGTCCTGAAGCCAGGAAAATCTGAGGTTTAAACTAGCCAGCATTACAGTCGGACATGGGGTTCAGCAGTGCTCCTAGCCTGAAGAGGACATTACTGTATCCCTCTATACATTCCAGCAAACCAACATGTGAAATTGCCGTACAGGATTATTTCACTAGTAACTCCCACAGTCATTAGTTCACAGAGCAAGCAGAGAAATACAGCCAAGACAAAACCTCTGTTCACAGACCTTTTCAGGATATTCAGCTCTCCATTTCCTCTGGCCAGCTTTCCTGTATAGCCCCACTTTCCTCCAACACCATGGGTTCTGGGGGAAGGAATTCAGTGGCCAAATTACCAGCCTGTTCCTCAGTCATTTCCCAGTCAGTGCTGAGGAACTGCTCGGCCCCGTCCTGCCTTTGCTCTACTGCCAAGCCTCGTTCTGCTCCTCCTCCTTCCTCCCCCTGCTCTCTAATGAG
The DNA here is from genome assembly GCF_902459505.1 of Geotrypetes seraphini. Lineage (NCBI taxonomy): Eukaryota > Metazoa > Chordata > Amphibia > Gymnophiona > Dermophiidae > Geotrypetes > Geotrypetes seraphini. The sequence goes on along the minus strand of NC_047084.1, from coordinate 37,266,738 downwards.
CCTGGCTTTAAGCTGAGGGGAAGAACCACTCCTCCTTGGCTTTGGATGGGGGAAGGGAATTCCTTCCTCAGCCCATGCCGTTTCTCTGAGGGAAAACTGCTTGTGAGCTTTCTGCCTTACAGGCAATGGACAATAGCAAGGCAGCTTCTTCCTGCCTGGCTTTGGGACTGCTTCAGGTAAGTCTAAGCCTTCCTGTTCTATTTCCATTTCATTGTCACTCACCAGGTAGTCAGCTAATTTATTGTCCTGGGCACTGACCTGTCAGCCCTTCTGCACTGGGGTTTATATACTTTCCTTAATTTCCCTGTGGCAAACCTTGGGAAAGACGTCCGTTTGTCACAATAGCCAATAGCAAGGGTTCCAGAACAATATCAAAAAGCAGAGGGGATAATGGACACCCTTGTCTAACTCCGCTCTCCAGCCAAAAATGTTCTGAAAAAGTATTATTAATATATAATCTGGCAGAAGGGGAACTATACAAGGTGTGAATCATTTGTATAAATCCAGAACCAATATCAAACCATTCCATTGCTTGATACATGAAGGTCTATTCCATACGATCAAAGGCCTTCTCTGCATCCAAAGATACAGAGAAGGCCCGATCTTCCATGGCTTTTGTTAAATTTAACATATGAAAAGCCAGTCTGGTGTTATTTGAAGAATGTCTTTGAGCAATGAATCCCCGTTTGGTGCAAAGCCAAGAACTTTAGCTAGAAGTTTTCCATCTACATTAATCAAAGAAATAGGCCTGTAATTTGAAACCAACATGGGATCTTTATTTGCCGTACAGTGAGAGATCAGAGAAACTGGGCCTCTTCTCCCTTGAAAAGAGGAGACTGAGGAGGAGCAAACATGGCGTTCTAAGCAGTGCACATATTTGAGTGCTCTCCTTCTATGGGGCAACATTTTCGGAATAAATATAATTTTTCAGCCTTATTCAAAGCCCAAAAGATGTGGGAAACAGAGGAGATTACCCCCGCCTACCTCTGTTAACTCCATTATGCGACAGACTGTAATGACATCGTTTACAGTCCAACCTACCATTGTGGACGGATCTTCTGCTGAGTTTGGGGAGGGACTCAGCTTGGACGGTGACTTGACACTGAGCTCGAGAGGCCACACATGCCCCCAATGCCTGGAGAAGCTTCGGAAGACTGGTCACTGTTGGGGGGCTCCCCGAGTACAGCGGGCGAGACGCTACTGAGGCCCGAGGCTGAACCGGAAGTATTAATATCGATTCTGACTCCAGCCGGAGAGTCGCAGCGTTCTGGGAGCATTATGTCTCGAGGAGCAAGTGTTGGGGAGGGTGAGGGAACCCAGGATTTGGCACCTGGAGGAAACGCTGAAGAGAAGCTGGCAGCTATTTCCCCCCTCAAACCACTTGAGAGACCTTAGGCGGTTACACTCAACTTCATCTGGACAGTGTTGGAGAACCTGCACTCGGTATGTGCAAACTTTGTTTCAATAACATTAAATTCAACTTCTAAGATAGCTCTGTTGGAGACATCACTTCAGCAGCAACAATTAAAGATGAAGAATTTAGAGAAAACAACAATTGAGACTAAGAACTTGATGACTAAACAAATTTCAGATAAAATGTTCCTGAGGAAGATTGAAAACTTGGAGAATCAACAGAAAAGTTTGAATTTTCCAATATCCAAGTTTATGTCCCCCGGGAAACTTTTAGGAATTTCATGATAACTACATTAAAGATATCAGAATCTGATCTCCCACCACTACAAAAAATTTATTACTTAAAGAAAATTTCAATCAAAGAAGGAGAATTAGGAAGAGGTGAGGGTCAGATGGATTTAACTGATATATTACAATCATCTGATATTGAAATATAGGGTCGGGCTACTTTATTAGTCTCTCTTGTATTTCATCAGGATAAGGAAATGCTGGTGAAATTCTACTTTAATTTGAAACAAGTATCCTATTTGGGAGGAAGGGTATACATTTTTCCTGATGTCTCAAAATGGACGCAATCTAGAAGAAAAGAATTTCTATCATACCATGCGAAAGTGATTTCATAAGGGGCAGTTTTTCCAGTTAAGATTTCCCTATAAATGTGTTGTTTCCCTTAAGGGAAGTAAATATGTGTTCTTTGAACCTGCCCAATTAGGTTTCTTTTTAGAAGGTAAGGGTATCTCTATGCGCCCGGATTGAATCAGGATGGTGTAGTGTTAAACTAATGGAAAGTTGTTTAACTGCTCTCTTTGCTAATTTTAGTTTAGTTTTATGTATCCCTGCCCAAGGGTTTGTTTTCTTCTTCTTCTCTCTTCCTCCTATTGTGGACTATGTGAAATATAATATTACCTTGTGTTAACTTTTGCTTAACAGCAAGTACTGATTGCATTGTATTTCAGTATTTCCTTATTTTGATGTAATGATAATTTGAAATGATAAATAAAAAAAAAGAAGAAAAGAGGAGACTGAGAGGGGACATGATCGAAACATTCAAAATACTGAAGGGAATATACAGCAGATAAAGACAGGGAGAACGAGAGGGCACTCTCTAAAGTTAAAAGGGGATAGATTCCGTACATATGTAAGGAAGTTCTTCACCCAGAGAGTGGTAGAAAACTGGAATGCTCTTCCGAAATCCGTTATAGGGGAAATCACCCTCCAGTGATTCAAGACAAAGTTGGACAAGTTCTTGCTAAACTGTAACATACGCAGGTGAGGCTGGACTCACTTAGAGCACTGGTCTTTGACCTAAGGGCCGCCGCATGAGAGGACTGCTGGGCACGATGGACCACTGGTCTGACCGAGCAGCGGCAATTCTTATGTTCTTATTCTGCCATAGTACCTGTAATGCAATCTTTAGTTAGTTGAGCCTGGTATAAATTTAAAAGATGCGGTAATAATATAATTTGGAATGATTTGTAAAACTCTACAGTGAAACCATCACCACCTGGAGTGGATCCAACTCTAAGAGACTTCAATGCTGCTTGAAGTTCTTTCAGTGATATGGGTGCCTCAAGATTTCCTTTTTTATGCTCCGGAATTTTAGGTCCCTGAATTAATTTTAAAAACTCTAACCTTCCATTTCTTTGTCTGAATAAAGCTCAGAAGAATATAAAGCTTTATAATAGTTCAAAAATTGTTTTAAAATATTTTAATTTTGAGAATGAGTTTCACCCTTCTCATCTTTGATAGCCACAATCTTTATTTTTCTTTTTCTTGCTTTGAGGTAATTAGCCAATAATCTTCCCGCTTTATTCGAGTTTCCATAATACAGAGCCTGTTAAGAAAATAAATCTTTCCTAGCCAACTTTGAGGAAATCTCATTGTATTTATATTTAGCTTTCAAAAGGGCATGTAGAATAATTTGTTCCATTTCGAGGCCAATTGTGACTCTAAGGGCTCCTTTTACTAAGCTGCAATAGCGGTTTTAGCGTGCGCGCTAGATGCTAATGCCAGCATTAAGCTGGCATTAGTTCTAGCCGTGTAGCGTGGGTTTAGCATGTGCTAAAATTCTGCACGCGCTAAAAACACTATCACAGCTTAGTAAAAGGAGCCCTAAATTTTAAATATTTTGTTCCAAATTAGAAAATTCCCTATTAAGTTCTTTCCTAATTGTGCCGAATACAAAATGATTTGCCTTCTCACTGTAGCTTTGAAAGCATCCCACAGTATTTCTAAAGAGATTTCCTCTGAGGCATTGAGTTAAAAATATTCATTCATTTTTAATTGAAATTCCCCAAGAAAGTTTGAATCTGCAAGCAATGTATTATTGAATCTCCAAACAGGTCTACTGCAATCTTGTTCAGCAAATTTAAATTAAATCCAAACTCCAGCATGATCTGATAAAATAATTGGGTCTATGCTAGCTTTTGTAACCTGTTGAATTAATGGGTCTGAAATAAAAATGTAATCTATTCTTGAAAAGGATTTATGTACATGGGAGCAAAAGAAAATTCCCGTGCATTAAAGTGAAGAATCTGCCATATATAATCAAGCCACAGGACTGTATTAAATTATCTAAGCTCACTGATTTGATTAGCTTACTAGGGGCTAGATTCACTAAGCAAACCGATCGTGTACCAATCGGTTTGTGACCCCTTAACGAGCAAATTTCCTTCCGGCCTGATTCACTTACCTCTCCTGTGATCGACTTCGAATTCATGCATGCAAATGAGGAGAAATGCATGCAAATTGGACAGCGACCCGATTCACTATACAAAATTTCACATTGGACAGGGCTGGCCGATCAACGGAAGAACCGACTGCTGGGGAGCAGTCAAAAATGTCCTTCCGACTCTCCTGTTCTATTGAAGCCCTGCTCTCTGCCCTGTCAGCACTGATCTCCTGCAGCCCCGAACACCTCCTGCAGCCCTGATCTGCCTGCCCTGGCTCTCACGGTCCTGCACCCCTGGGCTTGCCTGCCCCGAATGCCTGCCTGACATGTCCTCTCTGCTCCCCCTGGCTCTGCCCCCTTTCCTCCAGTGCGAGCCCGCGGGTTTAAAGCGGGGCTGCACGCCGCAGTGCAGCCCCGCTTTATACCCACAGGCTCACACTGAAGGGAAGGAGGGAAGAGGCTGCCGCATGTAACAGCACTGCCCCGAACACGTCTGCCCCGACTGCCTGTGCAAGCCTGTGGGTTTAACCCGAAGCGTGATAAACCCACAGGCTGCAAAAGTTTAAAGTTTAAAAAAAAGTCACGGCTAGGACGGGTCTGTGTGGTCTGCGCATGCATACCGATTGCACATGCGTGAGCCATGCAGGCAGATGGGGCGTTACTCTGATCGTCCCCATCTGCATATTTTTGTTTTTTGAATTGGTTGGACCTGCCCGGATCGGGCCCGATCTGGCAGGTTAGTGAATCCTGGTCTAGGTTGTTTGTCCAAGGGATCTATAACAGCATTAAAGTCCCCATTAGAAGAAGCCAGTGGCAAAAGCAACTGTTGAAGAGTTTTGAAAAATTCAGCCTGATTTGAATTAGGGGCATAAATATTACATAGTGGCAGACTATCTTTTCCTGAGCTCATGCATACCTGAATCTATGTTCCTACAGGATCTGCTGAAATTACACTAAATTGAGCTGAGCATTTTGGCCCTGATTCTACAAAGTGCCTCCCGCCCATCCCCACTAAGCCTAAGACCTGATTGGCCCTTTTATGAAGGGCCTTAATGCGCAGAATAGTGAGCTTGTCTTTTTAGTAGCTTCCTGTTTCAGTGCGAGCCTGCCGATGATTGTTCATATTTTCGTAAAGGAAAAGGCAACTACAGTCCTCAACCAAATTTTTTTTTCCTATTTTTCCTTCCACTCTGAGAGGACTGTTGAGTGCGTGAGGGGGGGTGTGTTTGTGTGTACTGCCGCGCGTTCGAGTGAGGCCCGAAATCACAAAGTTGACCTCAAGGCAATTGTAGAAATGTAAGCCGAGGTTTAATGCACCAACCCCCCTTCAATAGACTGAGCTGTTATCTGATGCAGGGGACTCCACAGAGACTCAGCGATCTCGCCAGGAAACGAGCAGTGAGCAATTACAGGAGTGCATCCATCTTGCGCAAGAGGGAGGGTGAGCCGAGTGACATATACAAGAAACACATCACTCTCCAAATGAAGGTGAGGCTGCAGCATAGCAAATTACATGCTTGGGATATCATCCATGTTGCCAGGTTACAAGCCCCGGGGCAGGGAACAAAGGCCATCAGCACAAGAAATAAATGCATGCCTTCTTCCAACATCCAGCTGAAGGCATCTCAACGAACAGGGATGATGCGTAAGTAAAGTAACAGGCCGCAACAATTGTGATGTCAACTTCACCACTGCCAGCACTAATTCAATTTAAACATTCCAAACCAACATTTAACTATTAAGTTTCTAGTGAGATCAAACCATATCTTCTCGGCTAGCAAATCACTAAATAAACAATATGCATGAAGACCATTTCCCAAATAAAACAAAACAGTAAGGGATTACAAAGTCAAACAAAAATGATTAAAATAGATAACATCAGGTTATGACATTCCATCCTGGAATTGATTAATATAGTCTTGTAATTTTGCAGGATCCTCATAGTTTAAGGTTTTATCACAGTGAGTGACCCTCATTACTGTTGGATAAAATAATCCATATCTTGCACCTAGCTGCTTCAACTGTGGACAGAGATCTAAAAATTGCTTTCTCACAGCTGCAGTGTTTTTTGCAAAGTCAGGCAAAAAAAAGAAATTTTGATTCTTGCCATCTCAGATTTCTTTCCTCTTAGCAGCATTTAAAATATCTATTGCCTGAGTAAATCTGAGCAGCTTAAAAATAAGGAGGTCTGGTGCCAGTTTTAGAGTTATTTCTTCTCATTGGAATCAGATGAGCTCTTTCAAACTCCAGTGGCAGTTGAAAAGACATGGAGAGCATTTTGGGTATAAAGGATTCCAGAAATTTTATTGGGTCAGATCCTTCAGATCCCTTTGGTAAGCCTAACACCTGAATATTTTTCCTCTGACCTCTGTTGTCCATGTCCTCCAGTTGCTTGGTGAGACGCAATATTTCCCTGTGGTTAGACTGACTCTAAATTAAAACAGTTTCAGTTGCTGTCACCATCTGTTCCAAAGTCTCCAGTTTAGCATTAGAAACTTGTACTTGGGCAGCTAGGGTAGAAAATTCCTCCTGGACTGCTGAGAGCTTCGCTGAAGTATCCTGAAGCTGTTTTGTATTTTCCTGTAACAGATCCTTAATACCTTTCATATCCATTGCTAACTGCTCCAGGATCTCCATGGAATCTTTGGGCAGAGGGATTTTTGAAGGAGTAGGTAGATCAGATTTCAGACACTTTTTAGTCCCTGATGCTGTAAAATCCAGTGTTTGTTTTCCAGAAGGCATAGTAACCAAACTTGAACTTTTGGAGGCGAACTAATTTCTAAATCTCTCAAAAAATAAACCAGTAGAGGCCTTCAAGGGGGAGCTCAGCAGTTACCCCACCATCTGCTTCACAGCCAAGTTCTGGAATCCCTGTTGTTTCTATTTTTAAAAAATATGCATCCCTAGTGACCATATGATTGCTGTTACCCAGCTCTTGTCTGTAATCTGTGCTTTCCCCCAAAGCCGGGTCACTTCCTCCGGGAACTCGGGTTGCCGTCGTCAGAGCCGCAAAGAAGCGGTCAACAGTTTGCTGAATGGTTTGCTGGATGGGTGTCGAAGAAAGGGCTGGCGAGGGAACGGCCCTTTTCACCCCTTTCCTCTTCGGCGGCATCTAAGCGTCAGGAAAAGATTTTCAGGTAAAAGAAAAGGCGCCTGCAATCATTCAGATTCTTCCTGCTCCGCTTCACTGCGACTCACAAACCGCCACCATCTTGTCACACCCCCTCGTTGTCCCATATTTTGATGTCATCCAACCTGGTTACTTAAGGAAGCTATTACTATATGACCTCTAATGTGAGGATTTAGCTGAAACACAGACAATGCTGGGTTCTCCCAATAAATCTTGTATCCTTTGATTTGAGGATCTGCCTACTTTTCATTCTCATCTGGGCACACTACATTTTATCTCCCTTGCAGTCAGAATGAAAAAAACATTTTTATACATTTTTAAATATGAAATGTAGAAAAAAGAATCAACAAACAAGTTTATTAGGATTTGTGATATCTTTTTATTGGAGTAGCTTAATGTTTCTTTGTCAAGCTTTTGAGTTATCCTCTCTTCATAAGTCATTATAGAACAAAAAGTTTAAATAGTATAAACTTATCTCAGTTGTAGTTTGTCTGTATACTTTGGTATAACTCAGTGAAAAGGTGTTATGATATACCAGAGGTGATGAGACATAGAAACATGATGGCAGATAAAGGCCAAATAGCCCATCCAGTGTGCCCATCCACAGTAATCATTATCTCTTTCTCTCTCTAAGAAAACCCACGTGCCTATCCTAAGCTCTCTTGAATTCAAACACAGTCTCTGTCTCCACCACCTCTTCCAGGAGACTATTCCATGCAGCTATCACCCTTTTTGTAAAAAAGTATTTCCTTAGATTATTCCCGAGCCTATCACCTCTTAACTTCATCCTTTGTCCTCTCATTCCAGAGCTTCTTTTCAAATGAAAGACTCATGTGCATTTACGTCATATAGATATTTAAATGTCTCTATCATATCTCCCCTGCCTTTCCTCCAAAGAATACATATTGAGACAATGACACTTTACGTTCAAAGGCCCTATACTTGGTAATGAGAGAAAAAGCCAATGTTCCTATTAATTCCTTTTTTTAAAGTTTTCTTTTGCTGTGTGCTCTTGAAATTACACTTAAGTATCTTCATTGTAAGGCTATTAAGTGAAGAATGGAAGGTACAGTCTGAGATAATATCCTCATTTAAAGTTTTGAAGTTATCTACCCGATATGTAACCATGGTAGTCAGATTATAAATGCCAGCCAATTCTAAATATACAGTTTCAGTACTATCCCAGAAGTGTTATCCTGATAGGGGCCATTATGGATAGCCTGTCACTGTTCAGATAGTACTGAAGCAGTAAGAGAAAATCTTCACTGGCACTATCCGGTTAGTGCTACTGAATAACCCTTTCACTGACACTTACCAGCAGCGCCTGTTAACCAGATAAATGCCTTTTAAAGCCTACCCCAGCCCAACTTTGGGCTCAAGTCCCCTCAAAACTTGCAGAACCCCCTTAAATGGCTGGCATCTTTGCCAGCAATGGTATTTCTAACACACGCAGGATGGTGGGGAGAGAGGAGGGAAAGTGTTGCCCCACCCCCCAGTCTGCTCCAGAATTTGAGATCTGGCTAGGCCTCTGCTATGTACAGTACAATATTAAAATGGATCTTTTACTAAAGATTAGTGTGTATTAGCTGAAGCAGGGCCCTTAGGATTAAGATGAGTCCTATAGCAGATAACATGTGCTAATCTTGCTTTAGTAAATGACCTCGATAAATAATCTTTCCATCAACTCTCCATTGCAAATATGGGAAGTCATGTAATTAAGACACATCACATGCCTCGAGTTAATAAACAGACATTGTGTCATGGTTGCAGTTACTTTATATTATATTATAACATTTGTATCCCACACTATCCTTATGAGTTCTGTGTCGTTTACAAAAGTTAAACAGAAACGGAACATTCTCAGGAAGATACAGAATACTACCGTGTTTCCTCAAAAATAAGACCTACCCTGAAATTAAACCCTAGCATGATTTTGAAAGGTGCTCCTAATATAAGCCCTACCCCAAAAATAAGCCCTAGTTGGATCAACCCCTGAAGCCCCTCCTGAATGTCCCCGACACTCCCTGAATCCATCCCTAACAATAGTGCTGCCAGATTCGCTGGTGGCAGCGCTTTCTCCCCCTCCCCCCATGTGCAACATCTTTCCTCCCTCTCACTCATCCCCTTGTGCAGCATCTTTAAATCCCTCCCTCCCATCCCCCTGTGTAGCAGAACCCCACCGACCCTCTCACCCATCACCTTGCACAGCATCTTTCTATCCCTCCCATCCCCATAAGCAGTAGAACCCCGCTGACCCTCCCACCCCCCTTGCACAGCATCTTTCCATCCCCCCATGTAGCAGAATGCCGCCAACCCTCCCACCGCGAGACTGACATATCTCTGCTCCAAACAGCAGCAGCGGTAGCACTCTGAATAGGTTGCTTTGCGGCATTCCCTGCCGGGCCTGCTCTCTGCTGCGTCACTGATGCGGCACAGGGAAGGCCCCAGTGGAGAAAGCCACAAAGCAGCCTGTTCAGAATGCTGCTGCCACTGCAGTTTGGAACGGAGGTATGTCAGTCTCGTGGTGGATTAGTCGGCGGGGTTCTGCTGTGCGGGGGGATGGTTGAGAGGGGAAGAAAGATGCTGCACGTGGGGTGGAGGGGAAAGAAAGGAAAGAGGAAGAATTGGGATGGAGGAACGAAAGGGAGAGATGATCGTTGCACATGAAAAAAATAAGACATCCCTGAAAATAAGACATATTAATTTGAGGTCCAAAAAACACATTAGGGCTTATTTTCGGGGAAACACGGTATTAAGTTACATGTTTCTGTCATCAATTTAACAAATTACAATTGTTTTGTACTCCTGAAGCAAATAGACAAAGTTGCCTGCTGTTCAAGTAGCTTACAATCCACTTGAAAATTAAGTACAGCAGCTTCAAGATGGTTTTTCTTTGGGTAACGATACAGAAAGCAAAGCAAATGTTGCTGACATTCCGCAGGAGAGGACTGAATGGTGTTTTCTGTAAAACTGCTAGTTGCATGCTGTTTGTGCAGCTGCCTCTCAGCCATGTGTTTGGCAGCATTCAAAGGTAATGACAGTTTAATCTGTCAGCCTATTCTATGAATTAGCTTCACACTCAATCATTTCTTAAATGTTCTAAAATGACTCTTTTTAATTAAAAAAAAAAAAAAATCTCTCAAACTGGGTTAGAGAATTATATTTTGCTCAACATGCCTTCACTTTTTTTTTTTTAAGTGTAGTTACTTTACAATCGGTGGCATCCAGTAGTTGTTCTGAATAGTAGCAAGTTATTTGTAAACAGCTATATTTTATCCCAGGATTTTCTTGAGTTCATACATTTTCTGAACTATTAGTTGTCCTGAGATGGATCCAGTTCAACTCAGTGTGGATTAACAAACTGGAAGTTGCAGATTTACTTTGTGACCCCCCAATGGTTTGTTTCCCTATCTTCCCTTGGCAGATTCAGGCAGTGTTTCAGTAGGGGGTGTATGTTATAGTTAGATGCTATCAATTCATGTTCGAGTTCTAGTGATGTGATAATGAAATCGAGTTTTCATGGCAGAATACAAAAGTACCAAATATACTAGAATATAAACTGAGATTTTGGGGCCAAAAAAATGGCCCAAAAATGGGGGTCTCAGTTTATGTTTGGGTTAGTGCTGAGGGGGTCCCAGGCCTGCTGTGAGATCTGGTGGTCCAGCAGTGGGCCAGAACAGGAGGGATCCATTCCGTGTCCTGTCCCAGCTGACTAATAACTTTTACCTCCCTCCCCCTCCCCAGTGTACCTTTTAAATCCCTGGTGGTCCAGTGGTGGGCCGGGACAACAGGGATACCACCCACCTCCCCCGCATACCTTTTAGACTCCCTGGTGGTCCAGTGGTGAACTGTGGCAGGAGGGACCTTCCTTTGCTCTTGCCCGTGCAGAGCCACTAACTGATTGGCTGTCGTGAGTTCTCGTGCCCAGATGGATGGTACATCGTTAGTCTGCCATCTCCACTAAAACCTGTCTGCCTTGGGAGACCCTGCTGGTAATGAAACTACCAACAGCATAGCTTTCAATTTCACAGATACGAGCAAGCCCCAGTGGCACAACAAGTCCATGTACCATGACTGGAGAGGGGGGTTGTATGCATAAGCATTAATACTTCAAAATGACTGGGGGTTCTAACCATAATCCAAATGATCCCTCCTTGGACACAGTGGAGGAGCTTTCTCAATATTGGTGTGTGCGTGTGTGCATGCACATACTGTACATGGGATATGGGAGTGAAAAAGTGTATGTTTCTTGAGGGTAGATTTTTGTGTGTGCATGTGTGTAGAGCATCTAGAATGGCCTTGTGTGCACACATGAAGTGGTGTATGTACAGGGTAGATGTTGGGGTGAGGAGGAATAGCATCTCTCCATATTCCATGTCTCCCTTTACTTTCCTCCCCCTCTACTTGCTCCCCACTTCCTCCAAACCTGCTTAGCACATTCATTGTCATTGTCATTCTTCAGGTAGTGAGGCCCAGATTTTTTGACACCCTCCTATTTTTCTACCATCAGGATGTCTTCAGATGGTAGGGCCCGGGATCCAGCCTTATCACCTGTGGCTTCAGTTTGTACTTCTGCCAAGGAAACCACTTGTGCCAGTGGAATTAGAGCTTCCCATTGGCACCAGATTATTTTGCCTTTATGTGAGCGTCTTCTCTCCAGCCAGTGGCGTACCTAGGGTATGTGATACCAGGGGCCCATCATTTTTTACACCCCGCCACCCCTGGTCCATCATTTTTTGACACCCCCAGCCCATCATTCTGGGTCGCAGCGCCCAGGTAAGATCAATCAATGGCTGAGAACGCTGTCCAATGGCGTCACAAAGGGGGCGGAATAGAGCCAGATCAGGAGGGTGTTCTTAAAGGACTCTTTCGCTGCTCCCACTGGCTTCTTAGTCTTTTTCTTGGCTGCGGGGGTGGACCGGCAGCTGCGCTGAAATGCAGGTCCCAGGAGATTCTGGACCCAGCCAGCTGTGCACCCCCCTGGTGCATGACCCTGGGCGGTCCGCCCCCCCCCCCCCGCCCTGCCCTTGGTACGCCACTGTCTCCAGCATTTGAAAGTTTAGTTTCAAATGCGCCCATGTTTCTGAAACTCAAAATTCCTGCATATATATTTATATATGGACAGACAGACAAATGAATGGATTGACGTTTGATGAAAGGTGCCTGAAACAGTATATTAGGGGTTCGCATAAAATTCTGGGAACATTACTTAGAAGTTTTCCTTACAGCATTCCTACACATTTTTTTTTTTTTTTTAAATTTAGAATTGGAGGAATGGTCAAATGAAAAACCGTAAGAGTAGGGCACAGAAATTTAAGGATCTTCTACCATTTTGTGGAGAAAAAGCTAGCAGGCTCCATGACACCTGGCATCTGATAAATTCATGGTAGGCAATCAGTGTGACAAACCACTGGAATAACTACTAGTATACTGAGGTATGTAAAGAAGTATTAATAATATAAAGAGAGCAGTAATATTTTGTTTACTCAGTACTGAATTGTTGTATGCAGTTACTGAGACCACATCTTTAAAAAGGGACTTTGATAAGGTAGATCCGCTTGCATTATAAGCACTTCTTAGAGAGGCCTAAAATTAGTCACTTATGTGAGTTTTTTCTTTGTATTTTAAGGCCATTTTTCCTGCTGGGGTAAAATGGCAGAATTTCCTATTTTTCTGTATCAATGGCCATGTTCTTATTTTGCCATTAGTGAGTAGCCATTAGTGAGTAGCACATGAGCCCTTACCACCATCCATTTTGTAGGAGGTAAGGGCTCACGTGCTACTTAGTTAGCACACAGCAATGTAGCTGCACTAACTGATTAGCACAGAAGGTGTCCACTTTTTGCTTCCATACACATCCCCTTTCTATTACAAATGCAAGCAGTGTCTCACTTCCGGCTCACCACATAATTGTTTTCCACGTATTCACCTTTATAGGACCCCCAGGGACCCCTGAAGAAGACTTTTTGTCGAAACGCGGACTGTGTTGGGTCCTGTATCCCTAGTGGACTAGGTCCTTTAAGGCTTTTATGTGGATGATTTATTTTTATATAGATGGAATTATTTTATGTGGATGATTTCAGTGTACCTTTGGAACTTTGACACTTTCAAAAAAAGTCCATTTAGGAATATCGTCACTCCACAGAGTTTTTTTGGTTTTCTCTGGATTTTCTTCTTTGTGGATATTTTGGGGTCAATTCCTTTTGTTTTTTCCATACACATCCCGCCACGAAAAACTAAAATGTATTTTTAAGCATCTGGGTAGTGCACACACATTTCCTGAAATTACCATAGAATCCCTCAGTATTCTCTGTAGTATGCTTTTTTTTCCTGCGGTAAGTATGTATTAGTGCTTACTGCATCTTTTTTTTTAAAAAAAGGCCCCTTTATGAAAGGCAAAGGTGAAATAGGGTGCAAACATCCAAATATGTACTGAGTAAAGTACCAAAATATATCATTTGTTACATAGAACTGAATTTCACAAGGATCAGAGGTGGGCATATGAAGCTGAAGAGAGGGAACCTCAAAGGTAATATAAGACTATAGATTTCTATGGAAGTACAGACATGAACAGACTTCAGTGGAGGAGGAAGGAGCTGAAACAATGGCAGAATTCAAATATGCTTGTGATGAAAGGGAAAGGGATTGGGATTTGTATACCATTTTTTTTATAGTTATACAACCACACTCAAAGTGGTTTACATTCAGGTACATAGGGTACATAAGGGCTTCACTGCCCATGAAAAGGAAGTGCAAACGGGAATACTTAACAGTTCCCTCTCTCAAGGTTATCAATATGCGTCGACAATATATCTTCTTTGTTACGGCTCCACAATTGTGGAACTCCCTCCCTATTCACTTAAGGGAGGAATGTATGCTAGACCGATAAGTTGAAATACTTTCTTAGATGCCTTCAACTGTTAGCACTCTTGACTTGAATCGTTCCTTAAGGTCTGCCCTTTGACCTTCTTTCTTTTCAGTGTCTCTCTTTCTTTTCAGTGTCTCTTCTTTCTTTTCAGTGACTCTCCCTTTTGTTCTTTCCTATTTTGTCTTATTTTCTTTAAAATTGTATTTATTTCCCTCCTCCCTCATGATGCGTACGTTTTGTCTGTTAGATATATGATCAAGCTACCTCTAAAGGCTGCATTAGCCAATACACTCACCACTGTTAAAAAAAAACAAAACACACATTAAAAATGTGTCCACATCATAGAAAACTGGACCTTAACCCACCACCCCAAACTAAATAAGAACAAAATCATATTCCTTTGACTAGGACTCGCAACTGACACATGCTACACTCCAAGATTACAGTAACGACACTGACTTTCCATTAGAACTACAATCCCAAATCTTAGGAATAGAAATTGATAGCCACCTATCCATGAAGAGCATGTACAATCAATAATAAAGCAATCTTTCCTTGTGATGAGAAAGCTAAGATCCATCAGAAAATACTTCAGAACAGAGGCTTTCCAAATCTTACTGCAATTCCTAATCCTATTTCTACTAGACTACTGTAATGTAACACTAGTTCTTTGCTCTAAAACATTGCTACCATGTCTACAACTAGTTCAAAATGCAACAGTAAGACTCATATTGTCACACAACTATCCCCTGCTCAGGCCGGCAGATGGATTAGCCGTTGTGGCTTCTCCAGGAAAGAGGAAGGCCTTTCAGGGAAAACAGACCTAGGCTCCTGCCTAGTCTGCCCAGGCCCCACTGAGATACGTTTGCCAATAAAGGGAGAGACAATTCAGGTATGGTCAAATTCTCATTCATAGGCTTTATTTGATTGGGGGGCCTGAACACGGTCAGCCACCCTCAGGACATGCATAAGTCAGGCAAAAAAGTAAAAATAGACCCTACAGTTGTCAGAATGGCCTAAAGTCCAAGTATGGCATACAATTCCATTCTCCTGGACTTTCTCTGCTTTAAAGATAGCCCTCTTCACCAGGGTTCAAATAAACAAAAATGCTATGAAAATAAATTCCAAAACAATGAAAGCAAAAACTGCATAAACATAGCAGGCAAGTAAAGTAGCAAACTTTGGAAATATAGTCACAAGCTCCCCAGCTAACCTTGCAGAGTAAAGTGTTCAGTTCCCAACTCTGACTCAGTTCAGAGCTCTGCCGTTCAATAGAGCTTATCATCATCAGCTGGGCTTTTAGCGACGGAACACAGCAGGGCTTTAGATAAGCTGTTAGTTTTGGACGCTTTATCACAGTGGCTTCACAAGATAAGAGATACAGCTTCTTTAGCAAACAAAACCTCCGGGCAGTGTCAGAGTAAAATGGAGAGGTTTTCCTTCTCTCCCTAATCAATGACACCTGGTCTCTGGTTACAGAGAGCCAGCACACAAACACAACTTAGATAGACAGCTTCCTTGCTTCACTTCAACTTATGGATTAACCTCCATTCCCTCTGGGTTACAGTTGGCATCTAGAAGCAATTCAGTTGTGTCCATTGCCTCAGCTCTTGCCAGGTTCTCAGTAGCTAGGCTCAAGCTAGGAAAGTCCTCCACCATATCCACGTCCTCACTGCTGTGGGGCTGAGGAGAGAGATTCCTCCCCTCACCTTCCTGCTTGTGTCTTTCTGTTTCTCTGTCCTCTGTGCCTCCGACCCTGCTTTCTCCTGTGTCTCTGTGATTCAGAGCTCTGCTTTTACGTGTGTCATTGCCCCACCCCTCTCTCCTAGGAGCAGGGGGGTTGGGCTGGAAATCCCTAGGGAAATAACTCTGGTTTCTCCTAGGCTGATAGTGAGAATACCATGCAGGACTAGGTCTCCACTTCTCAGTAAAAGTCCTAACAGGCTTTCTGATGTATCTATTCTGGTATGGCACACTCTGCTGGATATTCTTAGGCTCATACCCTTCCTGTTCTACCTCACTGTCTGAGGGGGGTAGTCAGCCATTTCTATAACTTTACTTTTAACCATCCATTACAGGGACAAAGCTGGCCACGGGTTTGTCACAATATGCAGACTATGGAAATTGAAACACCTACAGCCCTACAATATGAAACTAAATTGGCTGTCTATAACTGCAAGGATCAAGTTTAAATTAGGCATCACTGTCTTTAAGGTCCTGACAGACAACGCTCCCAACTACCTAACAGAGTACACCAGGGTGCATCTCCTCCATCAGAAACCTTTTCCACTTAATATTCCCAGCATGCAACAATATAAAATGTGGAAGGCAAATTAGCCTTATCTTTCCAGTATCAATTAGCAAAATGCTGGAACCAGCTACCACGTATACTACGACCTTGTGACCACTATCTCAGATTCAGAAAACTTTTAAAAGGATTTCTATACTAAGACCTGAAGTAACTGAAATAGTAATTGTGGAAGTCCATTTCTAAACTGTCTAATGCAATTCCTTGGATGTATCAATGAGCCAACAATGACCTACTTGAACTTGTAACTATACAGTATACTGTATTTATAACTATGACCTAACTGTATTAATAACTGTACTAATCTACCTGTACTAGCAACTCTATTGAATATCCATGTCAAACTGTCCATTGTAACTTCCTAGGTAACTGACCCAAACCTCTTGTAATGTAATATTACTTTGAACGGAATAGGTATTTATTTATTCAGTTTTCTATACCATTCTCCCAGGGGAGCTCAGAACGGTTTATATGCATTTATTCAGGTACTCAAGCAGTTTTCCCTCTCTGTCCCGGTGGGCTCACAATCTATCTAACGTACCTAGGGCAATGGGGGGATTAAGTGACTTGCACAGGGTCACAAGGAGCAGCGTAGGTTTGAACCCACAACCTCAGGTTGCTGAGGCTGTAGCTTTAACCACTGTGCCACACTCTCCTAATTATCGTCACATAACATTCCAGGGCAAACATTGGCTTCCAAAAAAGAGCAGAATCCTAGGATCCTTGCTTCACAAACCACTACACTAGCCAATAGCCTACTCTTCAGATAAGATGGAAGGAGTAATTAAGGGGTACTTGTGGTAGAAAGGAGAACAGTTGGATTTACATTTTTTCTTACCAAAGGAAGTGGTTTAATTATTATGAGAAATTGGAACGTCATTGCATGTCAGAAACACCACTGTACCTTCTACACACCTACCTTCTGCATGGTGCAGGTAGAGCCAGAAGACAAGTTCTAGGCTGTGACTGGATGTCACAGCTTTTGCCCACAAGAGCTGCAGCTGTGTGGCTGCAGTGGCCATTTGAAATAGAAAAAAAAAATGGCTGTTGTATTTTGGCTTAGTAATAAATTGGCTATGAAATGAAATTTTATACATAAAACAAGACTATTTGTCTTTGAAAGTGGCTGTTGAGCTATTAATAATAGATGCCAGTGTCTCATTAAGACCTTTAATATTAATGACAGAGAAACACATTAATTGCTTTAATATTTGCTCTCAGTTCATGTATAATGAAAAAGCAACAGGGAGATAACTGTTAAACCCAGTTTTCATTGGTTTAGTTGTTAGTTATGAGTTGTATAATGTTGGTGAGAATATAAAGTGAAACACAACTATACTTTCACTCCTGTAATCTGTTGTGGAAGTAAGAGGGGATATTAAACCCAATGGTTCCCTGTGCACTGGCATTTCCTTTCCAGTTTCAGTAAGAAATATGGATAAGATCAAGGATGTACTTCAGCACTGATGGAACGATGCATACATAATTGTCCACACCAAAGGCAGAAGTCTACTTTTATGTGCTAAAACACATATTTAAGGTTTTGAGTTTCTTTTTTTCTGGAAGAATGTTGGACAATTTGTATAGGGAAGTTTTGGTTTTATCCTGACATAGGATAACCAGCTGACCACATTTTGGCAGACACTAATCCAGTGGTTCCCAAACCTGTCCTGGGGGACCCCCCAGCCAGTCAGGTTTTCAAGATATCCCTAATGAATATGCATGAGAGAGATTTGCATACCTATCACTTCCATTATATGCAAATCTCTCTCATGCATATTCATTAGGGATATCTTGAAAACCTGACTGGCTGGGGGTCCCCCAGGACAGGTTTGGGAACCACTGCTCTAATCCATTCCTACACTCATGCATGCCAGCTCCCTTTTGCAGAGGCAGTCAGCTCACGTCTCTTGAATCAGCTGGGAAAGCCTTGGGTGGTTTGCTCTCTCCCAGATTCATGCCAGGTTGCCAAAGAAAACTGCAGTTTGTGGTCCATCCCCCTGGATGCTGCTCACCTCCCTCCCAGATAGTAGGAATAATCTTTCTGAAGGGGCTTGAGCGCAGACTGTAGGGCCCCTGTGTAACAACCCTCTAGGTATCAGGGAACCAGCTTCGTAGTTTCTGCCCCTGTCGCTATGTGAGGAATTTCGGGGTGATAATCTGTAGTTGAGGTCCATCTGACTTGCAACCACAATATTTCCATTGACAGTTAAGGTCTTTCCCTGCAGCAAAGCAACAGAAATCACAGTGAATATTCCCTATGGGGAAAATCTGGAATGGGGGGGTCTGAATATTTCATTTTTAGGGGATTCTGAGATTAGGACTTGGTTCCCCTCCTCCAAAACCCTAAAATCACTATTTTTTTTTTGTTCAGGTGTCATGGCTCCTTTTTGGCGTGAATTTCCAGATGGCAACCATCTTGGATTTTTAACTATCTTTTTTTAAACTTCATTTTTTTTGCCTCAAAACCACTTGATTTGACTAGAGCCTACCTCTCATGAATGTCCCAGGGCATTCTAGCCCGGATCATGCATTTTTTTGCACAAATTTACCAGTTGAGTAGCAACCGTGTTCCACATGTCGCAGGGCAAGAGCTTCAGGCTTGGCCCCATTCAGTCCTCCAAGGCCTTGGAACCCCGAAAACCTGTAAGATCTGGTCTAAGGAGGAGAGATTCTGCTCAGATCTGAGCAGCGAAGGGGCGAAGCACAAGTGTATGGTGGTGGACGAATCTCCTCTTCCTCAGTCTGGGATTGTATAAGGAATCTCAGGTCCTCAGATGCAAGAATTCTCCAATTTTGTCAGCCTTTTATGGAAAGCCAACTTAACAGGACCTGGAAGTGCTGTGCTGCCTACCCTCGTACCAGCTCCACCTCAGGGAAATCCTTCTCCCAGGCAGGCTTTTCTGCTTCATACCACACAGTCTCTTAGTATCGGTGTCCCTTCAGAACAGGGTTGGGATGATTGGAAGCACTTCAGAACAGGGCTGGGATGATTGGAAGTCCCTTTCCATGCCATTATTTTTCTATAGCTCTTATGCATCTATGGGTGATTTGGGATCCCTGATGGGGTTCAGTATCCAGGGAACAGGATTGATAGTGGATCACTGTGATGATCCCTTAGTATGTCGCCTTTTCAAATCAGCTTCCATTTCCATGTAATTTCTGACACCATCTCTGCATTGAACTTTGATGCCCAGAAACCCTCTACCCTCTGTCATGTGTGGCACTAATGCTTTTCCAGACATCACCTTCTTAGTCACTGACCAATGGGAGTCACCTGAAGGCTGTCTACAGGTGGCCAAACCTATGTCTAGGCTCTTTCTTATGGCACCGGACTCCCAGCAGCTGTTTGTAGATGAATGTGGTTGAAATGACCAAGTGTACCTCCCTTCTTAGTGAAGGTTGAATGATGTTAAAGGAAGCACAGGACCATAAAGTGAATGTGATCCTTAAAAGACAGTTTGAAGTGCTGGCTATGGGTATTAAAGCTGCAGCAGCTGCCTTCTTCATGGCATGGGCTTGCCATACCAGATTGTAGACTAGTTCATAAGAGCTTAGGAATTCCAGTCCCCACATGTTTAAGGAGGGAGCGGATTATGTGGCTGATGCTGTTTGACATCAATAGAGTCCTGAGTAAGGTTTCAACTTACTCCATTTCTGTCTGCCTGTGACTCATCCTCCAAGGCCATTCTCAGCAGATTGCCCTTCAATGGGCAGATGCTGTTTGGCAAAGGGCTGGACAATCTGTGGTGGATCACCATCCCAAATCCCTCCGAGATAGTAGGAATCATCTTTCTGAAGAGGGAGGCAGAGGCAATTCTCGTGCTTCCAGGAGATCCCGACCGTTTCCCTCCAGTTACGCTTCTCAGAGCTAGGCAGAGATTTGGCAGTTACAGGTGCCAGCAACCCACAAGAAGCAACAATGATGCAGGTTGACAGTTGCCGCTTCTCTTATTGGAGGGCAGCTGTCAGCTTTGTGGGAGGAATGGGAACAGATTTCATCCGACCGCTCGGTTCTGGACATTATTCAGGAGGGGCACAAGATCGAGTTCTCTCAGGTTCTTCCAGACCTGTTCCTTGACTCTCCAACCAGATGGCTGGAGAATGACTCTAAGACATTCATGCTATAGAACCAGTTCCTGAAAAAGAATCAGATTCAGGAAGATGCTTTCTATACTTCATAGTGCCCAAGAAAGGCACCAAAGATCAGAGGCCCATTATTGATTTGAAGTCAGTAAATGAGACCCTAAAGGTTCTCCACTTTTGCATGTAGACAGGCCGCTCCATCATAATGGCGGTGGCTCTGGGAGAATTCCTTACCTTTCTGGATTTGATGGGGGTGTATCTTCACATCCTCATCTTTCCAGTTCGCAGTGGCATTTCTAGTGTGTGGCTCTTCCTTTTGGTTTGGCCCCGCCTCCCCACACCCTTACCAAGGTGATGGTGGTTGTAGTGGCCCACCTGCACAGAATGGGTGTTCAGGTGCATTATTACCTGTATGACTGGCTGATCAGGCCTTCTTTTTTGAGGATGGCAAGTGTAAGGTTCAGCAGGTGTGAACCTGGGTTGGATAGTCAACTTCTGAAAAAGTCAGCTGCAGCCAACTCGGTACTTGGAATATCTGGTAATCCACTTTGACACAGCGCAGGGCTGTATTTTTCTTTCTGAGCCATGCAAACAGAAGCTCAAGCAGCAGATCACGGAGATCTTGGCTCTTCTGAGCCCCACGGCCTGGCATTACCTGTAGGTACTACGCTTGATGGCCGCCTCCTTGAAACTTATTCCCTGGGTGAGAGCTCATATTTGCCTACTCCAGTACTCCCTTCTGTCCAGGTGGTTTCCGCAGTGCCACTCCCTGCAGACGCAGCTCCCCTGGACTGTGGAGGCAAAGCACAGCTTGCATTAGAGGCTCCAAGGAGAGGAGTATGCCTCTCAGAATCGATGAATGGGTGACACTCGCAACTAATGCCACAACTAGGCTCACAGCTGCGGTCACCCCCTCCAGGGCAGATGACCCCCATCGGAAAGTAAGTGGTCCATAAATTGTCTGGAACTGAGAGCCATTCAGTTGGCCTTGCTGGAGTTGCAATCATTCCTGACACGGAAGGCTGTCAGGATGTTTTCAGACAATGCCATTGCAATGGCTTATGTGAACAGACAGGGAGGCACAGAAGCGCTCCCCTTCGTCTGGAGGCATGGATGTTATTCCAGTGGGCAGACTGGATCCAGGGGAATGTCCCAGAGGGCAATTTCCCTCATTGTTTAGACTTGGGGCAAACCAGACATGGATCTCATGGCCACAGTCAAGAATACAAAGGCAGTTCACTTCAACAGTCAAAGAGCTGAGTGGGGAAGCACAGGGCTAGACACTCTAGTTCATCCCTGGCCCACAGACCCTTCCATCCTAGTTTATTGATGTTTAGAGATCTGGTCTTTCAGGAATTAGAAAAAATGGAAGAGCAATTTGGGCCCTCTAGCAGGATAAGAACATAAGAACATAAGCAATGCCTCTCCTGGGTCAGACCTGAGGTCCATCATGTCCAGAAGTCCGCTCATGCGGCGGCACAACAGGTCCAGGACCTGTGCAGTAATCCTCTATTTATACCCTTCTATCCCCTTTTCCAGCAGGAAATTGTCCAATCCTTTCTTAAACCCCAGTACTGTACTCTGCCCTATTACGCCCTCTGGAAGCGCATTCCAGTAGTCCACCACTCGTTGGGTAAAGAAGAACTTCCTAGCATTCGTTTTGAATCTGTCCCCTTTCAACTTTTCCGAGTGCCCTCTTGTTCTTTTATTTTTAGAAAGTTTGAAGAATCTGTCCCTCTCTACTCTCTCTATGCCCTTCATGATCTTATAAGTCTCTATCATATCCCCTCTAAGTCTCCTCTTCTCCAGGGAAAAGAGACCCAGTTTCTCCAATCTCTCAGCGTATGAAAGGTTTTCCATCCCTTTTATCAGATGTGTCGCTCTCCTCTGAACCCTCTCGAGTAACGCCATATCCTTCTTAAGGTACGGCGACCAATATTGGACGTAGTATTCCAGATGCGGGCGCACCATCGCCCGATACAACGGCAGGATAACTTCTTTTGTCCTGGTTGTAATACCCTTCTTGATTATACCTAGCATTCTATTTGCTTTCTTAGCGGCTGCTGCGCACTGTGCCGTCGGCTTCATTGTCATGT
Organism: Geotrypetes seraphini; assembly: GCF_902459505.1. Classification (NCBI taxonomy): domain Eukaryota; kingdom Metazoa; phylum Chordata; class Amphibia; order Gymnophiona; family Dermophiidae; genus Geotrypetes; species Geotrypetes seraphini. The sequence goes on along the minus strand of NC_047084.1, from coordinate 37,244,166 downwards.
CCACCATTACCCCCAAGTCCCTTTCTTGGGTACTCTCATTCAATAACATCCCTCCCATCGTATAGTTGTACCTTGGGTTTCTGCTTCCCACATGCAATACTTTACATTTCTCAACGTTGAACTTCATCTGCCATCTCGCCGCCCATTCCCCCAGTTTGTTCAAGTCCCTTTGCAATTCTTCGCATTCCTCTTTAGTTCCAGCTCCACTAAATATTTTTGTATCGTCCGCAAATTTTATTATCTCACATTTCGTCCCTGTTTCTAGATCATTTATGAATATATTAAATAGCAGCGGCCCGAGCACCGAGCCCTGCGGAACACCACTCGTGACCCTCATCCAGTCCGAGTAGTGGCCCTTCACTCCTACCCTCTGTTTCCTACCTGCCAACCAGTTTCTGATCCATCTATGTACGTCTCCATCCACCCCATGATTCTTCAGTTTCCGGAGTAGACGTTCGTGAGGCACCTTGTCAAAGGCTTTTTGGAAATCAAGGTATATGATGTCTATGGGGTCTCCCCTGTCCATCCTTTTGTTAATTCCTTCGAAGAAGTGCAATAAGTTAGTTAGGCACGATCTCCCCCTGCAGAAACCATGTTGGCTTGTTTTCAGAAGTTCGTTTCTATCCAAATGTTCATCGATGTTTTCTTTTATCAGTGCTTCCACCATTTTCCCCGGAACCGAGGTCAGACTCACCGGTCTGTAGTTTCCCGGGTCACCTCTTGATCCCTTTTTAAAGATGGCCGTGACGTTGGCTATCTTCCAATCCTCCGGGATCATGCCTGTTTTCAAGGATAGGTTGCAAATTTGCTGCAGTAGTTCAGCTATCTCCTCCTTTAATTCTTTCAAAACCCTTGGATGGATTCCATCTGGACCAGGGGATTTGTCAGTTTTAAGTTTTTCTATCTGCCTGTGTACATCATCAAGGCTCACTTCCATGGATGTTAATTTTTCTGCTTGATTTCCATTGAAGATTTGCTCAGGTTCCGGTATGTTGGTTGTGTCTTCGTTTGTAAATACAGACGAAAAGAACATGTTAAGTCTTTCCGCGACTTCTTTCTCCTCCTTCACCGCTCTCTTCCTGTCTCCTTCGTCCAGCGGTCCCACCTCCTCCCTAGCTGGCTGTTTCCCTTTAACATATCTGAAGAACGGTTTGAAATTTTGTGCTTCCCTGGCTAGCCTCTCTTCGTACTCTCTTTTGGCTTTTCGAACCACACTGTGACATTCTTTTTGATACTTCCTATGCTCTTTCCAGTTCTCCTCAGTTTTGTCCTTCTTCCATTTCCTGAATGAATTTTTCTTATTGGCTATCGCTTCCTTCACTATTTTAGTCATCCATACCGGGTCTTTTGTTCGACTCTTTTTGCACCCCTTTCTGAATCTGGGGATGTACAGATTTTGCGCCTCGCTCACCGTGTCCTTGAAAAAAGACCAGGCATGTTCTACCGTTTGCCATTTCTTGGAAGTGTTCCTAATTTTCTTCCTTACCATTTCCCTCATTGCTTCATAGTTTCCTTTCCTGAAGTTGAAAGTTGTCGCTATGGTTCTCTTTCCGTTCGGTATTCCTACTTCAACCTTGAACTTGATCATATTATGATCGCTATTTCCCAACGGTCCCACTACTTCCACTTCCTTTGCAGGTCCCATTAGCCCATTTAGGATTAGATCCAAAGTTGCATTTCCTCTCGTCGGTTCTCTAACAAGCTGCTCCATGAAGCAATCTTGTATAGCCTCCAGGAATTCTGTCTCCCTGGCGCATCTTGAGCTTCCAAGACTCCAGTCTATCCCGGGGTAGTTGAAGTCTCCCATAACAACCGTGTAACCTCTTTTGCATTCTCGCTTCATCTCGGCATCCATTTCTTTATCAATATCTCTGGTTTGAACAATATTACCTATGAAGAAGCTCTAATGATTGCCATTTGGGGGAGAACCAATCCATTTTTATATCTAGGGCAGATAAGGGTGGGGCGACTGTAATTCAATCCACAGAGAAATATAACATTGAAGCATATAGACAATTGAACAACACTATGCATTACAGACGCTTACCGAATAACCCTACTGAAAACATTAAAATTGAAATTGCTCAAATTTTGTCCCAGAGTTCTAAAAAGAATATGATCACTCGCAAAGAATTTGAATCCCTCAAAGAAAAGTTTCCTATAACCCCTCAAATATATTTTTTGCCGAAAATTCACAAAGATATGCAGTCCCCTCCAGGACGTCCAATTGTTTCTATGAGAAATTCCATCTTAGAACCTTTATCTAAATTTATTGACATCTTTTTGAGTGAGGAAGTGGGTAAGATATGATCATACATCAAAGACACCACTCATATGCTTTCTATACTAGCCTCTGTCACTAGGGCCAGTGATGATTGGATATTAGTTACGCTGGATGTGGCTTCACTATATACAATGATTCCAGCTGATGAAGCCCTTGAGTTGTTGCATCAAATTTTTGATCAAAAGACAATGCATCCCAGAATTTCTACTGACTTTCTCATGAAGCTAGCTAAACTTGTACTTACTAGAAGTTATTTCTGGTTTAATGGTGAATTTTTTGAACAGATACATGGTATTGCAATGGGCGCCTCAGTAGCACCCTCCATTGCAAACCTGTACATGGCAAATATGGAAGAAAAATACATCTATAACTCCGAGTGGTTTAATAATGTAATTATATGGAAAATATTCCTTGATGATATCTTTTTTGTTTGGACAGCTTCTGTACAAGAATTGAAATTATTTATTGCATGGCTTAATGAACTATTACCGAATATCAACTTCAGTGCAACTATTAATACGAAGGAGATTGCGTTTTTAGACATCTATATTCAGAAGGAAGCGAATGGCTTCAAAACTTCCCTCTATTGCAAAACAACAGATAGAAACAGTCTATTAAGCTACCACAGTTTTGCACCTTAACAGTTTGAAGAAGAGTCTCCCTATTAGCCAATTCCTCCACTTACGACAGATTTGTTCATCAGAAGAAGATTTTAAATACAGGCTAAAGAGTTGGAAGACAGATTCCATCAGCGAGGCTAGCCGAAGGAAATTATACATCTAGCATACAACAAGGCCAAATTTGCGCAACGTGAGCTGTTATTAAACTATCAAGAGGACAAGGAAAAGTTGGGAATTATCTTTGTTCAAAAATTTACTCCTCTTTCCCTTAAAATAAATAAGGCAATATTAAAACACTGGCATGTAGCTAGGCTAGCTATCCCTGACTACCCTGAAAAACCTATTTTTTCTTACAAACGCATCAGAAATATTGGTGAACTGGTCAAGAGGAAGCCCTTAGGCGGGCCTCACAATAAGATTAGAGGGACTCACAGTGGTTGTGGAAGATGCCAATGGTGCCACCTCACTATGTCAGGTCAGTGTTGGGTGCATCCGCACACTGGGGCTAAATATTATAATCAGATCTCTACTAACTGTGACTTCACGTGTGTAGTTTATTTAATTCAGTGCCCATGCAATAAAATCTATATTGGGCGCACAATGCAGTCCATCAAAACCCGCGTAAATGAACACAAATCACAGGTTCGCACTGAACGAGACATTGCCCCTTTAGTCAAACATTGGCAACTCATGGTCCACCAGTGGTCAGACATCAAATGGAGAATCATCGACATTGTTATTGCAGGGTGGGAGGGAGGCAATATTCAGAAAGCACTGGCTATTAAAGAACAGAAATGGATATACAAGTTAAAATCCCTGGCTCCCAGAGGATTAAACGAGGAAATCGAATGGCTATCAATCCTATGAGAACCTGACACTTCCGGGTTTGGTCCTGTGAAAGCTGAGCCTCGCATTGGATTGCTGATTAAGTCAGACATCCTGCGATGTGCGTTTGGCCAGCTGCATTTAATGGCAGTAATTGTTTATCGCGGCCATATTACAAGATTGTAGTCAGCTCCCTCAAACGGTAAGCGCCAGTTTTCAGTGTATAATATTTGCTTTAAGAATTGCTTTAAGAAAGGCAGTATCTGTTGTAGTTTGTCATATATAGGAGAAAGTAAGGCCTTCATGCATTTGTTAAATTGCAGTTTCCCTCGACCCTAAAGAAAGGTTTCCTTGTGAAACATGCATGTTGGGAGAGGTGAAGATAAGACAAAATCACTATAAGCTAAGTGATATTTTGTGGTTATATACACATAAGACAATTTTTTAAAAAATAATTGAGTAAAAAATAAAATAAAAATGACATAAACACTATTAAAGGTTGGACTGACGAAGAGCATAAGCATTCAGCAGTTTTGTACCAGATAGCTGTCTGAAGGTCCATACACATGAAATGATAAATATACCCTAAGGGGGTGGTTTAATACAAAAAAGCATGGTTAGTCCTTAGTGTGAATTCCATTAAGACAACCACAATATATGATTTTATTTATATTAATACATAAATAAGTGAAGTGCTTAGTACACCAACATCAAGGTCATATGCGCAGAGAGTTAGACCACGAGTATAAGGAGAACCATCACAGCACTCACTTGTTCCCCAATTACCAACCTACCTATCTATGAATCCTATATAGAAATCTATTTGTGACTATATGTGTAGATATTAAGCTTCTCTCATGAGTGCATGTTAAGGTTTCTGATGGTATACAAAGTGGATACTTATCTGAATCAGTGAGGACTCCTTTCGATATTGCACTGTTGTTCCAGCCTGATCATTAATATTCCTTGGGTCCACAAGTCCTTAGCAGTGAATTGTGCTCAGTGTCCCAAAACGCATTTGTGAAATAAAATCAATCCTAACATTGTTCATTGATGTTGGTGTACTGAGCACTTCACTTATTTATGTATTAATATAAATAAAACACACACGGATGAAAGTTTATATTTATTTATGATATTAGTTTTAAGGATTAGTAGAGCATTGGTTTTTTGACATACTTTTATTTTATACTCAAAAAGTATTATTTACTTGAGTAAATATTTCATTTGTTTTTCATTATACTTTTTATTTTTACTTAAGTATCAAAATACGCATGGAGGAGAGTGTGGCATAGTAGTTAGAGCTACAGTCTCAGCACCCTGAGGTTATGGGTTCAAACCCCGTGTTGCTCCTTGTCAACCTGGGCAAATCACTTAATCCTCCTCTGCCCCAGGTACATTAGATAGATTGTGAGCCCGCTGGTACAGATAGGGAAAATGCTTGAAGTACTACAAAAAGGCAGTATACAAGTCACAGTCCCTTTTACTTTATTTTGACATACAGTATAATCTCATTATAACGGACTTCAAGGGACCTAGAAAAACAGTCCGTTATATCCAAAGTTGCATTTAGAACATAAGAATTGCTGCTGCTGGGTCAGACTAGTGGTCCATCATGCCCAGCAGTCCGCTCAATTCTTATGTTCTAAATGCAACTTTGGATATAACGGACTCTGGATGTAATGGACTGTTTTTCCTGGTCCCTTGAAGTCCATTATAACGAGATTATACTGTATGTCAAAATAAAGTAAAAGGGACTGTGACTTGTATATTGCCTTTTTGTTGTACTTCAAACTTTAAAACTTTATTTAGGTCAGCTTGAAACAATGTACAATCAATGAACAACAGTCACTGCACAAGCATATCGGCAACATCAATAACAAAACTCAGCAAAACATTGGTATAGCACGAAATGATTGCAAAACCAGAATACTAAAAGATGTTCTAAAGCATTATGTTGTACTATACTGGAAAGAAAAATAATCTGTCATTTTCTTCTGGGCTGCATTTTGATACTATATCACTGGCATGCCACGCGCCTTGTAGACGGAGCCTGCATGTCAGTTATAGCCAAACAAAACTACAGCTAAAAGCAGCTCTGGGGCCCAAATTGGTTGTCCGTTATATCCGAAAGTCTGTTATATGCGAATCCGCTATATGAGATGATTTTCTGTATGTTTATAATGGCACACGGCCGGGACCAGCGGACCTTGTCCGCTATAGGTGAGGTTCTGTTATAAGCGAGTCCGTTATAACGAGATTATACTGTAGTATTTAAAACAAACAAACAAAAAAAACCCACTGCCCCCAGGTCGTTTCAGTGTCTTCCCCCTCTCTTCTGCCCCTCCTCCCCAAATCTTTCATACATATTTTAAGTAGAAATGTAGTTTTCCTTGAAAGGAATTAATATTGCAGTGTTTTTGATTTGAGGCTTCAGTTGAGACTCTGAATCTCGAAACTGCTTTTATTTTTTTACCATATTAGGTAACACTGAAAGAAATTAGTCTTAGTTAATGCCTGGATATATCCTAGTGAAACAAAAATAATGGTTAAATATAGCTGTGACTTGGTCAGTGTAGGAGTGGTAGAGCTTCTGTAGTGAGTGAATGAAACTACAGTCAGGTACAGTATAAAAGTAGTGGTGCATGAATAATATAAACCACTAGAGGGCACAGTGAGCCAAATTTTTATTAAGGTATAATTGATGATCAAGTTAAAAAATAGACCATTATCCTAGTAAAGAGACTATCATTTTTCAATAACCAGTTTGTTTCTTCTAAGCCTGCGTTGTTGATCTTCTAACCCATGGCATTTGAAAAGTGGTCACTGGATTTATACTTTTCACATGCTGCATCTGGGAGATAATTCTGAAAGGCAGATCTTCAAAAGGATCTCTTTTGTTCCGCTGTGGAAAATAATTTTGCTGGCACCTTAATATCTCTTTTTTTTATTTTGCAGACCATAACAAATTTCAGAATTGAGAGGCATGGTGAAGATTCTCATTTGTACATTATTGGTTTGTAATTGAAAAGTGAGAGAGATTTCCTTTTTCATTATTCAAGTTACTTATGAAAACATTTTATATGTTCTTATCACCTTTTATTTAAGAGGTTTTTTTTTTTTTTTAGATTACAATGTGAAAATGTCTGGTTTCTTTCAGGAGATTAAACATAGTGCTGGCATGTATGGCATCACTGAAAGTGAAAGATTTTGTAATAAAATCTGATTCCTATAGCTAGTGAATTGAGGTGGAGGGGAGATGGTCCTGATTATTTTGTTTTGTGAGCTATAATTAAACCTGATCTAGTGCAGCTTAATTCAAATCACACGTAACATATGTGACATCTCTCTCCCAAAATTTGAGCTTACCACAATTGCCGCCGTTAGGTCAGACCAGTGGTCCATCGTGCCCAGCAGTCCGCTCACTTGGTGTCCCTTAGGTCAAAGACAAGTGCCCTATTTTAGTCTAGCCTTACTTGCGTATGTTCTGTTCCAGTAGGAACTTATCAAACCTTGTCTTGAATACCTGAAGGGTGCTTTCCCCTATAACAGCTTCCGGGAGAGCATTCCAAACCTCCACCACTCTCTGGGTGAAGAACTTCCTTACATTTGTACGGAATCTTTACCGAGTGCCCTCTTGTTCTCTTCATCTTGGAGAGGGTTAACAATCTATCTGTCTCTACTAAGTCAATTCCCTTCAATATCTTGAATGTTTTAATCATATCCCCTCTGTCTTCTCTTTTCAAGGGAGAAGAGGCCCAGTTTCTCTAGCCTCTTGTTGTACGGCAACTCCCCCAGCCCCTTAACCATTTTTGTGCTCTTCTCTGGATCCTTTCGAGTAGTACTGTGTCCTTTTTCATGTACGGCGACCAGTGTTGAATGCAGTATTCCAGGTGGGGGTGTACCATGGCCCGGTATAAAGGCATGATAACCTATTCAGATCTGTTCGTGATCCCCTTCTTAATCATTTCTATCATTCTGTTTGGCCACTCATTGCGCGGACAGTTTCATTGACTTGTCTACAAGTACTCCCAAGTCTCTTTCCTGGGGGCTCTCTCCGAGTATAGCACCGGACATCCTGTATTCATGCATATGATTTTGTTACCGATACTTATCCACGTTGAACCTCATTTGCCATTTTGCGGCCCATTCCTTGAGCATATTTATGTCTCTTTGTAGGTCTTCGCAATCCTTCTGTGTCCTCACTACTCTGAATAACTTTGTATCATCCGCAAATTTAATCACTTCACTCATCTTGCCAATTTTCTAGGTCATTTATAAATATGTTGAAGAGCACAGGCTCAAGCACCGAACCCTGCGGCATTCCACTCATGATGCTTTTCCAGTCCGAGTATTCACCCCCACTCTCTGTTTCCTATCCGCCAAACAGTTTTTAATCCACATGAGTATATCACCCTTAATTCCATGGCTCGCAATTTTGTGAAGTAGACGTTCATGCGGAACCTTGTTGAACGCCTTCTGAAAATCTAGATATACGAAGTCAATCGGGTCACCCTTCTTGGATTCAAGCTTCTGAAAATGACTGCAAATCACAGAGGGTAAGAGGAGTTAGAAAAAAAAAGGCATGGAAGAGCACCTTCTGAAGTGAAAATGATCACAGAGTTATGACATCAGCTTGAACATATACAATGCTGTGCAGCGTTTGCATTTTCTCTTCATATTATGAGGCAGTGTGTGGTGTGGCACACTAGAAACTGGATGATATGGTCAGATGATACTAGCACAGCTGTAGAGCAGGATATACAGTACTACATACCAGTTTGCACCATTGTAAACAAAGGCTTACTAAGGTCATCCCAACCATTAGTGGGTGCAAATGAGCCATGTAGTCATTAGCAGACATTAACAAATGATGCAATCTGCATATAAGGAGGCCATAACACAGTGCAGAAATCTTAAAAAGATTCCAGGCCTCATTCTCCCTTATATCACTGGTAAGAATTCTAGATAATCTTTCATTTGCACTTTTTATCCCCTGGCATGGATGTCTGTGACAGATTAACTCTTTGGTAAAAGCTCTTCTTCCTTTGTAGTTAGATCAATGGCAGTGATGACAGTGGACAGCATGCACTCTTCCTCTGTGTCTGCTGTCACTAGCTGATGATTGACAATCACGCTCAACGACGCCTAGGAGATAGGCACAGTTTGTAAAATCAGGGCCTACGTGCTTACGTGTATGCCAGCTCTCATGAAAATATCTGCGGTTTCAGTCTAGGTGATTTTTCTGCAGGTTTTGTTGTAGAATTTTTAGAAAGGCACATAGGAGCTTATTTTAAAGAAAGATAGATGTCCAAAAGACAGCATAGTCAGAATTTCCAAGTGGGCAATCTTAAAACAGACTTTCTAAATGTCTTTCTGGTCACTTTCTCTCCAGTGCATCTAAATCTTAAAGGGGTGTATTAAAGGCATGTTTAGGACTTGGATTAGAGAATGACAGAAAAAATGTGTCCCCATCCCCGCGACCACCATCCCTGTCACTGCCTCGTCCCCGCAACCATTGTCCCCACCCCGTCCCTGCTACCACTGTCCCCGCAGCATCCATACAACCCTCAGTACTGCAATATTTAGCTTATTCCTTCCTTATAAATCAAAGTTCTGGCTGCTGAACTAGAGAAAGAGATGTTAAGCTGGCAGGGCTTTGTTTATACATTTTTATCAACACAACCAATATACTACTTTATCTGTTCACCATTTCCCTTCCAGCGTCTCCTCCCCACTTTCTGTTCCCCATTTCCTTTCCAGCGTCTTCTCCCCACTTTCTGTTCCCCATTTCCCTTCAGTGTCTTCTCCCCACTCTCTCTTCCCCATTTCCTTTCAGCGTCAGTTCCTCTCCACCTCCCTTCAGTGTCTGTTCCTTTCCACCACCCCCTTCCCTCTCACTACCCCCCTTCAGCGTCAGTTCTTTTCCACCCTTCAACACCCCTCGCCCTTCAGCACCCCTTGCACAGTCTGAGCATCTCCCTCCCTCCCCCTTACCTTTGCGGCGCGTTTTAAGTTTACAGAGTAACTTGTTCAAGCCGCTGGAGCCTATTTGAAGTCACGTGTGTCTGTAGGCAGAAGCTTCTCCTCTGATGCAACTTCCGGTTGAACAAGTTACTCTGTAAACTTAAAATGTGCCTGAAGGTAAGGAGGAGGGAGGGAGATAGATACCTCCCCAATGTTTTGGCGGGTAATAGCCATCGTGTCATTCTATAACTTGGATGTTCTGCAGGTATAATCAAACTTGTAACAAAACGTCTGGGGCACTATTTAGATGTTTGAGGCCAGACAAAAACATATATTTATTTAAAAATATATACCCTTCCTAAAAATACCTAGGTAATTTCCAATTAGCATTCATAATCCTTTTAAAAGCAAACATTACATACATATAGAATAGAACAACTTAATATCTGCCCTGCTACTCAGCCCGCTTACTCCCTCGCATAAAACTACTTACAAACAGATGAGTCTTTAATAGTTTTTTAAAAGAATATTGCTCTCCCCTCACAGAACCACATTTTCCATGGCAAGGCATTCAAAATAAGAATCTAAAAGGTGCCCAAACTGACCAGATGACCACTAGAGGGATTAAGGCATGACCTCCTCCCCTTACTCCCCCCCCAGTTGTCACCGACCCCCCTTCCACCACCCAAATTTGTGACCCCCCAGTACTTTCCAGCCTGTCTTACAGATTCACATGGCTCATATGCATCTCCACAATAGAACAGAGGAGCACTCTAAGGGTTACTGCAATAAATGTCACATTAAAAGTCTCAGGTCAGATGTATGGTGAGCCCTCCAAAACCTACTATACCTACATAAAGATGACACCTACAGACATAAAGGCTATTGTTGTGTTGTACAAGTGTGTACAGTAAGTTTTGGGTGGGTTTTAGAGGGCTCACCATACAGCATAAGCAGGTTATAGTGACATGTGTACCTTGGACTTTTTATGTGACATTCACTACAATACCTCTTAGAGTGGCCTTCTGCTGCGCTCAGTTGTCTGCTAAGAATACTGGCTGCTTGAAGGCCCAAAAAGCTTGCTTTTATGCATTTTTCATGTGGACGTCTTTATATTCGAGAATGGCCAAAAAAAGATAGACATGCTAAGGGCCAAAACGTCTGCATACTGTATTTTTCGCTCCATAAGATGCACCAGACCATAAGACATACCCTAGATTTAGAGGAGGAAAACAAGAAAAAAAGCATTCTAAGCCAAATTCTCCCTGCCAGGCTCTACACTCAACCCCACACTCCTTGCCAAGCTCTGTACACTATCCCCCCTCTAGTGGTAGGCCGTGACAGGGCACAGAGCAGGCAGGCCTAGTGGCTGACAGATAGGCAGAGACAGGGCAGGTAGGCAGGCGGGCTTTCCCTCCTCAGGCAGGCAGGCAGTGGCCACCCCCCTTACCTTAATTCCTCAATGCAGTTTGATCAGAGCTGTCATAAGAAATTGCTCCACGTCTCTGGGAGAGCTGCCTAGGATTGGGACAGCCAAAGAGCGCAGAGCTGGAGTGAAACTGATGGCTCCTCAGCGGCTGAGGATATACTGGGGCACTGGCCTGTCCAGGGGCAGCACCGGCAGCTAGTAACATATGGTACTTCCATTGAACAGGTCTCCAAGTGAGGACCCAACCCTCAACTCCCCCCCCCGGTTCCCCTCCAAAAAAATAAAAGAAACGCGTATCCACCCTGCCCTCTTAAATTTTATTTTAACATACAGGGTTCTACACCAACAAAAAAAAAGGTCTATTTGTTGAAAGGAAATCAAAATGAAACAGACACAATTATCTTTAAAAAAGTAAAAATGCAGACGGCACTAATGAATAAAAGCTCGGCCGGGACCTGTCCCTCCCCCTCTCTCAGATCCAGGTTGGCTAGGGTTGCTCTTTATTAGTCAATAGGTGGGCGGATGGGAGTTTGGTGCTGTGTGTGCTCGACTGTTCCAGCCCCAGTTGCTCACCTCGTGGTCTGGGTGGGGAGCAGAGCCGATCAGCAGCAAGGCGAGAAGGGTGAGTGCTGGCGGTGGGATGGCTATATAATGGTGGCTTCTCCTCCTTCACTGAGTAGTGCAGGACAAGGCAGGAAGCAAAAATCTCACGCCTGCCTTCTGCACTGCTCTGACACTTGGGAGTCCACCGGAGGGAAGGACAAGAGGCTGAAAGCTCCTGCCTTACAGTGCTGGACCGCCGGAGGAATTAAGGTAAGGGGGGGGGGTTGGTGGGTATTCGCTCCATAAGACTCACCATTATTTCCATACACTTTTTGGGGTGGAAAAAGTGCATCTTATGGAGCGAAAAATAAGGTTAGTCATAAAAAAAAAAATAGACGTCTTGTAGTTTTGAAAATTAACATTTTCTCTACTGAATTTCTGGACATCTTTCTCAAAATGTCCAAATTCAGACTTAGACGACCTATTGAAAATGCCCCTCATAGGCACCTATGTGGGTTTTTAAATATAAAATATGGTAGACACCTTTTCTACCTCTAGATATAGGTGAACTATTATTAAATATATTTATTGAGCTCGTCAAAGAAAAAGAAAGATACAGCATAACAGAGCAATAAACAAGCTCACAATTTTGAAAAACAGAACCTCAACAAAGCAACTCCCCTCATGCCCACCCTCCCAGCCCCCCTCCCCCCCCCACACACATAAACATAGGTGAACTATTATAAAATTACAATCTATGGAGGCAGTTCTATAAGAGGGCACTTCCTTCTAGGCATGAGAACGTATTCTGTAATGCCATCTAGGTGCACAGATTCCATTACAGAATACTAGTGTAACCTGGCATCGGTGTGCCTTACATTTATACACCCAAACTTACACCAGATTTGGCAAAGGTGATGGTAGCTTCCAGGATTGCCTTTCACATATGTATTTTATACACACTTGTACAATTGCAAAACTAACCTTAGTAGTAGTAAAACTACCTCCATGTTACCTAAAAGCTTGTACATACTAGTTAGCAAAAGAGTAGGGACCAGATTCAGGATGCAAGAATGCAGAGTTCCAGAAAGAGCTCTAGTGGTGCTCGCTGCACTTCTGCTGCAACAACCAGACTACATATGGGGAAGCAGGGGGGAGGACTCATATAATAATAAGGAATAAAATATTCCCTGATAGAAGGTTTGTGGCATCAGATTCCAACCGTGGTGAACAGGAATCTGGACTGTAAAAAAAATACAAAATATATATAAATAAAAAATAGTCATTCTATTAAAAATGGTCCCTACAAACAACAGCAAAAAAAAAAAAAAAAAAGAAGAGCCAAAGAAAACAAAGACAAAAAGTTTACCATTTGTATTGAATATAAAGAAGCCCTTACTGGCTCCCACTAATGAGAGAAGATAAAACGACCAATATAATTAAGTGAAAGGTTAAAATATATATCCCTATTAAAATCCAATTACAAGTATGCATATAGAGTTTGAGACCTTTAAGGTTAATACTCTTTTAATCAAATCACAAGCCTGAAATTATCACCAGTAATTTATCCTGGATATTTATCTACTTGCAACTACAAAAACATTGGAGGAGCAGCAAGCAGGCCTGGAAGCAGAGAGCTTGGGAGGAGGGGTTTCAGAAGAGCTATGTGCCTTAACTGGCTGTCAGAAGGATAAAATGATTCAAACAGGGTTGCAGTAGCTGAGCGGTATGGTTGCTTTCTGTAAAAGCATAATAAGATGACAGAATGAAGGCAGTTCCCAAGCATCCATTAGGCATATGTGAGGGCTATTGACAGTATTAGTGAAGAAGTGTTACTGAATATCTATATTTCTGAATCAGTTACATCTATATAACTGCTGAATAGCTGTGGACAGCTGAAATGATTTTCTCTTTTCCATTCAATATATGCCATTTTCAAAAAGACTGCTCAAAGCAGCTTACATAAAATCAGTTAGCTTAGCGGGGTTTAAAAAAAGGTATGGGTAAATTCCTAAAAGAGAAGTCCATAGACCACTATAGAGATGGCTCAAGGAAATCCATGCTTTTTCATAGGATAAGCGGCATGTTCCCCCCACTTATCCTGAAGGCCTGCCCCCCTTGAAGACCTGCATGTTCCCCCAGCTTCCCCTGAAGGCCTTCCCCCCCCACCGAAGGCCTGCATGTTCCTCCAGCGTCCCCCCGAAGGCCTGCATGTTCCCACTTCCCGCAGCTTCCCCCGAAGGCCTACCCCCTGCCTTCCCCAAGGCCTGCATGTTCGCCCAGCTTCCCCGCTCTTACCTTAAGATAATACGCCAGCCTGCAGGATCGCCAGTACTGAAGCGATCCTTTCAGCTGATGTCTTCCTTAGCGGCACATTCCCTCTGCCGCAATCCTGCCCCTGATGTCAGGGGATGGGCGGGACCACAGCAGAGGGAACGTGCCACTAAGGATGATGGCAGATGCAAGGATCGCTACAGCACTGGCGATCCTGCAGGCTGCCGTATTATCTTAAGGTAAGAGCGGGGAAGCTGGGCGAACATGCAGGCTTTTGGGAGGGGGGGCAGGCCTTTGAAGGAAGCTGCGGGAACATGCAGGCCTTCCTGACTGATCCTCGCCCCCTAAAGCAGAAGCCTCAGCATCAGTGGACAGCCAGCAAGAGGCAGCGCTGCCACTCCTGCTTTAGGAAGGCACGGGGAGGAGGGTCAGTCACCGAATCGGGAGGCCGATGTTTTTTTTATATCGAATCGGTGAATCGATTTGAATCGGAAATCGGGCAGCACTAATATGACCACATCACCCCCCCAGCTCCCCCCTTACCTCACCACTAGCTCCGCCCCACCATACCCTCACTCCACCCCCAGCAGCCTTACCCCTGTGGGATTGGGACTTGAATACTGCTTTTTTGTAGTTATACAACCACACTTTAGGAGATCTTTGCAATCATCATGAAAAGATCAATTTAGGGTGTCCATTTCAAGAGAAATCAAACTGGAGTTAACCAGAAAGAGAGCTTTTTCTTATGTTGGGCCAGCTCTTTGGAACTCATTGTTAAATGGCTTCTATGATGGTTTGTCTTACTATACTTTTGTAAATAATTTAAGTTAATCTTATTTCAACAATACTGAGGATCTGAAAATTATTGATTTGGGGTATATGAAGTAGTCTTTTTTTTCTAATTATTTTCTGCAATTGTTGTCTGTGATATAGTTGTATTGTAATTTTGTTTAAAATGTAGTATTGTAAATCGCTTAACACATGTCTCTTAGCAGTATATCAAGTGTAATAAATCCAATCCAATATGTTGTGTAGGCAGGCCTGAGCCCAGATATGAGACATAGTAGCCCAAATTCTTCAGGCCCCCTGACTCCATGACTATATGATCCAGGAAGTAGAAGTAAAATATGTTTTTCAGTCCAGAATAAAGTCATGGCATGGGGCATGTGTGTCTTGAAAATAAATATATAATTAAGTAAACGGTGTTGACACCATCACCACTTTGTTTTCTTGTATCATGGTATGATAGTTTAAAATCGTTTGCTGACTTGATATAGGATACTACTTAGAAAAAAATTCAAAAACCTCTGAAAGAGTAGTTTTAATGAGATAATGAAAAAATATTCCACACATAAAGAAGAAATAATAGTAGATAGTGTGTGAAGTCATTGGAATAGTGAGATGAAGGGTCAAAAGGGTAAAGGATCGTCGTGGATTTGATATACCACAGTTCTGTGGTACATACAAAGCAGTTATATTTTTATTATATGCAGGTACTTTCTCTGTCCCTAATGGGCCCGCAATTAAGTTTTTGTTTTTTGTACTTGGGGCAATGGAGGGTTAAGTTACTTGCCTAGGAGGTATAGTGGAAATTCAACTGGTTCCCCAGGTTTATAGCCCACTGCACTACCCATTAGGGACTCCACTCCAGAGATTCATGTCCTAGCTGATAGACACAAACAAGCAGTGGATAATTCAGAAGCTTCTTCATGTGATAAATGGAAGACTATAAATTGAGGGGGAGCTGATTCATTTTCTGGTTTGTCAGAACAGAAGGTTATAGAATAGTGTGTTCACCCTTAGAGAATGAAAACCTATAGTCACTTCTATAATAATAGAAACTAATACATGAAAGACATGAGTGAGAGTGAGTCAGATAAGTGTTTGAAAGAAGGAAGTTTAATTTGGAAGAGTTGACAGATGTATTCTTCAACTAACATATTGGCCCAAAAATGAGGTTTGTTTGTTTTTTTACTGTTTCAAAAAAACTTACCTCATCCCTTAATCAGAGCCCAGTGAAACAGTGCTGTTCATCTGAAAAGAGAGCTCCATTTATTCACATCCAGCAGGGAAGTGAACAAATGTCTGCTTGGTCCTGTGGAGGAAAGTCACAGAGACCCACCCATGCCTTTGTTGGAATGCTGCAGAGGCCTAACAAGGGCCAACAAAGAGCGCTATTGCAATGACAGCAAGCTAACAGAACAGAAGACCTGAGTGAGAGAGAGAAAAAAAAACCCAGAGAGGAAGGGAGTAGAAGGAGATGAGAGGAAATATGAAACAAGGGGAAGAGGAGAGAAAAAGGGGATAATGATCAGAGGAAGAAAGTTTTTTTTCTGATTTATTGTCAAATGGGAGTCATCTTGTATACAAATGAGCCCTTTTATTAAGTTGCATTAAACAGCTAGGGTGGGTTTTACCTTGTGGTAGACCTTATTGTGGCTTCATGCTAACATCTACTCCACTATTAAAACAGTTAATTCAGTAAAAAAAAATTTGTGCTAGCTGTCTAACGGAGGAGAATGTAAAAATTGGATATTACATGGGCAGGTTGGAGGAGTGGCTGACTGCAACAGCATACGGGTTGGTACTATGCGCTAGCTGTCACAGTTGCCAAGAGAATGGCTACTCTTACCGTTGCCTCAGGAAAAGGCAGTAAGGATAGCGGCACTACTCGCAAATTTTCCTACTCTGATCCCTCACCCCCTCATCAAGATGCCCCCTCTAGGTCCCCCCCAAACAATTTATATCCCTTTTTAGCCCCCTATCAAGCCTCTCCCACTTAGTACTAGGTAGGCACTAAAGTACCAATTTTGTCTTCACCTTGCCTAGGGGTACATGTCTACTATGTGGCAGGGCAGCCTATTAGGAAAGCCACCCTGGGATGGAAGATATAATTTTTTTTTATTTTTTTTTACCTTAAATTAAATGATCTCTCTCTCTGTTCTGGATCCAGCTGACCATTGGTTTAACTAAAACCACTGGGAGAGGAGAATATAGCTGATAGGTAATAGCAGGTATACTAACTACAAGCATATATTGAATATAACCAAGATTTGGGGGCCAAAAAATGATTGGTGGGAGTGGCTGCGGGACCAAGCGGGCTGGCACCGTTTGGGTGCGTGGAAGATAGCTTGGAGACCATCTGCAGTTAAGTGATTTTGTTTATCCTGCTTGCCACTGACTGTGTTTGAGACTTTAACATGCGCTATATGTTGTGCTTACACCTTTGAAAGTTTTGAATTTTTGGCGTGCTAATGTTTTTTGGTGATTCCTATCAGGGCTACTATCTTGTCTCTCACTGCTGGTTTTGATTGATACAAATTTGGACCTTACTTGTTTGTGGTCTTTAAGTGGAGTTTTTTGCCAGATGAAACTGAACTGAGGCTTTTTCTCCACATTTTTTGTTTTTTGGTTGATGTTTGAGCGAGTGGGTCTGTGCATGAGTGCAGTGAGTGGACCTTGTAGAGTCGTGGTGGGTTCCCTAGTTGTTTCCAATAGGGCATACACTTGAGTTTATTGGGATTATATATGTCTTTTCCCTAGATTTGTCTGGGCCAAAATATGGCCCAAAAATGGGTGTTTCTGTTTATATTTGGGTCCACTTTAAATCTTGATGGTCTAGTGTTGTGATGAGCCAAGCTGAGATGGGAGCGGATCTGATCCCTCCCTTTCCCAAGCTGAGGTGTTATGTCCTGTCCTGGCTGTAAAATCACCATGGGCCTCCCCTCTCCTCCCTCCCTCCCTTAGAGAAGCAGCATAGGACTCCCTCCCTCACCCCGGGCCTACCTTAATCACTGGTGGTCCAATGGGGTGAGTCTGGGCAGGAACAATTCTCTTATGCTCCTGCTCGTGCAGTCTCACTGAAAAAAAATGGCTGCCATGAGTTCCTACCACAATTCACGAGACTGCTTCAAGTCTCATAAATTGACGCAGGAACTAGTGGCAGCCATTTTTTCAGTGAGACTGCATGGGCAGGAGCATAAGAGAATTGCTCCTGCCCTGACCCACCCTGCTGGACCACCAATGATTAAGATAGGCCCAGGGGAGGTCTATGCTTCTTCTTTGAGGGAGGGAAGGAGGGAGGGGGGAGCATGGTGATTCTACAGCAGGGAGGGAGGGAAGAAAGTGCTGCATGGTGATTCTACAGCCAGCTGGGACAGGACCTGACACCTCTCCTCTGGGAAGGGAGGGATCGCTCCCGTCCTAGTTTGGTTCACCACACCACTGGACCACCAGGCTTTAAGGTGGACCTGGGGAGAGGCCAGCACTAGGTTCGGGAGAAGTGGGTGGGTTTACAGCTAGGTGGCACTTGAATATAAACCCTCGGTTTATATTCGAGTTAACATTTACTCTCTTCCCCCTCCCCCCCCTTTTTAGAGGAAAAATATCATCTTAGTTTATATTCAAGTACATACAATAGACTAGCTTGTCTCGATCAGTCATAACTGGCTACTAAACCATCATTGGGTGCATGCAACATCTTTGTAGAATGCTGTTTGTTTAACAGGATACAAATCAACCTCTTGTACCTTAGTTCGAGTCAAAGTCTCCATCATTTATTGTGAGAGGAGGTTTGCGCTTGTGCTTAATATATAAACCGGATGCTGGTTACAAATGCTAGAAAGAAAGGGAGCTGATGAGGATGATCTTCTCTTCAAGTCTTTGCAGAGCACATTCCAGTTACGTACCGTGTTCCTGGATTTCAGTTCTGAAAATGGGGTAACCCCTACATAGGGGCCCAGTTTTATTGATTAAACTAAGAATGTGAGAAAGGTGTGAAGATTGTGCCTGAAAAAAACATTTTTCCCCAGCGGTATTTGCTGTGGTTTGCAATGATTGTATCTATGGTGGATCTACTAGAAATCCGATCAGTCCGTGGCCTTTGAGAACTGAACAGGATTACTATGGTTTATGCCTCTGACTTCATCTGACAGGAATGTGCTGTTACATAGCTGGTTAGGCTGAAAGAAAATCAGAGGTCTGTTCACTCCAACTGTCTTTTAAATTGCCCAACAGCTATCTGTACACTATAATCATTTAATAGCAGCTATTGCCTTTACAGCCGGACATTGCGGACCCTGTTTTAGTGAAAGGGGATGGAGATGAAGTGTATCCTGATTAGGGACAAAAGTAGAGATGACCTTCTAAGGGAAAAATAGAAGAGGTAAACAAAATGATGTTTTTCTGTCTCCAGTCATCCTCCAAACATGAATGAATGTCAACTTCACTAGATGATAGAGAATGTCATTGGTAAACTATGTCCTTCATCTGCATATTGGTGGCTTCCTGCTGTGCTCATATGAGTTATTGAAATATTTAATGAAACAGGGGTGGAGAGCTGCATGTTGAAATTGGCTGTGGAAAACAGCTGTAAATGTTTTAAAGCCAGAAAGATATATAAAAGCAGTGCAGTTTGAGCTTGTTTGTGCCCCAGCAGAATAACAGGTCAATTCTAGTGTCCAGGAATGATGTCTATCACACATAAGCCCTGATAAATTAGTCCAGGTGCACAGAGAAACTCTGGTGACATAACCAAGAATAGAAACAAATACCTCTGTTCCCCTCACACCTCCCCCCTCAAAGAAGAAAAAAAGCATTAGGTTTAAGTCATGCCATGGTGCAGAGGCATTTGTGTTTTGGTTTTGGATGTAATTTGAAAATCAAAGTCGTTTTCTTCTTAGTTGTGCCACTTGAATTTCCATGTTTGCTCGGTTTGGATTAATTTGCTTGAAAACTGGATTGTACTGGTGGGTGTTTGAGAGGATTATATCTGAACACCTCTTGGTGATTTGCCAGGGCAAACACTAACACTGTACTTATGCAGGCCCTTGAAAACAGAACAATAGTGGAGGTGAAACTTTTTTTCATGGGACAGCTGATCTGTTGGAAGGTACTGTATTGCTTACTGAGGTTTGCAACTCATGTAAGGATCCTTGCAACTTGCAAAGCTCGCCGCGTGTTTGTGTTTCACTGGTGCCCAACACTAATTCTGATGCAAAGTTATTTACTTACTGAAAACATATAACAGTGGGATCTGGATAGTCCCTATTGTCGCCCACATCCACCCCCCACCCCTTCATTCACTACCCCCACTAACTAATAAATTCAACAAACTCCATAATGGGAAATAGCCGCAGCTCTATTTATTGGTCAACAATACCATATAAATTAACATTGCATATACAGTGGTGCCTCACACAACGAACTTAATCCGTTCCAGGAGCAAGTTTGTTATGTGAAACGTTCGTTGTGTGAAACGCGTTTTCCCATAACAATACATGTTAAAAAAAATAATTCGTTCTGTAGCATAAAATATGCTAAGATGACATAAAAAAAGATAAATTTTTGGTTATTATTTTTATTTAGATACATCTAAAAACATAATTGTTTTTTAAAACAACACACATTTTTTAAATTTAAAGACAGACTAAGTAGAGTCTAATTTTACAGTGAGAGGGCAGAGTCTCAGCGGCAAAAACTGGGACTTAACTGTTCATTTTTTTTTTTTTTCTACCGTGTTTCCCCGATGATAAGGCAGGGCCATCAAATAAGACAGCCCCCCCTTTTTAGAAAAAAATGTAAAATAAGGCACCCCCCCGCAAATAAGCCACCCACCGATACCTGCGCTTACCCGAATCGGGTGGTACGGTGGGTGACTCCGTGTGGTCCCTGGCACCCCCGACACGATCGGGGCAAGAGGGAGCTCAAGCCCTCTTGCCCCCCCGCCTCCCCGACACGATCGGGGCAAGAGGGAGCTCAAGCCCTCTTGCCCCCCCCGACTCCCCGACATGATCGGGGCAAGAGGGAGCTCAAGCCCTCTTGCCCCCCCCGACTCCCCGACACGATCGGGGCAAGAGGGAGCTCAAGCCCTCTTGCCCCCCCCGACTCCCCGACACGATCGGGGCAAGAGGGAGCTCAAGCCCTCTTGCCCCCCCGACTCCCCGACACGATCGGGGCAAAAGGGAGCTCAAGCCCTCTTGCCCCCCGACTCCCCGACACGATCGGGGCAAAAGGGAGCCCAAGCCCTCTTGCCCCGCCGATTCCCCAACTCCCCGACAATATCGGGCCAGGAGGGAGCCCAAGTCCTCCTGGCCACGGCGACCCCCTAACCCCACCCTGCACTACATTACGGGCAGGAGGGATCCCAGGCCCTCCTGCCCTCGACGCAAACCCCCCCTCCCCCCAACGACCGCCCCCCCCCAAGAACCTCCGACCGCTCCCCCAGCCGACCCGCGACCCCCCTGGCCGACCCCCACGACACCCCCAACCCCCTTCCCCGTACCTTTCTGTAGTTGGCCGGACAGACGGGAGCCAAACCCGCCTGTCCGGCAGGCAGCCATTGACGGAATGAGGCCGGATTGGCCCATCCGTCCCAAAGCTCCGCCTACTGGTGGGGCCTAAGGCGCCTGGGCCAATCAGAATAGGCCCGGGAGCCTTAGGTCCCTCCTGGGGGCAGGGCCTGAGGCACATGGTCGGGTTGGGCCCATGTGCCTCAGGCCCCGCCCCCAGGAGGGACCTAAGGCTCCCGGGCCTATTCTGATTGGCCCAGGCGCCTTAGGCCCCACCAGTAGGCGGAGCTTTGGGACGGATGGGCCAATCCGGCCTCATTCCGTTGTTGGCTGCCTGCCGGACAGGCGGGTTTGGCTCCCGTCTGTCCGGCCAACTACAGAAAGGTACGGGGAAGGGGGTTGGGGGTGTCGTGGGGGTCGGCCAGGGGGGTCGCGGGTCGGCTGGGGGGGCGGTCGGAGGTTCTTGGGGGGGGGCGGTCGTTGGGGGGAGGGGGGGTTTGCGTCGAGGGCAGGAGGGCCTGGGATCCCTCCTGCCCGTAATGTAGTGCAGGGTGGGGTTAGGGGGTCGCCGTGGCCAGGAGGACTTGGGCTCCCTCCTGGCCCGATATTGTGTGGGGAGTTGGGGAATCGGCGGGGCAAGAGGGCTTGGGCTCCTTTTTGCCCCGATCGTGTCGGGGAGTCGGGGGGGGCAAGAGGGAACCAGGCGGAGAGAGGGCAGTTAAGCGCAGTGCCTGCGCGGAAGGATGCAGCTCGGGCGACTTCGTTGTGTGAAACGAAGTTCGTTGTACGGATCAAGACATAAAGTTCGTTGTGCGCAGCGTTCGCTGTGCGAGGCGTCCGTTATGCGAGGCACCACTGTATTAACATCCATTACCAAATTAAACATCTATTAACAACATCAGCATGCTCCTCCCGAGCTACCAGGCGTACACAGCAACATATTGCCCCCCGACCCTACCACAAACAGCAAGAGTCTGAGGGGTGGCATGGCCTCATACCCCTTTAACCGGGTCACCTGACCCCAAGGCACGGCTCCCAGCTGGTTCATCGCCAGATGAGCCCCAGCACCCAGTAGCTTGGGAGACCTGCCCCTCCCGAGCTACCATTGACAAACTAAACACGGGCGGGCGGGGAAAAAAGCTGCCCTGGAGAACCCTGGAAGGAGCTGAGTCCTCCAGAGTCCCTGCCTTATAACCTCGCCCCCCCCATGTCATCTAAACTCCCCTGTCCATCCCCTTCCTGCCTTTCGGCGCGAACATCCCCTGTTCTGTCTGTCCTAACATAATACTACCCATCAACACTCTCCCCCCAACTTGTCTCAATGGGCGACACATGGCCTCCCAGCCCCGTGTTACCCTTTGCCCATCAAGACAAGCTCTCAGGCTACATTTTAAATGTTTTGTTTACCCTGGATCTTACTAGACTGCATAGCACTGGTGCCTGGAACAATACATTACCATTATGCAATATATTTGAGTACATTTGTATAGAGATGTTTTGTAAGTTGACGGTTATGGCTTTTAATTTTTTTTATTTATGAAAATTGGTTAACCCAGAACATTCAGCCAGCTTCCAGATTCCCTGAGAATGGAAAAGAGATTTCTATAGTAAGCAAGAAGTGACTCTTCACTGCTCATGAACCTGCAACTAATAGTAAAAAATTAAGGGTTATCTACTGATGACAGTAATTATTCTGCTTTCTTGGCAATGAATTTATTGACGTACTGTGAAGAATAGATGTAAGATAGCTTAAATGAGACATGTGTGTATGTATGTATATACAGTATTTATATACATATACATGAGGGTAAATCAAAAAGTAAAGACAAAATACATTTAACGGCTTTAATAGAAATAACTGTGAGCAATTGAACATATCACTTTTACACATAGTCCCCATGCAAGTTGACGCATTTGTTGTATTGTTCAACTAACTTGTGCATTCTTGCAGAGAAGAAGTTTTTCGGCTGTTCCCAAGTAAAGTGAGCACCGCTTCCTTTACTTCATCATGCTTTGTCTTTTGTTCTCTGGGTTGCAGTGATGCACCCATGTCTCATTGCCAGTGACCATTCTCGCCAGAATACTTGGATCTTCCTCATACCATCTCAGGAACTAGGTTGCAACCCCCACACGCTGTTTGGTAATCTAATCTAATCTTCTATTTGTGCGTCGCTCATACCTATACAGGCTCAAGGCAACTGTAAAGAGAGGTAAGAGGGGAGAGAAAGAGAAAGAGAGGGAGAGAGAGGAGGTGGATAGATAAGAGGGAGAGGGAGGGGAGAGAGAAGGAAAGGAGGAAGGGAAAGGGAGAGAAGAGAGGGTAAAGGAGATTAAGGAATCGAGGGTGAAATACTCACGTGGATTAGAAACTGGCTGGAGCATAGGAAACAGAGAGTGGGGGTAAATGGACAATACTCAGACTGGAAGAGTGTCACCAGTGGGGTGCCGCAGGGCTCGGTGCTTGGACCCGTGTTCTTCAACATCTTTATAAATGATCTGGACATAGGAACGACGAGCGAGGTGATTAAATTTGCGGACGATACAAAGTTATTCAGAGTAGTGAAGATGCAGGGGGACTGCGATGATCTGCAATGTGACATAATCAGGCTCGAGGAATGGGCATCGACATGACAAATGAGGTTTAACGTGGATAAGTGTAAGGTGTTGCATGTCGGTAACAAAAATCTCATGCACGAATACAGGATGTCTGGGGCAGTACTTGGAGAGACCTCCTAGTAAAGGGACTTGGGAGTTCTGATTGACAAATCGATGAAGCCATCCACGCAATTTGCTGCGGCGGCGAAAAGGGTGAACAGAATGCTAGGAATGATAAAGAAGGGAATCACAAACAGATCGGAGAAGGTTATCATGCCGCTGTACCGGGCCATGGTGCACCCTCACCTGGAGTACTGCGTCCAGCACTGGTCGCCGTACATGAAAAAGGACAAGGTACTACTCGAAAGGGTCCAGAGAAGAGTGACTAGGATGGTTAAGGGGTTGGAGGAACTGCCGTACAGCGAAAGATTAGAGAAACGGGACCTCTTTTCCCTCGAACAGAGGAGATTGAGAGGAGACATGATTGAAACATTCAAGGTACTGAAGGGAATAGACTTGATAGATAAGGACAGGTTGTTCACCCTCTCCAAGGTAGGGAGAACGAGAGGACACTCTCTAAAGTTGAAAGGGGATAGATTCCGTACAAACGTAAGGAAGTTCTTCTTCACCCAGAGAGTGGTAGAAAACTGGAACAATCTTCCGGAGTCTGTCATAGGGGAAAACACCCTCCAGGGATTCAAGACAAAGTTAGACAAGTTACTGCTGAACACGGACATACGCTAGTCTCGGCTATGGTGCTGGTCTTAGACCAGAGAGCCACTGCGTGAGCGGACTGCTGGGCATGATGGACCACTGGTCTGGCCCAGCAGTGGCAATTCTTATGTTCTTAAATATCGAACAGATGGGTTTTCAGTTTTCTTTGGAAGATGATGTGGCAAGGTTCAGTTCTGGTCTTTTCTGTAAGGCCATTCCAAGTTTTGACTCCTAGGAAGGTAAGCATGGAGTGGAAAACTCATTTATAGTGAAGATCTTTAGTGGAAGGGAGATTTAGTAGCATTCGGTTGAGGGTTCTGCGCAAAGTAGACCATGATATTGAGAAGAGTGGGATGAGTGGGGCCGCAGAGTTTCCATAAAGTATGCAGTGAATGATGCAAGATATTTTGAATGTTATTCGTGATGGGATGGGTAGTCAGTGCATTTGTTTGATGAAGCTTGTGACTTGAGTCGTATTTTCTCAGATTGAAGATAAGTCTTACGGCAGTGTTTTGGATGAGTTGCAGTTTGTGAATTAGACCAGTGTTGATTCCCATGTAGATGGAGTTACAGTAGTCCAGTTGTACGATTAAGGCAAAGTGGTATTGGTGAAAGTAAGGTCTGATTAGTCTTAAATGTCTCTGGATATAGAGGGATTTCTTTCAGAGACTAGATATTTGGGGTTCCATGGTTAGAGTGGAGTCCAGTATGCAACCTAGGATTTTGGAGGACTCATCTATGGAAAGGGTTTTGCCTGATCAAAGGGTGATGCTTGTAGGTGCCATTTGCTGGGCTGTGTGGAAGTATAGAACTTTGGTTTTATTGTGTTTTAGCTTCAGTTTGTTGATTGTTGCCCAATTTTGTGCTTTCCTGTATCCCAAGTCATCATGCATTATGACAAAAATAGATCCATAGTTGACATCCAAATTTGCAGCAAATTGAGATACCATTATCCATCGGCCTTCTCTAATCAAGGCATCCACCCTGTCAATGTGCTCTTGTGTGTGCAATGTTGAGGGGCGACGAGAACGAACTTCGTAGGTTACGCCTGTTCTTCCCGCTTTTAAACCTTTTTATCCACTCATAAATTTTCGATGATGAATTTCCACAGGTTTCACTCCCTCTGCCCAAAGAAAGCACACTACTGCACGTTGTTCTTCGATGGTACAATCTTGCAATGGAGCATCCATGTTTCTGACATCTTGGGTGCTACATGACTAAAGGCCGAGCACTGCACTGTGCGTGGACAAACTATCCAAGGCAATGTACGAGTACATAAGTTGCATTTCAGTAGCTCTGTTCCGGTTATTGCGTAATTTAACTATTGCCTTCAATTTTTGATTCGCCCTCGTACATTTATATACATGTGTTTGTGTTTATCTATATCTGTGCAGGTGCTTATAACCTATACTGGCCACTATTGGAAACAGTGGTTACTGGGCTAGAAGGACCCTTGGTCTAGCCCAGCAGAGCAGCTCTTATGTCAGCAAAGACTGACCTAAGTCTGCAACTGCTGTGATGGTCAGAGTGACTAGAGAATGACTAGCGGCGTACCCCAGGGTTCGGTTCTTGGGCCTATCTTGTTTAATATTTTTATAAATGACCTTGAAGAGGAAACAACATGCAATATAACAAAGTTTGCAGATGATACAAAACTATGTCGAGTGGTTGGCTCTATAGGGGACTGCGAGGATCTCCAGAAGGATCTAAACCAGCTGGAAACTTGGGTGAAAAAGTGGCAGATGAATTTTAACATAGACAAATGCAAGGTGATGCATCTGGGAAAGAAAAACAAAGAACACGAGTATAAGATGATGGGGGTGACATTAGCCAAATGTGAACAGGAAAGGGATTTGGGGGTACTGATAGACAGAATCCTAAAGCCTTCGGCTCAATGTGTAGCGGCGGCGAAGAAAACAAATAGGATGTTGGGCATGATCAAGAAGGGGATCACGAGTAGATTGGAAGAGGTCATAATGCCACTTTACAGAGCAATGGTCAGACCTCACTTGGAATACTGTGTCCAACACTGGTCTCCATACCTTAAGAAGGATATAACTCTGCTGGAGAAGGTGCAGAGATGAGCCACGAAACTAGTCAAAGGTATGGAGAATTTGAGTTACAAAGAACGCCTCAGAAAACTGGGACTATTCACCCTCGAAAAGAGAAGATTGAGAGGGGATTTGATAGAGAACTTTAAAATATTAAAAGGATTTGATAAAATAGACCAGGAAATAGCATTACTAACATTTTCGGAGGTGGCACGCACACGGGGTCATAGCCTAAAACTGAGTGGCAGCAGGTTTAGGACAAATGTTAGGAAGTTCTGTTTCACACAGCGAGTGGTTGGAGCTTGGAATGCTCTCCCGGAGGAAGTTGTGGCGGAAACTACTGTTCCGAGTTTTAAGCGCAAGTTGGATGCACACCTTCTGGTAAATTGTATTGGGGAATAAGGGGTATAAGAACATAAGAACATAAGAAATGCCATCTCCGGATCAGACCTTCGGTCCATCAAGTCCGGCGATCCGCACACGCGGAGGCCCTGCCAGGTGTACACCTGTCGTAATTTATAGTCCACCATATCCTTACATGCCTCTCTTAAGGAGATATGCATCTAGTTTGCTCTTGAAGCCTAGGACGGTCGATTCCGCAATAATCTCATCTGGGAGGGCATTCCAGGTGTCAACCACTCTCTGAGTGAAGCAGAACTTCCTGACATTAGTCCTGAACCTGTCCCCCCTTAGCTTCATTTCATGTCCTCTAGTCCGTGTCAAATTGGACAATGTAAATAATCTTCTCTGCTCTATTTTGTCGATTCCTTTCAGTATTTTGAAGGTCTCGATCATATCCCCACGCATTCTCCTTTTCTCAAGGGAGAACAATCCTAGTGTTATAAGTCTGTCCTCGTATTCCAGTTTCTCCATACCCTTCACCAGTTTTGTTGCTCGTCTCTGCACCCTCTCCAGCAGTTTTATATCCTTCTTTAGGTAGGGAGACCAATGTTGGACGCAGTATTCCAAGTGTGGTCTGACCATTGCCCTATAAAGCGGCATTATAACTTTCTCCGATCTACTCGAGATTCCTTTCTTTATCATTCCCAACATTCTATTTGCCTTCTTTGCCGCTGCCGCGCATTGTGCCGACGGCTTCAGGTTCCTATCTATCAGTACACCCAGGTCCTTTTCTTGTTCACTCTTCCCCAGAGTTGCACCTGACATTGTATACTCGTATTCCTTATTCTTATTGCCTAAATGCATTACCTTGCATTTCTCCACATTGAACTTCATCTGCCATTTCTCCGCCCATGTTTCTAACCGACACAAGTCGCTCTGGAGTTTCTCTCTATCCTCCTGCGATCTGATCGCCCGGCATAGTTTTGTATCGTCTGCAAACTTGATGATCTCACTGGATGTTCCTTCCTCTAGGTCATTGATATAAATATTAAAAAGGATCGGCCCAAGTACCGAGCCCTGGGGTACACCACTAGTCACTTTCTCCCAGTCGGAGAACTTCCCATTTATGCCCACTCTCTGCTTTCGGTTTTCCAGCCATTTGCCTATCCATCTTTGTATATCCCCCTCTATGCCATGGCTTTGTAGTTTCCTGAGAAGTCTTTCGTGTGGAACTTTGTCGAACGCTTTCTGGAAGTCCAAGTATATTATGTCCACCGGCTTCCCACTATCAATTTGCTCGTTCACGGTCTCAAAAAATTGGAGTAAATTCGTCAAACATGATTTCCCTTTCCTGAATCCATGTTGACTGGGTTTCATCAAGTCGTGTGCGTCCAAGTGCCGGACCATGCTATCCTTGATCAGTGCTTCAACCATCTTGCCGGGGACAGACGTAAGACTCACAGGTCTATAGTTGCCCGGTTCCCCTCTCGATCCTTTTTTGAAAATTGGGGTGACGTTCGCTATCCTCCAGTCGTCCGGTATCTGTCCAGTTCTGATTGTCAGGTTTGCAAGTTTTTGCAATAACTCTCCGATTTCAACCTTCAATTCCTTTAAGACTCTCGGGTGAATTCCATCCGGTCCAGGGAATTTGTCACTTTTAAGTTTGTCGATCTGATAGTATATCTGGTCTAAGTCCACTTCAACTGTGGTGAGGCTGTCTTCTATTTCTCCTGCAAACACTTTCTCCGCTTCAGGTATTGTTGAGGTGTCCTCCTTCGTAAAGACGGACGCAAAGAAGGAATTTAGTTTGTCTGCGATTTGTTTATCTTCCTTGATGTACCCTTTTCTTCCCTGGTCGTCCAAGGGTCCGACTGCCTCTTTTGCAGGTTTTTTCCCTTTCATGTATCTAAAGAAGGGCTTGAAGTTTTTGGCCTCCTGGGCTATTTTTTCCTCATATTCCTGTTTTGCATCCCTCACCGCCTTGTGACATTTCTTCTGATCATCTTTATGTTTGTTCCAGGCTTCGGTTGTCTTTATGTATTTCCATTTTTTGAAAGAGTCCTTCTTTTCTTTTATGGCTTCCTTCACCTGTTTGGTAAGCCATGCCGGTTCTCTTTTGCTCTTTGATCTCCGATCTTTGGAAATCCTCGGAATGTAGAGATCTTGTGCTTCTGTGATAGTATTTTTCAGTAGGGACCATGCCTGATCTACCGTTTCAAGTTTGTCCACCTTCTTTTCGAGTCGTTTTTCTACCATGGCTCTCATGCGATCGTATTTACCCTTTTTAAAGTTCAAGGTGGTGGTTAAGGTTTTGGCATGTTTCCCTTTCCCGATGTCAAGTTTAAAGTTAATTACATTGTGATCACTCGTTCCCAGTGGAACCATGACTTCCACTTCTGTTATCGGTCCCGTGAGGCCATTTAGGACCAAGTCCAAGGTGGCGTTGCCTCTTGTCGGCTCTTTTACCATTTGTTCCAGGAAGCAATCCCCTAGCACCTCCAGGAACTTGGCCTCCTTGCCGCAGTTGGAGGTTGCTAGTTTCCAGTCTATCCCTGGGAAATTGAAGTCTCCCAATATAATTATATTGCCTGTCTTGCATTCTTGTTTGATTTCCTCCATCATTTCTGAGTCAGTTTCCTCCGCCTGTCCTGGGGGACGATAGTAAAGGCCAATTTTCGTATCTGCGCCATATTGACCAGGAATCTTGATCCAGAGTGACTCAAGCTTCTCTTTCATTTCTGTTGTAACCATTTCAACAGACTCTATTCCCTCCTTAACATATAGAGCAATACCTCCACCTTTCTGCCCTACTCGATCTCTTCTATACAGCTTGTATCCCTGTAGTACTGTGTCCCATTTGTTTTCTTCATTCCACCATGTTTCTGTTATGCCAATGATATCCAATATGTCATGTCTTGCTATTGTCTCTAGTTCCCCCATTTTGTTACCTAGACTTCTAGCATTCGTATACATACATCTAAGTTCCCTTCGTGTTACCTTTTTGGACCTTCTACTCTTGGCCGTCCCTGTAGTTTCAATTACGGTATCCTTTACTGCTCCTGTGTTATCACCCTTGTTTGCTGTGTGGTCGTCCCCTCCTGTATCTGAATTGTCCCTTCCTGCTTTTTCTCCCTTATTTGCCGTGAGGTCGTCTTCTCTTGTGTAGGAGTAGTATCCCGGTCTCCAAAAAGGAGTACCTAAATGGGCCACCGCGTGCGCGGATCACCGGGCAGGATGGACCTCGGTCTGATCCGGTGAAGGCATTTCTTATGTTCTTATGTCAAGGCTCATTCACTGCCATTTGCTGCGGTGGTGTAATAATGATCTTGTACAGGTGCTCTTCAACATTTACCTCACATGTCTAGCTCTGATATTTTAAGTGACCTGAACATTGCAAATTAAAACTAAATCTGCACGTTTCCAGGCTGCATGAAGAACAAGTAAGTTACTGCGTGTCTGGTGTTCCCACATGTCTGTGTCGGCATAAATATATTACACAGCTGCCAGACAGCATGTTGTAGTGACAAACTCCATGAAGACGCACTGAAGGTTTAATAATTTTTCATAACTAGCCTCCATATTGCCATCTGCTGAAAGAATGCAGTAGCTTTAGTTTCTTGTGTTTAGAGATCAAAGGTGACAGGTTAAGTTTTTTGTAAAAGACTTTGTGCAGGGATTGAGGGGAAAGTGTGCTTTTGTATAACTCATTGTCAGTTTTTTAAAAAATGTATATAGAAGAGAAAAGCAATTACTAGTGTTTTCGGTTGCACTTCTAAAACAGAGAAGGAAGGGATTCACCCAGAGATTACGGTCCAGTAACATGGCATTAACAATATGTTTCCTGTTCCCCCTCCAGGGAATAGCTGAATGGTAGCTGCCAAGCAGATGACAGAATACCTTAGGCTGGGTTGCATAGCAAGGCAGCACTTGCAGCAGTGCACCAGGCTGGGTGAAGTGTAACTTGATCATTATTTACAAGCTGGCAGTGCCTGATTCCCAAATGGCATATGCCAGAGTGAAGGCAGCAGTGTACAGAGCCCTGGAGAAGGACGGGTGGGATCACTAATGACCCCCCTCCCCCTTCAGAATGGCAAAGCGGTAACTGCGAGGTGCTCTTTGCTATTTCTTCAGATTTCTCTGCTGGAAGGCAGCTGTTCCAACATGGTGATTACAGTACTGAAATATTTAGGTTATCAATCTTAAACTTTCAGTGACTTACCGAGGGGGGGAATCGCCTTCTCTCTCGCCTCCCAAAATTGGCTATGTCTGATTCAAACTTCTGGACCGTTCTTTCCAACTTTACTTTGCCTCACCTGAGGAGTGGAAACCGGCTGCGCAGAACTCAGAGGTAAAACTTGCTGTCAAGTATTTTATATATTTTTTTTCCTCGTAAGAAAATGTTCTTTCCTGTAAGTAAAGCTTTCTGATAACTTATATGTAAAGAGCAGAGCAAATTTTTCAAAAGTACTAAGTGTTTACCTCCAGTCTGGCTAATGAAACTGCCTATAACTTTAAACACTGTACTTCCTTGTTCTCTTATTATGAACAGATTCAAGAAAGAAACCGCAGAAGGGTGATGGGTAGAGAGGATTCTTTATTAGGTTAACAAATGAGACAAGCTTTTGTTGGACTATGAAGGGCCTTTCCAAATCCAAAGAAATGTGATAGTTTTCTTTTAAGAACATGGTATGATGACACTTTTCCTTGATTAAAAAAACAAAGAATCTAACCGCCCAGAGATTACTTACCCAGAAAAGAAAAACCAGGACTTTTTCACACATTTCCACCTTTAAGCTGATAATGAGCATCTATTTTAAACAGGAGCTAGTGTAATGTCTTTGTTTTCCCGGTTTATGTTATTTTGGCTGGCACATGTTTGCTGAACTGCCTGCTTTTGAATGATCTACTGTGTACATATGTGGTATTATCGTATATCCCAAAGTATATTTTAAGTTAGTTATTGCACATACATGTTTTTTTGCCTTATAGTCTAATAAATGGACTAGTGCATAATGAAGGTTTATAGTTCCCCACTTACATGTTGATTTAGGAGCGATTAGAAAACTAGGTACTGTAATTTTGTAGGAAGAGAGAAGTGTGGAAGAGAACAGCTTTCCTATTCTGTTTTGAAAGGAAACGGAACAAATACACACAGATACTTCTTTGTGGTTTAGAACCTAAGGGCCAGATATATCTGTATTTTCGTGAGATGTTGTGCTCATCTATGTGAATATTGTAATCCACTGAGGTTATAAGCAGAATAGGCATTTATAAAATAAAATAAAATAAATAAATATGGTGAACATAAAAAAAAAATTACAGTAAAAGACACAGGGCTCCTTTTACTAAGCTGCGTTAGGGCTTTAAAGTGCAGAATAGCGCATGCTACAGTGACACACACACTAGACGTTAATGCCAGCTTTGAGCTGGCATTAGTTCTAGCCGCATAGCGCAGGGTTAGTGCTCGCTAATCTGCTGCATGTGCTAAAAATGCTAGCGCATCTTAGTAAAAGGAGCCCACAGTGCCATTAATCCCCCTCAAAATACTCTCCTTCGCTTCCAACACACTTATCCCATTGTTCTTGCCACTTTCTGAAGCAGTTCTGGAAGTCATCTTTCGTGAATGTCTTTAGTAACTCTGTCGTGGCTGCCTTGATGTCCTGAATCAATTCAAAATGTTTACCGTACCTTTCATGGTCATTTTGACTTTAGGGAAGAAGACTTTAGGGAATGAAGTTGCAAGGTGCCAGATCCAGTGGATAAGAACGCACCATAATGTTTTTATTTGACATTGACTGTACCAGAAGTGATGTGTGACACAGAGCGTTGTCACAATAAGGGATGAAACCGTTTGTCCATTTCATGTTCAAATCTGTTGTTAAAATCTTTTGAACGGAACCATAAGAGATGTTCAGATCCTCAGAAATTTCCCTAATAGTTGCCGGTTTGATCGAATCATTTTGCTTACTATTTCAACATTTTCTTGGGTTTATGATTTTGAAGGATGTCCCGATTTCTCCTCATCTTCAACCGATTCACAACCATTATGAAATCGCTCGAACCACTTGTAAATCATCTTCTTGGTCACTGCAGTATCACCATAAACTAATTGTAACATTTTATGTATTTCTTTAGCACTTTTTTGCAGTTTGTAACAAAATAGCATGTTAATGCGTTGTTCGTGACCCATGATTTATAGCACACTTTAAAACAAAACAAAAATTAAACAGACTATATAATAATAAAAAGCAAATAAATAATTAATTAAGCACAAGGTGCTCAGTAACATGATTATCGCCATTCGAAATGGTAATGGTCCAGTCTACCACATCATAGCACCACCTGTCTACCAAACTCAAAACATGCGGATTTGAAGAACTTGGTAATAGACAACACTATCTGCTACACCCAGTGGAAAAATGCATCTGGATGATACTATGAGATAAGTGATTCTCTATTTTTCCAAAAAAAGATTAGCTTTTGGATTTTGTCATGGGTTTGGTAGGCAGATGGTGCTATGATGTGGTAGACTGGACCATTCCCAATTGTACTGGTGATAATCATGTTATGTTTATGTTTATTAAAAACTTTATATACCGCATAACGGCCTAAAAGGATCCAAGCACCTTGTACTTAATTAATCATTTATTTGCTTTTCATTAAAATATAGATCTGTTTATTTTTTGTTTTGGTTTTCTATTGAAAGATCTAGAATAGTTTTCATAAATATATTTCATGATTTATTCTTGGACACTTTAAAACACATACCTTCTCTCAACCATAACTCACAACTGACTGCACCAAACAAAGGGGAGGTATGTCGGTTGGCGGCGGGAGAGACTGGGCATCTCTCCTGCTGCCAAAAGGGGCTATAAGAAGCGTGCTTTTACTACTCCCACCAAAAATAAAATAGATGACAATTCATGATTCTTTATGTAATTTTTTTTATTTTTTTTCATTAGCCATAGTCAAAACACACGCCACAAGATGTACTTTTAACAGTGCTGTCACTGTACTAGCATCCCCGGACCAGTCGCTGATTTTTGTCACCAAAAGCTGATGCCACTCTTGGAGAATGGTTCGGCAACTTATAAGAATCCACCAGAGTGCTCATTTCAATATTGAAGATCCTATTTGCATGGCAATGGTGGAGACTGCTAGAAAGCTCGCTAAAGACCTAGATAGGCTGTTTTGATAATTTTCCGTTAAAACAGTGTTTTTCAACCTTTTTACACCCGTGGACCGGCAGAAATAAAAGAATTATTTTGTGGACCGGCAAACTAATAGGACTAAAATTTAAAAACCCTGTTTCTGCCCTATCTCCACAAGCTCGGTCACCTCAGTAACTATAGAAAAATAGACAAATATAGTAGAAAATATAGACAGCAACTGACACGTTTTGATCACTAAATTGAAAATAAAATAATTTTTTCTACCTTTGATGTCTGGTGATTTCATGAGTCTCTAGTTGTGTTTCCTTCTGTCTGTGTATCCTTTCTTTCATTTCTTTCTTTCTGTACTCAGGCCCAAGAATTGTCCCTTTCTATTCCCTCCCTCTTTCCTTCCTATGTCCTTAGTGCCCCCAGTGCATCCTTCCCATGTCCCTCTCACTGCCTTCCGGACTTTGTCCCACCCCAACCCCCAAAGCCAGCCTGCCTGCCTGTCTACCTCCCTGGCCAAAGCCAGCCTGCTTGCCTGCCTACCTCCTTTCCTCCCTGCCACACACAATAAAAAGCCTCCCTCCTTCCTTTCCCCGGTCCGCTGCTATCTTACCGCCCTGCTGCTGCTATTGGCTGGCCCAGAACATCCTCTGTTGGCTTTAGCAGCAGCAGCAGGGCGGTAAGATAGCAGTGGACCGGGTGAAAGGAAGGAGGGAGGCTTTTTTTTTGTGCGACAGGTAGGGACAGGAAATGATTGCCTGTCCCGTTTTCTCCGATCACAGCTTTGGGACGCTATCCCTGAAAACGGGACATTTCGGCATCCCGAAGCTGTGTGTGGGGACAACGGGACAGGAGGTCTGAAAACGGGACCTATGGTAACCTTAATCTTGCCAGCCTGTGCGGACCGGCAGAAATTTCCTGCGGACTGGCACCGGTCCGTGGACCGGCAGTTGAAGAACAGTGATAAGAGCAGTGGAAGGTTTAGAGATAACTGTAGAGGTAGGCAATAAAATTAGTCAGGGACCGCTGACCAGGCAATATGCCTGATGGGCCGCCGCGTGAGCGGACCGCTGGGCTGGATGGACCTCTGGTCTGCCCCGGCGGAGGCGACTACTTATGTACTTATGTACTTATGTACTTATATGCAGGCTAAACCATCTGGAAACCAGTTTAGTGACCTTGTTAAAGTTTTGAAAATGTAGGCCCTAGTGTTTAGATGCTCTGTTTTCAAGGGACATGGAAAAAATTAGTTATTCTTTTCAACCAAACAAAAGTTGGAAAGAATTATACAAAAGAGATTGCGCATGTCTGTCTGTCTGGGTGCAAAATAACTCTGAAGTTTTAATTATATAGCATGAAATTTGGCAAGAAGGGAAATAGGAAAAAAAGATAAAACTGGGCCAAATCAGACTGTAGGTTTCAGAGAAATAAGCACCCTCTTTTCCCCCCAAACTGGCTCAGTACTTTTTAATAAAAATTCTAGCTTCTTTAGCACAAAAACTTAGAATAAAATGTATCAGCCCCCCCGAACTACCCCCTTGCCAGTGCCCACATCCCTAAACTTCCCACACCAACTCAAACTGCCCCATCCCAAAAAACTACCTCCCTCAATTGCTG
The DNA here is from genome assembly GCF_902459505.1 of Geotrypetes seraphini. NCBI lineage: Eukaryota > Metazoa > Chordata > Amphibia > Gymnophiona > Dermophiidae > Geotrypetes > Geotrypetes seraphini. Next base: position 37,208,456 of record NC_047084.1, on the reverse strand, counting down.
TACCACCCTACAGACTGTCCATTCCCCAAATGCAATCCCCACAACTGCCCTACCATTTTGTATACTGCCCCACCTTAAAAAAAAACCCCAAACTCCTTACTACCTCACAAACTACACCATCTCCAAAAACTACCCCACCACTGCTACACCACATTGGAGACTACCCCACTACACCATAGACTTTCATCCCAAAATCTATCCCTCCCCCCAACTGCCCTATCCGAGAAAACTTACATTTGCAACTATCCCACACCCAAAAATATCCCCTACAACTGCCCTCTAAAACTAATCCTGCAAACTGTCCCACCCTCAAAAAGTAACCCATCACAACTGCTCCAGTTATTCCACAAACTATCTGAACCCCACAAACTACCCTGTACAACTGCCCACCATACCACAAATTGCCTCATCCCCAAGACTAGTACCCTGCAACTACTTCTACATGCCATAGACCAGGGGTATCCAACCTTTTGGCTTCCCTGGGCCGCATTGGCCGAAAAATATTTTTCTGGGCTGCACAAACGCGCAAACGTTGCAGCAAGACAGAGGAGGGAACCAGCAAGACGGTAAACATCCAGGGGCAGCAGAGGAAAACACTGCATCGCCCTCGACTGGGGCCACACAAAATACTTCATGGGGCCGCAGGTTGGACACCCCTGCCATAGACAGTACAAAATTAAGCCATTGTCAAAATGTACACATATTTGTGCCCACATATTTAGGGTACTCTTTAAAGTAAGCTCATGACTCAGAAAGTGAGGATTACCAACTGTCAGGCTTTCTCTTAGTTTGTAGGGGGAGAGGAGGGTGGAGAGGGGAAGTCAGTAGAATTTTACATTAATACAGTACTCAGAGGGTAGAAGGATGGGTAATATGTGGGCTTTGTTTTCAAAATTTAAAACCTCTGTGTGCTTCCGTAGTTCCCTTGCTCTCTCTCACCCCCCCCCCCTTGTGAGTTAGCATACCGTGTCTGCTTTTGTTTTAACTGGCAGTAAAGACTGATATGATCCAGTCAATGGGAAGGCAGTGGGAGAGGGGGAACAGGACTGGAAGGCGGCTCTATTCAAAAGAAGGGAGCAGGTGATCTGGAGGAAGTTTCTGTATATGGTGGGAGGCAGAAGATAAATGAACACCCCCTCCCCCCAAAAAACAAAAACCAACACCTCAGTTTATATGGTAAAAGCAATTTCAAAAGCTGCAGTAACTTAGAGGAACATTTTCAATATGAGGTCCAAGTCCAACTGTAGAAGTTTTATGAAAACGTCTAAAATTCTCATCCTAAATGTAGCAGTTTTTGAACCAGAAAAATGTCTTGTTTTTTATTTCAAAAATCATTAATTTCTAGATGTCCTTGTGCTCTGTCAGGTACTATTTTCAAAAAAAAATCTAGAGAAAAATGCATAAAACTGTGACTGGCACCATTCCTAGCAAACTGTCCACACAGACATCCCAGCACAGTAGAGTGGCAGCCTAGTGGTCAGTGCAGTGGACTTCGCATAAAGGGACCCAGGTAAAATACACACCTTAACACCCTTAGTTTCAATTGTGAACCCTTCAGGAACTCTTAAAAACCTACTGACCCTAACTGTACACCACTACAAAATCCCTTAGGCCTACATGTGTCCCCTATCTATATTGTGGATTTTGGAAAGCTTACAATTTCTACCACAAGTGTATTAGTTAGGGACCCATGTCCATATACCTAAGAGTAAGCTAATGCACTGACCATTAGCTTACTCCTAGGACCAGCTTGCTGCTCAAATAGGAATGGCCATAATATCAGAAGCTGTCATAGAGCATGGTATATACTGTCACTGGGTTCCATAACTAAAGCGCGCCGGACATTGGTGTGCTGACAAAGACATGCCGACTGTTGTGCGCAGGGCGTATGCGCGCCGCCGTTCCCACCACTATAAACCGGTAATGTTACCGCTGTGAGGGGGGACATGGAGGGAAGCCCCCCAGTACATGTAGAAGTCCTTGAACTCCCGTTGGGGGGTGGTTTGGAGGGGTGAACCCCTTCCCCAGTACACTTAAACTTCTGTTTTCCGTTAAGTTTTTGGAGTTTGGGAGTTTTTCAGTGTAGTGGGGGGGAGCACACGGATTCATACATGTAGTGGGGGGATTCCCCCCACCCCCCCAGCGCTAATGTAACGGGTTTAAAACAGCGGGATTGGCAGAGCACATACATCCTACGCACGACTATTGGCACGTCTTTGTCAGAGTGCTTTTGTCCTGTGCTCAGTTGACGGGTCACCTGTCACTGCCACATCTTTTACTACTACTACTTCTACTACTACTTCTACTTTTTGGGGGTAGGGAGGGATCAGTGACCATTGGGCATTTAGGTGGGTCATGCCTTAATCCATCTTGAGTCAGCTGGTCAGTTAGGTCACCTTTTTGTGATTTAGCCATGATTGAAACAGGTCCTGATGAAAATATCCCAAGTTTTGCCTTAGAGGTTTATATCTTGTTCCATTATCCTGGGAAAATGTCCAAATTCTGGTAACCCCCCCAACATACTCCCATGTGATTTAGGCAAATTATGGAGAAAACCATCTCAAATCTGATTTGGACGTGTCCCCATGAAAAACATCTGTCTGGCTCTTTGTGACACATATACACACATGCACCCCCCCTTTCCCTCAATACAGACACATATTTACATGCCGACGGGCTTGAAAGAATTCCATTAGCCATGCTCTGGATGCTGTCCTAGTTGTTATGAAGTGTAATCACTGCACACAGTACTGCCTATAATAAAGCCCACAGTATCCCTGCCAAGAAGGGCGTGGACATCTAAAAGACTGAGTAATAGACTAAAGTGCAGAAGGATTTGTGCAGGATTTGGTTCTTTTCTTTGTTAATAGGTCAAAAATAAAACAGCATGGAGATGAAAAGTTGAGATGATTACGTGGCTGAATGCTAGGCTAAGTGGGAGGTTCTGTAGCTGTGAAGTGTTTGCAGACACTTAAATGGTAGCATCCCAATAACATTTATGCATTCCACACCTGCACATGCATGTAAAGTGTGTATATATAAATTCAGATGTAAGGACACACTATTTTGTTCACACAGTATTTATTTGTTATTTATATACCACCTATTAATGGAGGTTTTCTAAGCAGTTTTTACATTTAGGTGCAATGGAGGGTTAAGTGACTTGCCCAGGGTCACAAAGAGCAGCGCTGGAATGAATCCACAATCTCAGGGTGCTGCAGCTCTAACTACCAGGCCACTCCTCCTCTCCTACAAAATCATTTGCATAGCTAAATGTAAAATCATGAGTGCTGAATTTAGAGCTAAAATAAGTAGGGTGATGCCACGTGCCAAGTCTTACAGATAGTTAAAAATAATTGCAATAAATTATAAACGAAATATATAATTTCAAAATTATAAATGAAATATATATTTTCATACAGAATGAATCATATTCCTGTAACTAAAATTAATTTTTTCCCTCTGATTATATTGTTCTTTCATTTTTATGCTTTTAACCTGTCTACTTTCCCTTAACTGCATGTTTTTCTTTTTGTTTTGTTTTTGGATTTTCCATCTCCAATACCTTTCCCTAACATAAATTTCATCTCATGTTTTTTTCATTTATTCCTTGTCTGATGCTGCTGCTCTCTCTCTGTCCTGTAAGTCCTTTTTCATTTTTTTCTTCCTTTCCATCTTTAGACTTAACTGTTCTTCCTCCCTTCCATATCTCTCACGTTCTACCTATACAATATATCATTTAACCCCATTGTCCTCTATCAAATCTTCATCTAAATTTTCAGTTTCTCCCTGTCTATCTCTTCTTACCCCTTCGTCATCTTCTTAGTGACTCTCCATCTTTTCTCTGTCTCTTTCCTTCCCCTTTCTCCACCCCACATTCACTATCTCCCCACATTCACCCCCCACATTCACTATCTCCCCTTCTCTGACTTAATTTTCATAATTCAGCATAGGAGACTGGGCCACCTCTCCCATTGGCAGTGGTACACCATAGAATATACTGTTTCCCATAACAATAACATGGGAAACAGTATATTCTATGCTGTACCCATAACATCAATGTTCTCTCTGTGCCTCCTCCTCCCTTCTTCAGGAAAGACCTGTGGCAGGAAGAGAAAGAGGGGCTATTACAATGACAGCACAGACAGCTCTTGTTAGCATTCTTCTGTTGCCTACCTCATTCCAGATGTGATACTGCGGTTCTTGTTCAATCTCACTCTATTCCTGAACAAGTGAGTTATGTATCCCATCTGGCAAGATCTCTTGTAGGAAACCTTATTTACATATTTTTAATCCTCCCCTCTTCAGGACTTCCCTCTGATTTCAGTTGTCTTCTTACAAGTGAGACAGTAGATGCTGTTCTTTTCTTCTCGTGGGTTGTTGTTTTATTTTTCTTATCTTCGGTTATTTTATTTATCTGAGAATTTTGTTCTGTAGAGGATCCCTTTGGGGACAGCTTTGGCTGCGGGAGATCACACACTGGAACGAGATAGAGTCTGCTTCCAAGGTGTGACTGCTTTGCAGTGCACCTCCTTAAACAGCCAGCTTTTCCAGGTTTGGAGGTCAGAGACCATTTTCTTGGAATCTATGCTTACCCCAGGTTCGTCCATTAGTGGTTTGGAGTGCAGGCTGCACAGCTGTGTTGCAGTGTGTCCAGAATTGGGGCTGACTGCATCACTATCCCTGTAGCATGTTCGACGGATCTGGTGGGGGTCAAGGTCTCCAGCCAAGTCGTGGGCCTGAGAGGCAGTCAGAAGAAACCGATAATTCCATATTCCAGATTTATCGAGGCAGAGATCTCCCTGTAAGCTGCTTCAGCTTTTTCTTGCAGCTCACAGCTCACAGCATGGCACAGTGAGTAGCAGGCTGACAGCCTGAGAGATTGATTTGGAGGGATCTGTAAAATTGATTTTTGAGGATTTCTGGAGTTAGTACTGGGTTCCCCCACCTTAGAAATCCTAAAATCACTACTTTTTTGTTTTCTGTGTGGCTTCCCCGGGCTGTTTTTGGTGCTAAGATCGCTGCCACAGCGGCCATCTTGGATTTACCAATTTTAGTTTAAAAGCTTTTATCTGTCTCAAAACACCTTGTTTTAGCAAGAAAACAGGTGAGATGGACTTACTAAGGGTAGCTTATTCGGATTCTTGCCTTCTTTGTGGTGGATGGCGACTTTTGGGATCATCTGTATTTCACATGTTAAGCAGCGTGGAGGGGGGGAGGTGGCCTTGACTATAGTCCCCCCTGCCCCTTCAGGGAATTCTGGTGCTCGGTCCATCTGTGGAATGTCTAAAAAATCTAAACTACAGCCGAAGGGTAGCACAAGTGTATCTCAAGCGAAACACAGCTGCAATTCAACGCCAAAAACCTGCAAAAGTTCAAAGAGCTCTAATCTGGGTTTTGGAGGAGGTATCTGAGGGCAAGGTTCTTTGTCCAAGGCAATCTTCAGTAAACTGCCCTTTAAGGAGCAATTATTGTTTGGGAAAGGTTTAGATGACCTATGGCTAGTGTGCAGGACCGCAACCCTAAGTCCTTACCAGACAGCAGGTCTCTGTCTTCTAGGGGACTGGAGTATTCTACTTTTCATTCCTCCAGGTGATATTATCAATATGCCTGAGCGCCCTCAGGTCAGAGATTGCTCACCTAGATGGGGTCAGATTCTTAATGGGTGCAGTGTGGTTCTGCCCTCTTTTACACCAGCCATTGCCTTCTTGGAATCTGAACATGGTTCGCAGGTTACTGACATAACCACCCTATGAACTGTTGGACTGAGTTTCTTTGATGGACCTTACCATCAAGGCTGTCTTTCTGGCGGCCATTGCATCAGCCCACAGGGTGTCTGAAATTCAGGCTTTGTCCTGTAGAGTTCCTTTTCTTTCGTTTATGGGCTCTAGTGTTCTCCTATGCGCAGTTCCTCTCTTTATTGAAAGTGGTATCTAGATTTCACATCAATCAAGAAGTGAAGTTGTTGGCGTTTTCACCCTTGGGTTCGAAGGCACAATTGTTAGGCATGCGCAGAATCTTACCGTGGTACTTGGAAGCCATGAATGAATATTGTTTGTCGGATCACCTCTTTGTGCTGGTTGGGGCAGCCTGTAAGGGCAGGCCAGCTTCAAAGGTCACTATTTCTAGATGGATTCGGGAGGGGATTTCATTGACCTACACTGGAGCTGATAAGCGTTCTCCTGTGTCGGTGAAAGCATTCTCCACACAAGGAGTGACGTCCTCATGGGCACAATCTTCAGAGGTCTCCCCAGCAGGTATTTGGGGAGTGATCACTTGGTCTTCTTTGCATACATTTACAAAGTTTTACAGAATTGATGTGGCAGCCAGAAGGGATCCTTGGTTCTGAATTTGAGAGACTACTCTGTTATGTCCCACTTGTTCAGGAGTAGAGGGGTTTGTATAAGAATGAAAGATTAGGTTCTTACCTTTGTTAATCTTCTTTCGTGTAAATTCACACTCAATTCCTCAAACCTACCTTGAGAGCTGCTGATTTGCCAATTTTTACCTTAATTTGCCAATTTTTGCCTTTGTCAAGTATAATATCTTCAAATTTTTGTGCACTTTGCTCTGGTGAATCCTCGATTACTAGATCCCACACTGTTAGTGCAGGCTAAGTCTCAGTTTGTGTCAAGTTAGGATAAAAACTTGTATCGTAAACTTGTACTAAAATTAAGGCAACTCCAGTCCAAATTATAACCTGTTAACTGTATACTATGTATATTTAACCTGTAGCCCATTCTGAGCTCTTTGGAAACAATGGGATAGAAAACGAATTAAAAAAAAAAAAAAAAAAAATTCAATTTCTGATTAATTGTTCTGATGTTTGTTGGTGTTGTTATGAGCAGATTAGACTTATTTCTTGGGAAGTATCCCCATACCCCTCCCCTTTCTGTATCCTATATAGGTATGGCTGTCTAATTTTGTACCAACAGGAAGTCAGAGGGCATTCCTGAGGTAAGAGGAGAGGATCAAAAATATGTAAATGAGGCTTCCTACAAGAGATCTTGCAAAGCTGGGATACATAACCCACTTGTCCAGGAATAGCATGTAGATTTACAAGAAAGAAGATTAGCAAAGGTAAGAACCTAATCTTTTGTTGCTTCTGCCTGTTCTCAGGGCTGGTGCTAGGGGGTGACAAGCAGGGCTGTTGCTCTGGACCCCTATGACATGAGAGCTCCCATGTCTGCCTCAGATTAAGAGACATAGTTTGGAGGTGGATAATGGAGCCCCCCTTCATGTGTTTTTAAGGAAGACTAGATATACAGTGTACCAGAAGATCTAGAAAAGTTGGATTGTCTACATTTGTCATGATGATGAGAGGAAAGAAAAAAGTTCTGCACCAAGAATAGGGGCCAGAGCAAAACTATCATGCAAATGGTCTGGAATATCCTCCTTGTGAAAGAGTTGGTGTTACTGAGTCAACATTGCTAATGTTTTTTATCATATATTGTCTAAACACCATGTATATTATCATGTGCTTCAGTGTAATGTGAAAGATTTATAAAAGTGTTATATACTTTCATACCCAAGCAAAGAACAATGAGTTGCCTTCATTTATTTAGCAATAAAGTTAGCAGTTTCGGAGTTGACCTGTCCAGTTTTGAGAACTTACATTGTAATGCAGTGTAGTATTTGTAGTCCCTGGTTCTACTCATTGGTCATAAATGTATTTCTGTCCTTGTAGAACCATTTTACATATTAATTATATTGTAAAAGTCAAACATATGATATAAAGGAAGCCAAGCCAGTAGCCTGGTTTTCTAGTCTGCAGCTCCTAGATACTTCTGTCCAGTGAAGAGAACAGGAACAAGAAATGGAGCTGTTTGGCAGATCTTTTTCTTAGAAATAGTTTGACAGTTCTCTGTATTGAACACATGACTTTGTGCTATATGGAGCTGAATATTCTAGGTGAAGAAGAGAAAAAGAGCTTTGTCCTTGACAGCAAACCTATACTGCTTGAGCTGCATTGTGTGACAGGTCAGGTTAGATCTGAAGTTGAGAAATGAGTCAGCTCAGTCTGAAGATATGAGGTTCCTCTCAGAGCCACATCCATTCTTCTCACTCCTCACACGCTTCCTCATGAGCTGCTATGCTTGGGTTTTGCATAAGTCCAAAGCACATTTCCTTTATTCAGGTTATTTCTGAAACATATTTTTAAGTTTATGTATATGTGTGTATGTATGTGTACATATGTGTGTATGTATACAGTATATATTTAATTTAACCTGTAATTCCGTTCTGAGCTCCCTGGGGAAAACAGACCAAAAATCAAATTATATATATATATCAATAATAATAAAACGCTAGAGCGCACATGTGCTCTCGAAAATTCGTGAGGTGTGGCACCGTGAGATGTGCTTCTGTGGCAACATTCTAACCTCACGGCGCATGCGGGGGCTGAAGGCGTGCAACTGTGCTCTCTCCCTGTCCTCGGCGTGTCACCGCCCGCCCTCGCTCGCCACTGCCTCTCACTCACTGCCTGCCCGCATCCTCGCCGTGTCACCTCACTCGCCGCCGCCGCTGATCCTCCTCTTCAGAGCAGCCTGCGATCATGGCTGGCTTTAAAGAACCTCGCCGGCCGCTCTTCAACCTCAGTAGCACGCTCCCTCTGACGCACGGGATCGCTTCAGAGGGAATGTGCTACCGAGTTGGAGAGCGGCCTGCTAGGTTCGATAAAGCCGGCCACCAAGATCGCAGGCTGCTTTGAAGAGGAGCAGGCCAGAAGACGCCGGGATGGAGGGGAGGGTAAGAAGGGGATCAATACCAGGAGCCAGGGGGAGAGGGAAAGGGAAAGGAGGCTGATTTGGGGGGAGGAGTGTGCTGGGGGGAGACAGAAGGGGCCATGGAGAGGGAGAGGGAAAGGGGGCTGCTTTGGGGGGGAGATGTGCTAGGGCCAGCTTTGCTCTGGGAGGAGACAGAAGGGGCCATGGAGAGATAGGGAGAGGAAAAGGGGGCTACTTTGGGGAGGAGGTGTGCTGGGGACAGACAGCTTTGCTCTGGGGGGAAGACAGAAGGGGCCATGGAGAGACAGAGAGAGGGAAAAGGGGCTGCTTTGGGGGGAGGGGTGTGCTGGGGGGAGACAGAAGGGGCCATGGAGAGATAGGGAGAGGTGTGCTGGGGACAGACAGCTTTGCTCGGGGGGGGGGGGGGAGAAAGACAGAAGAGGGCCATGGGGAGACAGGGAGGGGGAAAGGGGGCTGCTTTTGGGGGGAGGTGTGTCCTGGGGGCAGACAGCTGTGCTCGGGGGGGGGGGGGGAGACAGAAGGATACAGACAGCGGCCAAGGAGAGAGAGATAAAGAAACATAGACAGACAGACAGACACATCTATTCTAGCACCCGTTAATGTAACGGGCTTAAAGACTAGTGTATATATATATATACATATATATATATATATATATATATATATATATATATTCACACACACTTATATTGGGGTTTATTGAACTGCCTTTATGAAGAGATTCACACAAAGTGATGTACATATACAGCTTAATCTAAAACTTACAATTTTGTTAATAGCACAACAATAATAAAATGGCCAAATACAGTATAAACATAAATACAATTATGAAATGTAAAAGGTCTCAGTTATTTTGCTTTTTTGATGCTTTATAGCTTGGGGTATTAGAATCTTTTTTCCTATTAGACTACAAAATTTCTATTCTGTGAACAGATTCTCTTGGCATTTTTATTTCTGTGCTGACTTGTAGGGTTCCTTTTCTTTCCTGTTCTAGATTATTTTGCTTTCATAACATCTTGTCTTAATCATGCTAATATGGTCTAAACATGTGAATACTGTGGGTGCCTAAGATGATAAGGTGTGAAATCAAATTTGACTAAATAAATAAATACTACAAGACCAATTACACAGCGTAATGGCTCATGTCTCATACCAGAATTCACTTTCACTCCTTGCTATCATCCTTCCTTTTACTAATTTATCAGGGATCTTTGAAATGCAGCGTTCCCTTCATATTCGCGGGGGTTAAGAACACAATGAATTAAGAAAAAGAGGAATAACTTTTGGCCCCCACCCTGACTCCCAGACCCCTCCACAGCTTACCTTTAAAGCCCAGGTGGTCTGGCAGTGAAGCGGGGCAGGAGCAATCTTCCTACACTCCTTCCCCGAGCAGATCCGCTATTAAAAATGGCTGCCTCAAGATCCTAGATATGTAAGGTCATCTCAGTCCCATACTTGTAATCTGTTCTAAGCTGTCCTGGGAGGAAGGGTTATTTTTTTTTTTAAATTCTTTATTTATATTTTGAATATATTATCAAGAATAAACTTCTTGTACAGAATATGATTAAGTCAACATAACATAAAACAAATGAAGTAACATTTATATAACGAAATTACTATTTACTCAATCAAAATTAAAGTCCCAAAATTTGAGATCCAAGATGTTCCTGAGTGAGAAACTATTTAAAGAAAAAGAAAAATTCAAATTACAAATTAGGCGGTCAGATGAGAATGGACCAAGAGTAAATTATGCATTGAGATTTTCTTAATCCTCTTCAAGGCCCCTCCTGGAGAGAAATCCTGTCAGCTGCGAAGGTTCAAAGAAAATATAATTGCAAGATTTATACTTTACAATGCATTTACAAGGATATCGTAAAAGGAATGATGCCCCCATTGCAGCAACCCCAGGCTTAAGAAGCAAAAATTCCTTCCTTCGTTTCTGAGATTCCCTTGTCACATCCGGAAATATTTGAACTTTATATCCAAGAAATTCTTTATGTCTGTTCTTAAAATAAAGCTGTAATATCCAATTTTTATCTGGTGATAAAACCACCGTAGCCAATAGGGTAGCTGGGATAGCTACCTCCCTCATTGAAGATTCCAATAATAATGTTATATCCATTTGTTCACCCTGACCTTGTTGTTCTAATTGATGTTGTTCTTGCAAATTTTTGGATGTTGGCAAATAATATATTTTAGAGAAAGGAGGAAAAGCATCATTAGGAACATTAAGAACCTCACTAAAGTACTTTTTCAAAACTTCTTTTGCTGATAAAGAAGGAATCTTTGGGAAGTTCAAAAATCTAAGATTATTCAACCGCATATTATTTTCCATCATTTCCACCTTTCTCCTAAGGTTGAGATTGTCTTTAATCAGTGTCGTTTGGACTTGATTTACTTCACTTATCTTTTTATCTATTTTTTCCACATTATTTTTCATCAATATATTTTCCTGTTTAAGTCCATTTATTTCATTTCTTTGTTCTAGGAATTTGTCTTCTAGTACTTTAATTTACTAATATTTGAGTGGCTAGTTGTGCATATAATGTAGTTATAGCCTTCAGATAACAGCCTCTAAAACCAAAGGAAGATAGAACCTGGTAGAGAACCTTTCCTAAAATTACCTACTGAGTGTCTAACTTATCCTTACTTTCCAAGATTATACACCATAGAAATGGAATGGTAATATGAGATAGAGAATGACACAGGGACAAATTTTTCCCTCTTCCCACAAGAACTCAATTTCCCCGTCCCCTCCCCTCGAGTTTTGTCACTGTTCCTGCCCCAATCCTGTAATCTGTACCTTAACTGCACAAGCCTCGAAAACTTATGATTTTAAAGTGTTTGAGGCTTGCGCAGATGGGGACAGAGCTTGCAAGAATGGGCCAGGGACAGGAAAAGAACTTGCCATGATGGGACAGGAAAATTTAAAGGTATTATTGGGAAAATTCCCATCCGATAAGGGGCATATCATCATTACACCTATTATGAAAGACCAAAAGGTTTCCACCGAGGAGATTGCAGATTATAGACCAGTAGCCTCCATTCCTTTTTATTGTAAATCTTATGGAGGGTGCAGTACAATTGCAATTGATGGATTATCTTGATAGTTTTAAACTTTTGCATACTTCACAGTCTGGATTCAGATCACTTTATAGTACTGAATCAGTGCTTGTATCATTGTTGAATCATATATGTTTTTAGTGCATTGATTTTACAGTTTGATTTAAGTTGTGTCTTTGACTTGGTTGATCATAAGTGTTTGCTAAATTGTTTAGAAGCTTTTGGGATAACTGGTGATGTATTTCAATGGTTTTCTGATTTTTTTTATCCTCTAGATCAGTGATTCTTAACCTTTTTTTGAGTCATGGACCCCTTTAAGAATCTTATGAAAGCCCTTCCCCAGAAATATTCACATAAACGCAGCTTGGCATGCAATGAATATAATGTACTTTAGTTATCGAGATTTGATTGTTTCATACATATAAGATATACACAAAGTATTATTAAAGTTTAAACAATCTAAAAAAAAATCTTCTTTTTAATGCAAAAAGTAATGGCCACTCATTATAATTATGAAATACAATCCTCTTGTGCAAATTAAAACAGATCTACTACTACGATGTTTTCTACTACCATTACTATTACATTTACTCTCTCGTTATCTCTGAGAAAAATCAACAGTACCGGGCTATATAGTGAACATAAATGTTAATTTTTATCTGATCCTCACGGACCCCCTGAAACTCATCCGTGGACCCCCCCCCCCCAGTGGTCCATGGACCCCAGGTTAAGAACCCCTGCTCTAGATCATTTCAAGTATTGTTTCAGTCTGATTTTTGTTATACCTGGATGAATCCTCGTGGTCTTCCACAAGGTTTGCCATTGTCTCCGTCATTATTTAACATCTACTGTATATGTCATCTTTGGTTTACAGAGTAATGCATTTATGAGTGCATTTGTATATATATGCTGATGACATTACAATTCTAGTACCTATTGACAAAGAACCATCGGATCAAGTTAAGTAAATTACCCAGGTTAAGTCAAAGGAATTTAAATTGGTTCTTAATCCTATGAAAACCCAATTTTTTTGTGCCACCCCTACTAAGCGCGTAATAGAGAGTTTATTACTGAATGGTGAATTGTATCAGACACTTCTTTCTATTAGAATTCTTGGAGTGCTTTTAGACAGAAATTTAACTATGGGAGATCAGGTAGAATCAGTGATTCTTTGTTCTTTGGAAGTTAGATCTATTGAATCATATTTTGAAGAGTTGGCTTTTTGAATTCTGGTTTATTCTTTGATTCTCCAATTGTTAGATTATTGTAATATCATATACAGTCAAAACTCGGTTTACGAGTGTTTTGCAAGATGAGCAAAACACTTGAGTAAACTTTAACTCGCAAACCGAGCATTGACTCAATAAGCGAGTGTGTCACCCCACCCCGGGAACCGGCTTTTCTCTTCCCCGTGGCCCACTCCCAAACCCTTACCTGTAGTGGACACCGGCATGCACCAACCCACAGGACATACGTGTGCTGGTGCTGAAACAGCCTGCCTCAAATTCTATGCTGGGCTGCTGCGGGGCCTTGAGCATCTGCGCATGCTCAAGGCCTTCTGGCTCTCACCCTCTCCGAGATTTTCATGAGATTCTCGAAGAGCTCTGAGAATCTCGGAGAGGGTGAGAGCCAGAAGGCCTTGAGCATGCGCAGATGCTCAAGGCCCCGCAGCAGCCCAGCATAGAATTTGCAGTAGGCTCTTTCAGCACCAGAATTCGTGGCAGGCTCTTTCAGTACCAGCACACATAGGTCCTGTGGCTGGCGCGTGCCGGTGTCCGCTGCAGGTAAGGGTTTGGGGGTGAGCCACGGGGGGAGAGAAGCCGGTTCCTGGGTGAGATGAAGCAAGCAGTGCCAGTGGCCTCGGGCAGGGGCTGCTATTTTTGGGATGTACTGCAGGGGAGAGAAGCCGGTTCCCGGGGTGGAAGCCAGCAGCACCAATGGGTCTGTTTTTGGGATGTGGAACGAATCATCTGAGTTTCCCTTACTTCCTATGGGGAAATTTGTTTTGATATATGAGCGCTTTGGTTTACGAGCATTCTTCTGGAATGAATTATGCTCGCAAACCAAGTTACCACTGTTTATCTAAATGACCAGTGTTAACAAATTTTAAGACTGATTCAAAATATGCCTAGAAGATTGATTTTTAATTTATGAAAGTTTAATCATCTTATTATGTTCATTGATTACCCATACAGGCTAGGATCATTTTTAAACTAGGATGTTTTTGTTGTGGAGGAGTGTGTGGTGCAGTGGTTGCATCTACAGCCTCAGCACCCTGGGGTTGTGGGTTCAAACCCCGCGCTGCTCCTTGTGACCCTGGGCAAGTCACTTAATCCTCCATAGCCCCAGGTACGTTAGATAGATTGTGAGCCCACCAGGACAGAGAGGGAAAATGCTTGAGTACCTGATTGTAAAAACCGCTTAGATAACCTTGATAGGCGGTATATAAAATCCTAATAAACTTGAAACTTGTTGTAAGTTTCTTAATGGTCTTTTGCCTAGTTATTTGATAAAACATTTTATTTTTTAATTCATCAACCCGGAAATTGAGAAGGACTACGTGTTTTGTTTTTGCCTCAGTGAAAGGTAGTACACACAAGAAAATTTGGAGTTGTATGCTTTCTCATCAAATAGCTCAATGGGAGTCTGTGTGTATCCCTCTGGTAAACAATGAGTCTTATTTAAACTTTAGGTGCATGTTAAAAATGGCTTTATTTACTAAATTTCTGTGGAATCAGTGATTGCATATTGATGTAATACTGTAATACTTAGTGATGTCAGATTTATATTTTTGCTCTTTTCGTACAGCTTGACTGTGAATTGTAAGTCTCAGTGGGCTATAAATAAAGTTTTATGTTATGTTTCCAGCCCACTGCTGCCCAACCAGTAGATGAATGCCAAGCCAGGCATTGAAGTTATCTTGTGCAGATTTGGACCCCACCTTGTCTATCACTGATTGTGAAGGTCATACTCCTCTAATCAAAAGAAAAAAATATTTGATCTGAAACACCATCAAAATGTTTTCTTAAATGCTTGCTTTAACAGAAGAGTCCAAAACTAAAGCTACCAAAAAAAAACCCCAAACCCCATGACTGCTTGTCAGCACACATTTCATTCCTCTTTTAAATCTGTAACGGGAGCATTTTAAAGGCAGTGAAGCAGACAGGCAGGCAGGTATTAGTTTTTAAGATAATAAGAACTAATTGAACAAACGACATCAACGAACAAGGCTCCAGAGAGTTGAAAAACAAAGTGGTGCCAACAAGCACAGGTGGTCAGTGTTCATAAAAATGGCTCAGGGGCCCACTTCTCTATCTCCTCCTCCCATCCCACTAACAATTTACTCCAGTCCACGCTGTGGGCAAGCAGCTTAAAAACAAAGAGAACATTAGGTAAATGATCACTCAGGATGTTGGAGCTAAGATCAGAAGAAAGCCTTTAAAGCATCAGTGTTTTGGTTGTTAATGGTATAGAATCTCTTTTATTTACTAAGGACTCCTTTTATTAAGCAGTGATAGAGCGTTCAAGGTAAATGGTCCGACGTTCACTCAGTTCCTATGAGTGATGGAGCATTTACCTCGCTGGCCCATGGTAAAATGCTCTACTGCTGCTTGATAAAAGAAGCCCTAAGTTTGGCATCCATTCTATTTTCCCAGTTTGCTCAAAATGAGTTACAATTCATGTACTTATCTTATTTAAGGGATCAGATTGAATGACAGATTTTAAAATGTCTTTATATGACTAATAAGCAAATCTCATGTAAAAAAAATCCCAATGTAAAAGTCATCTATAAATCAAATGACTATCTTAAAATCATATACAATTACCTTCATAACCAACAATTCTCACCCATTTGAAATAATGTCACTAATAGGGCTGCATGATTAAAGGTAGGGAGTGGGATGGGAGAGAGGAAAGAGAGATATAATGGACCTGGGGTAGAGGGGAGGAAGGGAGAGACGCTGGATAATGGTGGTGGGGGATATCTGAGCCTCCCTGCTTTGCCAGAGGACATGCTAGGGGAGTTCCAACATTGGTGGCCAGAGTCACGCTGCTGACTTCCACCCTGCTAAGACAGTACAAGGAGGAAGGGGGTAACTCAGGCAGTGAATTTCTTTGGCTTTTGAAACTTCAACTACCCCCACCAACCATTGAACAGGTACTGGAGCTTTGGAAGAGGCCTGAGTAGGAGGCCCAGGTCCACAAGGAACCTCCCCTTCCCACTCTCCAGCTTTTCTCCCATCTCCCCCCTCAGAGGCCAACACCTCTCTTTCTTCCTTCCCTCTACCTTCTCCACCCCACTAGGTTTATTATAAATCTCTTTATTCCCTTCCCTCCCTCTGAGTACATCTCTCCCGCTCTCTTCTTTTCCCTCCCTCCCTCCCTCCCTCAGTTCAGCATCTCTCCCGCTCTACCCTTGCCCTTCCCCTATGCACTGTCTGACATCTCTTCTTCCTATCCTTAGCCCTACCTGGAGTTCTGTAAAAATTTCTCCAGTCCCAGTATGCCTGTTAAAAATCAAGTCTCCACTCTGGCACCACCAGCAGCAGTGATACTCATATAGGCTACCTGGGGCCTACACCGGGCCTTTCTCTCTGACCTATCCTACCCTTTCAAAAACAGGAAGTTGTGTCAGAAGGAGCAAGATGGGTCAGAGGAAAAGGTCCCATGCCAGCCTCAGTCTGCCTATGAGTATCGCTGCCATTGACAATAATGAAGATTTGTTTTTTAACAGGTACACTGGGGGGAGGGAAGTTTTATGGAACAGCAGGTAGAGCTTGGAGGGAAAGAAGAGATGCTGGACTGATACCAGACCGAGGTTAGGTGGCGGGAGGGAGAAGAGAGGGAAATGTTGTTCTGTACTCAAATAATTATGTCATGATTAATTTTTTTTATTACAGCTAATAATTGCCATGTTAATTGTGATTAATGTGCGGCTCTAGTAAATAATAGGCTGGGTAAAAACTGGTGGCCATTTCTTCAACCAAATGGATGCACTGTATTTGGGGAACCAGTTCTAAAACCACTTAAAGCACCTTCTACTTCTAAAATACATACATGTTTTCAATATGTCTGAATTTACATCATCAAGGGCCCCCGAAAGCAGAACAGCATAGAAAAAAATTCAAGGGCGTAAGTGATGCTGCCTCGTAAGGTACAAAAATAGCTCTCTGATCACCATTTCCTCTCACTGGAAGTGGTAAAGGGTGTTGGGGGGGGGGGGCAACCCACAAAGGGTGAAACATTTTGTGGTGCTGTTTAACTAGAAGTTGGTTGTTGGGTCTGAGCTTTTCACATACACACATATTTATTTATATTTAGTAAAAAAATTTAAGGTAATTTGTTAGTTTGAGCTGTTTAATTACTGTCTGGTTAAGTTTGTGCAGTTCTCAGTCACATATTTAGTAGACCTCAAATATCCAAATATTTTAAATGTGATATTCAGCTGTTAACATTATCTAGAAATCATTAAGTATAAACACTCCACTAAATATGAGCCATTTATTTTTCATGTTAATTGTAGCCTTCATTAAGTGTACTGTCTCTAATAGCACAATTTGGGCATAGTATGAATTCAAAAGATAAATAAATGACAAAAGGAAACCGATAAAGCACACCCTGATTGATTCACCTTTCCTGTTAGAGTTGTCCTATACCATTGCTGGGCTCATCTTTATCTGTAGTCCGATGAAGACACCAACTTTGACCTTTGCCTCAGATAGATTAATAATAATAATAATAATAAAGAACATGTCTTGAAGGTACTTGAAGGCTGCTGACTCCTTATCTACAGCTCTGACATATTGCTTCATTAGGCCCAATTTGATGTGCAGTGGCGACCTCAGCACCTTCTGAGGGTCCACCAGTTGTTCCTGTTTGATATTGTTTCTTCCCACAGAGAACTCAGTCCGCTGTGGCCAGCCCCACCTTCGGTAGTGTGCCTTTGTGTCCCTGTTGTCCCAAAGGCAGAGATATCAGGGGAACTTGGTAAAACCACCTTAGAGACCCATTAGGAATACCACCATTCCTATGAATGCTATTCATAGGTGCTATTGATAGGTGCCAGCTCTGTGGGTGCTGTGGGCGCTTGAGCACCCCAAATATTGAGCAAACTCTTTGTATACTGGGAGGGGTAAGGTTTAGCATCCCCTGTCATTTTGAAAAGTTGGCTCTTATGATGCTGTTTACTATGTGTATCATCTGTTCATTTTTGACATTGACTTGAGAACCATTTGCTTGCCCCTTTGCCCTTTCATGTCATCCCACCCCACGTCCTGTTTTCTGCAGAGCCGGGATCACTATTTCAATTAAAGTGGCCCCTGACTCTTGGTTTTCTCAGTGAATTATATGGTACCTTTGTTCATTTTCTGGTTTATAAACTGGATGCTGCAGATTTTCTAGTGTTTTTAGGAAGCTTTTCATGTAAAAAAAAAAGCCAGCTTTTTGCCTAGTTCTGTAATAATTTAATTATGCTTATACTGATTCAAGGGCAAGTCATATTTATCCCAAGATTCCGTCAAGAAGAACAGTCTCATTTCTAAAATTTTAGCCTTAAATGACTTTAGAAACAATGAATAAGAACTGTAAGTTAAAAATTCCAATTTTTTTTTAAAAAGTGTTGATTTTTCACCAGTGCAAAATGTAAAGTTCTACAAATAGCTTTTTGTTGTGTTTATGTAGAGTAGGTGTTTTAAGTCCCTTAAGTGCACACTTCCCAAAATCCTTCCTTTTTGATTTTTTTTGGTTAACTACTTCTTTTGGCTCCACTGTGTGAGCTGTATTTAGATTGTTCTGGTTTCTCTTTGACCTGTGAAATAGGTGAATTTGGAAAATATTTATTTTTATGTTTAAATATTAATAAACTTGCATCACCAAAAGTGTGAAGCATGGAACTAAAAACATTTTCTATCTCTCACACACATACACACTCACACTCTTACACACACACACTTACTTCAGACCAAAGAGTTTACGTAAACGTGGATTTTTCAGGCTAAAATCTGGGTCAGTGCTCAGCATCAACTGTATACACAAACAGGTAAAATAGAAAGAATAATTTTCACTAGTGCTGCCTAATTCGCCGATTCAAATCGATTTGCTTTCTAAAAAAATTGGACTCATCGATTCAGTGAGTCCTGTCACCTTTGGGTCTCCTAAAGCAGCAGTGGCCGTCAGGAAGAGGCAGTTCGGGCTGCTCCTGGCCTGCCCTGCTGGGGCCTTCCCTCTGCCAGGTCATTGATGACATCACTGATGATGTGATAGAGGGAAGCCTTGGCGGGGTAGGCCAGAAGCAGTCTGTTCAGATCGCTGCCTCTTCGCGCCAGCTATCGCTATCGCCTCTGTTGTTGCTTTGGGAAGCCCGTACATCAGATCTCACAGTGGAGGGGTCGGTCAGGAGGTACTGTACAAGGGGATAGGAGGAGGGATGGAAAGCTGCTGCACAGGGGGAAAGGAGGGATAGAAAGCTGCTGCACATGGGAGAGAGGAAAAATTGGGTGAAGGAGAGGAAGGGAGAGATGCAAAAAAGAGTTAGAAAGGGGTGAGAGAAAAATCCCGGGGTGAGAGGGAGAAATCCTGCATATGCTGGAGGGAAGAAAAACATGCAGGCGAAGAGACAGGGAGAAATATTGTACATAGGGTAGAGGGCAGGGAGAGATGGTGCATGGGGAGAGAGAAAGAAATGTTGCATATGATAATGGAGGGGAGGAAGAGAGAGATGCTGCATGGAGGGAAATGGAGAGGTTTGACCCAGGGCACAAGGAGACCCAGGGAGAAAGAGAAAGATAGTAGACAGTGGGAATGAAACAGAAATATTAGATATGGCAATGGAAAGGAAGGTACAGAGATGTTAGATAGTGAACACACAGAAAGAAGAAAATATCAAATGTGCAGGAGACCCTGGCAAGCAACTTAACAGAAGACAAAAAATAAATCAGAGCCTGGGACCAACATGATTTGAATAATAAAATGACCAGACAACAAAAGGTAGAAAAATAATTGTATTTTCTATTTTGTGATTGCAATATGTCAGATTTGAAATGTGTATCCTGCCAGAACTGGTGTTAGTCAGTGAGCATAAGCTAGGAACTAATAGAGAGAGGAAAAGTCTTTTTTGTTTATACCACAGCACTGGAATGGGGTGGGTGAAGAGGCTACAAAATAAATCCGCGAGGACATTTAAAAAAAACCACCTGATTGGGCAGGAAAAGTGAATCACATTGAAAAATCAATTCAATGGGCCAAATTGAATCAAACATTTTATTTCCTGAATGGGACAGCACTAGTTTTCATAGCACTTGCCAATTTCTTCAGAGTTCTCAGAGTCTTTGGTAGCTGGTTCCTCCCCAGATGGGAACTCCAGATGGGTGTTTTCATTTTTATAGATTTTCAGGGACTGTCCTTTGGTCTTTCCTGTTCCTCGGGCTGGATGATTCAGCCCCTAGAAAGCCTGTGGTAGTGGGTTGGCACCCCATTCCAGATTCTACCTGATGCAAGTAATCTAATCTAATCTAAACCTTAAGTTTATATACCGCATCATCTCCATGAATATGAAGCTCGACACGGTTTACAAGAACTTAAAAATATAGGTAGAGAAGGAAAAGGTTTACATGAACTTATACAGCAGCTTACTTGACTCTGTTACAGCTTTCCACTCTTCCTCTTTCCAGATACACTGACTGAATTTTCCTAAGTGGGAGGGGGGCAGGGGGTGCAGCTGGTACATCCCTCCAGGGCCTATGAAGCTCAAGGGGGCCCAATAAAGCCCAAGAAATATCATGAAAACCGAAATGTGTCATCTGGAGAAGGAGATGTCCTTACAAACTAAGATGAAGAACGATGCAAGAACTTTCACATACAAAATCGCAAAGCATTGAGTGAGCATGAAGCAATAGAAGGCTGTGACAATGATAAAATAAGATTCAATGAACAAAAACTTGTGAAAGTGACTATCAATGAGTGTTCTCACGTGTTCATTCCTAGCTTCAAACTTATTGCTCGGATTACTCCTCCTTGCTTTCCCACCAAATCCTGGGATAAGAGGAAAATGGTAGACGAGCTATGCTGATTCATCATGGACCGCAAAGAAGACTTTACAGGACAACGAAGGAAGAAATAATTCCATAGGTAAAGTTCCCTGTAAATGCTGTAATTGTAGCATAAAAGACCCACTGATATCGCGTACCTTTTTGTCTACATTATAGAGATTCGGGACTATAAACGTCTTGACGGTTATCGGAAAGACAATAGCAATATTGTCCTAACTTTAGAACCACTAACAAAATTCTCAATAGCAATATGGCAAATTTCTATGTTATATATTTTATTTCAAGTACCGGCCTTAAACATGTCATCTCAAAAATCTTTGTACTGGGGCCCAGATTTTCTCTTGGTGGCCCTGGGTGCAATGGCCAAGGAAACAGAAACCAAAGATGATACAGTTAAAGCTGAGCTGAGATTTATACCAGCACTGTTTCCTCCTCCCCCTCCCCCAAGAGATATCTCCTACTACTACTACTGCTGTCAGTCTGTGATTAGGAGATCTAACCCTTTGTTCCAGAAGCAGTGGGTGTATTTAGTACACTAGTGGTTTCTGCAAATCCTTAAGGAAGCACGTAGGGTTCTCATCACACAATACCCCCACTTGGTTTAAAATCTCCTAACTAACTTATTCCTAAAGAATGGCTAAAACCCCTCAAGATGTAAATCCACTGGCAAATATTTCTATACTTTAGGAAGGCACACTAGCCAGTTAGCTGCAAATGAACCTTTCCTGGCACTTAGAAGGGGAATTGCTGTGATGAACAAAGATCTCATGAAGACAACCCTGCTTTACCACTGGATGACCTTATATTCAAAAGCACGTAGGTATATTCTACTGGTTGGCAGATCTGAACATACATTAAAATATCAGTTGCAACACATTTTAAAAACTGATTAGCAGAGCCCATTTACATTGCTTATAAGCCAATTCAACATGCCTCTCTGCTCTTGATCAAACACAATTATAAGTTAGGCCAACCACCAGGCCTGGTTCAACCGGTTGATCAAGTGTATTTGCTCAGTCCCTGTAGTACTTTCAAGTCAATTCAAAGCAAGGTGTCCGATTTTATCTTTAATGAAAACTTCACTAAGCAAAGCCCTTCAAAGTGTCCTTGCTATTAGCAACACCATTGTAGTATTCACATTATTTCTAAGAGCAACTAAATTTATTTAAAGCAGAAATTCAGTACATTTGAGTAAAACATTTTGCTTGTCCATGTTTCTTTGAGGTGAAATTGCTTATTGACTTAAGAAAGACACAATGGAAAGCATACAGGTGTTCCTCCATTCTCTAGTTTTCTGTACTGTATTTATTCTGACTCTTGCTGCCTCATAAAAAAAAATCTTTTGTTCATTTATTTATTCAGTTTTCTGTACCATTCTCCCAGGGGAGCTCAGAACGGTTTACTTGAATTTATTCAAATATTCAAGCATTTTTTCCTGTCTCTTACGGCGGGCTCACAATCTTTCTAATGTACTTGGGTCAAGTCTGACAAAGATGGCAAAACAAAGTTTACAAAGCATGGTAAAAATATAATATCCACTCCAAATAACTTATCACCTTAAAAAATATTTTTTTAAACTTTAGTTTCTTAAATAAATAAATACAGGAAAATGTGTGTATGTGAAAAGCTCAGATCCAACAACCAGCCTCTAGTGATCAACACGGAGCAGGTTGTTAATGAGACCAACACAGCTGATCACCATCTCATACCACCGCTTGCAGCAGGGGTGTCAAAGTCTCTCCTCGAGGGCCGCAATCCAGTCAGGTTTTCAGGATTTCCCCAATGAATTTGCATGAGGTCTATTAGCTTACAATGAAAGCAACGCATGCAAATAGATCTCATGCATATTCATTGTGGAAATCCTGAAAACCCGACTGGATTGCGGCCCTCGTGGAGGGACTTTGACACCCCTAGCTTACAGGCATAGATCTTAAACGCTAACTTATTAGCCTGTATGTATCTTATTGTATGTAAGTTCTTTGGAGTTTATATCTTGATCACCTGATATAAGAGTTTTTTTTAATCACGTTTTGAGTTGAAAAATATAATATGACAAAACATGGTATGGTGAGACATAGCATGGCGAGCATAGTTCAGCAAAACATAGCACATAGTATTACAAAGCATGACTAGCAAAAATGGTTAGGCAAGCATGCATGATGCATGGAAGACATGGAACGGCAAACATGGTATGAGAGATTGTAGCAGGGCCAACATAGTATGGCAAATATGGCATATAAAGTATAGTAGGACAAGGATGGCAAACAGTATGAAAGAGTGTGATAGAACATTGGATGACAAAATATGTCATGGTCAGCCATAGGACGAAGCACTTCAGCATTTGAGATTTGAGACAGTAGAGAGTCAGGCCCTTTGTCAGAAGGTCTGAGGAATTTGGATTGACACATTTTCATAGAGGGTCAGGGGAAGAGGTGAGTTTTTATTGCCTTCCTGAAGTTCAGTAGGCCTTCTAACAATCTTATGCAGGTAGGTAGTGCGAGTAAGATCTTTTTCAGGCATTCTCAAAGCAGAGGGCGTGCATAATCACTTTTTTTCTTGCGAGCGACGTGGTTAGTTTGGGGTGTAGAGCAGAAGTTTGGAGGCCATTTAGGCCGGTACCATTCTGCTGTTTAACATATGCAATTCAACATGTATTAAAGTGTAGATCAGAGAAACAAACTCCTACAACATATTCTACACTTTCAATGTGAAAGAAAAATTATAGACATAGTGAAAAAATTTCAGAATAAAAACCAAAATTCTCATAGCATTCCAAATTGCTCCATTTCCAAAAATTGTCTTTATAAAGGCCCTTAAAAATATATAAAGCCCATATTCAAGCACTATAACTAAGGTGATTCAAATACTTCTGAATGAAGAATCGAGCTGTTTCTGTTGTACAACATGAATTTGAAGCAAACGTCTAAACATGCCAAACATGAAGCTTCAGAAAGAGTAGTGAGCTATTCAAGAGTTATGAAGCTATTCGAAGATAGGAAAATTTCAGTGCAATTGAATATCCCTTGTTGCACTGTCACAACCATTACTGTAATCTGAAAACAGTTTGCTTTGATAAGGCCATCCCTCCAAAGTCAGTTGCCATGATTTAAGGATACTACTGTGAAAGTCCACTGTGAGGCCTAAGATTACTTCAAACGAATTGCAGTGGTGACTAGATAAAACTGAGTACAATGTTAACAGTGCAACTATTTAAAGATGAACCTTTGAATGAAAATATGGCTTGTATGGGAAGAAGTCACTGCTAAAGAAAAATATGTGATGTGTCACATAGCATTTGCAAAAAAAAAGTTAGTAGTCACTGTACACATGGGAGGTTTTGTTGTTAGATGTGATAAAAGTAGAACCTTTTACTCTCAATACAGAATGATATGTGTAGTGCAAAACATTATGCATTGTGATTATCCTGTGCTTTATTGAATTTATTTGCCATGGATGTCTACACATCTCCATGCATCTACTACCATTTTTCAGTAAATATTATAGGAACTGATGGATGACTTAGAGGCAGTGCTGTGCCCTACCATGTGGAAGGTTCCTGGTCTTCTACTTCCTAAGTCACCTAGGAATGGGGTACTGTGGACACAGTGTTCACAGATCTCATGGAAGATGCAGGGGGGTGGGGGGTGTAATGGTCAATGTTCAAGGCAACACTTACATGACTGGAGGATTCTGGATGGAGTCATGATGCTTGGGCTGTCATTGCAATCACCAGACTAGTGAGAGACTATAGAAGGACAAACCACTGGGTAGTTGTAATTGAAGGCTCATGATTTCAGGTCGCACATTGGTTCCATCTCAGCTGGAGGCCTGAGAGAACAGCAAGAATCAGCCAAGCCAAACAAAAAATAATTTCAGATGTTGCGCCTAAGTCAACATGTTTTAACTTCTACTATAACCTCTTTTTGAGTATATTTTTCCTCTGAAAAAGGATTGCTTCTAGTGCATTGTGATTGGTTCATCATAGCCCCAGAAAGAACCTTATTTTAGGTTGAGACCGGGACATCCTTGTTTAGTGTAGTTTCCATAAGACTAGTTTTATCTCGGTAATTAGCATTTCCTCTGTGATACATGTGTGGACTTGACCAGTCACGTAGATGTCCACAGAAGTTATAGTTCAAAAGGAAAAAAAACGCTGGAGGCAGTTTAAGAAAAGCCGTCAAAAATACTTTGAGATGAGATTGAAGGTTCTAAATATGAATATCCTATAGGAACGCATTGCCAGAGGATGTGGTAAGGGCAGATAGCATATCTGGTTTTAAGAAAGGTTTGGACAGTTTCCTGGAGGAAAAGTCCATAGTCTGTTATTGAGAAAGACATGGGGGAAGCCACTGCTTTCCCTGGATCGGTAGCATGGAATGTTGCTACTTCTTGGGTTTTGGCCAGGTACTAGGGACCTGGAATGGCCACCATGAGAACGGGCTACTGGGCTTGATGGACCATTGGTCTGACCCAGCAAGGCTATTCTTATGTTCTTATGAGAGATACTTCAGCCAGGGAGCCCAAGTCCAGGACTCAAAAATATGCTTATTCTTTCTAGAAAGACCCCTTAAGCCCCAGCTTGAAGAGAGTATTGCAGTTAATTTTGTTGTTTTGTATGCATGGATATGCTCAGATGTGAGCCAGAATATAGCAGATGCAAACTAAACATGATCAAATACCTCAAGAATTGCTTCTACCAAAAAGCAAACACATCTTGACAGTAAAGAAGGGCAGTTCCCAAGCCGTTCTTCCATTAGGTAAATAACTTAAAAAATGTACACAGCATCCTTGCAGAACCCCAGCTGACTGGCAGGCAGATACAGAAATGTTGGACTAGTTCCCAGTATAAATGTCTACTGCTTTTTCTTATTTGTCCATTTATCAATGGAATTCAGGAAAATCGTCATTCCATTGTTTACCCTTAAAAGACTTGGTAAAAAAAAGTGTTTTTCTTTAAACTCTTATTCAGCTACCAAGTCATATTTAGTGCTGTAATTTCCTGGTCCCACCCATTCTGTGTCTGCATATAAGCTTATAATTGTCCTAGCCTGATATATAGCTCAGTTTAATCAGTTAATTCATTTGGATTAAAAGCATTTAGTAAGAGCACTTTATCCTTCTGTGATAGTTATTGGGGTAATATGAGGTGAAATACAGCTGTGCAGTCTCATGTGAGACAGACATGTAAAAAGTCTGAAAAAGCATTGAAATGAGATGCTTTGGGTGTTCAAATGAAAGGAAAATGGTATTGCAATTTATTTATAACTAAAGCAGCATTTTAGTGTATTTTACCTGTTTAGATACAGTCCTATAGGAATAATTAACATTGATTTGTAAGGGCTTTATGCTTATTAATTATGGCTCCCTTTTATGAAGCCGTGCTAGGTTTTTTTTATCACTGGCTGTGGCGGTATATTAGCTCTGCCACACATAGGAATTCTATGAGCGTCGGAGCTTTTTCCGTTGTGGCCGGTGATAAAAAAGCCTAACGTGGCTTCATAAAAGAAGGGGGTAAGTAAAAAAAGACCTAGTTTTGATATTTTTCAGTGTGCTAAGAGGATTGCTTAACTTACCCCCTCTTTTACAAAACTGCAATAGCAATTTCTAGTGCAGGGAGCCGCACTGAATGGCCCACGCTGCTCCCGACGCTCATAGGAAGTCAGTGAGCATCGGGAGCAGCGTGGGCCATTCAGCGTGGCTCCCCGTGCTAGAAACTAGGAGGCCCTAGATTAGAGAAGATAAGGGGGAACTCTAGCCAGTAGGTTATGATATTGGAGTAGACCAGGCTAGGTATGTATACAACTTTTTGTAGTCATATTTGTTTTGGTTTTTTTCTGCCCCAATTTTTTTTTAATAGGTCATTTCACACATTTGTGTTCATAAATCTTTCACTGCGTTAGAACTTTTAACATGTGCAAATTGGAATTAATTCATAGCTTATTACATGTTAAATAGATTTTGCACATACTAAATTTTTTAAAGTGTGTTAACAAGCTAAATGTGTACTAATATATGCACATTCATAATGTAGTGTGTTTCTTCTCTTCCTCCTCTGAGGGGTTAGCTCAGCTGCCTATTAATCTTGGATGCAGTGGATGTGTTCTGTCTATACTGCCTGTCCTTCTGCAGAGATGGCATGTTTAGACCTGTTCATCAAATAACAGACTCTAAAAGCAGCAGCTCTCAGGTTTCTTTGCTATTGCATAAAGCTGTGTGGTTGCCATGTTAGTGCACCTAGCTACATAGCAATAAAGATCAACAAACAAGGTCATGGTGATACCTTTTTATTTGACTGTACACGTGCTGCTAACCTTCAAGACTTGTATTCCCTTCCTGAGGTCAGCATGGAATGAGCTATGCATGATGCCTGAATATTGAAGTGAATTTTTAGCGGTTGTTTTGTTTTCAAAGATGTAAAGATTTGGAGTGATGGAAGGTGAGGGTATAGAGTTTACAGCAGAAGGAAGATTACGGGTATGTCTGGTATTGAGTGAAGAACATATATTTCTACAAAGTCCCCTTTAGCTTGATATTTAGAATTTCTTACATAGTCAGCAGCAGATGCTGGGCCCATAAATGTTCTTTTTAGATTTTCCAATCTAGTAAACATTTAAACTTTGTATGTTTAAGTTGCAATGTACTGTATGTGATGATCTTAAGGTGGCCAAACAGGTTGAAAAGGTGTTGGCGAAAGCTAGAAGGGTGCTAGGTTGCTTAGGGAGAGGTATGGCTAGTAGGAAAAAGGAGGTATTGATGCCTCTGTATAAGACTGGTGAGACCTAATGTAGAATATCGTGTACAATTCTGGAGGCCACACATTCAAAAAGATATAACATTGATAGAGTCGGTCCAGAGGAAGGCTACTAAAATGGTGTGTGGTCTTCGTCATAAGGCATATGGAGACAGACTTAAAGATCTCAATCTGTATACTTTGGAGGAAAGGTGGGAGAAGGGAAATATGATAGAGACGTCTAAATACCTATGTAATGTAAATGCGCATGAGTCGAGTCTCTTCAAATTGAAAGGAAACTCTGCAATGAGAGGGCACAGGATGAAGTTAAGAGGTGATAGGCTCCAGAGTAATCTAAGAAAATACTTTTTTACAGAAAGGGTGGGAGATGAAGCTAATAAAAGGCATGGAGAACTTGGAATATGAGGAACAACTTAAGAGACTGGGATTGTTCTCCCTTGAGAAAATGAGACTGCGAGTGGATATGATCGAGGCTTTCAAAATACTGAAAGGAATCATCAAAATAGATCAGGAAAAAAATTATTTACAATGTCCAATGTGACACAGACAAGAGGACATGGACTGAAGCTAAGGGGGGACAAGTCCAGGACAAATATCAGGAAGTTCTGCTTCAAGCAACGAGTGGTGGACACCTGGAATGCTCTCCCAGAGGAGGTTATTGTGGAATCCACCGTTCTAGGATTTAAAAGCAAACTAGATGCACATCTCCTTACGGGAGGGCATAGAGGGATATGGGTGACTAAAATTACACCAGGTGTACACCTGGCTGGGCCTCCGCGTGTGCGGATCGCCGGACTTGATGGACCGAAGGTCTGATCCAGAGATGGCAGTTCTTATGTTTCAAGTTTCAAGTTTAATAGAATTTGATTTTTACGCAGTGTCATATATTTCAATGCGTATAACATGTTTCCGTTACATAAAAAGATAACAGGGTGTACAAAATAAGATAAAATAAGACATTACATACAGATCATTTTTGTTCTATTACAAACTGATACAAACTGGTACAAATGGATAATGGGAGGGATTACAATTAATAGAAAAAAAAAAAAGAGGAACATTTAAGGTAAGAACACAAGGGATGGGATCGCTTAAGGCAGTGGTTCTTAACCTGGGTTCGACTGAACCCCAGGGGTTCGGTGAGTCAGTCTCGCGGGTTCGGCGGAGGTCAAAACACACATCCGACTCATATAGCGCTTCGGTCACGTTCAATCATCTATCAGTTATTCAGTGATTTTGATCAAGACTGATCTTGTACTCGGTTTCTTGATCTATCAATCTGTAACTAACGCCTTATATACATCAATCAATTCCTGATCAAAATTTGTGATTTAACTGATAGATGATTGAACGTGACCGAAGCGCTTATGATTCGTGATGATATGCCCCGCTTGTCCATAATTGGCTGCAGGTGATCACGCAACATCGCTTGGCCTATCTGTGCTGCAGGGGATTTGATGCGCACAGTAGTCGAATTGTAACTGTTGTGATGGTACGTCGTGTGATACCTATCTTAATATTTTAATCCCTTACTAACTATGTCGAGCAAAATACGAAAGTGATCGGACGAATATGTACAATATGGATTCACATGTATAACGGAACGTGATGGGAGTCAGCGTCCTAATTGCATGATTTGCAATGCCAAGTTGAGTAATTCTAGTCTAGCTCCGGCAAAACTAAGGGAACACTTCCTTAAGCTGCATGGAGATGGAAAATACAAGAACACAACGCTCGCTGAATTCAAGGTGAAGAGAGCAAGATTCGATGAAAAGGCTACTCTGCCTGTTCTCGGCTTTGTACCCATCAACAAACCGATCCTCACAGCATCGTACGAAGTTGCTTACCTGATCGCAAAGCAGAGCAAACCACACACCATTGGTGAAACACTCATAAAACCAGCTGTGTTGAAGATGGCGAATATCATGCTGGGAAAAGTGGCTGAAGTTCAGTTATCTGAAATTCCTCTTTCAAGCGTGAAACAGTTTCCCGGAAGAGGTAATTGGCAGAGACTGTGTTGGAATTCAAGAGGGCCTGGGATGGGCACGTGAGATCTCTCGGAGAGAGAAAGAGATAATGGTTACTGCGGATGGGCAGACTAGATGGGCCAATTGGCCTTTATCTGCTATATATATATATAACAAGAGGGAACAGGGGCATTCTGGAGGTGAAGAAAAAATTGGATAGACAGCTTTGAAATTCATCTGTTCTCTATCTACTTATACATTCGTTTGTGCACATGACTAGCACAAGTAACTGTAAAAGGGTAATTCTATAAAACATTTTCTGCATGTTTTACACATGGAAAATGTCTTTTATGAAATTGTGCTTGTGTGCATGCCGGTTCAAGAGTGTATGTCTTCTAGAGCTTTTGTAGTTTTATGTAATTGCATAGATGTTCTCAGGGAGTGGGTTTGGATGGAGCTGTGATATATACAGATAATTTATAAGTACACACATTTATCCCCACCACAAAGCAGGTATTTGTGTGCCATTGATTGTAATTCTGTGGACATTTTGGACACTGCATTCCAGAATTACACACATTATTTCCAACACAACTCTTGGGTATAAATAAGTTGTATGCTTGAGAGAGGTGCAGGGCTGCTGGTTGCCTTCCTTTTTTTTCTTTTTAACCCAAAAGGTTAATATAGTTCTACTGTTATCTTTCTTACCGAATTCTTTCCTCACCTGAAAAAGTTCAGCCCTCATTTCTCTGTTTCATAGGAAGACCAATATGCGTAACCTTATTTTCCTAACATTATCTCCCAAAGGCAATTTCTCCAAATGGGTTCATTTTTCACACACCATGACAGTGATGAACTTTATCCTGAGCCAGGGAATGTGGAGTAGGATCTTAATCTCTCAAATTTATTGCTAACTCTCTCCGTAGTACTTGCATTGTCCCAAAGAGAGCTTCCCTCTGGAGTTCATAAGATGTATCATGCATAGGCAATTTATCCAGGTGCACTTGGAAGTTCTTTTTCATCAAGTGTGTGGCACCTAAAATGATGAAAAATATTTCTGTGTTTTTCTGCTAAATTTTCTTGGTCTCATACTGCATTTCCGGGCACTTAACACAAATCGCAAGGTAATAGATTAGGACTGATACCTCTACGATTGATGATATTCTGGAGTTTTTCTCTTTCACCACTGTATTCAGTTTTCTTGCATCTAGATTTTTATCTGTTGAGAAGAGTATGTCCCAGGTGTAGTGCTGCCCAATTCAGGGAAAACATTTTCAATTCAATACAGCCTATTGGATCAATTTTTCGATTTGATTTGCTTTTCCTGCCCAATTCGGCATTTTTTTCAAAAGTCCTGGCGGTTTTATTTTGTAGCCTCTTCACCCACCCCACCCACTTTGCCCTGTCCTATCCATGCTGTCACTTTGGTGTAAACAAAATAAACAAAAAATACTTTTTCTCTCTCTGTTAGACAGTGAGCGTGAGCTAGGACCTAACACCAGCTATGGCAGGCTACACATTTCAAATCTGACATATTACAAAACAGAAAATAATTTTTAAAAAAAATCTTTTGTTGTCTGGTCATTATTCAAATCATGTTGGTCCCAGGCTTTGGTTTCCATTTGTCTTCTGATAACTCGCTTGCCAGGGTCTCCTGCCCAATTAACGTTTTCTTCTTTCTCTGTGCTCACCATCCATCTTCCATCTTTGTCCTCCCCTTCCATTTCTCTTCCCTCCCTCAGAGGTCTGGCATCTTTCGTGTTTTACATTTCTATCCCTGCAGTCCAGCATTTCTCTAATGACCTCTCCCTCCCCCCCCACGATCCTCCAGCGTGCTTCTCCCTTGTGTTCCTCCCATTCACCTCCCCCCATCCTCAGTCCAGCATATGCCCCTCACTTTGAACCTCCTCCCCCCTCCATGTATTTCTAATAGCTACACCAGGGGGCCTCCCGAAGGCCAGCATGTTTCCCCCTTTTCTTCACCATTATCCCCCTGGCCTTTTGGTCTCACTTTAAAAACTAATTATGGCCTGCAGAGGATCGCCAGTGCTGCATGGTGCTTGCGGCATTCGCCGCACATTTCCTCTGCTGCGATCCCACCTCACCTTTGACGTCACGTCCTGTTTTGGTCTGGGATGGATGGCGGCAGAGGGAGCGTGCAGTAGAGGCCTACAGCAGCATGCTGCACCAGCGATCCTCTGCGCAATTAGGCCTGCTGTTTTTTCTTGGTTCTTCATGTGTTGAAATGCACTTAAAATATTCAGAACTCATTAAAATAAAAGCCTACAGATGAATCTTACCGGTAATGTGTTCCACACTGTATGAAAGAAAATATCACACATTTTGTCTGGAGTTAGGCATCTTGTAGAAAATGTCTTAAAAATTTGGTTATTCCAAAAATTTGTATTACAATAAGAAGCTTGAATTGTATTGAACCACTATATTTTTTTCTCTTCCCTGGGTATGTTTATGTTCTTTGAGATTGTTAGCCACATTGAATTAATTTAGGTATATGTGGGATATAAACATTGTATTGATATTGGTATTTGTGATGCTTTCTTTTCTTTTATCTGGTAAGGTGTGTATCAAGAGCCAGTATCCTTCAGGTACCTTATCATACCCTCATACTCATGACTATATGTGGTCTAATGTTTAGACATTTTTTGGAACCTTGTTTTTAATGAGAAACTGGGGAGAATTTTTTTTCAACATCTCTTTATACTTTTCTTTATTTTTAGCTATTCCTTTTTATTCTCTTCCTAGGTGATTGCAAAATTTCATTAATAGATAATGGTGTCTTCCTTGCTCTTTCATTGGACATAGAACTCTACTCTGTGCGAGAAGGAGGCAAAACTTGACTCTTGCCAATCCTCCCTCTTTTCAAGTGAAAAAATTAGCACCCTGATAGGACAAGTAGGTATAACATGAAACAAGTCCAATTTATCATGTTCTTATGAATACTCAACTTCCAGTGCCAAGATGTGGCAGGTGTGATACACTAAATTTACAATGACTGAATTTTTATGCCTTAAATCAGTATTTCCCAAGTCAGTCCTGGAGATATCCCCTTGCCAGTGAAGTTTTCAGGACATCCACAATGAATATACATGGAATTAATCTGCATACACTACCTCTATTGTATGCAAATCTTTTTTATGCTTTTTCATTTTGGATATCCTGAAACCCTGATTGACAAGGAAGTACTCCATGACTGACTTGTGAAACACTGCTTTAAATTACAGATCCAACTATTTGAGCGGCTAAATATAGTTTTAAGCATATTCTTAAATTATTCTTGAATTTGTTTAGAGAGAATGCTGGGTATAATTTTTAAGTTCCTTGCATATTGATTATCTTTTGGGAATTATCCAAATTTAACTGGAGAAAACTCTTTAAGTGAACATCTTCCTTTAAGCATCGCTAGACCTCATAATTCCTGCCCATGCTTTTCTCATATGTATGTCAATTTTCAATTACCTGTGTTAAATGGGTATTTGCAGAATAGCACTTAGATGCCCTGCTGGCACTTTTGAGGTCACACATGCATCTGTAAGTGTTGGCATTCTAAACATTCATCTCTGCAATGTGTGCTTAAATGTGAGGGCCTAGATTATAGAATTGCCCTTATACTGATATAAAGGATCCTAGTAAATGTATGATTTAAAGCTTGCATGTATTTCTGAATTGATTGAATTTGTGCTCTATCCCTATTATACAGGGACGATTAATAATCTTCACCGCCGCACCTTTTTCAAGCCTGGTTTTCCAGCGTATATCCCGCCCTCCATGGCGGTCAGGCCCAAGCTTTACATGCTCCTGCTTGGGCCTGCACCACTTTCTGAATAGCTGGTGGCAGTTCTTGCGGGACTCGCAAGAACTGCTGGTAGCCATTCAGAAAGTGGCGCGGGGCCAGGTGGGAACGCGGAAAGCTTGCACCTGACTTCCGGGCTCCTGACTTGAGCGCCTACTGCCGGAAAATAATGCAGAGCCTTGGAGGGAGGGAGGGAGGGAAGAATTAAAAAAGGTACTTAAAAAAAAATGTATAAAGGGGGTATGATTAAAAAGGTGCAAAGGGGGGGCTATGATAAAAAAGGTACAAGAGGAGGTATGATTTAAAAGCTACAAGGGGTGCATGATTAAAAGTACAAGAGGAGGTATGATTAAAAAGGTACAAGAGGGGGTATGATTAAAAAAGGTACTGGGGTACATGGGGGGATGATTTAAGGTACTGGGGGAGCAAGTGGGGGGTATAGGGCCTGCCTGCATGTCACTAGGCCTGCCTGCTCTGTGCCCTGTCCCTGTCCCGGCCTACCACTAGACCACCAGAGATGGGGACAGGGTACAGAGCTTGGTAGGGAGGGGGGACAGGGTACCGAGTCTGGCAAGGAGTGTGGAGTTGGGTGCAGAGCCTGGCAGGGAAAATTTGGTTCAGAATGTGTTTTTTTTTTCTTGTTTTCCTCCTCTAAATATAGGGTGCATCTTATGGTCAGGTACGCCATTAGGAGCGAAAAATACGATACCTCCCATGCCCGTTCTCTGCCCATGATATGTTCCCTGACGTAAAGCACTTAACGCATAGCTTACTGCATGGTAACTGCAAAAAATCCTTCAAAGCCCTGTAACGTGGAACTGTGTTTGCAGTTACACATGGTAAACCGTGAGTTAAATGCTTACTACAGTTTAAGAAAAGGGCCCCTAAATGAGCTGAGGTCCTCTCTCTAACAGGAAGGTAGAAAAGAAATTCTGCAATTGGTTTGTGGCCCAAGTGCACCTTGGGGCTAATAAAAAAGATGGGAGGCAAGGAAAGGTTTGTCCAGACCCATAAAAAGTATTACTTTTTCTAGAAAAATCTCCCCTCCTTTGTGTATGTGGGAACTTGATAGCTAAGGTTTCTTTATTCATTTTGATATGATTGATTTATTTCCCTCGGCGATAACTTTGGATAATACATAAATTTTGCTTTCCCCTACAAGTAAATATCTGTAAGTCATTTTGGACTCTACCTTGACTTTTAAACCCCAGATACGATCAGTGGTTTCTAAAGCCTTTTTCAAACTGGTTGCTTCGTAAATTAAGGGACTTTCTGCCAGTAGAAGACTTTCGCACAGTGATAAGTATAATATTGACCTCAACACTAGATTATTGCAATGCCCTTTACTTAGGTCTGCCAAAGTATGTGATTTGAGCATTGCAGTTGGTACTAAATTCTGTGGTGCGATTAATTGTAGGGGCTGCTAGATCTGATCATATGACTCCAATTTTAGTCAATCGTCAATGGTTACCTGTTTCTGCTCGGATCGAGTTTCTGCTCTGTTTGATTTACAAACTGCGACACACTCAACAGCCGGCAGCGATGAGCAGTCTTTTGAATCCATATCGGCCAGTTTGGATAATACGTTCTGATGAGCAACTCTGTTTAGAGGTGCCATCTTTGAAACAGGTTAGACTAGGGTGTCATCGCCATTCAGTGCTTTCAGTTCAAGGTTTGTTGTTGTGGAACGCCTTGCCGCTTGAAGCAAAAAGAGCTCCATCCTTATTAAGCTTCAGGAAATTAATTAAAACAGTACTGTTTGAGCGTTACTATTCAGTTTAACCTGATGCTGGTATTACTGTTCCAAGATAAAGCTGATTTTTAGGTTGATTTATTGTTTGTTTAGTACTGTGAAGTATGTTTTGAATTATGAGTGTTCTTTTGTGGCTCACACAGAATTGTAGGATGTCGTAAGAAATTTTTAAATAAATCTTATGTGAACCTGCATTTATACTACTATTGTTTTTAGACTTGTAGAAAATATATAAAAATTAAAATGAATAAATAAACATTAATAGCACTTACTGACTGTGTTTGGTTATTGTGCTATAGAGATGTGGAAGGCCATCTTATGTTTATAGTTGATCTCAGGGATTTAGTTCTCTGAATACTGTAGTGCGCCAAAAGATATAAAGTAGAGAATGACACGGGGACAGATTTTTTCCCCGTCCCTGCGGGAACTCATTTTCCCGTCCCCGTGAGTTCTTTACCTGTCCCTGCCACATTCCTGCAAGCTCCATCCTCATCTGCACAAGCCTCAAACACTTTAAAATCATTAGTGTTCGAAGCTTGTGCAGTTAAGGCAGAGCTTACAGGAATGGGACAGGGACAATGACATTGAGTTCCTGCGAGGACAAGGACAAATTTGTCCCCATGTCATTCTCTAATATGAGTACAAAACACAAACCCAAAAAATGTAAGGGAGGAAAAAATATCACAAAAGCAAAAACCTCCCCAACCCCAAGAAAAACAAACCGACAAGGGGGAGAGACAAGAGAACTCTGACCTTGACCTGAATAAACCTGCAAAAGGTATAATGTGAAACAGGAGAACCCTCAGTAACACAGCCGCCCACTTGGGGAAAGGCTGTCACCGGCTAACACTCAGAAAGAGTGTAAACTGTGAAACATCCCCGGGTTCTTCCTGTTATGTTGTGAGAATAAATCAAGTGCACCCCCAAAAAGTGCTATGTGTGAAAAAAGATATTAATGAATCAAAAAAACACACAAATATATATAGTCAAGAAAACTCTTGTCTCTACTCCTTGTCAGGGGGGCCAAACAAGGAAGGAAAGTGTCCAAATCTGTCCAAATCTGAACCAAGCCAATCAATGAAAGGAAGTACTTAGCTTCTCTGAACAATAGAACAGCCAGCTGATGTGAGACATCATCCGTCCATGATGATGTCTCACATCGGCTATATATGACTATATATATTTGTGTGTTTTTTTGATTCATTAATATCTTTTTTCACACATAGCACTTTTTGGGGGTGCACTTGATTTATTCTCACAACATAACAGGAAGAACCCGGGGATGTTTCACAGTTTACACTCTTTCTGAGTGTTAGCCGGTGACAGCCTTTCCCCAAGTGGGCGGCTGTGTTACTGAGGGTTCTCCTGTTTCACATTATACCTTTTGCAGGTTTATTCAGGTCAAGGTCAGAGTTCTCTTGTCTCTCCCCCTTGTCGGTTTGTTTTTCTTGGGGTTGGGGAGGTTTTTGCTTTTGTATTCTCTAATATGAAGCAGGGCTGCAGTACTTGGGATGCACCAGCAACAGTTAGTGAAAGAACTCTCTAAAGAGGAAGGAGGAGGTTCCATCATCTTTCCTTCTTGGTATAATATTATAGGATAAACAGTGTTGTGTGCTGTGCCTGACTTGCTGTGAGGGTTGAGAATTATCATGTAACCTTTATGCCATTTTAAAAGTGAGTTAAACAAAGCTGTGGCCCTCTAAGTTTCCAGTGCGGAACTCCTACGGTGGGTTTTCAGCTCTTGTATTTCCTGACG
Source organism: Geotrypetes seraphini (assembly GCF_902459505.1). Lineage (NCBI taxonomy): Eukaryota > Metazoa > Chordata > Amphibia > Gymnophiona > Dermophiidae > Geotrypetes > Geotrypetes seraphini. The sequence goes on along the minus strand of NC_047084.1, from coordinate 37,171,561 downwards.
AGGAGGCCTGAGGAAAGAGTACGTGCAGACGCGTCTGTATGCAATTATTAAATTGTACAATACTTTTCTAAAAGAGTTTATCTGCATTGTGTAATGAAACTAGCTACTAAATTGAGTAGAGAGCTAAATTATAACAGACGGAAATTGGAAATGAATTTTCTTTGTTTTCTTACTTGCTGATGCTTTACTCTAATCTGTAATGGTTGATCTGAGCCTGCCCTGCTTCCTGTCCTCCCCTTTCCCAGCCTCAGACAGTGAAAAAAACAGGAATGGGCTGTGTAGCTCTTTGTACTCTTTCACTTCAGTTATAACCTTTTTGAAATGTTTAATTTAAAAAGAGCATTTAACCTGTAAGTTCTCCTTTTCTGAGATTAGTTTTTGACTCCAAGTTAGGTTGAGATGGCTTTGGAGTGTAAGAACTGAAAAATATAATTCCACTTTATTTACCCATTCCAAAATGTTCTAAATAAATAATATAACCATGCGTGTAAAACAGCAGTAACCCCCTGATCCGCTCATGACCCTCCCAAGACTGTGCCACCTCTTTTGGAATCATTCATTCCAAAATGTTCTATTTGGTCCAGCAAGCAATTTTTTTTTTTTTGGCCAAATGTCATCATTTTTATCTCATTTATAATTGTGTAGTCACTCAATTTGTTCTTTTAAATCTATGCCATCTGATCTTCTATATTTATTCGTCGTAAATAGTCTACCACGTAACTCCATCGTCCACCACACCATTTAAAGAATGTTCTAATTTCACATGCAAACCTCCTTTTCTCCATGGTTGAATATCCCTAGTTTCTTCTGTTATAATTGCCCCATTTATATTGTGAGCTTCATTTGTATTTGAGATGTTTGGTAAATGGTTATGGGTTATGATCATGGGTGGCTAATGGAAATCTATCCCCCCTTGAACATATTTCATATTTTGTTGCGTTAGTACATGGGTCAGACTAAATCTGTCAGACAAAACGTTAGAAATTTTTTTTTTTCTAAACAGTGTTAGTATGTTTTAAAAAGAAACTGGTTGCAAATATCTGTTAAAAATGCTACATTTCTACAGTTGTAGTTTATGTGGGCAAATTCTAATGCCATTTCATTTTAGGGTTAAGGTTACATTTATTCTGTGTACCTGGGGGGGGGAGAGATTTTAGGAGCTTAATGGCACAGTGCTTGAATTTTCAGCTCCAGCAGTTTATAGCACAATGCTTAAAATCTGCTCCTGTAATTCCTCACAATGTATGATGTCTTTTTTTTTTTTTTTTTTTTTGCCTTCTTTCAGAAGGAAAAGGAGGCTTATGAGATTACTCTTGCTGAGTATTGTATTTGGTGTGTTATTCACAGCAAATTGTGGCGATGTGTCAGAGAGAACAGGGAGTCTCTTGACAAAGGCATGTGTGTGACCTGTGGGTAGGCAATGCCACATGTCCTGAAAAGAAGGCACCTTTTATTTTTAGTTGGCATTTCCCATTTGGAGGCGGTTCTTGTGATCCTAAAATTGATCTATTAAAGGTCCTCATTTTTTCTTAATTACTACTGCTATTAATTATTTCTGTAGCGCTACCAGATGCACGCAGCACTGCACAGAGTCACAAAGAAAACAGTGCCTGCTCGAAAGAGCTTACAATCTAAACAGGCAAGACAGACAAACAGGATATCATGGATACAGTTAAAGGGAAACAGTTAATGACAGATTGTACTGTGTTCTTCAATGGACAGAGTAACTGGGCCACAGTAAATCATCTAATATCCTTTTCTCCGTTTTTAATATTATATATAGTAAATCTGCACAGGTTTCTAATAAATAACATAAGCAGCTCAGCCATCACATACTATTAGATGAAATATAAATCTACTGCCTTATTGTGTTAAATGAAAATAATCTGGCTGATATTCAGCCTGCAGCAGTCAGCATTTTTTGAATGCAAATTTAGCCCTTGATATTCAATGCCAGGCTATGTCCAGGCACCAGTATTGAATATCCAGGCCAATATTTTTATTCCATGTGTATCAAGCTTTACTTTGTTTTGACCCACAGATTGCACTTTCTTCTTTGGGCTTTAAGTGCAGTTGGAATCGGGGCTGAGATTTGATATCATGAGACTTCCTTCATAGCTGCCAGGAGTTTCTATTTTCCTTTCTTTTTTAGCACTTCCCAGTCATCATACTGTGTCTTGACATCATGCCATCACCGACTCCCCTCCCCTTCCATCCAGGGCTGTGCATGCTGTCTCTGCAGCATTCCTGCTTGACCCATGCAGTGGAGGGAACTGAAACCAGGATTCAGTCTGAGGTCCCTTGCAAGGCAGTGCAGAACTCCATTACTCTCCTCAGGTGCTTACTTAAATTGTAAGCTGTCTGAGAACAGAAAATACCCAGAGTGGAGAAGTAGCCTAGAGGTTAGAACAGCACGCTGTTAACCAGGGTTCAAATCCCACTGACATTCCTTGAGGTTTCACGCATGTCACTTTAATCTTTTATTGTCTTATGTACAAACTTTCAGCGACAGGGAAATACCTACTATACCTTTGAGCTTCAAAACTTCTCCCTTTCCCTATTGGGTTTTGCAGTCTTTCTTTTGATTACAGAATTCATCAATTATTCTCATCAGTTTGAATCACCAAGGCTTTAGTGAACAGAAGTAGTAGCTGAGGTTGATGTCTTGATGATTGGCAGTACCATTCACTTTTCAGACTCGTTTGTGCATGTTACCATGTGTGCAATAAATATGCATGTACTTTTTATCTTTATTTTTTGTTTGAACTGAAGAAAAATACGTAGTGAATCCAATTTTATATAGATCACGTGGATTGGAAAAGGCACATACGAGTCAGGATATTCACAATTTACAGCTTGTTTGGATTAGAGTCTTTTGTAAAATACGAGATGGCAGAAAAAGATGCATGCATTATAGTGATACATACAATTAGAACACCTATTTTCTTTTAAGCATTAAAAAAAGAGGAGACTATCATACTAGTTGGATTTCCACCAGGTACTTGTGACCGAGATTGGCCACTGTAGAAACAGGATACTGGGCTAGGTGGACCATTGATCTAACCCAGTATAGCTGCTGTTATAATTTTTAGCTTTGTTCCTACAAATAGTGACACTTATACATATAGCCTGCAGGTTTTGCAACCTACATGTCTCATGTGGCCATTTTTTCAAAATTTTATATGATTAGTGTAGTGGGCTGAGATCTGGGCAACTGGGTTCAATTCCCACTGTATCTGCTTGTGACCCTTAACAAGTGGTTTGACCCTCCATTGCCCTAGGTACTAAACTTAGATTCTGAGCTCACTAGTGACAGAGGTTTAATAGCCCTGATAATTGAAAGTGCCATTAAAAACCAATTAAAAAATTAATTAGCCAATAGGCACTTATCTCTGTACGCACCTACCACCGTATTGTAGGTTTCAACACCGAGGAAGACAGACAAACAGAAAGGGATATGCACAGACAAAACAGAAAGGCAAAAGAGGCGTCTTTTCAACCAATGATCAAGTCTTTATTTGAATCAAATAATCTCAACATCTATTGGCATCTACCAGGCATCTACTGGCGCCTACATGGAAAGTAGACATGGTTAGGTGCAGACTTTGGATGTGGACTGTTAGGTGCCGGTATATTAGCCCAAGAAAACTCTGGCTTAATACAACTGCGTCTAACATTAGGCACCAGTAGGCACAATTCTACAAATGGCTTCCAACTTTGATTGACTTGTAGTAGATGCTACTTTGCTAGGTGTCTACAAAGTTAGGTACCGTTTATAGAATCTGGCTTGTAGTGCTCAAAATTATGCATCATTTATACTGTAGAATAGCGCTTGGTGATGGGAAACATGCCTAACTTTAGACATGGCCGGTCTATAAATTTTTTTAAATAAATAAATAATATAACCATGCGTGTAAAACAGCAGTAACCCCCTGATCCACTCATGACCCTCCCAAGACTGTGCCACCTGTTTTGGAATCATTCATAAAATGTATGTGCAGATAATGCGCCTAAATTTATGCACATAAAATTTAATTCCAATTAGCACCAATGATTGCATGTTAAGATCCTAATTAGTGCTAATTGACTCATTATTCAGTTAAATAGTGCATTCAAATTGAATGCCTGTCCAAATTTGCATACATAATTTTTAGCACCAATAAAAATTAAATAATTCCAGCATTGAAACAGTAAGATCTATTAAAAATCTTAGGAGTAGTGATGGATCAAAAACTCACCTACCATGATCAAATCAGCTCAGTTGCCAAAAATTGTTTCTTTAAACTATGGATGATAAAGTCTATCTCAAAAGTTCTTCAACTGTAACTCTCTGTACAATGGTATATCACAAAAAGAAATAAAACTTCTGCAGATAATCCAAAATACTGCAATAAGAATTATTACAAATTCAAGGAAATTTGACCATATCACACCACTTCTCAAAAATGCTCACTGGCTACCGATCCCTCACAGAATCACCTATAAAATAGCCATCTTAACCTTTAAAATTCAACAATAGAAGCTACCAACATTCTTAGATAAGCTCATAATTCCATACTCGATTCCAAGGACTCTCAGATCCGCAAATCTGCACCTTTTATCCATCCCCTCCTTAAAAGTAATAAAATAAGACGTACATAAATTTTCTTGATCACCCCGCCCCCCCATATTTGGAGCCATCTACCACTTTACCTTAGAGAAGAATCTACCCTGGAGAAATTTAAGGATTCTCTTAAATGCTATCTCTATACAAATGTGTTTGAAAGATAATAAAATACCTAGGTATTTTGACACCCTTTCTTTTTAATCGCAGTCTAGGTATAATCTAAGCAGCAATTTCTTATAGGTAATTCTTGATCCCTTCCTGGTGTTATTTTCCTTTTTTTTGTGCTTTCCTATGTAAATGTAGTTCTCCCTTCTATCCTCCCCTAAAGTATGTCATGAGTAACATCTTATGTTTATATGTCTCAAGGAATATTTTTATTTATACTATAAATCGCTTAGAAATTTTTATAAGCATTCTTATCAAATTGTAATAAAAACCTGAAAATTAAGGCTGTATGTCTTCCTCCTTCATAACATATACCAACTGTTCTAACTTTTGAAGATCTTGTAAGATTCCCCAATGATGCAAGCCCCACATTTAAGAAATAAATAGTTTGGGGCTTTGTAGTGGTCATTACACTGATTCAAATGAAACATTAGCACAGCTTTAACAGATGAAGCATAGACACAGAGAAAACATTTTAAACATCAAATGTGACATAAGGAAGGATGCAGATCTTTGATTTCAGTAAGTAAATTGAAAGAATTAAAAAGTTACTGGAAAGAAGAGGAGAATAAATGTGATTCAAAGAGAAAGATCTAGACTCAATAAATAGCACTATTTGGCTAATACTGATGCTAAGAGACATAATAATCAGTGTATGCCCCTAAATTTTATATACATAAAGCTTTTTTGGGAGCCAGGAGAGGAAGTGAGAGAGGTTAGGTAATTTCAAAATCTTCCCTTTTTGAATGTGTGCATTTCATCATAAAGTTCTTGAATTTTTTGGGAAGAGTTGGGAGGGGGGATTACAAAGCAATTGAGACTGCAGTTCATAAGTCATCTTCCTAGAGTTAAAATAGCTATTTGTGTGAAATGAGGTAGAATTTCCAGCAAACCTGGGACTAGTTTTAGATTGTTTTGTCAGTTCACCAAATTGATTGATTGAAATTTGGTGTAATGGCATTAAATGATTTTTATAGTTCAGCATCTCTTTAGTCACTCTAATGAGGTTTGTGTAAATAGTACTATTAGTGCGGGTTGGGATAATGGAGTTGAAGTAAAATAATTGCAAATCAACCCCCTTAGAATTAGATTGTTGGGTTCTTTTTCAATATTGAAAAGTCACTCCATTATGCTCAATCCAGTTTCAAAAAATTCAGTCACTTAGTGGTGAGTCATCCTGATGACACATACGGTATTAGTGAATGTTGCTTTCACTTTTGAACTATGTCATGGTCTTACATGCAATGAAATTCTTTACAGCATGACAAGAAAATCTGTTAAAGTTTTGTGCCTTTTTTTTCGTAAGTTTATTATTTCTTTGTAGGTGGAAGGACCCTTTTACTTATAGCAGGAGGTACTGCATTCAGGCTTTTAACCTGTCTGTAGTAAATGGATTGATTTGGGTCCATTTTGAGAATATGGTTCATGCATTGTCTATATGAGTTTCTATGCTGTATTCCAAATTATTGGTTCTGTGTTTACGTTCAGTAGAATCAGGCTTAATTTAGTTTGGAATCTAGTTTTTTTGTGCTATAGTAATACTGTACATTCAGTCTGGAGGTCATGCTTACTAATTAACATATAACAATAGAATCACTATTGATAATATTTTATGGCCAGTGTGTTGTTTTCCACAATTTTATCCTCATTTCATGCCTGTGATTATAACTTGCCCGTGAGTGTGTTTTGTTTTTGTGCGATGAGAGCCTTGAGAGTTTATTGAATTATATGTGGAATTACCTGCGACAAAGGACTCATGTGTAGACTGCTGAAAGCCAATGCAGAAAAAATTAATTTGTTTTCTAAAGGCTATTTTATATACACAAAAGAATAGACTATAGGCTAAGACCCTTATTTTAGTAACATCCCCACATTTGAAATGATAGCACTTAAACTGTCTGGAGAGAACCAGATGTTTAAATGCCATTTCAGAAAAGGACCAGCACGGAGAAAGTGGTGTGATGGCTTAAATGGGGATGCTCCTTGAAACAGCTCCTTGGCGTAACGCTGAATTCACGTCGGAGCCCTGATTATTATATCATTAAGATAAGTCAACTTAGGCTTTATACTTTATAAAATAAGTTTATAATGAAAACATAGATACCGTGGCCGATGAGGAGGCTGGCTATGATGTGACTCAAGCTTTACATGAAATATAATGCTTGAGTGTAGCCGCTGAGGTCACTAAAAACTATTTATTTATTTATCATGGTTTGAAAAGGATGATGAGTATTAAAAAGAAGAAATACTGAAAAGGAAGATACTAAATTAAATTATTTATTTATTTTGTACATTGAAAGTGAGTGTGGCAGTTTATTATATTTCAGAAAAGGAGCCATTCAGTTGTGGGAAAGCAGAGGAGGAAGGCGGGAAGAGGGAATGATCCATGCAGGATAACAATACAGACATATTCTATATTTCACATAGGGAATTCATGGCTGTGTTGGGAAACCTGAGCATTGGAAAATATATCTGTTCTTAAGCATAAATGCCTGACGTAGGGTAGCTGTAAATCCCAACATTCAAGTCCCCACAATGCCAGCCCCCCAATCATCCCTACCCTGGTCTCCCACTACACAGCCAATCCCTCCACCAACAAAGCCACCCTGAGACATTACCCAACTCTCCCCCAACCAGCAAAGACACTACCCTGAACATGTTGAGGAAGGCCCCTATTTGTGAGCATGAGCCCAACACATGGCAGCCTCCCCTGGACTTACCCCAGGACCCAAGGCCATCATATTTGGCTCTCAGGTCGCAAGTATCTCTGCCTCCCCTTCTAATCTTTAGCCTTTCTACAGATCCTTAGTTTCTGGTGAGGAGGGAGCAATGCCTATTTGCTCCCACTCATGTCCTCCATGTCTTCAAAATGGCCACCAAGACTTCTATTGGTGATATTGCAATTGTGATGACTGTGGTGGCAAGGAGGGACAGAGGAGTCAGTGTACCAGTGGATTTCTTCCCATGGCCCCTACAGTGATGGGAGTTCTTCTCTCTTCATTATGGGAAGGGAAATGGTGGTGGTTTTGGCACTGGCATTTTGAGCTATGGAAAGCTATGTGGCAGCAGCATTACACCAAGAGCTTCTAAAATACTGAGATGCTTAGGAGGTTGGAGGTGGGGAGCAGGTGCTCAGATGGAAAAGTTTGTTCATCCATAGGTTCTGTGCCCAGGATTTAATGTACTGCTTATTAAGTGATGCTTGATTATATGTATTACATTTTCAACAACTTGGATGCTACTTACGAATCTTTTAGTTAAAGTTTTAGAACATGGACCCCATAGATGTAGGCTACAGTTCAAGTACAAACTTTTAATTGAAATTATTAATTTACTTGATTGGTAATCCTTGAAAAATTTGTAGCTGACTTGTAATAAATCAATACTGTCTTAATTGACATCTTTATTAATACAGCAGATGTTCTGTGGTGGTTTATGCTGGGCCACTCAAGAAATCTTTAATGAATATTGTAATTGACAGATAGCAATCTCATCCGTATATCTAGGCTTCAGTTTGTAGGTACTTCTAAATTGTATACTTGATTGTTTATTTTTCATCACACTAAGGCTTCACTTTTAGTCCTTACCTACTCTTATGTTCACCTGTGTTTCAGTTATCCCATAAATTTTTCACTGCTTGTGAAATGTGATTTTAGATCAGTCGGGCTCTTTCTTTTGCTGACAGTAAGACTTTTGGGACTTAAACTAGGACCCTTTCCTCTGATACCGGTTCTGGAATGTTGTTTTGAGTGAAACCCCATTCGTCTATTTGGAGATATTTACAGAAGAGATAAAAGTGGCTCACATAATATAAGATTAATCTACATATTAATAAATATAGAAACAGATATATATCAAGTAGAGGGCGACTGAAATGCAGGTTTTCGGTTTCTACAGAAACTGAGCCTGTGGCTAAAATTTACTGCTTAGTTTCAGCTAAAAACAAAGCTGAAACCAAAATGATGACACCCTCCCACCATCTGTAGGCCCTTCTCAGGCCTACCATAGAATCCCTGGTGGTCTAGTGGCAGGATCAATCCCCAGTTGTTCCTGCCTATGTCGACTCTTCAGTCAAAATAGCTGCTGTTACTGCCTGCACCAGCCTCATGAGACTGCCGTTGGAGGTCATGGCAGCCATTTTTAAATTGGAGCTGCAATAGGTAGGAGTGAACCCCCTGACCTCCCCAAAAGAAGATATAAAAACTCAAAAACTAGTCTTTCATTAGTAACAAAATCAAGTGGTCCCAGATAGGTATATTCAGACTTCAGAACAAGTTCTTTTTATAAAACGCCCAACACATTTTAGTGTCTTAGAATCTGTGATTGATGTTCCTGACATAGATGCTATCTTGAAGTCTGATAAAAACTATATATATATGAGTATATATCCACCTTTCAAATTGGACCACTTTTTACAATAGCAAGCCTTCCAAGCACTGAATCAATGCTGTAGGACACTGATCATGTCAAAATCGTTTTGCAGTGCTTGGAAGATTCTGCTATTGTAAAAAGTGTTTTTTACACTGTGTTTTCCAGTTTTTCTTTTCCTGTGTTTTTTATTGTCAGTAGGTAGGAGTGAACCAAGTTGCTCCTGGCATACTGGCTCCAAATTCAAAGTGGCTTCCTCAGGAAGTCATGGTAGTAATTTTGACTGTGGAATCGACATGGCCAGTTACAACTGGGGATCGTTCCCATTCTTCCAAGGTAGGCTCAGGAAGAGCCTATAATTGGGAGGTAAGCACTTGTGGTTGGGGTGGAATAGAGAGTGGTTACACTTGTGGTAGGGAGAAGGGAGTTTCGGTTTCAGCCAAATATGTCATAGAACATAAGAATTGCCATACTGGGACAGATCAAAGGTCCATCAAGCCCAGTATCCTATTTCCAATAGTGGTCAACCCAGATCCCAAGAAATAAAACGTTTTATGCTGCTTATTCTAAAAATATGCAGTGAATTTCCCCAAGCTATCTCAATAATAGCCTATGGACTTCCCTTTTAGAAATATATTTATCCAAACCTTTTGTAAACCCCGCTAAGCTAACTGATTTCATCACAGTCTCCGGCAGTGAGTTACAGAGTTTAATTACACATTGTGTGAATAAATATTTTCTGTGGCTTGTTTTAAATTTACTACATAGTAGCTTAATCACATGCCTCCTAGTCCTAGTATTTTTGGAAAGAGTAAACAAGTGATTCACATCTACCCTTTCTGCTCCACTCAGAATTTTATAGACCTCTATCATATCTCTCCTGAGCCATCTCTTCTCCAAGCTGAAGAGCCCTAGCCACTACTCTGAATAACTTCGTATTGTCATCAAATTTAATCACCTCGCTCGTCATACCAATTTCCAGGTCGTTTAAATATGTTGAAGAGCACAGGTTCAAGCACCGAACCCTGCAGCACTCCACTCGTGATGCTTTTCCAGTCCGAATATTGTCCATTTACCCCCACTCTCTGTTTTCTATCCACCAACCAGTTTTTAATCCACGTGAGTATTTCACCCTCGATTCCATGGCTCGCAATTTTTCGAAGTAGTTGTTCATGCAGGACCTTGTTGAACGCCTTCTGAAAATCCAGATATACAATATCGACCGGGTCACCCTTGTCTATCTGCCTGTTTACTTGAGTACCTGAATGTAAACCACTTAGGCTATAAGTGGTCTATACATACTAAAACAAACAAGCAAATAGAATTGCACATAGAACATTTTCATATTTGTTTTTCATTCCTTTCCTGATAATTCTTAACATTCTACTTGCTTTCTTAGCCACCGCCGCTGCACATTGAGCTGAGGGTTTTAATGTATCCTCAACAATGACACCTAGATCCTTTTCCAGGGCAATGACTCCTGACATAGAACCCAGCATCACGTAGCTATAGTTTGGGTTCGTCTTTCCCACTTGCATCACTTTCCACTTGCTCTCTTTAAATATCATCTGCCATTTTGATGCCCAGTCTCACAAGGTCCTCTTGCAATTTATCACAATCCTCTTGTGATTTAACAACTTTGAACAACTTTGTGTCATCAGCAAATTTAATTATCTCACTAATTATTCCCCTCTGTAGATCATTGATAAATATATTAAAAAGCAGTGGTCCCCGCTATTTACCCATCTCCACTGAGAATATTGACCATTTAAACCTACTCTCTGTTTTTTGTCTTTCAACTAGTTCTTAATCCATAATAAGACATTACCTCCTATCTCATGTCTTTCCAATTTCCTCAGAAGTCTTTCATGAGGTACTTTGTCATATGCCTTTTGAAAATCCAAATACACAATATCAATCGGCTCACCTTTATCCACATGTTCATTCACCCCTTCAAATAAATGTAGTAGATTGGTGAGGCAAGATTTCTCTTGACTAAATTCATGTTGGTTTTCTCTCATTAATCCATGCTTATGTATATGTTCGAGAACAGTGTGGAAATGCGCAGACAATGTGTGTAAGCTAAGTAAATAGATTCCCTGTTGTAGTCTCGTGAGACCACAGGAACTCGCAGCACGGGGCAGGAGTGTAAGAAAATTGCTCCTGCCCCACATCACCGCTAGACCACCAGGTAAGGCCGTGCTCCTGGGACGGCTGCTCTCCTCCCCTCCTCCTCTGATCATCTCCCTCCTCCTCTGATCACCTCCCTCCTCCTCCGATCTCTCCCCTCTGCCTCCGATCACCTCCCTTCGCCTCCGATAGCCTCCCACCTCTTCCGATCGCCTCCCTCCTTGCCCTGATCCCAGTCCCGGGTTCGTTTTTATTTCAATGCGGGCTGCCAATGTGCGATTCTTGGGGTGAGGGGGCATATGGAAAAAAATCATGAATAATCGAAACCGCGAACGTTGAAACCGCGAATAGGGAGGGAGAAGTGTAATTTAACCAAGGGATACATCTGGAGTGGGGGAAATACAGCTACAATGAAAGCAAAAAATTAGGTCCTGACTACACAAACTCAAAGAACTGGGAGAGTAGGCATTTTTCAAATATACAGTTTACCAAGCTAAATGGCTTTTAGAACCTGCATATGTACATTTTGAAGTTTAAAATTTAGAAATGTAATGACCAATTATTGCCATGGGAGAAATGCTATTGGGGTGATCATGATGGTTAGGCTTAATTATAAAAATCTCAAGGGGAGGCCTAGGACCATGAAAGTTAATTTGTGAAGGGTGAGGCACTAGGTTGAAGGTTCATCCTGAACCTGTCTGATTGATAACACATTCTAGCTCTGTATAGGTATTGTTGGCAGTTTGAATCTTATTTTCAGTTCAGTAGCCTGAAGGGTAGCGCAAGGGGCGCAAAACCTAGGGAACTGGGTTTGATTCCCACTGCAGCTCATTATGACCTGGGCAAGTCACCTGTCACCAATTACTCTAGGTACAAAAAACAAACTTAGATAGTTAGCACATTAGGGACAAAGAAAGTACCTGCATATTATAAATGTCAACCACTTTGACTGTACCATAGAAAGGCAGTTTATTCTATATTCTAAGCCTCATCAATGGGCATCCTGGGATGAAAAAGCCCCATTGGTCAGAGCAGCTGTCAGTTGTTTTTTTTATGATGTGTTTCACCAAATGAATCTTGTTTTTCAGACTTTTGAAATTGTTTAGGTACTTTTTATAAAATCAGATTATTCTTTTTGGGCTAATTACATTACATTAGTGATTTCTATTCTGCCAATACCTTGCGGTTCAATTGTAGGTTGTGTTTAATTTATATAAGAATAGCCATACTGTGTCAGCCCAATGGTCCATCTAGGCCAGTATCCTGTTTACACAGTGGCCAATCCAGGTCACAAATAACCTGGCAGAAACCCAAGTAGTCCCATGTTACTAATCCCAGGGCAAGCAGCGGCTTCCCCATTCCTGTCTCAATAGCAGATTATGGGCTTTTCCTCCAGGAACTTGCCTAAACCTTTTTTAAACCCAGCTACATTAACCACTGTTATCACATCTTCTGACAATGGGCTAAAGATCTGGAACAACTGCTCGTGCCCACTACTTATAGGGAATTCAGGAAACACCTAAAAACACATCTGTTCCTGAAGTACCGTATTTTCGCGGATATAACGCGCGCGTTATACGTGATTTTACGTACCGCGCATACCCCTCGCGCGTTATATGCCTGAGCGCGGTATACAAAAGTTTTTACACATAGTTCCCACCCCGCCCGACGCCCGATTCACCCCCCCAGCAGGACCGCTCGCACCCCCACCCCGAACGACCGCTCGCACGCGCTCCCACCCGCACCCGCATCCACGATCGGAGCAAGAGGGAGCCCAAGCCCTCTTGCCCGGCCGACTCCCCGACGTCCGATACATCCCCCCCCCGGCAGGACCACTCGCACCCTCACCCCGAAGGACCGCCGACTCCCCAACAATATCGGGCCAGGAGGGAGCCCAAACCCTCCTGGCCACGGCGACCCCCTAACCCCACCCCGCACTACATTACGGGCAGGAGGGATCCCAGGCCCTCCTGCCCTCGACGCAAACCCCCTCCCCCCAACGACCGCCCCCCCCCAAGAACCTCCGCCCGTCCCCCAGCCGACCCGCGACCCCCCTGGCCGACCCCCACGACACCCCCACCCGCCTTCCCCGTACTTTGTGTAGTTGGGCCAGAAGGGAGCCCAAACCCTCCTGGCCACGGCGACCCCCTAACCCCACCCCGCACTACATTACGGGCAGGAGGGATCCCAGGCCCTCCTGCCCTCGACGCAAACCCCCCTCCCTCCAACGACCGCCCCCCCCCAAGAACCTCCGACCGACCCGCGACCCCCCTGGCCGACCCCCCCACCCCCCTTCCCTGTACCTTTGGAAGTTGGCCGGACAGACGGGAGCCAAACCCGCCTGTCCGGCAGGCAGCCAACGAAGGAATGAGGCCGGATTGGCCCATCCGTCCTAAAGCTCCGCCTACTGGTGGGGCCTAAGGCGCGTGGGCCAATCAGAATAGGCCCTGGAGCCTTAGGTCCCACCTGGGGGCGCGGCCTGAGACACATGGTCGGGTTTGGCCCATGTGCCTCAGGCCGCACCCCCAGGTGGGACCTAAGGCTCCAGGGCCTATTCTGATTGGCCCACGCGCCTTAGGCCCCACCAGTAGGCGGAGCTTTAGGACGGATGGGCCAATCCGGCCTCATTCCTTCGTTGGCTGCCTGCCGGACAGGCGGGTTTGGCTCCCGTCTGTCCGGCCAACTTCCAAAGGTACAGGGAAGGGGGGTGGGGGGGTCGGCCAGGGGGGTCGCGGGTCGGTCGGAGGTTCTTGGGGGGGGGCGGTCGTTGGAGGGAGGGGGGTTTGCGTCGAGGGCAGGAGGGCCTGGGATCCCTCCTGCCCGTAATGTAGTGCGGGGTGGGGTTAGGGGGTCGCCGTGGCCAGGAGGGTTTGGGCTCCCTTCTGGCCCAACTACACAAAGTACGGGGAAGGCGGGTGGGGGTGTCGTGGGGGTTGGCCAGGGGGGTCGCGGGTCGGCTGGGGGACGGGCGGAGGTTCTTGGGGGGGGGGCGGTCGTTGGGGGGAGGGGGTTTGCGTCGAGGGCAGGAGGGCCTGGGATCCCTCCTGCCCGTAATGTAGTGCGGGGTGGGGTTAGGGGGTCGCCGTGGCCAGGAGGATTTGGGCTCCCTCCTGGCCCAATATTGTCGGGGAGTCGGCGGTCCTTCGGGGTGGGGGTGCGAGTGGTCCTGCCGAGGGGGGAGAAGAATCGGACGTCGAGGGGGGCATCAGGCTTTCAGGATGGGGACAGGACTTCAAGGGGGGACAGGCAGACCTTCAAGGGGGGACAGGCAGACCTTCAAGGGGGGACAGGACTTCAAGGGGGACAGGCACGGAGAGGCGGGGCAGTGCACCGAAAGTCAGGGCGGGTGAACGGTGAGTCGGGGCAACCAGAGGAGAGTCGGGGCAGTGCACCGAAAGTCAGGGTGAGTCGGGGCAACCAGAGGAGAGTCGGGGCAGTGCACCGAAAGTCAGGGTGAGTCGGGGCAACCAGATGAGAGTCGGGGCAGTGCACCGAAAGTCAGGGTGAGTCGGGGCAACCAGAGGAGAGTCGGGGCAGTGCACCGAAAGTCAGGGTGAGTCGGGGCAACCAGATGAGAGTCGGGGAGGGCGAAAGGAGAATCGGGGTGGCCAGAGGAGAGTCGGGGAGAGCGAAAGGAGAGTCGGGGTGGCCAGAGGAGAGTCGGGCAGCATGCGCGTTATATGCCTGAGCGCGGTATAGAAAAGTTTTTGTACATATCATCGTGATTTCTGCGCGCTATACCCCTGTGCGCGTTTTACAATGGTGCGCGTTATATCCGCGAAAATACGGTACTTGGGTAACTGACCTATACAATCTTAGTCCTCAACAAATGATCTTTAGAACTGTTATTCTCTAACTCTGAACTTTGTTTATTCTACTCAATCTGTAACACCTTTAATCATTGTAAACCGCATAGAACTTCACGGTCCTGCGGTATATAAACTATTATTATTATTATTATTCCAAAGCTTAACTGAGTGAAAAAAAATTTCCTTCAATTTTTTTTTTTTTTTAAATATTTCCATGTAACTTTGAGTGTCACTTAGTCTTCATAATATTTGAAAGAGTAAAAAAAACATTTTACTTTTACTTGTTCTACAGCACTCAGGATTTTGAGGTATTAATATATAAGAAGATACACAGACAGATACCATTTGGTTTTGAAAGTGGAAATTTCTAACTAATAACATGACACATGCGCATAATTTGTAGTTTGTAAAAACAAAGACCTTTTGGCTACATTTTATAAAACAATATCTTATAACAATAAAATAAATTGCCATACTTGTTCCCTGAATGAACTCCTTGGAATGAAAGAGAGACACTCAGTGATGCCATATTGCCCTTAGCTTTTTGACCACATATTCTCTATTTGTCCCTATCCCCTAATATGGAGTTGATGTTTTCCATTAGATGACCTTATATTATATCCAATGAGTCAGAGAAGATGATAATATCCAACATAAAATAAATTGTCCTCTCAAGTGTTGAGCGGCTCTGTTATCAGAAACGAGTGGTGTGCTAGGAGCACAAGAAGGGAAGGGGAAGGGATCTAGAATTAACTCATTTATTTTTAGTAGAAGTTCAAGGTGATTTCCATATTCATGTACACTGGAAGGTTCACTACCTAAGTTTGTACTGGAGACAGTGGAGGGTTAAGTGACTTTCCATGGCTTCCCTGGTGCTCTACCCGTGAGGCTACTCCACTCCTTTTCTTGTATTTCTTCAGATAGTGACATCAAGCGAGTACATGCTGCTGTATTTCACTTGATTATTTATTTATTTTTAAATTTTCTATACTGTCTAAATCAGTGGCTCTCATCCCTGTCCTGGAGGACCACCAGGCCAATCGGGTTTTCAGATTAGCCCTAATGAATATGCATGAGAGAGATTTGCATATAATGGAAGTGATAGGCATGCAAATCTGCTCCATGTATATTCATTAGGGCTATCCTGAAAATCTGATTGGCCTGGTGGTCCTCCAGGACAGAGATGGGAACCACTGGTCTAAATCCTAGGCGGTTTACAATATATCCACAGACATAATACTTAAAAACAGTACAAAAGAGAGAGAATGGCTCTTTGAGAAGGATCACTGATCTATAAGAAGGCATTTTGTTGCTTGTCACCATTACATGCTTTTCAGAGCCATTCTTCAAAAAGTAAATGTCAAAAGTAATAGCATAGTTAAAATGGAGTCCCAGTCCGGGAGGTGCTCGACTATATGAAAGTCCTGGTGGGAGCAAGTCCTGGCAACATTTTTATTAATTGTTATTTATTACTCAGCTCTTCAGACCACTTGTGATTTATATGACAAAATTATATGAAAAACTGAAAATCCTACACTTTGAACAAATGTCATATAGCAAAAGTTTGGCAGTGCATTATCTACAGTACTCATTACCCCCCCCCCCAGCCATTTCCCCTTGCCCTCAATTACATACCCTTTTAAAACTTATCTTCAGTGATAATAACAACACAGTATATAACAAATTGGGCCAAAATATATATTTTGTTTCATGCTATTGATAAAAAGAAATAAGGCTTATGTACTTGAGTTCCTCAATAGTGAATAGTAACCTCAAAAGACAATGTTGTTTTAAGACTTTGACTTAAAATCTTTAAAGTACTGCTTGGGATCAATATTTTCTACTCTTGACCATCTCTATGTTACAGACTGTCTCAGTGGTCACTTGTTAATTGACTAAGTTGTATTAGGTGTTCAATGCAAAAATTAATGCACACTAAGCACTAGATTCTGTAAATGGTTCCCAAAGATACGCACTGTAAAGGGTGCTCTGTGCAGAACAAGCTTGACAAATACTAGCTAAGTGCACATTCTGGCCCTGATTGAGGAACGCGGTGCATAGTGCCTGTCAATCATCAGAATTGGGCCTAGTGGTGCCTAAAATAAGCTTAAGTGCCCCCTATTTATGCCAGGATTATCTTGGCCTAAATACTGGCACCTAACTCCACTTTAAACGCCCACACGCAAAACGCTGAAGATTCGCCCATGATCCATCCCTAACCATGCTTGCTTTCTGGTAGGCGCCTACTTAAAAGCGGTAGGCACCTATCACTCAATTAATCTTTTAATCTAATTTTAAAGTGCTAATTGCTTGCTATAGACACTGATTAAGCTTTATAAGTAAAGTTAGGTGCCTAGATTGACTAGGTACACTGATCTAGGGCCTAGATTCCATAAGCAAACCAATCGTGTACCGATCGGTTTGCGACCCCTTTAATACCCCGGCCCGATTAACTTTCTTGCGATCCTGTCTGCACCCAATCCGATCCGCGCATGCAAATTAGGGAAACGGCATGCAAATCTAGCAAGGCAGCGATTCACTAACATTTTTCAGGCACACCGACTGGGCTGGCCAATCTGAAACCAAGCAACTGGTGAGGACCAGTCGCTCACTCCTTTCCTGCTCTCTTCTGCGCTGCAGTACCAGCCCTGAAACTCCCTACTTGCAGCTGACCATAGGATATGAGAAACTCCACTTGCGTTTTTTAAGCAAGAGCAGCAGAAGAAACAACAATCCTTGGGGAAATTAATAAGGGGTGCTTAAAAAAACTTTACTCTCTGCCTTGCCATTGTTACAAAAATAAAGATAGTTGCCATTGTTACAAGCTCAATCTCGTACTTGTGAGTGGAACGTTCATTCTCAGGTCGGCAGCGCGCACAGGATAAGCAGCCTGAGACCTAGTATTCTGGGAAAGAGAAAGGATAAGTTGTTCTTCCTGGAAACAAAACTGTATTTCACAAATTAAAATGCATGGATTCAACTGCCTTTGCCATGCTTGCCTGCTACCCTGCCTGCCTCCTGTATTCAAGCAGCAAGCCTGCTGAGTCCGTTGGAAAAATGCTACCCCGACTCTCCTGCTCTCTGCCGCCCTTCCCCGCAGTGCAGCCCCGCTTTAAAACCACGGGCTCGCACTGCGGAGAAGGGCAGCAGAGAGCAGGAGAGCCGGGGCGGGTTTCGTGTTCAGTTCCGTAGTCTGGCAGTTCCCCCCTCTGCTTCTAGAAGCTACAGCGAATCTGCCTTTGCCTTGCTTGCCTGCCATTATGTCCCCAACCCTTCCCTCTTCTCCCGCTGGTGCAAGAGAGCGGCACATGCGGGATCGCACGTACAGCCATCAATGATGGTCTGCGCATGCGTCGCGATCGGTCTTCAGCAATCCGTGGGATTGGTTGTGGGCGTGTTTACGATTAGGTGATTTGCATGGGGAGCCTTTAGTGAATGGGTTGTCCAGCAAGACTCGGAAACGGAGCGAATCAGGATCGGACAGGTAAGAGGGCTTTAGTGAATCTAGCCCTAGGTGCCTGACGTTAGGCATCTTTTATGCAATCTGGACATGTCGAAGGAAAAAGGAACGGGGACTTGTAGACTGCCTTTTTGTTGCTTCGGCATTTCAAAGCTGTCGTTCAAAGCGGTGGGCCCTAGAGGATTAAGTGACTTTCCCAGGGTCACAAAGAGCAGCACTGGGATTTGATCTCACAGCCTCTAGGTGCAGAGGCAGCAGCTCAACCAGCTGATAGAAATGCTTATGTTCAGCTGATGGCAGTTAGACGTGCAAATACAGGTATTCAATAATATTGTACCTTATCTATGGGAACACCCATGCTTCTCCCATAAGCCACACACCCCTTTGGAATTGCATGTTATGAAATTTAGGTGCATATGTTATAGAATAGGACATAGGGCTGATCTACACATAATTCCCAATTGCTGCCAGTTAAGCCTATTAATGCCTCCGCTCAAGGAAATACAGTCAAAACAAAGAAAGAACAATCTGGAACAACCTAATTAATTGTTGGATCTGTGATCCATGCCCAGAATTTCACACCCAACTTTGGGTGACCTATACAGAATCCAAGAGCATAGCCATCGTTATCGTACATTATCTACCACAGGACCTGAAGATGGGTGGTGAGAACCTGTTCTATAATGGCATCTGGGCTCCCAAATTCCATTATAGAATACTGTTGTAACCTGGCATTGAACACCTAATATTTACGGGCCCGCAGTTATACCAGCCATAGACCTGGTATAACTGCAAGCAGTGGTACACATATGTTACAGTATTTAGCATGTTAAGTGCATAATGGAAGCTTGCCCATGCTCCTTCCTTGGGTACATACACCTTGCATTTGTGTGCTATGCCACTTAACATGCATCCTTACAGAATAATATTTAGATGCTCTGCTAATAGTATGTGTAACTTGCAAAAGTTCAAGTATTCTTTAAATCTTTGCCTGCAAATGCAGGCACCTAGTTATAGTGTGCCCTTTAATAGTGTAACACTGCACAAATACTTTGTGCATTAACTATCACATTCAGAAAGAGGCGGGGAGTGAGGCTTGCAATTAACTGCATTTTAATTGCTAGTATGACAGAAAGCAGGCAGTTGAGCTATGTGTTCAGAGATGCAGCTGACTGTGTTCTACTTTATTTTACATACGGTTAACTTGTGGTAGCAACTTTTCTGCCATATTAACTGCATGGCAACACTCCCAAGAATGCCCCAGCAGTTTCTGCAAACGTTTTGTCCCTAATGTGCCTTTTTGCAGTTCATTCAACTAGATCTCACCGCAGCATTTGACCTGGTAGATCACAACATCCTACTACAAACACTGGAGGCAATAGGAATCACATACTGAGTCTACAACTGGTTTGAAAGATTCCTCTGCTCAAGGAAATACAGAGTCAAAACGAAGAAAGAACAATCTGAAACCTGGAACAACCCTTGCGGAGTCCCCCAAGGCTCACCACTATCCCCAACACTCTTCAACCACCTGTACATAGCTATACTTGGCACATGCCTAGACAAATTAGGCATAACCATCATCCTGCCTTTCAACCAATCCAACGTCACAACAATCAAAATACACACAACACTAGAAACAATATCACAATGGATGAGAGACCACAAATTAAAGCTGAACCAAGACAAAACCAAATTCCTACTTCTAGAAAATAACAAAACACCTTCCATGACAAACCTAGAATTAAACTCCATCCTATACCCTTTGCAACCCAACCTAAAACTGCTGGGAATAATGATAGACAAGGGCTGCACCATGCAACTTCAAATCAGCAAACAGTCCAGAAGGCATTCGCAACCATGTACAACCTAAGAAAAATCTGAAAATACTTCAACAAAGAACGATTCAGACTCATGGTCCAAACACTAATCCTGGGACTCCTGGCCTACTGTAACAGCCTCTACCTGTCATGCCCCGCCTACACTTTAAAACAATTACAAACTGTTGAAAACACAGCTCTCAGACTGATATATTTACTGAAAAAATACGATTACATTACCACTGCGTTCCAAGACTCACACTGGCTCCCAATATAAGCACGCATACAATACAAATTCTTCTGTAACCTCTTCAGAGCCCTAAATGTAACTGAGCCTAGCTATCTAAACAACCACCTAATCAGAAATAACACATCAAGACCTAGGAGAACACAGGCTCTCTTCACCCATCCCCCAGCAAAAGGCATACAAAGAAAAAAAAACTATAAGGCAAACTACTAACCATAAGAGCAACGAAAATAGACCGCCACCTCTCCAAGCTACTGTCCAAGACGACCAACTACAAAACATTCAGGAAAGAACTGAAAACTATTCTCTTCAAAAAATGTGTCAAATGATCTACCTTATTAAACCCTTCCCCAAATCCCATTGCTCATGCTATCCATCAGCTCTTATAAAATCATTCTATCTATCAACTTTGTAAGCTCCCTGGGAATGTCCAGATCAGTTCTTTTTAGTAAACCACCTAGAACTGAAAGGTATTGGCGGGTTAGAAAACAATAATGTAATGTAATGTTAGTGTACTTTAGCAACTAGGGGATCTATCCAGTCCATTCTCATTATATGCGGTAGTATGGCTCCTGAAAATGTTTGCAAACCTCACAATCACAAATAACAAAACACCGAGTCTATAGGAAAATAGCTATTGGGTTCCAGCAGTACACGTTGTGCCTCAGAACCATAGAAAACAGGGTTAGGTTCCTGCATGGGACAGCACTTGGAATACCTGTAATTCAGTGTCTGGATGCTCGGGGGCCATATCTAGAAGTAAACACCTGACTGCAAGGTGAAAGTGAAAGTAAAGAAAGCTGTTTTTTAAGAGCTGGTCTTCAAATACATGACTACAATGGTACAAATGGGAAATATTAGTAACAAATGATGCAACTGTGAATATGTGAAATTACGCCTCAGGAAAGCACAAATAACAAGAATGGACTGTATGTTATATTTAAAAGGCCAACATGCAGGCTTACGTATTTAGTAACCCCCTCTTTTCTCAAATTGCACTAGAGGTTTTTAGTGTGGGTCAATAAGGTAAGTGCTCCAGTGCTCTTAACACCCTTATTCATTCACTAATCATTTCTAGGCTAGATTATTGCAATACTTTATACCATGGCATAACCAATAAAGAAATAAGAAGATTACAGATAATACAAAATACAGCAATACAAAATTATTACGAATTCAAAAAAATATGATCACGTCACACCACTCTTACAAGCTGCACACTGGTTACCTATCACACATAGAATAACGTTTAAAATCATATCACTAACATTTAAAATTCAACAATCACACGTGCCGATATTCTTGGATTGACTTTTAATATCTTACTCTCCATTTAGGACACTCAGATCAACACAACAAAACCTACTAACCATTCCTTCTTTGGAAATAATTGGGACCAGAAGAGCAACCATCTTTTCAGTATTAGCTCCCCAGCAGTGGAATAATTTGCCAATTTACTTGCGTGGCGAACCATCCTTAGACAAATTCAAGCGCGCCTTAAAAGGCTTTCTTTATAAAGATGCATTCAACATATAGATAGAGTAATCAATTAAATACAATATCTTGACCCTAATGAATTAAACGAATAGGTCATCAAATTAGAAAATGTAAGTGCTCCTAAAACCTTTTTTTATAAAGAGGCTATTAACACATAGACAGTTCACTTAATCTAAATCAATATCCTCAGATCCTAATTGAATTAACTATACAAGTTATTAAAGTATCTTCATTCTATTCATTTTACACCTTTCCTTAAGCGATCCTATCCTTTGTGTTCTTACCTTAAATGTTCCTTTTTTTTTTTTTTATAAATTGTAGTCCCTCCCATTATCCATTTGTACCAGTTTGTATCAGTTTGTAATAGATCAAAAATGATCTGTATGTAATGTCTTATTTTATCTTATTTTGTCCACCCTGCTTTCTTTTTATGTAACGGAAACATGTTATACTCATTGAAATATATGACATTGCGTAAAAATCAAATTCTATTAAACTTGAAACTTGAATTCTGGCGCAATGGAGCATTTACCGCGCCGGCCTGCACTAAAAACCTCTAGCCCAGCTTGATAAAAGGAGCCATAAGTTTATTTCCTTTGAAATTAAACGATGGAATTCATTGCCAGAGAATGTGATGAAAGCAATTAGCTTAGCTGGGTTTTAAAAAGGTTTGGATAACTTCACAAAAGAAAAGTCCATAATCCATTACAGTCAAACCTCGGTTTACGAGTAACCCGGTTTGCGAGTGTTTTGCAAGACGAGCAAAACACTCAGCAAACTTTTGACTCATAAACCGAGCATTGACTCGATTTGCGAGCCCCCACCCGACCCGACCACGGAAACCAACAGTATTGCTCCCCTCCGAGGCCACCGGCGCTTCTATCGCCTCTTCCCCGACTGACCCTGTCCTTACCCCTGCACCGCTAGTGATAAAAGTGCTTGCTGCCGGTCTGCTGCTGAGCTTTGAGCATCTGCGCATGCTCAGGCCTTCTGATCTCACCCTGTCCAAGATTTTCATGAAAATCTTGGTGAGGATGAGATCCAGAAGGCCTTGAGCATGCGCAGATGCTCAAGGCTCAGCAGCAGACTGGCGGCAGGCACTTTTATCACCGGCGGTGCAGGGGTAAGGACAGGGCCAGTTGGGGAGGGGGGGGGGAAGAGGTGATAGCAGTGCCGGTGGCCTCGGGTGGGGCATGGGAGTCAGGGTGCGTCCGACAGGAGTGAGCTAGCACTTGAGAGGCCCAGCAGAGGGGGTAGTGGCATCCGGGGGGGGGGGGGGTGCAGCATCTGGGAGCGGCAGAGCCAACAGTGTCCAGTCAGGCTCTTGTGGCGGCGGCAGCGGCGTTTGCTTAGCGAGCACCATTCGCAGTGAGAGGCAGCGAACAACAGCAGAGGAGGAGAATTGGAGGAGCCGCGTGGATGGGTCTGTGGCAGAGGCAGCGGTGGAGGCGTCCCTAATGGTAATTAAGTTTTTGGGGATGTGGAATGAATTGTTCAAGTTTACACTAACTCTTATGGGAAAAGTTGCTTTGATATACGAGTGTTTTGGTTTAAGAGCATGCTTCTGGAACGAATTATGCTCGTAAATCAAGGTACCACGGTATTAAGATGGAGAAATCCACTACTTTTTCCTAAAAGAACCAGTATTAGCTCTGTTTTATTCTTTGGGATCTTGCCAGGTACTTGCGACTTTGGTTGGCCACTGTTGGAAACTTGGCTTGATGGACCTTTGGTCTATTCCAGTATGGCAAATCTTATGTGACTGCAGTAATGTACTTATATCTTTAAATTAATCATTTACTAATCATTAGCATGTGCTAACACCATTATTGCACATTATTTATTTATGTGTGTATTACTTTATTTAAAATATGTTTAACCCACGGAGCTTACCACAGTTCAAGGTGGAGTACAATAGGCGTAGATAATTAAAACTATTGTATAAAAGACTGCGTTATCTACCAAAGGAGCCCATTGCATAACATGATAGTGGCATTATCACAAGCATTATCACATGCAAATTGTTGTTAAACAATCACCTGAACCTACATGAATAGTTAGCTAGTTTTCTTATCACTTATTTTATTTTTAGCAGATTTATTTAGTACCCCCTTTCTTCTTCCATAACACTTTGGGATTAGCAATTGGAAGTTAGACCTCATCCTTCAGAGGATTAAACTGATCAGCAGGTCATATTCCCATGATATATTTTCAATTTTCATTAAGCTTAATTTTGTGGGGGTTTCAATTCATGCTGTTACCTCGCTTTTCTCGACTGAAAAACTGTCCGCAGATTTCTCAGATAGTATGCCACCTTGTTTGCCAGAGCTAGAAATGGTGTAAATATAGGTGTGAGTTAACCCAAGAGAAAATCAAGTTCAGATTTAAACAGGAGAAATAGCTGGATACACTTGAAGAGCATAGTGTAGCCTATAGAACTAACATAAGAACATAAGAATTGCCGCTGCTGGGTCAGACCAGTGGTCCATTGTGCCCTGCAGTCCGCTCACGCGGCGGCCCTCTAGTCAAAGGCCAGCGCCCCAACTGAGATTAGCCCTACCTGCATAAGTTCTTGTTCAGCAGGAACTTGTCTAACTTCGTCTTGAATCCCTAGAGTGTGTTTCCCCCTATGACAGACTCCAGAAGAGCGTTCCAGTTTTCTACCACTCTCTGGTGAAGAAGAACTTCCTTACGTTTGTACGGAATCTATCCCCTTTTGTA
This sequence comes from Geotrypetes seraphini, assembly GCF_902459505.1. Classification (NCBI taxonomy): domain Eukaryota; kingdom Metazoa; phylum Chordata; class Amphibia; order Gymnophiona; family Dermophiidae; genus Geotrypetes; species Geotrypetes seraphini. The sequence continues at coordinate 37,146,738 of NC_047084.1, read as the reverse complement.
CTTTAGAGAGTGCCCTCTTGTTCTCCCTACCTTGGAGAGGGTGAACAACCTGTCTTTATCTACTAAGTGTATTCCCTTCAGTACCTTGACCAAAGAGCTCCCCCCTTTTTTATCAAGCTGTGCTAGAGGTTTTTAATTTGGGCCGGCGAGGTATGTGCTCTGACACTCAAATTAATTCTATGAGCAGCGGAGCATTTACCGTGCCGGCTCTTGCTATAAACCTCTAGCGCAGCTTGATAAAAGGGGCCTAGAATGAGTAAGGATAAGGGTAATGGGATTTGATGTACTACCTTTCTGTAGTACAGACAAAATGGTTTACATTTATTATGACACATTATAAATTAATGGTCGGGTGACGACGGAATGATTGCGGGGAACGATCCTTAATAAAGCGTAATGCACGCGAAACATAATACTTGAATAACTTTAAAAAATAATACTTGAATAACTGCACTTTAGTTATATAAACCTTATTGGATAAATAAGTGGGCCGGTGAGGAGGCAACACATCAAGCTTATCGCTATGATAAACATTTGAGCGATGAGTGGTGTTTCTGAGGTCCAAAGCCTAAAACGTTATCCTAGATATTAAGAATTTTGAACTATATATTAAAACTGATATTTATTACTTGGGATGAGAGATGATTATGAGCTACATGCGATTCCAAGTTTGATTAATAGTATAAGGACAAGCATCTTATTGGTTACATTTATTATGTGCAGGTACTTTTTTCTGTTCCTAGTGGGCCCACAATCAATCAGATTTAAATGCCTTGCTCAGAATCACAAGGAGCTGCAGTCTTGCTAATTGCTTTTATAACTTTCTGGTACTAAAGTTGTTGTCTGCAGTATTTAGCGTTAATGTTTCCAACAGCAAAAGCCTATCTTATCTGAAAGTGTATAGTGTACTTGCATGATCTTGACTTTCCAATATTTTAATTATAATTTACAACCTAAGTTGACAACAAAACAAGTTTGTAATAGCATCATTTATTTTACTACTTGGGCTCTAGCTTGGTACTTGGGACCTGGGTTGGCCACTGTTGGAAACAGGATACTGGGCTAGATGGACCTTTTACTCTGTTCCTGTATGGCAATTCTTATGTTCTTATCTTAATTTTCATAGAAAACAAAGTATGCCTTCAACACTAAGGGCCCCTTTTATAAAGCTGCAATGCTGCGGTAAATGCACCAAAGCCCAAAGAAGTTAAATAGACTTTACCATCATTTACACCAGTGTTCTTCAACCACCGGTGCGATCGATGCGGCATTATCTTCGAACCAGCTCCCTCTTCCTGATTCAGTGCACAAAGCCAGGGGCAGTGGCTCCTACGGGCATCCTGTGCCTGAACCGGAAGCCTTCTCTCTGACGTTGCAGAGGGAAAGCTTCCAGATGAGGCACGGACGTGCAAGGTGCAATTAGTACTATTATGGGGGCGGGATCTGGGGTGGAGATTGGGTAGAGATGGGCGGGGTCTGGCCCACGACTTAGCCCAGTGTTCTTCAACCGCCGGTCCATGGACTGATGCCGGTCCACAGAATAATTCTTTTATTTCTGCCGGTCCATAGGTGTAAAAAGGTTGAAAAACACTGATTTACACAGCTTTGTAAAAGGGACCCTTAATTCATGATATAAGCAAAACAACTTGAAAGCAGGAACACTCAGCTACCTAAAAGTCCTGGTGGAAGCAACGGATAATACTGTATTTTTCTTTCTTTATTTCAACTGTACTATAGTGTGCTTAATGTTTCCTGTGCTGTATTCTCAAGTTTCAAGTTTTATTAAGGTTTGTTGTACATGCAATGTCTAATACTTCAATGTGTAGAACATTTTAAAAACAAGGGACAGAACAGTTTTATATAATTACGTAAATACAAAATATATACGTACTAATGAATAACTGGTAGAGAAGGTGAGGGGGATGAACTACAATCTTTAAAGAAAGAGAAGAAACATTTAGGGAAAAACACATATGGTGGGTAGCACAAAAGAATAAGGAGAAATAAGGCAGAAATAATCATAGAAAGAAACATTTTTTTTTCTCTTTGAAGAGCAAAAGAAAGAAATGCCCTCTTTCTTGAACCTTTGCTACATTTCATTGTTTGCACGCTATATTTGACAGGAGAATGACTTTCGTTGGTTGTTTCACCATATCCAGTCAGTGACCTTGTTGCAATTGCATGACTGTCTCATACTCAGGCATGCTGATCACAGATTGTGCAAGTATACTTAATTAGACATGAATGATTAATCTTCTGGAACTTGAGACTGATGCAATTAAGTATGTAATTGGTAACAAGTGGAGATACTGGACATAAACAGACCTGGGAACCTTTCGGTTTTGATCATCCTAAAATTAGTAGAACTGGGATAGAAGAAATAACTGAAGGACTTTGTACACGTTTTAGTTATGCAGTAATGACAGGAATTGCCTTATACCAACTTGGCTTGATATATCTGTTTTTACTCTGTTAGTATGTGGGGCTCTTATTTTTGTTCAAAAATTGCCATATAAACATTAATGTGACCAGATGCAGGACCTCCCTACTTTGCATATCTCTTTGGCCTCATTCCCTTCTTGGCCACTCTCATATACCTCTGTTTGTTTCTTCCCTCTTGCGCCTTTCTATATATTTCACCTCTTTCCTTCACTTCCCTTCTCCTCCACTGCCAATTCCAGACTTTGTTCCTTTCATCTAGCTGCCCCCTATGCCTGGAATAAATTACCCAAATTTGTCAGCCAAGGCCTTACCTTGTTTAAAAGCAGACTGAAAACCCACCTTTTTGATATAGCCTTCGATCCATAGCCCTACTCCCCTCTGTCCACCAACCCAGCAAGCAGATTAACCGATCCCCTTAACTGTATCCATGACATCCTGTTTGTCTGTCTTGTCTGTTTAGATTGCAAGCTCTTTCGAGCAGGGACTGTCATCTTTGTGGCTCTGTACAGCACTGTGTATGTCTGGTAACACTAAAGAAATAATTAATAGTAATGGCAGGAATGGTGAAAAAGCATTTTGGAGAATGAAACTTTTTATATTTACTAAACTAAACTAAACCTTAAGTTTATATACCGCATCATCTCCATGGATGTGGAGCTCGGCACAGTTTACAAGAACTTAAAATATAGGAAGAGAAGGAAAAAAAAGATTTACATGAACTTATATATAGAAGAGAAGAGTAAGGGGGGATAGAATTACATTTTAGTGAAAAGCCAGATTTTCAGTTGCTTGCGGAATAATTGGAGGGAGCCCAGATTCCACAGCGGGGTAGTAAGGTCGTTCCGAAGACCTGTGATTCTGAAGAGAAGGGATTTTCCCAGTTTGCCTGCATAGCGAATACCGTGTAGAGAGGAGAAGGATAGTTTATACCTTTGGGCGAGTCTGGTGGAATCAGGACTCGAGGAGTTATAAGAGAGTGGGATTAAGGGAGGAAGGATGCCGTGAATGATCTTAAAAGCCAGGCAGGAGCATTTGAAATGGATTCTGGAAATCACTGGGAGCCAGTGAAGTTTGGCTAGGAGTGGGGAGACATGGTCAGACTTGCGTTTTGCAAAGATCAACTTGGCTGCAGTATTCTGGATTAGCTGGAGTCTTTGAAGACTTTTTTTGATAGGCTTAAGTAGATGGCATTGCAGTAGTCTAGTTTGGAGAGGATGATGAATTGAACAAGGACGGCAAAATATTTACCTCACATTTTTTTCATTGGTAGTTCAAGGCAGATTCATTCAATTACAGTAGGCTTACAATCTACCTTTTTAACCTGAGATAATAAAAGATGACATGACTTGCCAAAATCACAAGGACACCCAGTAGCATTTAAACCCTGCCTTCCCTGGTCCATAGCCCACTGCTATGCCCAGAATGCTAATCCTGCTTCTGTTGATCAAGTACTGAAAAGGGGCATAACCAGACATCTGATTTTGGGTGCCATAAACCCTATGTGGGTTGAAACAAGAACCTCACCTCCCTTTTGTCTGGTATCTCTCTCTTCCCTAGGGTACTGGGTGTCTTTCAACTCTTCCCCCCTGCCTACCCACCCAGTCTTCCCTCACTTCCTCCATTCTTTTAAAACCTTCGTTTCTTTGCTGGCCGTGAACAGTGACTTATACCCACTGCATACATTGGCCCCTAGCCTTTCCTCTGACCTGATCTTGCCTATGCAGAAACAGGAAGTTGTTTTAGAGCAGTGGTCTCAAACTTGTGGCTCGGGGGCCACATGTAGCCCGCCAGGTACTATTTTGAGGCCCGAGGTATGTTTATCATAATCACAAAAGTAAAATAAGTGGTAGCTCTTGTTCATATGAATTTTCCCTGATGCAGCAATTTCGCAAAACAGGGCCTTGTTGGGAATTCTGTTCTTTTTGATTCCCCCGAATGCTTCAGATATAACAGCTTCGGGAGACTGGGACACTAGTGGTAGAAACTGAGTTTTTTCAGACCAAGGATGTTTTTTCCTATGGTAGCTTTGATGCTAGCATAGAGTTCCTCCAAGTGTTGATTAACCTTGGAAGAAACTGAGATCTTTTCTCCGTGAAACTTTGGGACCTATATCTATGTTATCCACAGCATTAGTTTGAATAAATGAATATCATTGAACTGATCTATTGCCATGTCTTTGTTCAACTACCACTATGAGACAGAAAACAGCTTAATTTATTCTTGCCTGATCTGAAATAAACGCCTCTGTTCTGTAGCTTGGCAGACAGCAATTGAGTGGGCCCAGGTGGACCACTAGGCTTGCAGTTGGCACTTGGACCTGGATAGGGCAGCTGGAGCAGGCATGCAGATAGCAGATTGGGTGGGCCTGCAAGAGCAGACATGCAGTCAGCACTTGGGACCAAGTGGGCCAGCAAGACGCACAGATTAGGTGGGCCCACGTGGACCACCATTGCGTACAGATGGCAGATTGGGTGGGCTCAAGTGGGTCAGCAGGCACTCAATCCACATATCATAGCTCTGCAATCTACTGCATTTCTCTGACTTGCACCAACACCATTGACTGTTCATGTTTGTGGTTGCTGGCATCGAAGGACTCGGGGAGGTGCAGTAGACTGCAGAGCAAAAGAACAGCATACAGCGGGCATACAGCAGGCATACAGCGGGCATACAGCTCCAGCTAAGTTAGGGGGACTCGTAGAAGGGGAAGACACCATGGACAGCACTATGCAATGATAATTTTCACTAAGGGAAATTAATAATTTTAGTACTTATTCCATTCAGGTCTGTAAATTTGTTGTCCAATTTTCGTTCTTACAAAAAAAATGATAATTTTCATTATAGTTCTCTAGAACCAATGACCTAAGTTTTTTGTTCTTATTCTTCTTAATGAAAATATCCCTGCTGGTGAGATCCTTGGCACTTGGGCTAAAAAACTAAGGGCCCCTTTTATCAAGCTACATTAGAGGTTTTGAGCATCTGAGCACTTACGTCGCTGGCCTGCGTTAAAAACCTCTAGCGCAGTTTGATAAAAGGTGGTAAGTGAGTCAAAAGTCAAATGTCTGCTATGTGCAGATGATTTGGTAATTCTTTCTCCTTCCTCAGAAGGTCTACAAGAGAATTTAATTCCACTAGACTCTCACATAGTAACATAGTAGATGACGGCAGATAACAACCTGTATGGTCCATCCAGTCTGTCCAACAATTTAAACTCATAGCATAAGGTATGATGCACGACACATGTGGAGGTCACTTAACTGCAAACCCTGGGTCCTACAAGTAGTAAAACAGAAATAGAGGGCTCTTAACTGCGCAAAATATACAAATCAAACAAAAGAGCACAGTTTGCCTCAAGAACAGGGAGAAATCACACTTTTATCTAGATCTAGATCAGTGTTTCTCAAGTCGGTCCTGGACCACAATGAGTAGGCCTGAGATTGGTTAGCATACACTGCCTCTATTATATGCAAATTTCTGTCATGCATATTCATTGTGGATATCCTGAAAACCTGACTGGCAAGGGTATACTCCAGGATCGACTTGAGAAACACTGATCTAGATGACCCAATTTGGCCCATGTTTCAGCTGAAAGCCTGCATCAAGGGTCAGTAAATCCATGTATTCCTTCTCTGATTTTAAGAAGCACAAGTCTAACAAAGTTCCAGGAAAGTAAAGAATCGCTCCCCTGCCATCACACTTCAAAACAGAATGTGATGCCATTATTTTGTAACACCACTAACTTATGGGAGTAATAATAATATCAGCCTGTGCATTCATAAAACAGCCTAATTCATCACAGGATATTCCACCATATAATATTATTCAAAACAAAAAAAAAATCTAAATTTAAAATATATTGTAATATGTGTTAATATGGGTCTGAGCATTCAGCACATGTTACAATATATTTTAAATTTAGATTTTTTAAAATGTTTTGATTAATATTATATGGTGCAATCCCCTATAAGAACATAAGAAGTGCCTCTGCTGGGTCAGACCAGAGGTCCATCGTGCCCAGCAGTCCGCTCGTGCGGTGGCCCAACAGGTCCAGGACCTGTGTAGTAGTCATCTATCTATACCCCTCTATCCCCTTTGCCTCCAGAAAATTATTCTTCTTGAACCCTAATACCGTACTCTGTCCCTCTGGTAGCGCATTCCAGATGTCCACCGTTGGGTGAAGAAAAACTTTCTAGCATTGGTTTTGAATCTGTCCCCTTTCAACTTTGCCGAATGCCCTCTCGTTCTTGTAGTTTTCGAAAGTTTGAAGAATCTGTCCCTCTCCACTTTCTCTGTGCCCTTCCTGATCTTGTAAATCTCTATCAGATCTCCTCTAATTTTCCTCTTCTCCAGGAAAAAGAGCCCCAGTTTCTCCAATCTCGCAGCGTATGAAAGGTTTTCCATACCTTTTATCAAATGTTTCGCTCTCCTCTGAACCCTCTCGAGTATCGCCATATCCTTCTTAAGGTACGGCGACCAATATTGGACGCAGTACTCCAGATGCTCCAGATGTTGAATTATGCTCTTATTTTGTAACAGACATATTCCGTAGTGTGATTTGTCCTTGTTCTTGAGGCCAATTATGCTTTTTTGTTTGATTCCTGCAAATTATAAACCTGGAAAAGATAAAGATTGTGTTTGAGGTTTTTTGAGTCTTTTCTGGGAAATCATAATTTCACATTCTTTATAAATGAGCAAGAAGTAGAACACACTTAGGGCTCCTTTTTTGAAGCCGCGCTAGCGGATTTAACGCTCATGACTTTTCATCACGCGCTAACCCCTGCGCTGGCCGAAAAACTACCGCCTGCTCAAGAGGAGGCGGTAGCAGCTAGCGCATATGGTGGTTTAGCGGGCGCTATTATGTGCGTTAAACCGCTAACGCGCCTTCGTAAAAGGCGCGTTATACCTCCTAGATGTATTTAGCCTCAGGCCAAGTTATGTATATTCTATCTATAAAGAACACTTCAAGAAAAAAAAAAAAAAAAACCCAACTCTAAGAGAACTATATTCAACAAAGTAAACCTTTGGACAACTATAACATCCCCACTCCCCAGTTGAACTACAATTAAAAATAATTTGATTGCATCATCTGACTCATCCTATTAAATGGGAATAAGGTCTGGGATATGACATTAACCAAAAACTGCATAGAATGGGACGAAACTCCAATGGAAAACCTTCATTTCCAGTTCTGCAAACAAATACACTGCATACAAAAGAACACCCTCAATAATGGATGTAGAGTAGAATTAGGACGCTTCCTCTTAGTATTCACAATAGAAAAGATAATATACAAATGTTGGTGCCATCTCACTAATGACAAAAATAAATAAATCCTCCCTCCCTCTCTTCAGGCACCTCATGGAGTAGTACAAAATAGCACCCAGAATCCAAACAAAGATGATCCTGCCTTTGACAAACAGACCATCTAAACCAGAGTTTCTCAACTTCTTCAAGCCGAGTGCCCCATAAGTCTAACAAATATCAACAGAGTACCCCCGCCCAGGCTCTGCCCCTGACCCCCCCCCTATAATAATAGTACTAATTGTAATGCAATTTCTTCCAACCATTTTTCATATACACACAATATAATTTTATTAATATATAATGGTAACCACAAAATTAAAAAAACCACAAAGCACACTGTACGTAGAGAAAATGTTAATTATCATTTATATTTGGGGGGGTATTCAAACAGGTCAAGGCAGATGACTTTAAAATATGCAATGTCACCTCAGTAACAACTATAGAAAAATAGACAAATATAGTGCAAAATATAGACAGCATATATAAATTCTCAAAACGGACACATTTTGATCACTAAATTGAAAAAATCATTTTTCCTACCTACCTGGTAATTTCACAAGTCTCTAGGTGGCACTTCCTTCTTATTGTGCATCCAATATTTCTTTCTTTCTGCCTCCTGAATGCTTCCTCTCCTCCGGACCTCATTCCCTTCACCCAACCAGCATCTCTCTCTGTCCCTCCATGAGTCCAACTTTTCTTCCTCTCTCCTCCACCCCCATGGGCAACATGTCTCCCTCTCTCTCTCACACTGCACGTGGCTGGATGCATCGAACCTTATGTGGAGGTGGTGCAGGGGTTGACTGCAAAAGAGGAAGAACAAAGGTAGATTCTGAAAAGGGGAAACAGAAGGTGGAGGGCAAGGAGGAGCAGCAGTAGAAGGCATACTAGAGTGAGAGGGGTATAGAGAAGGGGTTAGCAACACTGCAAGGGATAGGATATTGAGGAATCTAGTATGAGAGCTAAAAAGAAAAACAAATGGAAGGAGGTAATTTACAAAGTGATACTAAAAACAGCAAAATAAAGTTATATATAGTATAGAGAGGTCATTAACAAGAACAATATCAGGGTTCTGGTTCTGGTCTAGTCTCATTTTGTTTGGTGGCAAAATAAAACATTATACAGAGCTGCTCCTGCTCATTCTTTTATGGGAAGCTTTTTATTTTCTCTCTTGGTTTTGGGAAATGTGTACCTCTGATGTCTTTGTATTTTGCACGGTACAATAGCATTTCTGTTTCTTATTTCTCCAGTATTGCTTTGCATACAAAAACATTTCTTGGGGTTTCCAGTTCAGTTTTTGTCTGCCTCTATTTCTAGTCTGTGATCACTTATGATATAATATCTGCGTATTGCATGTGTGACCAAGGTCAGGTATTATGGCAGTGTATAGTTTCGTTGCAAGAATCTATAGCAGTCCAGTTTGCTCTGTTTTTTGATCTGTGCCCCTCAACAGGAGTGGTTTTGGTGCTCCAGGGCACACTGTTTAGATCAGTGTTTCTCAACATGCAGTAAGCAAACCATTAGGGGTACGCAAGCTACTTGTTGGGGGTGCTCAGAACGGTTTACATGAATTTATTCAGGTACTCCAACATTTTCCCCTGTCTGTCCTAGTTGGGCAATTGCATTAGTGGAGCTATGCTGTTTTATGGTGTATTTCGAAAACAAATTAAGTCAGCATTGTTTGATAAATTTATTTCTTAAAATGTGGATATTGTAGTCATGATAATCTGATATTGAGTATATTTAAGAAAATTGTTGTATTTTAACTATTTGTAATTCGCTGATTGTCCAGTCTTCTTCCTTGGAAACTGCCAAGAAGTCATGGCGATATAGAAGAATAAAGTTATGTTATCTTATGGTGGGCTCGCAATCTCTCTAACGTACTTGGGGCAATGGGGGGATTAAGTGACCTGCCCAGGGTCAAAAGGAGCAGTGTGGGTTTGAACCCACAACCTCAGGGTGCTGTGGCTGTAGCTTTAACCACTGCGCCACACTGTCCCGCATCGGCCACTGCTGAGTATGTAATGTAATGTAATTTATTTCTTATATACCTCTAATCCGTTAGGTTCTAAGCGGTTTACAGAAAATATACATTAAAATTATAAGTAAGAAAGGTACTTAGAAATTCCCTTACTGTCCCGAAGGCTCACAATCTAACTAAAGTACCTAGAAAGTAATAAAGAAGTGAAAAATAGAGATAGAGGAAAAAATAAGAAAATAAACATTCTAACAAGACTACATTGATCTAAGTACTTTGGAAGGTAGAAGAGAGGAGAGAAAGGAATAGATGCAGAAGGAGGAACCGTTGAACAATAGAATTCTGGAGAAATTTAAATGATAGAAATAGAACAAAACAAAACAAGTGGCAAAACAATGAATACGATTAAAAATAATTCATAAACTGGAAATAAAAATAAAACATTGTCTTCAATCCACGGTTTCAGCGTCAGTGATGAAGTAGAGCAAGTAAGTTTAGGAGGAGCGAAGATGTTCCCAGAAAAAGGGCTTCTTCAGGGAAGAGACTTGGCTGATAGTCCCAGGATGCCCATGTCTCCTCCCCTGCGATGGTATCCTCCATGCATTCCTTCCCACGACACACTTCCATGCCCTCCTTATTGCCTGCCTGCCCGCCTGCTCCCCTCCACCGAAGCCAGTACCGGAGATCCCATGCCCTCCTTCCTGTCCGCCCCCCTCCACCGAAGCTGACTCGGAAAGCTTTCTTCCGATGTCAAAGCTGACGTCGGAGGAAAGCCTTCCAGGTCAGCGGGGGATCCCAGTTACCTCCTTCCAGGTTGGTTGTTTCTTCCTGTCTTCAGCGGCACTTTTTTGCGAAGACGCATCAGTGACTCTTTCATGCTGCACGTGGCTGACCCAGAAACCTTCTCTCCGACGTCAGAGCTTTGAGAGATTTTTGTTCTTTACTTAGTTTTCTATTTACTATGCTTAGGGTTAGTTGGTTAGTATGGGACTTACACTGCACTAACAGTATGCCATGCAGCTAATGCGGTAACAAACTTTGTTCTGTATTAACCGAACCACAGCCTTCCCAGAAATGCTGGTAAAACTTCCAATTCATACAGAAATTTTGCAGTTACTTCACATTGATTTTGGTTATTACCATGAAGTAACTGCAAAATTTGACCACACTTTAAAGCCCATTTTGCATAGAACGTAGAGATCATAATTGAGATAGTCAGGTCAGGATGTGCTCAATTTCAGCAGTATTTTACAAAAGGATCTGCTGCACATGGAGCCTTTTATAAAATACACATAAGGACGTGGCAGAATGGATGTATATTTCCTAAGATGAACAGCGGGAATATCCATTTTACAAACACTAGGAAAAATGAGCAGCACAAAAATGACAAATTCCATATGGAAGTGCCAGTTTTGCAAATTCCACATGTAAGTGGCACCCCTTTCCATATGTAGCATGCCCATGTTACAAACTAGAGTATTGAGGCCACAGGGTTTTTAAATTTTATTTATTTTTCATTTTAGAGATGGAGATGAACAGCAGGGAATTAAGGAGACTTATTCCCTTTATCCTTATTGTACAATCAAACAAATCACCTTTTGTAAATCTTTGTTTGCCTCTGAGGTGGTGCAAAAATTGTCAAAGAGGGGTCCCCCCCTCGGCCATGCACACATATCCCCATTGTAAATTGGGGAATACACATGCAAAATTTAGTCTATTCATGCCATACTCTCTTGAAATCTTTGGTGTGGCTCTCCATGTGTAAAACAGAGGCTTTCTGTTTACATCCATGTATATAAATGCCATAACTTACATGTGAAGATATGTTCTCTTGGGTTTCCACGGCTGGCATCATGATTGTTGCTGTTATCTGGGTCTTGCCATGTCTGGGTAGATAGACGACATGCCTTCCACTGCTGTTCCTCCTTGCCCTTTCACTCATCCCTCCATCTTCTGTTTCCTCTTTCAGACATCATACTGTGGCTTTCTTCAGGGTATGCTGTGAGGTCTGCAGTTTATCTTTATATATAGTGGGACCACTGACCTGATTGAGAATAGAGAGGATCGTTGGCCATGAATTTGAATTTTGAAAGTTTGTTGCTCACAAATTTGAAATGTGGTAGGAAAGTCTGTTGGTCTCAGATTTGAATTTTGGCAGAAAAGTTTGTTGGTAGCACAAATTTGAATTTGGGCAGGAATATCCATTGGACATAATTTTAAATTCTGGTGGGGAAATATGTGGTCACATTTATTTTTAATTCTATTAGAAAAAAGGGGGGTGGAAACTTTTAGATGAAGGGAGAAGGCGTTTATCTTTTGCCCCAGTTCTTTTTTTTTTTTAGTCAAGGTTTTTTTATTGAAAAAATTTTATGCCCCAGTTCTTTTTGCACTGAATTTCTTTAGGATGAATGGTTGTTATGCTTTGTTTCTGGAGAGCCCTTCATCTCCATTGAAGTTATTGGGGTGTCTTGCTCTCTCTATTGCCTCTTTGATTCTTCTCGGCCACCAGTGGTCTTCTTTCTCCAGGACTTTTGTGTTCTCAAATTTAATTGTATGACTGGTTTCCCTGCCATGGAGGGCTACAGCTGATTTTTCTGTGTTGCATAGCTTGTGGTGTCTCTTGTTGCTCTTTCAGCCTTTCCTTTATAGTGCGTCCAGTTTCACCAATGAGGATTAGCTGCTACTGCATGGGATTTTGTACACCTCAGGGGTTTGGAGCTGAGGTGGAGATGTTGCTAGAATAGCCTTTAAAAAAAATAATAAATAGGGTCTATGGCAGGGGTGTCAAAGTCCCTCCTCAAGGGCCGCAATCCAGTCGGGTTTTCAGGATTTCCTCAATGAATATGCATGAGATCTATTAGCATACAATGAAAGCAGTACAGGCGAATAGATCTCATGTATATTCATTGGGGAAATCCTGAAAACCCAACTGGATTGCGGCCTTCGAGGAGGGACTTTGACACCTCTGGTCTATGGGGTTTTTTTTTTCCTTTTTTTAGAATGTAATATAAATTAAGGATCAATAAGTTCCATAAATATTTTGTGGTATCTAATAGTATGTATAGAGAAATTGCTGTCATTATACGGAATAAACAGAAGGAGAACAATTATGCCTAAAATTGTGATCGACTGTGTAAATACTTGGAGGAGAAGGACAGTTTAATTAAGTGCCTACAGCTGGTGCCAGCTAATTCACAGAGTGGCACTGATGTTGATAGGAGAGAGAGAACAATTCACTAGCTATCTCTGGTGGAGGCAAAATGTCAGAACAGCAGCTGATGGCAGAGTCAGGGATTAGCTTTCTACTGTTTTTCCCTGGTGTGAGCCACATGTTCGGATATTATTTTTCATTTTCCTGAAAGACACTTTAAAAGATACTGAATTTGCTCTTTTCATGTTGTTCAGCTCATTCCTTTTTGGACTGCTTATTTGGGATTGCGAAGAGTAATGCTTTTGAGATGTTCCAGAATGGTGGGGATAAACAAAAGTAACTTCTTATCTGTTTTCAGGATCTCCACCATGAGATGGATTTGCATGTACTGCCTCCTTGAGATGCAAATCTATCTCATGCATATTTATTGTGGATATCCTGAAAACCTGACCTGGTTCCGGCTCTCGAGGACCGGAATTGCCTACCCCTGGACTAGATCAATGGGAGCTATGCTCTGTTTATTAATATAATTAAAAGTGACAATAAAATATGGTATTCTTGTATGCATTCTAGATTTTATATGCCTTCAAACAAAATATCACATCTGATTTGTTTAACACTAATAATTTTACATGCCACTCTGCTAGTTTCAAGCCATTTTCAGGTTTTATGCTCAAAGACATATACATTGTTTTGCTCATATTTTTATCTTTGTACCCTACATCAGTGGTTCCCAACCCTGTCCTGGAGGATCATTAGGCCAATTGGGTTTTCAGGCTAGCCCTAATGAATATGCATGAGAGAGATTTGCATATAATGGAAGTGACAGGCATGCAAATCTGCTCCTTGAATATTCACTAGGGCTAGCCTGAAAACCCGATTGGCCTAGTGGTCCTCCAGGACAGGGTTGGGAACCACTGCCCTACGTCATCTGGACCCCTGAGGAAGGTGGTCTCGCCGAAACACGGACCGTATAGGGTCCATCAGGACAATCATACGTGTATTACTAATTCAGACTTTTATTTGTATTTTTATTGTGAAGAGCGAATAAAATCATCTTTCAGGACATCCACATCAATAGTCTGTTGTTTTTATCTTCAAACAAAATGTCACATCTGATTTGTTTAAAACTAACAATTTTGTTTAATTCTTTCTGTTTTCCTTTTTGTATTTTGAGCAACTAATTTTTTTTAGTATGACATAAGCAAACTGCTGACAAATGAATCCTGACCTATAAAAAAAATAATTGTGCATTGTTATAGCAACTAATTCTTAAACTCTGTAATCAGTTCTTGAATGCTGTGATTAAAAGATATAATAGAATAGAACGAAATGTTCTGATCTTAATAAAATCCCATATTTGGATTAAAATATACGTATCAAGACTAGAACATTTCATGTGTCATAAAAATGAAATACAGGATTTAGCTAATCAAAAACGGTAGAGAATTCGCGGAGCAAGTAAGGATGCCTCAGTATCGAGCAGCAACACCAAAACGCACTCCTGCTCGTGTCGCTCAGTGGCCTTAAAAACTCCGGCAGCTGGTTAGTAGCAGGGCAGGAACTTGGAAAGTTTGCTCCTGCCCACTCCACCTCCACCGCGGATCGCCAGATGAGGTACCTATGAGGCTAGGGCAGGGAGGGAAGCGGGAGCAGAGCCTGGCGGCGACCTGAAAAAAAATTCTGGGAGGGGGCATTGACCTGAATATAAACTGGGACCCCCATTTTTGGGCCAATTTTATGGCCCCAAAATCCCAGTTTATATTAGAGTATATACGGTACATGGATTTTAATTTCAATTCAACTTGAGTCAAATTTTCATGGGAAATCTATGGCACAAAAAGCACATTGTAACAGGAAAGCATTCATATACTTGCTCTTTGAAAATTGATGCAAAATCTGAGGGCAAAAATTATGCATGCACACAATAAAAATTGTCCTTGAATTTATAAACAATGTAGTGTATTACATACTATCATAGTTATTATTTATTTATTTAAGGGAATAGACTTAGGGCTCCTTTTACTAAGCTGCGATAACATTTTTAGTGCACGCTAAACCCGCGCTACGCGGCTAGAACTAATACCAGCTCAATGCTGACAATTAGCATCTAGCTAAACCCCGCTATCGCAGCTTAGTAAAAGAAGCCCTTAGTAGATAAAGGCAGCTTGTTCACCCTCTCCAAGGTAGGGAGAACGAGAGGGCACTCTCTAAAGTTAAAAGGGAATAGATTCCATACAAACATAAGGAAGTTCTTCTTCACCCAGAGAGTGGTGGAACACTGGAACGCTCTTCTGGAGGCTGTTATAGGGGAAAACACCCTCCAGGGAGTCAAGACAAAGTTAGACAAGTTCCTGCTGAATCAGAAAGTATGCAGGTAAGGCTAGTCTCAGTTAGGACACTGGTCTTTGACCTAACGGCCGCCGCGAGAGCGGACTGCTGGGCACGATGGACCACTGGTCTGACCCAGCAGCAGCAATTCTTATGGTCAAATATTTATAGCCCACATATCCAACAATTCTATACATTTTTATTAGTAATTAATATTTTGAAAGTCTGAGTACAAAGCAATGGGAACCATTCCAACTATTATTTTACAGCTTCACCTGGTATGCCTGAGTTTCTTACCTGCAAAGGTGTGGCTAATTAATCTCACAATCAAGCCTGGACTGGCTCCAACTGCTACACAATGAGAATCTTAAAATCTCTACCTGTCGAAAGCTTACCACACAATAAATCTAGTTATTTAATGACTTGAGATACATTTCCTTCTCAAAGAACTGTATTTTAGTGAAGAGGGAAAAGAAACATGTTATGGCAATTGACTTTTCTGTTCTGAAAGACTTGTGGGCAGTACATAATATTTTCTTTGTGTTCTGACTTGTTTCAAGTTGAAAATTCAAAACTAGCAACTAGCCATGCCATCCAAAGAAAAAAGAGGCTCAAATTAGTACCATGGAAAATAACATGGATACTTGAGGGACACGGGGACTGACTAGGCATCCTGTTATATGGTAAAGGGGGGGGGACTTGATATACTTCTTTTTCTATGTAGGCTTTATACAATCAAAGCAGTTTACTTGGGGCAATGAAGTGTTAATTCACTTTCTCAGAACCACAAGGAGCTGCAGTGGGAATCAAACTCACTGCCTTAGGGTGCGGAGGCATCTGCTCTAACCACCAGTGCATTCCTCCACTCCATATATATGTATAAAAATCAGTACTAGTTGATTTCTGAAGTTTGTATGGATTTATTTTGTAGACAAAGTACATTAAATGTGGGCCCTTAAAGACATGGCAGAATGTCCGTGATTAGTCAGTTCCAAACTATGTCTCAATTTTAAACCAATAAAGGAGGTTACATAAACATAGTATGTTAAATAGCAGAGCTGAAACAAAGTAGTAAATAGTATTGGTCAAGTATACTGTTTTTGTTAGATTTAAATTAACCTTCCTGTTCAGTTGATGCATGTTTACTCTCTGCTATAAAACACTAATTAATTTTTACATGTTATTTAAACTGAGCTGTTTTATTTTGGTGATTTGACACAGCTAGTCCCATCTCATGTGCATTTTTAGCATTGTGGATTTACATGGCACTAAAAAGTACCAATTTATCTTTATGAGCCTGTGCATATTTTCATAGAAATCATAACTCATTCTGACCATTTTCAATCAAATGATACAAGAGTGAATGCAGCATATAGCTGAATTATAGATTAAATTTGTACAAAATTGCAGTTTTATTTTTATCATATTCACTAGGTCTATCTTCCAAAGAACATAAGATATGCCATTCCTGGATCAGACCAAAGGTGCATCAAGTCCAGCATCCTGTTTCCAATAGTGGCCAATGCAGATCGCATGTATCTGGAAGATCCCAGAGAGCAGGTCCATTTCTTGTTGCTCACTCCCATCTAACCCAGTATCCAGTCCTCTTACAATTCGACATCTCCACAGCCTTTGATGCATGGGACCACTCACTATTGCTCCTATACCTGGATGAATTAGGAGTAAAGTAAAGTGAGAAAATGGTTCACAAAATACTTGACCAAAATAACTTACGAAGTAAGGAGGGGGGTCAAAGAAAATCACAGCCATGGAAGGCATTCTGTGTCATTCCTCAAGGCTCCCCAGTCTCACCATCATTATTCAATGTAAACATAAGTGTCTTGGGCAGACATATCTCCGACACCCACATCCACACCTTTTCCTACGCAAACGAGCTCTACCTCCTATGCCTAGCCAAAGATTCAGTCACAGACACAATACAGCACATTGCTACCCTAATAGAAGATCTAAGGTGCTCTGGTTTGTCAACCAGAACCCTCTACCACACAAGGAGATCACTTTAACCATAGGAGAGAAGATGACTATAGGTAGATCATCAAAGGTACTTGGAGTAATACTCAACTCAGAACTGACCATGAGAGACCAAGTCAACTCACTGGTTAAGAAAGTCTTCTTTCGATTAAGGCAATGAGGACAATTTAGATCAGCCTTGAGACCAATCAATTTCAGGACAGTGGTACAGGCGGTCCTCCTCCCCTACATAGATTACTGTAATTCCCTCTATTGTCGCATTGCTGAGGAAGACCTTAAGAAACTGCAATTACTCCAGAATACAGCAGCGAGGCCTATCCTGCGCAAGACCAAGTTTGAGAAGGCAAGTCGCTGTTTAAGGAACTACACTGACTACCAGTCAAAGGCAGGGTTAAGTTCAAAATTGCATAGTTGGTCCATAAGACCATATATGGAGAGAACTCAGCTGGACTCACTCCTGCCATCCAGGTCACACAGTCCTTCAACATCTTGAGGACAATCCAGTGCTGGAAACTGCCACTTTCCTCCCCATGCCTGGTCTGGAGGAAAGCTCTTTTCGAGACCACCTTTGAGTTCCAAGGCCCCAAAATCTGGAACAGTCTCTTGAGCAGCTTGTGCCAAATTCCTACTTACTTCTAAATCTGAAAGGTACTGAAAACACATCTGTCTCTTCACCGCACTGACCTATTCTTATACAGTCATTTGTATGAAGTCTGTGCCTCTATCATTCCTAATATTTTGTAAGCCGAAATGATTCTTAGCTGACACTTGTGGGATACAAGAATCAATATGGTATAGTATGGTTTGGTTTCCAACAGTGGCCAATCCAGGTCACAAGTACCTGGCAGGATCCCAAAGAGTAGCAACATTTTATGCTATCAGTCCTAGGACAAGCAGCAGCTTCCCCCATGTCTGTCTGAGTAACAGACTATGGAGTATGGTGAGAGTTCATGTGTGTGCACTCAGTACAAAGAACTCCTTGCTCTCAGAGAACAAATTTTGATCTATTGAGTTTAGAGTATCAGACTTGGAAGCAATGAGGCAGACAGAGAGGTAGATACTGTAGAGGAGACCTACAGGAACATAATAGAGAGGGCCATACCCTCTCAGGCAGTTTTTGTTCTGCCTTTGAGGAGGGAGGTCACTTGACAGGAGAACAATATGTTATCTGTTTCCAGGACCTGCCTGCAAGGGGATGCAATATCCTCTCATTCTGAGGTTGTTTGTCCATGGTCTTGTACTCGGGATGATCTAGGACAACCATTATAGTGGAGATTCAATCATAGACATCCAGACAGCTGGGTGCGTGGTGGGCATGAGGATCTCACTTGTCTGCCTGGTGGAAAGGTTGTAGGCCTCATGCATCACCTAGATAAGATTTTAGACAGTATTGGAGAAGAGCTAACTGTCTTGGTACATGTGGGTACTAATGACATAGGAAAGTGTCAGAAGGAGTTTCTGGAAGCCAAATTTAGTCTTTTAGAAAGCAGAATAACTCAATTGTGTAGATGTGATCTTTTGTCTTTTAGGTAGAAGGTGGTTGCTATGGCAGCTCTCTTCCATCTTAACTACACTTGCAAATATAAGGTCATCTTTGAGCAAAATCTTTTGTGTTTTTGACCGGAACAGTCATCTAGCTTTTTGGAATCATATAAGCATCAAATAGCAATTACACCTGGTGGTTCTACTGTTTGTTCAAATGACTCAATTATTGAAGGATAGTTATAAAGAGTGTCTGTCTGAATAACTGTTTTTGTTATTTTCTGTGTAGGCTTGAGTCATTCTATATATCCATTTCTTGGCTTGATGAACAAATACGATTTATGTTGTGATCATTTTTGTGTTTTTTGAGGAGAGTATGGCACAGTGGTTAAAGTTACAGCCTCAGTACCCTGAGGTGGTGGGTTCAAACCCACACTTCTCTTTGTGACCATGGCCAAGTCACTTACTTCCCCCCTTTGCCTCAAGTACATTAGATAGATTAAGAACATAAGAATAGCCTCATGGTGGCCAATCCAGGTAACATGTACCTGGCCAAAACCCAAGGAGTTGCAATATTCCATGCTACCAATCAAGGGCAAGCAGTGGCTTCCCTCCCCTCCCTGTCTTTGTCAATAACAGACTATGGACTTTTCCTCTAGGAACTTGTCCAAACCGTTTTTAAAACCAGCTATGCACAGACAGGGAAAAATGCTACAGTATCTGAATAAATTCATGTAAATCGTTCTGAGCTCCCTTGGGCAAACTGTATAGAAAATTGAATAAATAAAAAAATACATGGCTCTACCAGTTTGGAAATAGAAGTTTATTTTTGCCCTTGATTTGTACTTTTCTTGATTCCTAAAATACTAGGCTGGGTTTATTGAAGTGTACTATTAATTTAGCCTGTCTAGTGCAGCTACCACACATTATGCTCAGCTCTACTTGTTGTGAACCGCCTAGAGCCATTTCTGGGCTGGTGGTATATAAGAATAAATTATTATTATTATTATGGCTCTTTTACTAACAGTGATGCTAGGTCCTACAAGGGGGATGCTGAAAAGCTCTCAGCCCAACCAAAAAGAGAATGATGTGGAGCCATGAAATTTACAAGTTACTCTACATATTCATCTCTAAGTTCAACACGCTTGGCATGTCGTGTCTAAAGTTTCTATAAACCTTCTAAGAAATAATCTAATATCTGATCACTAAAATATTGCATCACTGCTTCTATAAACTCCAAATCACTCAAAAATTGCCACCCTTTCAAATTCTTTTTAAGTATTTTAAATAAATATTGCTATGTTTCTTTTATGTTTAATCTTTTGTATATATATTGAAAAATGTATAAATAAATGTTAAGAGTTGGAAGCAGCTTCAAAAAGTAGGCTTTTAGCTTGAATTTTGAATACTTCTAGAAATAGAATATGACATATTGATTCTTGTCAGCCTGTTCCAAGCATACGGCATGACAAGAAAGAAGGGATGGAATTTGGAGATGGCGGTGGTGGAGAAGGGTACAGATAAGAGGGACTTACCTAATAAACGGAGTTCACGGTAGGGAGCACAGGAATGGATGGGGAGCCAATGAAGTGACTTGAGGAGAGGGGTAATGTGAGCGTGGTGGATCTCGCAGAATATGAGTTGTGCAGCAGCATTTTGAACGGATTGAAGCTGAGAGAGATGGTTGAGCAGAAGACCTGAGAGAAATACATTGAAGTAATCTTAAGTGAGAGGTGATGAGAGCGTGGATAAGGGGTTTATAATGTGCTTGGAGAGGAGAGGTTGGATTTTGGTAATAATTATAGAGGATGAAGCGACAGGTTTTAGCAGATTGTTGGATCTGAGTGGAAAAGGAGAAAGAGAAGTCAAAGATTACCCTGAGGTTGCTAGCTGACAAGGCAGGGAGGATGAGAGTTATCCACAGAAATAGAGAATGGGGGGAGGGGGGTTTAGGTGGAAAAATAAGGAGTTTGGTTGTAGCCATATTCTGTTCTCCAGTCATACTCCCACTTGTCCTTCCCCAGAAATGTTCTGCACAAACTGCTTTGTTTTTAAGACTCTTCCTCTCCCCAATGTAGAAAACAACTGGATTAAAATGTTGTACAAACCTAAGCCTATGATCTCTATTCAGTCAGACTTAGAAACATAGAAAGATGACGGCAGATAAGGGCTACAGCCCATCAAGTCTGACCACGCTATTTACCCACCCTCTTAAGTCTACTGACCCCCTAAAGTATAATTGTAATTATACTGTCACTCTACTGACCCGCTCATTCAAGTCCATACCCTAGTGACCCTATCCCTTGGCATGACCCTCGTAGGGATCCCACATAGGTATCCCATTTGTTCTTGAAGTCTGGGATGCTGCGTGCCTCGACCACCTGCACTCAGGTTATAAAGAAAATAGCCAAAGTCTGACAAAAGGAAGGTACATAAATTAATCAACATAACTTTGATTGCATTTTCCCTTGTAAATATTGTCATCTACAGTTCCTTCGAATCATCCATTTAACTCCCTAGAGCTGGTAACTGCTTATTCTTGCCCCGGAGCCTTTTAGTTTGTCATAGTTGACCTTATAGTGCTGTACAGTGCATTGAAATTCTGATATTGCATCACAGATAGAAACCTGAAGTTGCTCTGATTGATTTTGTTTTCAGGTAGTTTCATGGGTTCATAAGACACCTTTCAGCATTCAGTTTCATCCATTTTCTTTTCACCACTCTATAAACTGCAGCGGAGAGCTTCAAACCGCATACCATGAAGAAGTGCTTCCATGGAGATTTGCTGTCACTATCTGTCTTCATTACATTGTGCCAGCATTAATTATTAAGGACGTTGTAATGCAATCATTATAAATGATCCAAACAGGTGCTAAATTTTGTGTGAAAAGCTTGTCTAGTATAACCTTTCCAAAGGAAAAAAAAAAAAGTCCCTCTGCTTGTTTGTTTTTGTTAGCACTTAACCTTTATTACAATTTGCTCATATAATATATGAACTAGTTTGATTCTTCTGCTGGTATACCATTTAATCATTTAAGCTAACCCAGAAAATGGTTTTCAGTAGGGTTGCCTGTGATATGTCCTTTAGTTGAAGCCATTTTGTATGTTTTGCTGCCCAAACACATTTTTGTAATATCTATCTTATCTTTATATTCTCTTAAACATCTTGTGGCACCAGAAGTGTTTCTTTCCAAGGGAGATGTTTCCCCCCCCCCCCAAGAAGAATATAATTTGTTAAAATTGATGCACACTGTGGCAGCTAAAGATATGTGAATATATTTATCTTGGCTGTGCGACTCTTATTAATTTATGGTAGGTGATTCACAGTATGTGAGATGTGTCTCTGTTAAAGTCCTTTCAGTCAAAACATTGCATAATAAGTGCAGAAGCAGAATTATTTTTGTTCAGCTGGTTATATTTCTCGATGTAAACTTTTAAGAATAAAAAATATCAATATGTCATTGAAATCCGTGTAGTGGAGCCTGTGAACCTTTTATGAAGGTTTTACATTCTTTCCAAAGACAGACAAAATTGAAGATGGCAAGAATAGTGAAAGAGCTGAATCTGTGCTATGGCCCTCTCTTTTGAGTTTGCCACAATTGTATAGGTCTCAGATTGGCTAGAAACCCAAGAGTGTGACTATCTGTAGAAGGGAATTTGGAGATGAAAGAAGTCTATTTCCTGTCTTGGATATCTGCAGTGAGTGTAGAGGGTCACATAGTCTGTCTCCTTAGTGCCATTGAGGAATTAGCTTTAGAATGGAAAGTTTTCAGACTATGAGGCTATATTTCATTTACGGTGGGGCTGTGCTCTTGGCAAGAGCACCCTAAGGTTCCAAATAATGATATGTAATGACAGTTCCACACCCAGAAGGGCTGTTGACTTTTCAGCACTGTGTGTGTTGCACTGTACTGGTATCAAGTTTCAAGTTTATTAACTTTTTAATATACCGACCATCACCAAGTATTTGGCCGGTTCACAATACAATTTATACAAAGGAAAAAAAAAGATAAAATTTAAAATATAAAATGTGGTGGGTGAACATTAAAGACATAATTTGACTAACATGAAAGTGAGGATATGAGGGGAAGGGGGGGGGGAAAGTTACATATTCTGGAGAAGAGAGGGAAATAGTGAGGGTAGGGTAAAACATATTGGGTAGGATCGCTTTAATTAAAGCGGTTGGCTAAATAAGTTGAAACGAATCAGTTGAAGAAGAAAAATGATAAGGAATAGGGTGGAAAAGAGGAGAAAAAGGTAGGCAAAGATTGAAAAAGTAGGGTAAGTAAAAGAGAGAATTTAGGAGAGAGAGAGAAAAAAATGAGGTAATGAGGGAAAAAGAAAAAGATGGAACTAAGAACAGACAAAAGCATCTCGGAATAAAAATGTCTTCAAATTGCACTGTTCTCATAGTCTCACAAGAGCAGCATGGCAGTTCAGGCATTTTGCATCTCAAAATGAGGAATGACTTAATATAGGACAGGCAGAGAGAATATATAACAGGCTGTAGTTGGAAGTTCCAGGAGAAGACCCATCTATGAGATTTATCTTCCCATAGATGGAAGAACTGATTGAAAACCCTTGCTGTGCAAGCAGGATAACAAGCTATTAGCATTCGTACCTCCCTTTTACTTTTCTTGCTTCGTGTATATTAGAGAATGACACGGGGACAAATATTTCTCCATCCTCACAGGAACTCAATTTCCCTATCCCGTCCCCGTGATTTTTGTCACTGTTCCTGTCCATTCCTGTAAGGTCTGCCTTAACCGTACGAGCCTCAGACACTTATGGTTTTAAAGTGCTTGAGGCTTGTGCAGATGAAGACGGAGCTTGCAGGAATGGGGCAGGAAAAGAACTCTTTGGGACGGAACAAAGAAAAATTTGTCCCCATGTCATTCTCTATTGCATATATCTATAGAAGAAGAAGGAGGGATCCTATTGCAGTTCTATGTGATAAAATAACAAACTGTTTTATCCTAATACATTAAAAAAAATGAAGTTCCTTATAATCCTGCTAGACAAGTCTAGGGAAGTGGGTTATTCTTCCTAATCCCTAGTTAGCAAATGGAGACAGAAAACTCTGGCAGTTCTGTGACATCATCATAAGAGAGTGCAGCGATGGAACTTGCCATTATTTCTCTGCAACAGGATGAAACCTTTTTAGGCCTGAATCCCTTTAGGCCTATTGCTCCAGGGTCAAGCCCTTGACTGAAGAAGTTGTCAGAGATTAGTCTACAGACCTTTCCCTGATTGAGCACCGAAACTTAAGTGCATAAACATCAGTATGCTGTACAATGCATACAACTGATTGTGTTCTGTAAGTCGTATCGGCTGCTTGGAGACATGCCTATGACACACCCTTGCTCTACCCACATATATGCTCTCTTGCGTTTATACCCAGAGGATACAGTTCTATAAGGGTCACTAAAAGTTGGTTGCAGAAAATCTGAACACTAGACTAGAGTAAATTTGCATGCCAAATCCATTATAGAAAGGGAAAGGAAAGGAGATGGGACTTTGCATACTGCCTTTTTGTGGTTACACATTCAAAGCAGTTTACATAAATGCAGGTACTTATTTTGTACATGGGGCAATGGAGGATTAAGTGACTTGCCCAGGGTCACAAGGAGACTAGTGTAAGTCAACAATGATGCTTAGGTTTGAACATTTATGACTGCTCTATGGTAGGTGCAAATGTGTGTGACTAACTGTGCACCATGCATGTTCAACTGATGGTATTCTATAAAGAGCATATTGGAATGGTCAGAATGCCCATGCCCCACCCATGTGAATGGAGAAGGGTAAGAATACAAGAACAGAAGAATAGCCATACTGTGTCAGACCAATGGTCCATCTAACCCAGTATTCTTTTGCCAACAGTGGCCAATCCAGTATGGCAACTCTTATGTTCTTATGCCTGAGTGCACTTAAACGACAAAAGCAATCCCCAGACATTTTCTTAATTATTTTTTTTGATCCTCACAGACTCTTTCAATGCTTGTGGTGGCAAGTGTCCACCACAAAAACTCCATTTTGTCATAGGATCAATATTTTCCTTTTCTCAATTATTTTATTCTTATTTTTATAACTTTATATTTTAATTTTTAAAAACCTTGTTATCTGCTAGGGCTAAATGCAAGAGCACCTCTCCTGACACGATCATATTTCAATTCTACTTCATCAGGGTCGAGGCTCCTCCAGCGCTCTGTTACATCAACTCCCTATTGAACTTTTCTCTTTATTACAGATTTTTTTTTTCTCTGCCCTCCCTCCCCCCGCTATACAGATTATGTCGGTAACTGTTTCCTCAATTTTACCTTTTACAATTATTTCTGAATAAATTTATTCAGAAATAATTGTAAAAGGTAAAATTGAGGAAACAGTTACCGACATAATCTGTATAGCGGGGGGAGGGAGGGCAGAGAAAAAAAAATGTAATAAAGAGAAAAGTTCAATATTATATCTAATATAATATAATATAATATAATATTAGAATCTAATTTCTCAATTTATATTTGCATTGTATGCACTGAGTTAGAAGTTCAATTTTTTAAGTTCAATTTTTTTCACCCACAGTAATTTATGTGGTCAATTTGTGGTTTAAAATTTAGAAATTAGACATCTTTGTCTTCAAATGTGATATTACTTTTGTAGAGGGTATGGACATTAATCTAATCCAATATTTCCAAGTCACACTATGCCTAAATAGGTTCAAGGCAATTTACAATATAAGGAAAACAGAATGTATATTCTACATTATAGCAGTTTGAGGAGGACAGAGTTATGAATGGAGCAATGGGGAAGAGAGGTTTGAGGTTCCATGACTATACTCAGCACATGACTTGTGCTGAGTATAGGATTTAATGACACTAGGTATTTTGAGTTAGTTGTCTATAGCTGTATGTTTTCAAAGAAGAGAGTTGGTAATTTTTTTTAAGAATCTGTTGTAGAATGTTTCCATCCTGATATTTGTTCAAAGGTTGTTCCATGTCTTGGTGCCAAGATAAGTAAAGAGTGAGTCGAAACATTTCCTAGAGGTGTGGGATATAGAAAAGGTTGGGAACCACTGGTATAGGGAAATTCTCTATGCCTCCTCTGCCAAGAAAGTTTTAGATGCCCAAAATCTTTTCCACTTAGATGACTAACTTCACAGTTATGGGCCTATTCCAGAACTGCCAAGTTATTCAATTCCAAGAGGGAGCTTTTAGGTTTACTTGTCCTAGGTCTGTTGGCATTATTCCCAGGCTGTCCATCTGCTTCCACCCTTACTCTGGTACCCTCACTCTGGTATTATGATCACAACTATCTCTATTGTCTCTAATGGAAAGAAACAAAACCTTCCAGTTGGCCTTTTGCCTTGTTCAAGGCCTAGTTCAGGCCTGGAAGCCTTATGTCCCATTTTACCATCTTAGCAGAATAGAGTCCAAAGACCTTTTTTCCCCTCCAAAACATTTTTAAAAAATATATTTACATACCCCCTCATTCTATAATCTTGCACCCAAAGTTACACACCTTGGGTGAACATTTTTACATGTCTATTATAGAATAGTAGCAGTTATATACATAAGTTAATTAGATGTGAATTAATTGTAGCCATCACTAATAGCAATAATTGGAGTTTATTGGCACTAATTTGCACTTTTTGTGCATTATTTTTGTGAGAGGTGTATGGATATGGGAGGGGTGTGGGTGGAGCAGGAGCATGCCAAGCACTTATGCCTGCCATAGAGCTAGTAACATAGTAACATAGTAGATGACGGCAGATAAAGACCCGAATGGTCCATCCAGTCTGCCCAACCTGATTCAATTTAAAAAAATTTTTTTTTTTTTTTTTCTTCTTAGCTATTTCTGGGCGAGAATCCAAAGCTTTACCCGGTACTGTGCTTGGGTTCCAACTGCCGAAATCTCTGTTAAGACTTACTCCAGCCCATCTACACCCTCCCAGCCATTGAAGCCCTCCCCTGCCCATCCTCCTCCAAACGGCCATACACAGACACAGACCGTACAAGTCTGCCCAGTAACTGGCCTAGTTCAATCTTTAATATTATTTTCTGATTCTAAATCTTCTGTGTTCATCCCACGCTTCTTTGAACTCAGTCACAGTTTTACTCTCCACCACCTCTCCCGGGAGCGCATTCCAGGCATCCACCACCCTCTCCGTAAAGTAGAATTTCCTAACATTGCCCCTGAATCTACCACCCCTCAACCTCAAATTATGTCCTCTGGTTTTACCATTTTCCTTTCTCTGGAAAAGATTTTGTTCTACGTTAATACCCTTTAAGTATTTGAACGTCTGAATCATATCTCCCCTGTCTCTCCTTTCCTCTAGGGTATACATATTCAGGGCTTCCAGTCTCTCCTCATATGTCTTCTGGTGCAAGCCTCCTATCATTTTCGTCGCCCTCCTCTGGACCGCCTCAAGTCTTCTTACGTCTTTCGCCAGATACGGTCTCCAAAACTGAACACAATACTCCAAGTGGGGCCTCACCAATGACCTGTACAGGGGCATCAACACCTTCTTTCTTCTACTGACTACGCCTCTCTTTATACAGCCCAGAATCCTTCTGGCAGCAGCCACTGCCTTGTCACACTGTTTTTTCGCCTTTAGATCTTCGGACACTATCACCCCGAGGTCCCTCTCCCCGTCCGTGCATATCAGCTTCTCTCCTCCCAGCATATACGGTTCCTTCCTATTATTAATCCCCAAATGCATTACTCTGCATTTCATTGCATTGAATTTTAGTTGCCAGGCATTAGACCATTCCTCTAACTTTTGCAGATCCTTTTTCATATTTTCCACTCCCTCTTCGGTGTCTACTCTGTTACAAATCTTGGTATCATCTGCAAAAAGGCACACTTTTCCTTCTAACCCTTCAGCAATGTCACTTACATACATATTGAACAGGATTGGCCCCAGCACCGAACCCTGAGGGACTCCACTAGTCACCTTTCCTTCCTTCGAGCGACTTCCATTAACCACCACCCTCTGGCGTCTGTCCGACAGCCAGTTTCTGACCCAGTTCACCACTTTGGGTCCTAACTTTAGCCCTTCAAGTTTGTTCAACAGCCTCCTATGAGGAACTGTATCAAAGGCTTTGCTGAAATCCAAATAAATTACATCTAGCATATGTCCTCGATCCAGCTCTCTGGTCACCCAATCAAAAAATTCAATCAGGTTCGTTTGGCACGATTTACCTTTTGTAAAGCCATGTTGCCTCGGATCCTGTAACCCATTAGATTCAAGGAAATACACTATCCTTTCTTTCAGCAACACTTCCATTATTTTTCCAACAACTGAAGTGAGGCTCACCGGCCTGTAGTTTCCTGCTTCATCCCTGTGACCACTTTTATGAATAGGGACCACATCCGCTCTCCTCCAATCCCCAGGAATCACTCCCGTCTCCAGAGATTTGTTGAACAAGTCTTTAATAGGACTCGCCAGAACCTCTCTGAGTTCCCTTAGTATCCTGGGATGGATCCCGTCTGGTCCCATCGCTTTGTCCACCTTCAGTTTTTCAAGTTGCTCATAAACACCCTCCTCCGTGAACGGCGCAGAATCTACTCCATTTTCTCGTGTAACTTTGCCGGACAATCTCGGTCCTTCTCCAGGATTTTCTTCTGTGAACACAGAACAGAAGTATTTGTTTAGCACATTTGCTTTCTCCTCATCACTCTCCACATATTTGTTCCCAGCATCTTTTAGCCTAGCAATTCCATTTTTTATCTTCCTCCTTTCACTAATATATCTGAAAAAATTTTTATCTCCCTTTTTTACATTTTTAGCCATTTGTTCTTCCGCCTGTGCCTTCGCCAAACGTATCTCTCTCTTGGCTTCTTTCAGTTTCACCCTGTAGTCCTTTCTGCTCTCCTCTTCTTGGGTTTTTTTATATTTCATGAACGCCAACTCTTTCGCCTTTATTTTCTCAGCCACTAGGTTGGAGAACCATATCGGCTTCCTTTTTCTTTTGTTTTTATTGATTTTCTTCACATAAAGGTCCGTAGCCATTTTTATCGCTCCTTTCAGCTTAGACCACTGTCTTTCCACTTCTCTTATGTCCTCCCATCCTAACAGCTCTTTCTTCAGGTACTTACCCATTGCATTAAAGTCCGTACGTTTGAAATCTAGGACTTTAAGTATCGTGCGGCCGCTCTCCACTTTAGCCGTTATATCAAACCAAACCGTTTGATGATCGCTACTACCCAGGTGAGCACCCACTCGAACATTAGAGATACTCTCTCCATTTGTGAGGACCAGATCCAATATCGCTTTTTCCCTTGTGGGTTCCGTCACCATTTGTCTGAGCAGAGCCTCTTGAAAGGCATCCACAATCTCCCTACTTCTTTCCGATTCCGCAGACGGAACATTCCAGTCCGCATCCGGCAGGTTGAAATCTCCCAACAGCAGAACCTCCTCTTTCCTTCCAAACTTTTGGATATCCACAATCATATCCTTATCAATTTGCTGCGATTGAGTCGGAGGTCTGTAGACTACACCCACGTAGATAGAAGTTCCATCTTCTCTTTTCAGAGCAATCCATATCGCTTCTTCCTCTCCCCAGGTCCCTTGCATTTCGGTCGCTTGGATATTGATCTTTACATAGAGAGCTACTCCTCCACCTTTATGACCATCTCTGTCCTTCCTAAAAAGATTATATCCCGGTATGTTTGCATCCCATCCATGTGATTCACTGAACCATGTCTCTGTGATAGCAACAATATCTAGATCTGCCTCTAATATCAGGGCTTGCAGATCATGAACTTTGTTGCTTAGACTGCGAGCATTTGTGGTCATCGCTTTCCAGCTATTTTTCAGCGATAATCTCCTTCTTCGTATGGATTTTTGTGTCGTTTCACTTTCCGTTGCAATACTAAGAAATGAGTTGCTGATATTGCTTATGTTGCAGCCTTTACTACTATCACATCTTTTCTTTTGCCGGGGGTGGTCTTTATAATTGTCCTTCGTACATACACCACCCCCACCTTCTAGTTTAAATGCCTGGAAAAATATTGTCTAAATTTCTCTGCAAGGTTTCTTTTTCCTGCTGTAGTAATATGTAGCCCATCAGTGCAATATAGCTTCTTGTCCTTCCATGTATTTCCCCATCCTCCTATGTACCTGAAGCCTTCTTGATGACACCAGGCTCTGAGCCATCTATTAAAGTCCTCTGTGTTTTTCACTCTTTGCTCTCCTTTTCCATATGCAGGCAGTACGGTATTTCAGAAAAAGCTAAAGTCTTTACAAAAGGTTTCACGCCCTCACCAAGCTCCCGAAAAGCTTTCTGTGCTGCAAGTGTGGAGTTGTTGGCCAGGTCATTTGTTCCCAGATGGATAACAACATCAGTGTTAAAATCCTTAGTTTCTTCCTTAACTATAGTCAGTATTTGCCTGGAACTCCTGGTAGCTGAGGATCCTGGAAGACATTTCACTATTTTGGACTCCTCGCCCTGTGTTCCAAGGTTAATGCCTCTGATGATGGAATCCCCCAACAGTAATAGTTTTCTGTTTTTGGCTTTTTTATTTGTACTTAGGGTGCTCTTGTTCTCTTGAGTTTCCTTCATTGGTTCCAGTCCCACCTCCCTTCTGTTTTCCTGAGTATCGCAGTGCACTAGTGGAGCGAAGGAATTCTGTAGAGGTAATATTAGTGAAGGTGGATGTTTCTGTGTTACATGTCGCAGTCTTCCTGAGCCTACTGTGACCCATTTATTCCTGGGCTGTTTTATTCTTTGAGGTAGAGGTGGTAAGTTGGTATGATTTTGTGGAGTGATGGAAGCTGCTTTAATTGTATTCAATTCCTGTTTAAGTTTGCAGAGCTCCTCCTTAATACTGGCAAGTTGAAGACAGATGGGGCAAGCCTTAAGCCTCCAAATAGTATGTCTTGGAATTAAAGCACCACAGTGATTGCATAGAATAAAGGTCATCTTGATTGGTTGTGAAGTCCTGATTATATGGGTCTCTATATATGAATAGTGGTCCCTGGGGTTGGTGGGACTATAAGTAAGACTACTAGTAAGGCAGAAATATAGGCTCTATACCACCTAAAACACAGTATTTTAAACAAAACTGCAGGAAGAAGAAATAAGATTTAACAGAGGAAAGAGAAGGATTTTTTTGTGCTTTTTTATATTTTTTTTTTAGTAAGAAACAGGGAGGAGAAGAGAAATTAAGCAGATATAATGCTGAAAACCAGTGAAAAGAGCAGAATATGAAATGGTAACTTAGCTTTTAGAAGTTCACAGGGCAGCCTTGTTTCAGCAATGTCCCAAAGATAATGCAATTAACCTTAGAAGTAAAACAGAACCCCTCCCTTCTCCACCTAATCAGCAGAAAACAATGGCTGAATACTGGTAAGACAGAAATATAGGCTCTATACCACCTAAAACACAGTATTTTAAACAAAAATGCAGGTTCTATCAGTGCTACCCTAAAACACAGGATTTATAACAGGATTTTCCCTACTTTAGTCACCCTGAGCCACAGGCACCAGAAATATCAGCTCTATACCACCTAAAACACAGTATTTTAAACAAAAACGCAGGTTCTATCAGTGCTACCCTAAAACACAGGATTTATAACAGGATTTTCCCTACTTTAGTCCCCCTGAGCCACAGACACCAGAAATATAGGCTCTATACCACCTAAAACACAGTATTTTAAACAAAAACGCAGGTTCTATCAGTGCTACCCTAAAACACAGGATTTATAACAGGATTTTCCCTACTTTAGTCCCCCTGAGCCACAGACACCAGAAATATAGGCTCTATACCACCTAAAACACAGTATTTTAAACAAAACTGCAGGAAGAAGAATATAAGATTTAACAGAGGAAAGAGAAGGATTTTTTTGTGCTTTTTTATATTTTTTTTTTAGTAAGAAACAGGGAGGAGAAGAGAAATTAAGCAGATATAATGCTGAAAACCAGTGAAAAGAGCAGAATATGAAATGGTAACTTAGCTTTTAGAAGTTCACAGGGCAGCCTTGTTTCAGCAATGTCCCAAAGATAGTGTAAATTATTGGGCTTAAAGTTACACACATAAAGGCAGACTTACGGTACGTTAGTATTCTTTAATGACAATTACAAGTTTAATTTCTATTATGAAATTTGCACTCAGCGCTCATACTGTAGGTATCCTGTAGAGAATTACCCTCTTGGTGGCTTCAAACTCCATCCATCTCCCTAATGGGGAGAACACGTTATTTCCCTTTCACACTCATGTGGAAAGGCCACATTTATTTATATCCATCTTCCTCTTAACTAACACAACAGAATTGGGTGCTCTAAATTCTTTTGAATAGTAGAGGTCCCAATTAGTGGCTGAGTCACATCTACAAAGAGAAGTGCTTGAAAAAGAACTTGAAATAGGCTCTATCGCATCAGCTAGCATCTTTGGGCTAGTCATCTGATATAAATTATATTCTTCTGAAAATTAAGCTTTCTTGTTTTGTTTAACATTTTATGCTATGGAAGTGAGTCCGATTTGTGTTGACTTTCCTGTTGTGCATTCCGTTATGTTTAGCAGTTGTTTGATTAATTTTTTTATGTTCATCTCAAGGCTCCTTGTCCAGTAACTATAGCATTTGAAGCTCATTACTTTAGAAACAGGCATACTAATGAAAGCAAAGCATAAAAATTACAAGAGCCACTCAATGATACTGAGGCAAAATTAGGAGTACATTTTCTTGACTGACCCATAAAATAGAAGTGTTAATGGAGTCTAGCTAGTTTATCACAACTTTATTCTGAATTAAAGCAGCCATATCACTATACTTGCATTTGAAATAATCAGAAAAGATCTATAATAATTGCAAACTTGTACTTTCATCATGGTGATAAGTCAAAAGCGCGCGATGACAAAGGCGCGCAGACAACTGAGCGCAAGGCGGAAGCGTGCCGAAGAAAAACAGTATTTTAAAGGGCTCCAACGTGGGGTATGGGGGGAGAATCCCCCCACTTTACTTAACAGAGATTGCGCCAGCGTTGTGGGGGGTTTGGGGAGTTGTAACCCCCCACATTATACTGAAAACTTTACTTTTTCCCTAAAAAAGAGGGGAAAAGTTAAGTTTCCAGTAAAGTTAAGTTTCCGCCTTGCGCTCAGTTGTCCAAAAATTAATCCAAGTCACAAACGCCTAGAAAAAGACCTTTTGGGTGTGGGAGGGGCCAGAAAAGTTATGGACTGGACACCCAGACATGGCATCAGAGTAGTGGGGTACCTTACAGGGCACTGCTGTGAATTTCACAAAAAAGGTCCCACATAAACATCTCACTACAGCTCCCTTATAGGTCATGGTGAGCCCCCAAAACACCCCCAGAATCTACTAGACCCACCTATCTACCACTCCAGTAATAATAATAATAATAATAACTTTATTTTTGTATACCGCCATACCCCGAAGAGTTCTAGACGGTTCACATTAGTTAAACAGAGATTACAAGTGGTTACATATCAAATTGATCATAGAGTTGCAAACAGCAAGGCGAGAGTAGTTACAAGTGGTTGCATATTAAATTGATCATAGAGTTGCAAACAGCAAGGAACGAAGTGGGGGGGGAGGAGGGAGAAGGGGGAGGGGAGTAGATCAGGACGGGGGGAGGAGGAGGGTAGAAAAGGGGCATTAAGGGTCTTGGTCTTGGAATAGGTGAGTTTTGAGTGATTTTCTAAAGTCGAGGTAGTTGTAGGCCTGGAGGACCATTTGGGCTAGCCAAGGGTTTAGTTTGGCGGCTTGGAAGGCGTAGGTTTTGTCAAGGAATTTTTTTGAGTGGCATAGTTTTAGGGAGGGGAAGGCGAAGAGTTTAATTTTTCGGGAATTTTTATAGTTGTGGTTAAGGGTGAAGTGAGGGGTGATGTAGCTTGGGGATAAACCAAATATTGTTTTGTAGCAAAAACAGGCGAATTTGAATATGATTCTGGATTCTAGTGGGAGCCAGTGGAGTTTGTGGTAGAAAGGGGTGATATGGTCCCATTTTTTTCAGGTCAAATATGAGGCGGACAGCGGTGTTCTGGATCATCTTTAGTCTCCTGATTGTTTTATTTGTGGAGCTCAGGTAGATGATGTTGCAGTAGTCCAGTATGCTAAGGATGGAGGATTGTACTAAGAGGCGGAAAGAAGAGTCGTCGAAGTATTTTTTTATGGTGCGGAGTTTCCAAAGTGTCGAGATACTTTTCCTGACTGTGATATCAGTGTGTTTCTCGAGGGAGAGATGTTTGTCCAGTGTTACACCCAGTACTTTTAAGGTTTGTTCGAGGGGGAATGTGGATCCTTTTATTTGGATTGTGGTGTCTTTGATTTTGTCTTTGGGGGTTGCTAGGAAGAATTTGGTTTAGTCTGGGTTTAATTTTAGTCTGTAGGATTGCATCCAGAGTTCTATCTGACTAAGTATGCTTGTGAGGGAGTTAAGGAGTTCTTGAGTGAAATTGGTTAGAGGGATGACTATGGTAATGTCGTCTGCATAGATAAAGAATTTTAGCTTGAGGCTTTGCAGGAGGTTTCCTAGGGAGGTGAGGTAGATATTGAACAGGGTGGGGGACAGGGGGGAGCCTTGTGGCACACCGCAGGAGTTTTCCCAGGAGTAGGAGAGGGAATCGTTTTTAAATACCCTGTAAGATCTGTTCCGTAGGAACCCGTTGAACCAGTAGCCCTTATGGCTGCAGGAGCCACTTATATGGCAGTACAAAAGGGTTTTGGGGAGCTGCACATTTTTCACCATGAATGCAGTAATTAGAGTGGTTTATGGGCCTGGGTCCTCCTGATTCACTAACCCACCCCCAAGACCACTTAAGCCACCTCCGTGCAGCTCTACTAGGCTTTCCGATGCCAGGCTGTCAGGTGCTGATGTTCTGGAGGCAGATATGTAAAGTTGTTGTTATGATTTTTATGGGGGGGTCAGTGATCACTGGGGCTGTGTGTGTGTGTGGGGGGGATCTGTCACTTTGGATACCTTCTTGTGATTTAGACCTGGTTTTAGGAGGGAGGGAGGACAAACACATGCATTTGCATTGGGTTCAGCATGTCACATCAGGGAAATTACCTACTTCTGGTTCACATCAAATTTTGCTTTTCAGAATTTCAGATAAAGGATCTTGTACCTGTACTTAAGCATAAAATTAATACTTTACAAGTTTATGGCAAACACTAGGAAATGTCTAACCAGTTGCTGTCAGTTTGGTTTAGTGATTAGCTCCTTTTCTTTAAATCCATTTGTTTCTCTATCTTTGTTTACTCCTGGTCTGTATTTGTTTTATTTTCTCCATCCAGTTGAGTGAAAACAGAGGTAGCTTTGGGTTTTCAACTGAAATTATCAACTAGCTTATTTTCAGAATAAAAGTGCTTTAGAGGTGATATCTTGAACTTAAGGATGAAGATTAATGCATATAACCCCTCCCCTTTTATAAAATCGTAGCTCAGTTTTTAGTTCCATCAATGAGTGTTGGTACTGTTATCACCGCAGCCAGCACTGAAAAACACACTATGGTTTTGTAAAAGGGGGGATATATTGGTAGAAATTTTATGTTCAGTTGACATGAACACAGAAAGCTGGTTTTGTAAATTAGCCTTTTAATTAGCATATTGTGATAAATTGTATAAGTCCCTGTCTTCATTTTATTTTGGTACGTGTGTCCATGGCTGTTGAGCTGGAGTCAATTTTGGGTAGAGCCGGTATAAATTCACCATCTCTGACTCCAGCTTTAAAAAAAACAAACAAACAAAAAAAGACCTTACAACCGTGTTTTGCATATTCTCATTTGTCTGCATTTTTTTTTTTCTGTTCAGGCTCTTTGTTCGTACTTCAAATAAATATATT
This sequence comes from Geotrypetes seraphini, assembly GCF_902459505.1. NCBI lineage: Eukaryota > Metazoa > Chordata > Amphibia > Gymnophiona > Dermophiidae > Geotrypetes > Geotrypetes seraphini. The sequence continues at coordinate 37,111,266 of NC_047084.1, read as the reverse complement.
TTGTGGTCTATTAGTCCTAATTTTGTACAGAAATAAATATCCTATGTTTCTATAATCAACTTTCTCTTTGGCATGTTAGATTTACTCTACACAGTAGGAGATGTGTTTGGACAGTAAAAATGTTGAAGTCAAAAGTTTGGTGTAACAATTCCACAGCCCTGTGTGTGAATATATATGTACTGAGTATAGATTTTTAGCTATATGAACAAGTAGTCTGTCTTGTTAATGGGAAAGAGATCAGGTAAAAGTGTGGTCATTTTTTAACCTAGAACTATAAACACTGGCTTGATGTAAAATTTTCATTTATTTTCTTTTCCTCTATTTCCTTTATTGACTGTCATTTCTTTTTCTGTTTTACAGTTGCCGGACAAGTAACCGAAAAAGTTTGATAGGCAACAGCCAGTCTCCAGCACTTCCTCGGCCCCATTCTCCTCTTTCAGCTCATACAGGTATGTTATCTAAATTTGCAAAGTAAATGAACTATTCTCCATTAATTGTGTTAAGAAAGGAGGCCTGTTTTTGGTAACCAGACCTTTTTTAGGTGGTTCAATATATTTTTAGTTATTTAGGGGATCCTTTTATTAAGGCTTGCTAACCAATTTAGTGCTCACTAAATGCTAAGGTATCCATTATATTCTATGGGCACCTTAGCATTTAGTGCATGCTAATCTTTAGTGCGCTTTAATAAAGGGACCCCTAGGTGAGCTAAAATAATCTATTTTTTATACTAACTGGTTTCTGGTAAGCTTTAGCAGGGTTAACAATTCTGTTTGGGTTTTGGTTTTTTTTTTTTTTTTTTTTGCTCAATCACATTTTATTGACTTTTTAGCACAGGTAACAACATAACCAAACCAAACTATTTTAATAGACATAGGCAAGTAAGTATATAATGTGGTAAACATAAGTTTAAAGTCTGTTCATTCAGTGATTGTTTTAAATTCATCAGAGCCGATCAGACACTTGGTTTTGGGGAGTTCCTATACCCCTCCATCTCCTGTTTTCTTCTGTAGGACTGTCACCTGCTTTAGTACGAACTGAAGAGGCAGCAGAGATTGGGGAGAAAGAAGAGAAGCTGAAAAGCTGTGATTGACATCTGCAGAATGCTTATGAGCAGGAATGGGCAACCCGATCATGCAGCATACCATCCCAATCTACTGGAAAAGATATTATCAAGATAAGAACTAATATGGATCCTTCCCTAAATAAATCTTTCCAGCGAGAGAAACCAATTTCACTTAAGCCTCCTTTTATTAAACTGTGCTAGCAGTTTTTAGCGCCGGGAGCCACCCTGAATGCCTTGCGTTGCTCCTGACACTCATAGGAACTCTATGAGCGTCGGGAGTAGCGTAGGGTATTCAGCGCGGCTCCCCGCGCTAAAAACTGCTAGCACAGTTTAATAAAAGGGGGTATTAATCTAGTGTGCCAGGAAGTCCTTAAACTAAAAGGGTGCATCATCCCCCTTATCACCAAAGCAGCCTTTGCCCCTTTCCAGACCATGAGAAACCCTATCTTTTTTGTGGTTGCTTCCGCCCTTTGGAATTCAGCCCCAAACTCATTAAGAGAGACAACAACCCTGGAGAAATTTAAATCTTCTCTTAAAACATTCCTTTGTAAATATGCTTTCCAAGTTTAACTGTCCTTCTAAGGATTTTTTAAACCTTTTTAGTCCATTTCTGCTGGACTTGCACATTGTTACCCTGCCCCCTTGTTTTTTCCAGTTCTCTTCTCTTTCCTATAAAATTATATTGTTGTTCTCCCGTTTTCCTTTTGTACCTGTAAGTATCTGTCTTATGAACTGTCTGTTCCGCTTTTGTTTGGCTATTTGCATTAGCCTTGTTTTTATTGTAAAATCACCTTGAAATATATGATAAGGTGGTATATCAAATTCTCAATAAACTTGGAAACTTGGAGTTAAAAACAGATATTCAAAGAACTTGTTCTCCCTTTTCAGAACTTTCATATATATCCTTATCCAGTTCAAATATGGAATGGTGGCAAGCACTCTTATTCAATCTGAACCCAGTGCACAGATCTGTTTTCTAGATAATGCTTTCTTATTGCTCTTAGAACTGCTGCCTTATAGTACTGTTTTAAATTTAGGGACTCCCAATCCAGCCTGAGCTTAGTACACTGAAGTCGAGCCCATCTAATTTTAGGTTCCTCCCTAACTTGCATTTGCAGTGTTCCCATTGCCTCGCCATTTTTTATCTTACTGTATTTCTAACATGTGCAGCTAGCCTCCCTCTTGCTCTAATTTGTCTTGCAGCACTTCTAGTGTGCTTTCCAGTTTGGCAATAACAAGATCTGCAATCTCTGATTTGGTGTTTCTCAACTCACAGAGTATGACCTTCAATGCTTCATCTGCTCCCAGCACCATTGGCTCAGTATCCTCTGTCAGGGATGCCACAGGGTCCCCACCACCATCACTTAAGGGCCAACATCCTGGTTCACATCTAGGCCGATGCTGTGTTTCATGGTGTTGGCAAAATAGAGATGTTTAATCAACAGAGTACTCTTACCTTTCAGCACCTGAAGCATATTTGAAAATCTTAAAGCACTCTCCAATATGGTTTTCCACTCCTACCACATAAGAACATAAGAATTGCCGCTGCTGGGTCAGACCAGTGGTCCATTGCGTCCAGCAGTCCGCCCACGCAGCGGCCCCCAGGTCAAAGACCAGTGCTCTAAATGAGTCCAGCCTCACCTTCGTATGTTAAAGTTTAGCAGGAACTTGTCCATCTTTGTCTTGAATCCCTGGAGGGTGTTTTCCCCTATAACAGACTCCGGAAGAGTGTTCCAGTTTTCTACCACTCTCTGGTTGAAGAAGAACTTTCTTACGTTTGTACAGAATCTACCCCCTTTCAATTTTAGAGGGTGTCCTCTCATTCTCCCTACCTTGGAGAGGGTGAACAATCTGTCTTTATCTGCTAACTCTATTCCCTTAGTATTTTGAATATTTTGATCATGTCCCCTCTGTCTCCTCTTTTCAAGGGAGAAGAGGCCCAGTTTATCCAATCTCTCACTGTACGGCAACTTCTCCAGCCCCTTAACCATCTTAGTTGCTCTTTTCTGGACCCTTTTGATCCTTCTTCATGTATGGTGACCAGTGCTGGATGCAGTACTCCAAGTGAGGGCGCACCATGGCCCGGTACAGTGGCATGATAACCTTCTCAGATCTGTTCGTGATCCCCTTCTTTATCATTCCAAGCATTCTGTTTGCCATTTTCACTTTTTAACTCCTTCCAACAGTATGAATTAGGGGGGATCGGCATGGTAAGGATGAAGCTATTTCACTTGCCTCTACCACAAGGCAGTGGTAAACAGTTTGTCCATTTAGCATGCGCAAGTCAGTTATTTTGGGTGCACATGTGTTGACTGATGACTGTGAAATTCACTGTAAGTTTCCCAGTTCTGCACCTTTTTCAGAGCACAGCAGACAAAAAGTAAAGGGCACATGAGTCATTTTCTCTAATTGTAAAATTATATATGCTTTTGCCTGAATAGGTACAACAAATGGACATGTAGTTCAACAAATGCAATTTATGACATTAAAAAGAAATCCCATTATAATTGAAGAGTTGTCATGCTGTTTCTCAAAATATATTTCTGGCTATGCCTCCTTTTGTTTTGGAAATCTTGTTGGAATGGCTTAGTGATTCAGCCACAGAGCTGTGCGACTCAAATATCTTACCTGGGGCCAGCAGGGCTGAGAAAAGGAAAGGTAGCTTTGACTCTTGCTGAGAAGGACAGCAATACTGATTGGCTCAGTCTCTTAGGAGACTTCCCCTCTCAATTTCTAGACAGAAAAGGAGCCCGGGTCCCCAGGCATGCTGCTCGAGAAAGGTGGGAAAAAGAAAGGGCAAAGAATACTACAGCTAAGAAATCTAGTTAGAAATTTAAAAATAATAGTAGCAGTACTAGTCATTCATATAGGATGTTGTCCTCTTGAGACTAATGAATTAAACAAACGTAATTTGGGCATTAAAGGGATAATCTTATGAAGTGTTTTCCACATGAAAAGCATGAAATTGGCTCTTATAAAGTTGCTCAAGTATATACATGTGTGAAAAGTTGGTACTGTTATGCAATATGCCGTAGGCATTCTCAGGGCTTAGTTTGAATAGGGAATGGAGTTGTGATGTACATTGGCACTTTATTTTATTTATTTATTTTAAAAATTGATATACCGCCTAAGCTTTAAGCGGTTTCCAAGTAACAAACATGAATAAAATTAAAGTGAGATCCAACCACCCTTATCTACATTTAAGATCTTGTCCACATACAACATGCATTATTTATCCTGCATAAAAATGTTTCCAAAAATTGGAACAAATGGAACTTACTGTGACCTCTACATATAAGTGTTAACGAACAATTGATTTGTTAGTAATTTCTTGAATTTAGGGCAGTCCGTACATAGCCTTAATTGTTCAATCAAAGCATTCCATAAGGTCACTCCGGCCACTGAAAACATTTTAGATTTTGTGGCCACATAACATACTCCCCTTTCCATGTTTGCTATTAATTTCATGGCTCCAACCGATCTCAAGTCTCTTCCAGGTTTGTAAACCTCCCACAGTGTTAGAAACCAGACAGGGGCAATCCCATTTAACACCTAGTGCACTAATGATAACACCTTGTATTGCACTCGTTGTTTTATGGGTATTGTGAAGTATTAACTGCCTTTTCATGAAGAGATTCACCCAAAACAGTTTATAATATATAAATAACAGTGGAAACAGAAACAAAGAAAAAGACCATATGGCCAATCCAGTCTGCGCATGAAAATATATGCATCTAGTACACATCTGCAGAGCAGGTATAAATTTGTGCAACAAATTGCAGCTCTACACTCTCGAGGAACATAGGGAGAGGGGAGACATGATCGAAACATTTAAGTACCTCACGGGACGTGTCGAAGTGGAAGATGATATTTTCTTTCTCAAGGGACCCTCGGCCACAAGAGGGCACCCGCTCAAACTCAGGGGCAGAAAATTTCATGGCAACACCAGAAAGTATTTCTTCACAGAGAGAGTGGTTGATCATTGGAACAAGCTTCCAGCGCAGGTGATCGAGGCAGACAGCGTGCCAGATTTTAAGAATAAATGGGATACCCATGTGGGATCCCTACGAGGGTCAAGATAAGGAAATTGGGTCATTAGGGCATAGACAGGGGGTGGGTAAGCAGAGTGGGCAGACTTGATGGGCACTTACCACCTATGTGCCTATTTACCACTGTATTTGCCATGCAGCAAATAACCGATCTCTGTAGTATATGCAGGGCACATGCACATCCCCAACAGTTACTACACAGGCTTTGCACTGCCAATGCATCAATTTTTATACCTAATGCATGCCAATTACTTTAGTTTCCAGTCTTTTTAGTCTTTTGAGGAATCAGATTAGATTTTTTGGTTTAAAATGCTAGTGCACATTTCTAGTAGTCTACAGAATGATAAGAAGTAATTTTGAAGAACAGTTCTTAAAGCCAAAGTATAGCAGAACACCTTACAAAAACAATTAGAGGATAAAAGTGAGAATAGAATGAAGGGGAACTTCAGGGAGGAAGAAGGGGGAGCATGGGACAGTGGGAAAAGGAAGAAAAGCAATAAGTAGCTGGTTGGTATAACAGGGTATAGCAATAAGGGGTGAATATGGGCAAACTGGCTAAATATAAGATTCTTCTACCAACTGAGGGTAAAGAGCTGCTTTAGCTTAGTCATGGTATGGAGACAAAAGATCATAGCTGGAAACAGTATGGCACTATGGAGTGTTAACATTGTGCAACTATGCAATATTAGTTTGAAAGTTTGGAACAGAGCTTTGCTTTTCATAGAGTCAGATTGATGGAGTAGTTAATTACTGCGTATATTTAAGGCTTTTGACTACATTAATTAAGTTATCCCTTCCTATTATATATAGGCATCAGCGATTGAACCAATTTTAAAAGACAAGTCACAACAAGGGATTTATTAGATACATAGCAAGTGACTGAATGTATAAAGTCTCCATCCATATAAATAGCACTCTACAAATGATGACTATCCTTGTATGTGAGAACAAGGGGGATGAAACAGTTTAGAAATGTTGCAGCCTGTTAACAATTTCCTGGCTCACCGGTAGTTGCATTATTAGAGGAAGAACATATATCTTTCTATGTCAAATGGAACAGACTCGGATAATATTGTGTTTACTTTCATTGCCTTGTATAGACTTGAAGTTACAGAGGCATTATAATATCTTTAGTCTAGTTAACCATCTCTTCTTCAATAATTCCTAGCATCTTTGCTTTTTTTGGCCACCGCTGCCACACATCGAGCGGCAGGTTTCATCGTATTGTCTACAATGACACCCAGATCCCTTTTTTGGGCGCTAACCGGCACTTGTATGTTTTGGTGAGAAAAACGTGAAAGTGCCAGTATATGCCACTTTTTGGATGTCTTTCTTTTTTGGAAATGAGCCCCTTGCTACTCTTTAATTATGAAACTTTCCAGTGTTATGGCAATTTGTTTCAGTTTGTCTTGACTCATCAGCACTAAATACAATTTCTGGCACCGGTATCTCCCCCACAACTTCTTTGACAAAGATCAAACCAAAGAATTCATTTAATCACTCCACCCTGGCCTTATCTTTCCTGAGCATCCCTTTTTCCCCTTGGTCATCTAGCAGTCCAACTGATTCTTTTCCCCACTTCTTGCTTTTAATATACTTAAAAAAGTTTTTACTCTCTGTTTTTGTCTACAGCACAATCTTCTTTTCAAGGGCTCTCTTTGCCTTCCTTATCAGCATCTTGCGTTTGATTTGCCATTCCTAATGCTGTTTCATTTTCAGTCAGATCCTTCTTCTACTTTCTGAAGGATTTTCTTTTAGTTCTAATAACTTCCTTCACCTCACATGTTAACCATATCAGCTGCTGTTTGGTCTTCCACCTCCTTTTTTAATACATGGAATATATCTTGTCTGGGCTTCCGGGGTGCTATTTCTGAATAACATCCATGCCTTATATAAAGTTTTTGACCTTTGCAGCTGCTCCTCTGTTTCTTTTTTACCAATCCCCTCATTTAATCATAGTCTCCTTGTCTTGGATTTCTTGTGTGTATTTACTCCAGAGATTATATCAAATCTGATCATGTTATGATCACTATTATCAAGTGGACCCAGCTTCATTACCTTCTGCACCAGTTCATTCACTCCACTAAGAACTAGGTCTAGTATTGCTTCATCTCTTGTATGTTCCTGAACTAGCACTCCCCACACATTAGTGCTACACCATTCAGGGGGAAAAAATCGATTCAATTCAGCCTATTGATTTGATTTGATTTTCCTGGCCAAGTGGATGTTTTTTTCAAATATCCTGGTGGGTTTATTTTATAGCTTCTTCATCCCTTTTATAGCCTCTTCACCCACTTTGCCCTCTCCTACCCACACTGGCGCTGTGGTGTAAACAAAATAAACAAACAAAAAAGACTTTTTCTCTCTCTCATAAATCCTAGCTCACTTTCGTGGTCTAACACCACAAAATAGAAAATAAAATTATTTTTTTACCTTTTGTTGTCTAATCATTATTCAGATCTTATCGGTCCCTGGCTCCGGTTGTCTTCTGATAACTTGCTTACCAGAGTCTCCTTCTTTCTTCTTTCTCCGTGCTAACCATCCATCTTCTATCTCTGTCCTCCCCTTCCATTTCCCTTCCCTCCCCCGGAGGTATGGCATCTTTCCTTTTTTTCGTCTCCATCCACAGATCCACCTTTTCTGAATTACCCTTTCATCCTTCATCTCTCTCTCCTTCCCCACCACACCAGGGTCCACCATGTCTCCCTTTCTCTTCCCAACTACCCTCCTATCCCCCCTCCACACCATCCCTTGTGTGTCCAACTTCTCTCCCTTTCTGTTCCTTCCCTCCGTATATCCCATTGTCCACCATCTCTCTCCCTCTCCTGTTTTTAGATCCTTATTTCTTCTATCCTTCCCCATCTTCCCTCTCCATGATCTCCCCCAAGTCCATCTCCCCCCTCCACCAAGTTCATTTCTCCCATCTATCTTCTCCCCATCTCTCCTCCAGTCCACTAACTCCTCATCTCCCCTCTCCCTCCATTTTATTTATTTTTTTATGGCACTCCTAAGCCCCCTGCACCTTTCCCAAAGAGAGTCCAGCAGGAGGGATGCATCTGGGAAGAGGTCTGCCAGTGGCGCTAGCGATCCACTCCTGCCACTACTCCTTGCGTCTTCTCTCCTCTGCGGCCCACCATCAGTGAAAACTTCATGTTTCCGCTTGGGTGGCCAAATGGAGAGAAGATGCCCAGAGTAGCAGCAGGTAGTAAATTGCAAACGGTACCGCCGCTTTTGAAAAACCGGAAGTTACATCAGAAGCAAGGACTCCGGTGGCAGAGAGAAAGCCCGAATGGGTCCCTGGTGTAAATCAGCGGCAGCAAGGCTCTTTCCTTCCTGGCAGCATAGAAACATAGAAACATAGAAGATGACGGCAGAAAAGGGCTACAGCCCATCAAGTCTGCCCACTCTGCTTACCCACCCCCTGTCTATGCCCTAATGACCCAATTTCCTTATCTTGACCCTCGTAGGGATCCCACATGGGTATCCCATTTATTCTTAAAGTCTGGCACGCTGTCTGCCTCGATCACCTGCACTGGAAGCTTGTTCCAATGATCAACCACTCTCTCTGTGAAGAAATACTTTCTGGTGTCGCCATGAAATTTTCCGCCCCTGAGTTTGAGGGGGTGCCCTCTTGTGGCCGAGGGTCCCTTGAGAAAGAAAATATCATCTTCCACTTCGACACGTCCCGTGAGGTACTTAAATGTTTCGATCATGTCTCCCCTCTCCCTGCGTTCCTCAAGAGTGTAGAGCTGCAATTTGTTCAGTCTCTCTTCGTACGAGAGACCCTTGAGCCCCGAGATCATCCTGGTGGCCGTCCGTTGAACCGATTCAATTCTGCGCACATCTTTACTGTAATGTGGCCTCCAGAATTGCACACAGTACTCCAGATGAGATCTCACCATGGCCCTGTACAGGCAGACCTCAATTACAACTCAGCAATGGCAGGGAGGACAAGAAGCGCGAAGTCTACAATCAAGACCAGTATTCCAGTCGCTATGGGGATCCAGGAAGCGACCACGGACTGCGTGCAGAAGGAGGAAGACCCAGGACGGTGGACAGAGGTCTCTCTCCTCTCCTCTCTGGCCAGACAAAAGCGGTGGTAGCAAGGGGGCCAATGAATCAGTAAGTCCGATTTTCTTCAATAACAAATCGATTCAAATCGATTCACCCAAAGTGAATCGGAGAATCGATTCGAATCGCGAATCAGGCAGCACTACCACACCACCCAGGTCCTGAACTCAACTTTCTTCCTGATTCCCAAACTCCCTCCCCTCCCTGGAGTTTACCAAGTCTCACTGGTAATCTAGTGGACAAAGATTGTGACAGAAAAACTCTCCCTCTATTCCTGCCCCATAGCCACTTTGGGTTTATATTGGTGAATATGACCCCCTGTAGTAGTCTCATGGTATTACAACTAGGGGTCTGTCTGACATTTAAGGGCAATCAGTCCTTATTAAGCAGATTGATACCTAGAAGTAGTACCATAAGACTATCACTATGGGTCATAGCTGCCATTTTGAACCAGGAGCAGAGAGGGACTGCTCCCTTCGTACACTAACCCCCTCTTCTACAAAGCCACACTAGTGGCTGACACGCGGCAACAGCCCCGAAGCCCTTTAAATCTCTATGGGCTTCGGGGTCGTTACCACACGGCAGTCACTAGCACGGCTTTATAGAAAAGGGGGTAAAACTACCAGGGAGACCACACAGTAAGACCCTTGAGGGAGAAGAGAGTTGTGGGCCTTAGGGGTGCTAGATTTTTTTGGCGTGAGGATACTTGGGAGTGGGGTCTGTGGGGATGCAGATGGATTCAGATTAAGGGAGTGACAGACATTTGGTGGGTTATTGCTTCAGTAAGGTTGGGTTGTTTTTTTGGGGGGAGGGCATAGCTGTGTTACCTGACTGCTAGTAGTGAAACTGCACTTAACACAATTGATGTACTTAAGTGCAGCTGTGCTATAGTTAGGCCTGACAGCTAGCATTTAGTATAGTTCCATGTGCTAGCAGTCAGTGCCAGCTATGCCCTATCCCTGCCCATAATCCGCCAGGACCCTGCTGCTACCAATGCTAAGCAGATAGTTTGGGATTTTTACCAAGCTGACTTGTTTAAGTGCATGGTAGTTGTTGGCACAGGTCTGTGCTAATGTCTGCCATACATTAGCACCTGTGTTAGCTGCTCAGTGGAGTTTGGTGACTTAAAAGGCAAATATTGCGTGTTCCCTGGACCACTATTACAACTACTGCTGACTGCATATGTACTTTTGTATATTGAACTGTGTAGCAATAAAGACAATTCTATCAGTAGTAAAACATAAAATCACACACTAAAAACAATACAGTTGAAATTCATCAGTCAAGCTGAAGAAATTCAGAGTAGGTAAATTGATTTGCAATAAAGTTTTTTAAACCCCCCCCCCCCCCCCAAAGAACAGTAGATAGTAGATCAAAAAGCTAAACCCATCAAAAGGAAATAAAATCAACAATAAAAAAGTAAATAGTAAAATCAGAAAAGAATAAGTTTTATTCAACTTTCAGTAGCCTGATGGAAAAGTCATGCTTTATTTTCTGTTATAAAGGCAATAGAGTTGATAGTACAGTGAGAGATTGGACAAAAAGGGCCTCTTCTCCCTTGAAAAGAGGAGACTGAGAGGGGACATGATCGAAATATTCAAAATACTGAAGGGAATAGGGTTAGCAGATAAAGACTGATTGTTCACTCTCTCCAAGGTAAGGAGAACGCGAGGGCACTCTCTAAAGTTGAAAGGGGATAGATTCCATACAAACATAAGGAAGTTCTTCTACACCCAGAGAGTGGTAGAAAACTGGAACGCTCTTCCGGAGTCTGTTATAGGGGAAAACACCCTCCAGGGATTCAAGACAAAGTTGGACAAGTTCCTGCTAAACTGGAACGTACGCAGGTGAGGCTGGACTCATTTAGAGCACTAGTCTTTGACCTGAGGGCCGCCGCGTGAGCGGACTGCTGGGCACGATGGACCACTGGTCTTACCCAGCAGTGACAATTCTTATGTTCTTTTTATATTTATACAAATGTAAACATTCCAGAGCCTGCATTTTGAAAGTTCCTGAAAAGAATGCATGCTGATAAATAGCAGTCTGAGCGTTAATTTTATTCTTGTCAATCCATTGTGTTCCCTAACTATTCTCAGTTGGCATGAGTGCTGAATACCTATTGTTTTTATGTTGTGAAAATGCTAAGAGGCATCATTTAAGCTGATCATCAAACAGCAACAAAAAGGCTTCAAACTGTGACCAACTTTTATTATCTGCCAGCAGTTTCCAATATCAATTATCATTAATCCTCTAATTCCCTAAGCGCTAATATAAGTTCAGTGCATCTGAAACTCTTGTTTTTGTAAGTAGACAGCTATTAAAAGCACATTAATAATCTGTGGAGTGAGTGTAACATATGCCTTTTCCAAAGATTTGCAGTTCTACCCTCTGTGGTAGGCATAGGACTTCTCGAAGCTAATTCCGAAACAATCAAACAATTTAATTAATCTCGATATAGCTTTCTTAACAATAACTGCTTCTAAAATGAGGCACCCTGTGTAGTGCCATTAGATAAAGCGTTATTTTGGTATGCTGATTACCTACTCACTGTCCTACTTCCCTCTGGAGTTGATGGAGTTAATTACCTACCCAATGCCTGACCACCACTTAAGTTTTACTTTATTGGGCCAAGAACATGGGCCATAATCTCCACAATTTATAGTAATAACCTGGGCCTCCAACAGACAAAAGCCAACAAATCCCCGGGAACAGCAGGATTTGAGTAATAAGTGAGTGCTACACATATGGGCAGAGAATTAACTGGCAACAGTTTTCATCTGACAGTCTCTCAGGTATTTGCTTGCAGATGGGTGGATGAATACTGAGAACAATGCTGTGAGTACTGAAGGTCATGCATACGACTCCAATTCTAATCCATTACACTTTACCTCATCTGTCGGATTTGAAGACCTGAGTAGTACAGAAGACTATAGCACCCTGTGTATTGTTTTGCTCATTTGTCTCAAAACCAAAATGGATTTTTTTTTTTTAAACAAAAGGCTTCAGGGTAAACTCATTGTGTTTATTCTGAACCTGTGTGAAAATCGTCATGAGAACTGAGTAATCCATCCGAAGAGCTGTGGAAACAGGCATAGGTATAGAAACAAGCAGAATAGGTATTGCAATGAAAATCTCTTTTTTTATACACGTCTAGGGCAGGGTGGGTGGGTGGGGGGGGGGGATATCTTTCTGGTTATTCTTTGATTCATTTGCTGGTTGGGAGGGGAGGGATATTTTTCTTCTGCATGTTATTGATTGAATTTAAGTGCTTATGTTGTTTGTTAATGTCAATATATTTCCTGGCACTTTGTATTAGTTTGGAAAATTAATAAAGATTTATTAAAAAAATAAAAAAATCTCTCCAAGCATTTTACATTTCTCTGGTATCTATGCTTAAGTGAGGTGTTTTATATTTCTTTTTTTCTTCGGAATATTACCGTATTTATTCTGTATAAAGCAATGATTATTTGTTGAAAATTGAGTTGCATATTTTGGAAACGGAACAACAATATAAAGCTGAAAATAAGCAACATTTTGAAATTATATTGGTATTCCTTCCTGGGACGGTATTGTGGCCTTCTCTTTTTAAGACTCCTCCAGCTCTCCATCGCTCTGACATTTTATAGAAAAGTCATTTGTATTAGTAATTTAAAAAAATATATAAATATACAAACAACAAAGGCTCATTGTCATTTTAAAGCATCCTTTTCCCTGGAACTGAAAGGCAAAGAACGTGTGTATGACTCTTTTACATTTAATATTTGTTTTTGTTTTTCCATGCTTTCCATTCCTTTTTTATCTATATTTTTATGAATGTTTTTCTGACAGTAATGAAGCACATATCATACTCAGCCTGTAGGTACTTCCGCTAGAACTGGTTTCAAGGATATAAATATTCCCAAGTTATATTTACCTACGGTTGTTCTAACCGCCAAGATTTTCCATGAGAGGGACTGAGCAGATGCATCTCTTTTTTTGTTACGTACTTTAGTTTGTGACTTTTGCCAACACGATCAAGAGAGTTAAAAAAAATGCCAAGTGAAAATCTGCTTCAACTCCTTTGGCATGGCTGGATGAGCTGGGTCAAACATTGCAAGTTGATTCAAGTCATGATTAACTTAGATGTTGATGAGTTAGTTCAAACAGGTTTAGATTTAATTCAAGATGTGTCTGGTCCAAGCTGGCCTTAATGCAATTTATGTGAACTGAGTCAACACCCTCTCGCTACTTTTCCAGTCTTAGGTGAGCTTAGATTCTTCCCAATCTGATGCTTCAGAGCCAGAGTAACACTATACTGAGCCCTAGGCATCCACACATTTGTAGGCCCTTTGATCATGCACCCCTGTTTAAATCCCCCTCCATCTCAATTCACATTCCCTTTCCTTTCCATAGTTATATGAAATGGACCCCACCAGAGACACTAAAACATGCATAGACACATGTGTACACCAGAGCCAGCCCTGCCAGTAAGCAGACTAGGCAAATGCCTAAGGTGTCAGAATTTATTTATTTATTTTTGGTGGTGGTGGTGGTGGGGGGGGGGGGTAATTCTGGTAAAAAACAGAGCCCTCTTTCTCTTCCCCCTGAATACATATGCATGCACTCTTTTGCTCTTCAAATGCTCTCACACTTCAGACACATACAAGCACACTTTTGTTCTTCAGACATACGCACACATTCACCCACTTCAGGCATGGGCAGGAACGTACAATGCACTCTGTCACTTTTCAGACAAGTGCACATTCACACTTTTTTTCTGGTAGTATGCCTCTCGTGCTCAGGCACTAAGGGCTCCTTTTACTAATGTGCGCTAGCGGTGTTAGTGCGTGCTACAATGCCGCCTGCGCTAAACGCTAACACCTCCATAGAGTTTGCGGTAGTATTTTTCATTTAGCGCGTGTTTGCGTGTGCTAATCTTAAGCGCGCGCTAAAAACGCTAGCGTGCCTTAGTAAAAGGAGCCCTAAGTCTCGTATCTCAATCAGGTCTGCCTATAGTCATGTGAATTTTTTTCTATCTGGTGCACCTTTTTTTCTCAGGTTGTAGCAGCACCCTCCTCACACTTCTCCTTATTCATTTTATATTCCTTTCCCTTCTCAACAAACCTCTCCTCTCTAGGACACTCAATGGTACCACTAGCTTTTTCCAAGGCCCCGTGTAAAGCTGTCTTACCCATAACACTTGCAACTCCCTTCCTTATTCCTGTGACTAGAGCAGCACTCCCTGGAGTGAAGTGGTGGCCTAGTGGTTATAGCAGCTGGTTGTGAGTTTGATTCCCACTGCAGCTCCTTGTGACTCTAGGCAAGTCACCTAACATTTCATTGCCCAATATAAACCGCTTTGATTATGTAAACCACACAGAAAAATCTAGGGTTACCATTCCTGGACATGTCCTCCTTTTCAGACAACTGTCAGGCATCCGAGTGGTTTTGGTGATTTTCCACCATTTGTCCAGGTTTCCGACAGTTGTAGAGAAAACAGGCTGGGCTCCGGCAATGGGTCAGTGGCAGGCTAGCAGCGATTTTCACAACCCGGAAGCCTCTCTTCTGCCACATCTCACCCTCATCTTCCTGTTTCTCTGTGGCAATTTCCTGTTTCTCTGTGGCAGAGGGGAGGCTTTCAGGTTAGCAGCAGGCAGCGTGTGAGAATTGCTGACGGCTGCCTCTTACCCATTGAAAAACAAGAGGAGAGTTGTAGGAATGGGACAATGAGGGAGGGAAGGAGAGATGCTCGACATGGGGTGAAGAAGGTTGCTTTGGAGAAAGGGAGAGACAGCAATGAAGTGTTGGGAAGGGAGAGATGCTTCTTGGAGGGGGAAAAATGTTGGGCATGTGAAAGGGAAGGGAGAGATATTGAATATGATGGAGAAGAGGGGGAGAGAGTGCATGGGGGAAAGGGAGAAATATTGGAGGAAGGAAAAGATGATGCATGGAGGGAGTGGAAAGACAGATGTTGGACCCAGAGCACAAGGGAGGGACAGAGAGATGTTTTAATTTGCAGAGAACTATTTGTGTGATCCCATAGGCATGTAAAAGGACATGCATGGAAAGTCTTACTAACTTTTATGTAATCTGTGCATAGGAGTTCCTGGGGACATAGTTTGGGCAGAGGTGCAATATATATGCACATTTTGTATAAGTACCCAAAAACAAATTTTATTATAGAGACCCAACATGGGCCGTCTTTTGGCAATATGCTGGCATCAGGGTCAACAGAATTAATGTTCCAACAAAAGTCAATGATGTTGAATCGATCAAGTTAAAATAGAAGCATCCAAAGTAAATACGGCCAAAACCACTTTCCCTATTAGCATGAACATGGTGACACATTCATGTTACTTTGTCTCCCTCCCTATGGCGCATTCACATTGCTCTGCTAAGTTTGTAGAGGAGGAAAAGGTGGCCTGATGTGCAAGTGGTTCAGTTCCTCCTACTACTGCTCAATCCCTGTGGGGAAGGGGAGAGAGATCTGAGAGGGAATTCTGCGTTGCACAGAATTCCCCTAAAAGTTGTGCCTATTTTATAAAGACACAGACACTTATTTTGCCTTTATAAAACAGGTGCACTTTTTTAATAAATTTCTCACATCGGCGTATTATAAAAATCAAGCCCCCCCCCAAAAAAAAAATAGAAACAGAGAAAAAATGGCCCATCCATACCACTCACTCTATATATTTGGATTTATTAACTGCCTTTTCATGTCACCTCTTCTCGCTTTTGTGGATAAAAATGTTGAGACCTAGTAAAACGTCTCTGCATTCCCTTTTTGTTTGTTCTATAAAAGAAGAAACATCAACAGACATTCTGCAATGATTTGTCACATGCCAAGTATTCTATGCAATTGGAAAGCAAAATACTGTCTTCTATATTTTTATTTCACTCAGGGACTTAGTGGCAAAAAGAGTTGAACAAACTCTTGCAAATCCTTGCCAAGGCCAGTGGTTCAGAGATCTTGGGCTTAATACAAAGAAGGCCCATGTTGGTATTTAAATTGACCAAGTAGATTTTGAGGGCCAGATTCTACAACAGCTGCTCTATCGCTACCTAAATTAATTGGTTTAATTGGCATGATAATTAGTTGCACCATTAAAACCCATTTAAAATTTTGTTTAAAAAAATAGCTGCCACTACGTGGCTCAAGACTGGCAGCTAGCGGTACATAGTGACACCAAAGCCCAGAAGTGTGCATGGTTAGTGGGGCGGTGCTAGACTTTGACCCTACTAGGTGCTGCTGGCTGCGATTCAGGAAGGACCCTGGGCACCAAAAATGTAGGCCTGTGAAACCTTGGCCTACATTTCTGCCACCTAGGGTCCTTGGGGAGCCGCAATTCTGTATGCGGAGCCTATGGGTAATTGACACATGGCAGGTGCTGCTTACAAAATCAGTGCCTGACTGAAGCTTGCGCTTCTGCAGAATTAATTTTCTCTCCCTTTCCTGCCTTCTCTCTCTCTGGCCACAGGACTGACTGTTCTGGCACTTACTACTTTGTAATGTATGTTTCTCCTGTGGCAATATAGAGCAATGATGTTGCCCTCAGGGATGCTGGGAGCTTCCTTTTTTTCAACAGTTAGTGCTAATACTGGGTTTGATTGTGAAGATTCTTCTGCTGTTAAAAATTATGTGCAGCAATATGAAGCACAAGACAGACTGCTGTGGAGCCCAATGGCAGGCAATCAGCTATGGAAGTTATACTAAAAAAAAAAGTGATAAGTTAATTTAAGACGAGCTTATCTTTAATTATCAGGAATGTGCTAGTAATGGAAATAAAAATACAGCCAGGAGCTGTTACACTTAATGAGCTGTTGCTCCCAGTAATTTGCTTTGTGCAGTTCAGCAGGACAGCAGTAAATTATACAGGCTCCCAAATAAAGATCAAAATCTATATTGAGATGACTGGTTTCAGATTTTATTTTCCCTTTAGGAACAAACTTCATGCCACCTTGAAATTGCCACGGCCCCCTGAGATATACAGACAGTAATGCTGTCACCTGGGGGTAGAGAATGGTGAAAGCGCTTGATTCAGCCACACCAGATAATGGACAAAGGAATGGGGGTGTTTGACAATACAGACAGACTCCTGGCCTCTAGGGACTCTCCCAACAGCAGATGCATTTCAATGCAGGAAGGAACAGGCATTGCCCCGGTTCTGCACCACTTTCTCCAGATACAGTTTTCAGAAGTATGCAGATCTATTACCGGTACATTACTCGGTTTTAGTGTAACATACAGGAGTTAATATAATTTCTTCAAGAGATACCCAGAGACTGTTTAAAATGTGACTCTTAGGGCTAGTACAATGAAAAGATATTTTTGAAAAACAGAAGGAATTTTGTTTCCACATGCTATTTTTTAAATCATTTTAATGATGAATTGTATGCTTCAATTGAATACTTTTTTCCATGTTGCCTGATATAAATGTTAATGTCTTCCTCTGGAGATGATTATAGAAGTGTCAGGCAACATTAATTTATTTATTGGGATTTATTAACCACTTTTATGAAGAGACTCACCCAAGGAAGTATGCAGCAGGTAAACCTTGACATAAAACTTACAATTTTGTTAATGGCATATAATAGTAATATGATCAAATATAAGCATAAGTACAATCGGTGAGGTAAACATGGAGATAGCAAATTGAACCCAAGTAAAAGTACTAACATGGCACAGTACCAGAAATAAAAACACATTTAACAGAACTATAAAACAATCATAGAACAGAAAGACGATTCAATAAATGTTAGCAGAACACAAATGATACAATAAAAGACCTTGTGGAAGAATATTCCTATAACATCGAAATGATAGTCACAATGTTCACACAACACAGATGAAACACTCTAATAAGCACACATTAGAATATTTAAATAATATAAATTTGATGTTTCACTTCATAGCATATGATGAAACGTGTTAATAGCTAAGTGATGGGAAAGAAGTAGTTGAAATAGACAGATGGGACTTACAGTAATGAGTAGTACAAGTATTGGGATAAATAGATGTCTGGCTAACATAGATGCCCAGTGGAAGGTTTCAGAGTATTGTCTTCGAAGACACCTAGATCTTTTTCTTGCGTGCTGAGCCCTAAGGTGGACCCCAGCATCATTCTTCCCAATGTGCATTACTTTGCATTTGTCCACATTAAGTGCTCCTTTTACTAAGGTGTGCTAGTGGTTTTAGCGCACGTGCTACACGCTAACGCCTCCATAAAGCGTGCGTTAGTATTTTTGTGTAACGCGGGGGTTAGCGTGCGTTAAAAACGCTAGCGCACCTTAGTAAAAGGAGCCCTAAATTTCATCTGGTATTTGGATGCCCAGTCTTCCAATTTCCTAAGGTCTTCTTGCAATTTTTCGGTCTGCATGTGTTAACAACTTTGAACGGTTTAGTGGAAACTGCAGATTTAATCACCTCATTTGTTCCAATTTCCAGATCATTTCCAGGTCCCTGTGCTACTCCACTATTCACCCTTCTCTATTGAGAAAAATAGCTATATAACCCAGTTCTCTGTTTTATGTCAAATAACCAGTTCCTAATCCACAACATGACACTGCCTCCATGACTCTTTAATTTTCTCAGGAGTCTCTCATGAGAAACTTTGACAAAAGCTTTCTGAAAGTCTAGATACACTATCAACTGGTTCTCTTTTATCCATATGTCTATTCACACCGTCAAAGAAATGCAGCAAATTGATGGGGCAAGACCTCCCTTGACTGAACCCATACTGACTATGTCCTTTTAAACCATGTTTGTCTACTTGTGTAGCAATTTTATTTTTTCATAATGGTTTGCTATTTTGCCCAGCACTGAAGTCAGGCTTACCAGTCTGTAATTTCCTGGATTATCACTGAAACTCTTAAAAAAAAAAATCAGCGTAGCATTGGCTACTCTCCATTCTTCAAATACTACAGACAATTTTAGTGATAAGTAACTAACAGCAGATCAGTAATTTCATGTTTGAGCTTGTTTAGTGGGGAGGGTATCTCTAATTTGTCAGAGTAATCCAGATAGCGGAAGAATTAACATTTGATTAACTATGAGGGGTATTTTTGAAAGAACGTCCAAGTCAGAATTGGGACATCCTGCTCATAATGTCCAAAAAAATATCCATTTCACAGCCATTTTCAAACAAGAAAGATGTAGATTCCGTGTTTGAAAATATATGAGAAAGGATGCTCTTATGCTGGAGATGTTCATCTTGAACAACCATTATACAAACTGAAACTTTTAAATTATAAGCATGGAAAACAAGACACAGGAATGGTTGGCATCATTCTTATTAAAATGGCCACTCGGACATCCTTTTGCAGAACAGAGGAGTCTTCTAGTGCATGTATCACACACTGTGTGCTATGGCAGATTCCAAGTGTTGGCTGACTGCTTACAGGACATGCCTCTCACAGTGAGAGACACGTCCAGTAGGCAATCCACCAGCGCTGACAACTCTCCTCCTCGCCAGCATTTTTCTTCCTCTCCCCACACCTCCCCTCCTCCAGGATCCTCCATTGGCGATGTGACAGGTTCAGGGTGCACATGACATCATTGCATTGATGTCCGTGCATTTCCGGATGCCTTCATGCCGCGGCGCTGTAAAGTTTGTGGGACACAGGACTAGTGGTTAGTGTAGTGGAGTGTAAACCAAGGGCATAGGTTCAGACCTTACTCTTTTGTAAATATGATCCTTCCAGACACTGAAAAATACCTACTATACCTGAATGAACACCAGTCCAGTAGCTTTCAGGCTTGCAGATGTAATGTATTTTTAGGTACAATATTTTTCTGTTCCTTGAAGGAATCCCAGAAAAAAAAAGTAGTGTATCATCATATGGAGATCAATTTTACAGGACCAACACTGAAACGGAAACATGAACAGTTGTTAGGGGTGGGGATATTTCAAGCCAGCCTCGTGTCTTTATATCATATTCAGGTATTTTCTCATAATGAAACAAATTCACTCTTAGCTTCTTCCTCCATCTGCTGGCCTCTAATTTTCTTTTTCTTTTCTCCTCAGTCTTTCATCCTTTGTTCCCCTCTTGTTTCTATCTTCTCATTCTCTTTCATGCACCTCTGGTTATTTATCTTTATAGACATAAGGTATGGTCTTCTAGGATTCAGAAAAGAGAGGAATTCTTTGTTGTTGTTGTGGTGGTGGTGGTGTGTTGTTGTTTTGGGGGTTTTTTTGAGGGAGGGTTGTTTGTTTTTGTTGCTGTTGCTATAGAACTGCTGAGCAACCACTTATGTCCATTAATATGGCAGAGAAAGGGAAATGATTTGAAAACTGTCAGTACTATTGACCAATTTTGCTGTTATACAGGCACTTAAATGGGCACAGGAGATGAACCTAATGGTCCTTAACTGACATTCTATTTTCTGTTTTTATGGTTAATTGTCCAGGGGAGAGGGAATCACTCCAGTTGTGAAAGATTGACATGCCCTTCTGTGCCCCATTAGTGTGGATCCTAAAAATGTGTCCCACATGCTAATTAGCATTTTTGTGCAATACACTGTTAGAGTTGGTATATCTTACAGAGAATACAGACAAACCTGGTTTGCACCCCCACCCCCCGGACAGCTCCTGGAGTGGTCTTCACCTCTGTTTCTATTCCACTGCACAAGACCATGGGACTTATACTTACTGAAAATGTCATTAACCAGAGTTTTGGTGATTTTAAATACTATATTTTGCAAATATGTATAGAATAGCCCTTCTAGCAGCTTCTTTCCATCGTTTTTAGTAAACTTTTTACCTATTTACTTTTCACAGAAAGTTTATGGAGCTCTGTGCATTTCTGATTCCAACATTACGGAACATTACTAACACTCATATACGGCCCTTTGTGTATAAAGGTTGCCCAGCTCTACAAGAGAATTTCAGACACAGAGTGAAACTGCAGTTTTCCTGCAAACAAAATAAAGCAAAATAGCAAAAGCTGCAATAATAAAATAAACCAATATGACTCTTCTTTGGGGGAGTACTTAAGGACCAGAGCACTGCATCAATGATTTTATAGTCAGGGTATTAAATGGAAACTTTAGCATGCCCTTCCCCCATCGCCGGCAGTCCTGTCATGTTCCGGCTGTCAGACGGCTGTGGGCCGCCAGTGGGCTGCAGACCAGGGGTTGGGGACCCCTGGACTAGAGAATGACACGGGGACAAATTTTTCCCTATCCCTATAGGAACTCAATTTTCCTGTCCCGTCCCGTCCCCGCAAGTTTTGTTGCTGTACTTGTCCCTGCCCCATTCTTATAAGCTCTGCTTTAACTGCACAAGCCTCAAACACATGATTTTAAATTGTTTGGGGCTTGTAGAGATGAGGACAGAGCTTGCAGGAATGGGGCAGAGTACAGAAAAAGAACTCGCCGGGATGGAAAAATGAGTTCCTGCGGGGACGGGGAAAAATTTTTCCCACTGTCATTTGTCCCAGTGTCATTCTCAGCCTGTAAATTGCCTTGAACCTGTATTGGATAAGTGTGATCCAGAAATTCAGATTAGATTACAATAGATTAGATAGCTATGTTGGTAGGGACTCTCCCTTATGGTTTATCAGATAATTTTTTTAAATTTGAATGCTACATTGGAATGTGTTTTTAAACAATTTGAGAAGAAAAATGTATTAAATCAAATGGGAGTGATGACGAGGTGTCAGTTGCTGTAGACCTCTTGTTGGTGGAGTGGTAGAACTACCTCTAGATATAAGCTGATGCAAGTGTCACGGTACTTAGCAAGGTTCCCAAATGACTCCATTCAACCAAGGGATCCAACAAGAAAAGAAGTATAAAGTTCACTGAGCAAAATTTTGTGAAGAGCACTAGGTTAGCTCTTCAGGGTAGGTACCAATTTGTAAGGCTGGATGGCATTCAGGATGTTGTATTTACCATTTAAAGTTCATAGAAACTTAGGTTAAATGCTACAAGCCACAAACTATATCACACGTCTACCCCTAAACCCGTATGACTATTGAAACAGTGTTTCAACTGATCACATTTGGGATTTCTATCCTCAGATAAGTTAGTCCCCCTACTCATGTGGTGGTCATCCATACATGCTAGGACAATGGTCCCCTGTCCACAAATACCCTCAATCACCCTTCCCCCCACCCCCTTACAGGTGTCAGCAAATTCACATTCCACAGGTATCGCTTAGGACAGATACACTACAATGCACATTATCATTAACTTAAATACACAGATCTGAAATGTGTCTTGCTAGGATGTGGCCTAGCACAGTACATATGTGTGCACATAGTGTTACCGGTCTAGTAGAGTCTTTGTAAACGTTGCAGCTGTCATGCATTGGGTACCATGATCCTCGGCGTCTGTGTCTCTATTGGCTTATGAAGTCAGTCGTCAAC
This sequence comes from Geotrypetes seraphini, assembly GCF_902459505.1. NCBI lineage: Eukaryota > Metazoa > Chordata > Amphibia > Gymnophiona > Dermophiidae > Geotrypetes > Geotrypetes seraphini. The sequence continues at coordinate 37,088,739 of NC_047084.1, read as the reverse complement.
TAAGGAACTCTTGTGCACCTACTATGCTGACTATTAACAAATCAATAAAGGAAAACCCTGATCTAAAAACAAACAAACAGGGGACTTGGCAGAGAAAGGGAGTGCTAAGTAAATGGAAAAAAAAAAAATCACAGAGACATGGTTCAGTAATTCCCATGGATGGGATGTAAACATACCAGGATATAATCTTTTTAGGAAGGACAGAGATGGTCATAAAGGTGGAGAAGTAGCTCTGTAGGTAAAGATCGATATCCCAGCAACTGAAATACAGGGGACCTGGGGGAAGAAAGAAGTGATATGGATCGCTCTGAAAAGAAAAGATGAAACTTCTATCTACGTGGGTGTAGTTTACAGACCACTGACTCAATTGCAGCAAATTGATAAAGATCTGATTGCAGATATCCAAAAGTTCGGAAAGAAAGAGGAGGTGCTGCTGTTGGGTGACGTCAATCTGCCAGATGCGCACTGGAAAGTTCCATCTGCAGAATCGGAAAGAAGTAGGGAGACTGAGGATGCATTTCAAGAGGCTCTGCTCAGAAAAATGGTGATGGAACCCATGAGGGAAAAAAAACGATACTAGATCTGGTCCTCACAAATGAGGAGAGTATCTCTAATGTTCAAGTGGATGCCCACCTGGGATATAGCAACCATCAAACAATTTGATTTGGTTTGGTTAGCTAAACTGGAGGGCAGCCTCACAAAGCTCAAAGTCCTAGATTTCAAACGTACGGACTTTAATAAAATGGGAACGTACCTGAAGAAAGAGCTGTTAGGATTGGAAGACATAAGGAAAGTGGTCTAAGCTGAAAAGTGCAATAAAAATGGATACTGACCTTTATGTATGGAAAATAAATAAAAACAAGAGAAAAAGGAAACCGATATGGTTCTCTAAACTTGTGGTGGAGAAAATAAAGGCAAAAGAGTTGGTGATCGTGAAATATAAAATAAACCAAGAAGAGGAGTACAGAAAGGACTACCAGGGAAACTGAAAGAAACCAAGAGAAAGATACGTCTGGCGAAAGCAGAAGAACAAATGGCTAGAAATGTAAAAAAGGGAGACAAATTTTTTTCCTGATATATTAGTGAAAGGAAGAAGATGAAAAATGGAATTGCGAGACTAAAAGATAATATGTATCGATATGTGGAGAGTGATGAGGAAAAAGCAAACATGCTAAACAAATACTTCTGTTCTGTGTTCACAGAAGAAGATCCTGGAGAAGGACCGAGATTGTCTGGCAAAGTTACACACGAGAATGGAATAGATACCATGCTATTTACGAAAGAAAGCGTTTATGAACAAGTTTAAAAATTGAAGGTGGACAAAGCAATGGGACTGGATGGGATCCATCCCAGGATATTGAGGGAGCTCAGAGAGGTTCTAGCAGGACCTATTAAAAATTTGTTCATCAAGTCCTTGGAGACAGAAGTGGTTCCTGGGGAGATGGGAGTGGTCCCTATTCACAAAAGTGGTTGCAGAGATGAAGCGGGAAACTACAGGCCGGCAAGCCTCACTTCGGTTATTGGAAAAATAATGGAAGTGTTGCTGAAAGAGAGAATAGTGAAATTCCTAGAATCTAATAGATTACAGGATCTGAGGCAACATGATTTTACTAAAGGTAAATTGTTCCAAACTAATCTGATTGAATTTTTTGATTAAGTGACCAGAGAATTGGATTAAGGGCATATGCTAGATGTAATTTACTTAGATTTCAGCAAAGCCTTTGACACGGTTCCTCATAGAAGGCTCTTGAACAAACTTGAAAGGCTGAAGTTAGGATCCAAAGTGGTGAACTGGATTAGAAACTGGTTGACGGACAGATGCCAGAGGGTGGTGGTTAATGTGAGTGACATTGCCAAAAGGTTAGAAGGAAAGGTTTGCCTTTTTGCGGATGATACCAAGATTTGTAATAGAGTAGACACCAAGGAGGGAGTGGAAAACATGAAAAACCCAACTAGTTAGGTGTGTTTCTAAAAGAGGGTTGAGATGCACTACTCGAGTCTAGCTCACCACCAGGGACCTGTCTGCTTTCTTAATTAGATTTTCTCACGATTGGCCTGATCTATTCCCTGTTTGTCCAGTTTGCATTTACGTGCTTGTTACTTTGTTTGTCTAGTTCTCGCCTATCCTTATTATAATGGCATCCTTTTGACATTAATGAATACTAATACTTAATATTGTGAATAATGTTTATAAGCTAAGGTGGTATATCAAGTTTGCAATAAACATATTTCACCTCTCAACTATTTGCCCTCAATACTTAGGTTATATTAATACACTTGAAATAATATCTCCCTATTTGGTTAAGCTTTTCTCAATAAGTAAGACTTTTTAATTCAGCTGCTCCTGAAAAATGGAACTTTCTTTTAATATTAGAATTCAAATAAATTATCTGAGGTTAAATATCTAAGGCAGGGCTGCCCAAGTCCGGTCCTCGAGATCTACTGGCAGGCCAGGTTTTCTGGATATCCACAATGAATATGCATGAGAGAGATTTGCCTGCACTGCCTTTTTGGTATGCAAATCTCTCTCATGCATGTTTATTGTGGATATCCTGAAAACTTGGCCTGCCAGTAGATCTCGAGGACCAGACTTGGGTAGCCCTGATCTAAGGTAACTATCTTCAATTATTAATTTTAAATGGTTTTAACCTTTAAATTGTTTTTTTGTAAACTATTCTTGTGCTTATTGGGTGAAGATAGTAAATGCCACATATTTTCTCCTTCCATATCCTTTCCTTCCATTTCTTTTCTCATCCATTCTTTCTATCACTTCCTTTTATTCCATTATATCCATATTATATTTCATCCATATCTACCTGTTTCCACCAACAACTCTCTATTTCTCTATTCTCCAGCCTCCTCTATCTTCTTTCCAGCATCTACCCTCCAGCTTCCTCAATGTCCCCTGCTTCTGCCCTCTCTCCCCAGATTCCTCTTCCTCCATTCCCCAGCATCTGTTGTATGTTTCTCTCCCCAGCTTCTCCCTCCATTCCTCAGCATTTGTTTTTTCTCTCCTTCCTTCTCCACCATCATTTATGCCCTGTCTTCTTTCCTCAGCATAATCTCCCCTACTTCTTCCTATCTTTCCTCCAAATCTGTCCTCCTTCCCTCCTTTTGTTTCAGCATTTGCCCCATTGCTCCTTCTCCCTCCTCTAACCACATCACCATGCATCCTTTCTACTCCTCATGGCCTCTTTCTCTCCTCCTTGAGCATGTCCTTTCCTTCTCTTCATTCACTAGAAAGTGCTACCTCTCTTCATTCACTAGGAAGTTCTACCTATGAATTTAAAATAAACTTACCGTACAGAGCTGCAAGAGTGGCAGCGAGTCAAACTTCCCCACTAATTGTGCATGGCTACTTTAGATACAGCAACTGAGGTTCTTTTGGGCATACTACAGGAGATTCAGAATATGGTCCCATGTGCCTGGTGCTAACAATGCCCCTGGAGTTATTACTTATAGGATAATATGAACACCTTCAAGAAGCTACTTCAGTGAGGAAAAAGGAGAATGATTGGTAAAATGTTGAATAGAACTGTGTGTTATCTGCAGATCTATGGTAGCAACAACCAAATAAGGAAATAAAAGCACAAAGGGTTTGTGTACAAAAGATAAGGGAGCTCGACAAGAGACCCAAGGGACACAACAGAGATGAATCAGTGTTGTGCACAAGACCTTTGAAGGTTAGGCCATAGAGATAATTAAAAATCTCATTTGTGTGTACTTGCAAGTGCTATGTTTTTAGAGTTCCATAAGCAGTGTAGCAAGTTTCTTTAATAAATGCATAATAAAATTAACTGAAATGGTCTGGAAAAAACAGTCAATAGCTGGAAAAAATTAACTTTTTTTAAATATTCTTCCTTTACAGGAAGTAGCCCTCAAGATAGTCCTAGAAACTTCTCCCCCAGTGCCTCAGCCCATTTTAATTTTGCACGAAGGTAAGGATTCATACAACATAATTTATATTTTATAGGGAAAAATATTATGGTATGTAAAGCAGTTTGAAATATTTGATTGCATATCACAGAATTTGTTATACTTCAGAACCAATGAGTTTACATATGTGTAATATAAATATTTATCTATCTGGAGGAGTAGCCTAATAGTTAGTGCAGTGGGCTGAGAACCTGGGGAATTTGGTTTGGTTCCCATTGCAGCTCCCTGTGACTCTGGGCAAATCACTTAACCCTTCATTGCTCCAGGTACAGAAACATCGACAGAGAAAGCACCAGCACATAATAAATGTAAACTATTTTGCTTGTACTACAGAAAGATGGTATATCAAATCCATGCCCCTTTGACACATATCCAGATAGCAGCATATGCTAGCTAGATACCTGACGCTGACCAGAGTCATATCAAGATTTTCAGTGGTATTACCTAGATGGCACCAATGCAGTGCGACAGCAGAGCTCGGAGGGATTCAGGAGTTACCCAGAGACAGGCAATATTGAGCCCTAGTATTCCAATAACTTAGTAAAGCATAATAGCTGTCCCAAATTAACTGGGTAACTGCATTGAATAATGCTATTATCTGTGTCTTTTCCAGCTCTACCTGTTAAGACTGGATTTTGGCATTGAACATCTGCGTGTATATGTACATTAAACATGGCAGCTGTTATTTAGGTAAAAAAGAACATAAGAGTTAAGAACATAAGAATCACCACTGCTGGGTCAGACCAGTGGTCCATCGTACTCGCGCGGTGGCCCCCACGTCAAAGACCCAGTGCTCTAAATGAGTCCAGCCTCACCTGCGTACGTTCCAGTTTAGCAGGAACTTGTCCAACTTTGTCTTGAATCCCTGGAGGGTGTTTTCCCCTATAACAGACTCCGGAAGAGTGTTCCAGTTTTCTACCACTCTCTGGGTGAAGAAGAACTTCCTTACGTTTGTACGGAATCTACCCCCTTTCAGCTTTAGAGGGTGCCCTCTCGTTCTCCCTACCTCAGAGAGGGTGAACAATCTGTCTTTATCTGCTAAATCTATTCCCTTCAGTATTTTGAATGTTTCGATCATGTCCCCTCTCAGTCTCCTCTTTTTAAGGGCGAAGAGGCCCAGTTTGTCCAATCTCTCACTGTACAGCAACTTCTCCAGCCCCTTAACCATCTTAGTTGCTCTTTTCTGGACCCTTTCGAGTAGTACCGTGTCCTTCTTCATGTATGGTGACCAGTGCTGGACGCAGTACTCCAGGTGAGGGCGCACCATGGCCTGGTACAGCAGCATGATAACCTTCTCCAAACCTCATTTGCCATGGCGATGCCCATTTTTCGAGCTTGATTATGTCGCGTTGCAGATCTTCACAATCCCCCTGTGTTTCATTATTCTGAATAACTTTGTATCATTCACAAATTTAATTACCTCACTCGTCGTACCAATGTCCAGATCATTTATAAAGATGTTGAAGAGCACGGGTCCAAGTACCGAGCCCTGCGGCACCCCACTGGTGACACTCTTCCAGTCCGAGTATTGTCCATTTACCCCCCACTCTCTGTTTCCTATGCTCCAGCCAGTTTTTAATCCACGTATTTCGCCCTCGATTCCATGGCTCACAATTTTCCGAAGTAGTCTTTCTTGTGGAACCTTGTCGAACGTCTTCTGAAAATCCAGATATACAGTGTTGACCGGGTCGCCCTTGTCTATCTGCCTGTTTACTCCCTCGAAGAAGTGCAGCAAGTTTGTCAAACAAGATCTGCCTTTGCTGAAACTGTGCTGACTGGTCCTCATCAGACCGTGCCTGTCAAGATGATCAATGATGCGGTCCTTTATCAGTGCCTCTACCATCTTTCCTGGTACAGAGGTCAGGCTCACCAGTCTGTAGTTTCCCGGATCTCCCTTCAAACCTTTTTTGATGATTGGCGTAACATTCGCCACCTTCCAGTCTTCCGGAATCTTTCCCGATTTGATCGACAGATTTGGCTATTAGTTGAAGCAGCTCAGCTATAGTCTCTTTCAGTTCCTTGATGACCCTCGGATGGATGCCATCCGTTCCTGAGGATTTATTGCTCTTAAGCCTATCAATCTGCCTGCATACCTCTTCTAGATTGACCATCAACCCTGTCAGTTTCCCATCTTCGTTTCCAGCATATAGCCTGATGGGTTCCGGTATGCTGTGTATATCCTCTTCGATAAATACAGACGCAAAAAATGTGTTCAGTTTGACGGCGATTGCTTTGTCCTCCTTTAGCACTCCTTTTATTCCATGGTCATCCAACGGTCCCATTGCTTCCTTTGCGGGTCGTTTCCCCTTAATATATCGAAAGAAGTTTTTCGCCTCCTTGGCTATTTTTTCATCGTCGTCTCTTTTGGCCCCTTTTACTGCCTTATGGCACCTGTGTTTATGTTGTTTGTGCTTATTCCAGTTTTCGTCCGTTCTTGACCTTTTCCATTCCTTAAACAAAGTTTTCTTGTCTCTGATCGCTTCCTTCACCTTTATAGTGAGCCATGCCAGTTCCTTGTTCTTTTTCCTCTTGGATCCCTTATTGATACGCAGTATATAACTAAATTAGATGCCACCAAAGAAAAAGACTCGGAAAGAAGAAACATGCAAATATACAACTCTCAGAAAAAAATAATTTTTACAGAATACACTTAACATATCAATGTAGAAGCTGACAAATTTAAACAAACAAAGGGAGTATATTTAAATAAGCAAACTGTGAAGGGAAGTGCTGGGGAAATATTCATATACAGTTCCAGTGATGGAAAGCCATACAGGAATACTATAAACCCTCCCCTTCAAAAAAAAGAATAATACATCAGTAGACAAAATAAGATAGTTCTTGAAAAGGTTTATTCCTGGGGAACTGAGGGGAACTGAACCCACACTATTCAAGGCTCAAAAATATAATAATATGAGGCTCACTTTCAAAAAAGAAAAATGTCCTAAAAGTGCATAAAGGAGCAGATTTTTCTTTCCAAACCCTTCCAAAACGTTATTTTCAAAATCTGTTTTCTGAGTGGATTTCTCTGCTGTTCTCAAGGGGAGTGTGTTAGTGGTGTGGACAGGACTAGAACAGGTTTATGACTTGGCTGCTTTTTTGCCATAATAGAATATTTTAGAATACGTCCAGGGCGCAGATTGGACATTTGGATCTAGACCTATTTTAACAATGAATAAGTGGCAAAGAGGTGCCCAAATTGACGAGATGACCACTGGAAGGATGTAAGCATGACCCCCCTTACACTCCCCCAATGGTCACTGACTCCCTTCCATCCCCAAAGATGTAAATGAAACAGTACATACCTGCCTGTATGACAGCTTCAGATGTTCTGGGCAGTCCTATTAGAGCAGTAAGAAGGTCTCTGTCAGAGTAACCTGTTGGTCAGTGTAGTGGACAGCGGAGAAGGGGACGCATGCCCATATCCCACTCTAACTACTATAGTTGTAGTGCAGCATGTGAGCCCACCAAAACCCACTGGACCATCATATAGGTGCCCACTGCTCTGCTGGTCTGTGTGGCCAGTCTACTAATAATGCTGGCCCCCCCTCCTACATCCCAATGACTTGTTTTGTATGGTTTTCTTTTGGACATTTTTTAATGGTTCAAAAAGATAGATGAAGTTTTTGTTTATTTTCAAATTGGTCCAGCTATCATTTAAAAGTCAGTAGTTACTTTGGCCTGTCTGAACACTCACAAGAAACTTTGGATTTTGTGCAGAAAGGTTCACAGACTTCCATGGAAATCTATGACTTTTTTGGCAATCTGCGCTAAATGCCTCTTGGTTGTAGGGTTAGGTCTTGAAATGTGAAGCATGCCATCATGCAGTGGTCCATGCCCATATTGTTTGGGAAGTAGGGCAGAGAAGCCCCCTTCCAACCAGATGCAAATCTACCTCAGCATTGGAAGACTGTTTGGAGAACCAGGGGCAACAACTTTCTAATCGAAAGCTTCCTGAATAGAGGAATAAATAATAATAATAATTTTTATTCTTATATACCGCCCTACCAACAGTTCTAGGCGGTTCACAACAGAAAAAAAAACAAACATTTCAGTGAAAAAATATAATTTCATAAAAGCAATACTTCATACAGCAGTCGGATACAGCATTAGTTAAAATACAGTTCCAAATATTACTAAATAATAAATAGTTTAGAAGGATAAAAATAAAACTGCATCGTAAAATTAAAATCAGCATTCTTATTTTTCAAATAAATACATTTTTAATGATTTCCTAAATGTAAAGTAAGAGTTGGTTTGAGCGATCAACGGATTTAACCAGGAGTTCATCTTCCCAGCCTGATACTCCAATGTCCTGTCCAAAAAAAGTTTTGTAACGGCAGGCTCTTGGGGCATGGAAGACGAACATACCCGAGTTTCTGGTACCTCTTAAGGGGATTGGTCCTGGGGAGGAGCAATGACATCTTCTATCATCCACCCACCTGACACATCAGAGCTCATGAACAGGCTATGCTGATGCCATGTTTATTACAGCATATAGGAGCTGCAGTGATTCAATATGATAAATTGGTACATCACTTTCTAACTGTGTCACGTTGCTTAAAAAAAAGTGTTAACTAATTCTATACTCTGACGCTATGCAATAGAATTGTTCACCAGAGAACACTATTCATATATTTCTTTCCACAGAAATGCTTAAAATGTCATATATACTGCAGTATTTTACATGAACTAACCTCAGTTTTACCACAGGACTGATGGACGTCGTTGGTCTTTGGCATCACTTCCTTCGTCTGGATATGGCACAAATACACCCAGCTCCACAGTCTCGGTAAGAGCTGGTTTTCATTCAGCTACATATTTGAGCTCTGCAAACTGTTTTGCAAAGTTTGTGCCTTGGGGGAAGTCAAGGATAACATGTACAATTCTGTTACCCTTGGCGGTTTGTGCTTCAGATGATGTGCTGACAAATTAATGTGATGTGAATGCTTTCATTACTGGAATACTTTCATTACCCGTTTGTGATGCACAGCTAAATCCCGGTAGTGTGAGAACACGCCAGGTGTTCTACTCCTTGGTTTTTCTGAGCACTACACACATTAGTGAATTGGGTTCTTTAAATTAGCCTTCAAGTTGAGAGTTTTTGGTTAATGGTTTCTTTTTCATACAGTGATCCAGGAGGTAATTCTGTGTGGTGCGCCAAATGTTAGGCGCCTATGGGCAAGAGCGGATGGTAGGTGCCAAAATGGGACAGAAACTGCAGTTAGCCACCACAGGGCTCCTTTTACTAAGCTGCGATAGCGTTTTTAGTGCACGCAGGATTTTAGCGCGCGCTAAACCCTTGCTACGTGACTACAACTAACGCTAGCTCAATGCTGGCGTTAAGGTCTAGCTGGCGCGGCAATTCAGCGTGCACTAAGTGCACACTAAAACCATTATCGCAGCTTAGTAAAAGGAGCCCACAGTGCCTTTAGGTTCTATTCTACTACTACCCATTTCTATAATGCTACTAGATTTATTTATTTCAGTGTCTCTCAAATGGTGTGCCACGAAAGATTCCAGAATTTTACTTTATTTTTTAAAATTCCCTTCACAAGTATACACTAGAATAGATAACATGTATGTCACTTATGCAAGAGTCTGTCATTATTATGAATGTCTGTAAAGATACAACCACCCAGACAAGCCTCATTCTTTGACGTTATTGGTCCTTAACAACTAACGGCAAGTAATTTTATTTGGATTTTCTTATCTTCGCGTACTTGGATTTTTAGCTCTGACAGAAATTAAATTGGCAGGGGAGGGAGGGAAGGGGGATGGCTGCTGTGCCTGGCAGGAAGGGGGATGGGTGCAGTGCCTGACAGGAGAGGGAAGGAACATAAGAACATAAGCAGTGCCTCTGCTGGGTCAGACCAGAGGTCCATCATGCCCAGCAGTCCACTCACACGGCGGCCCATCAGGTCCAGGACCTGTATAGTAATCCTCTATCCATACCCTTCTATCCCCTTTTCCTTCAGGAAATTGTCCAATCCCTTCTTGAACCCCAATACCGTACTCTGTCCTATCACGCCCTCTGGGAGCGCATTCCAGGTGTCCACCACCTTCTGCATGAAGAAGAACTTCCTAGCACTGGTTTTGAATTAGAGAATGACACGGGGAAAAAATCTGTCCCCGTCACTGCACCGTCCCCGGCCCACCATCCTCTGCACCGCCCCGTCACCGCCATTCCCTTCACCGCCCCGTCACCATCACCGCCATCCCTTTCACCGCCCCGTCACCGCCACTGCCATCCCATTCACCACCCCGTCACCGTCCCCGTCTAGCACCCATCTTCTTCCCTCCGCTCCCCCATAGTCTGGCATCTGTCTTCTTCCCTTCCAGCGTCTTCTCCCCACTCTGCCTTCCACATTTCCTTTCAGGGTCTGTTCCTCTCTACCCTCTTTCAATGTCTGTTCTATTCCTTTCCACCACCACCCTTCCCTCCCTCCTTTACCATCTGTTCCTTTCTACCACCCTTCTTTCATATCTTCTATCAGTCCCCCCCACCATTACTAGCAGTCTCTCTTCTCCCTTACCATGAGCAAATAGAACTTCTGAAAATTGTTTTGCTGAGGCATTATTTCTAGTACGCCTTTTTTTCCAGATGGATAATGACATCAATTTTATAATTCTTACTCTCTGCTCTGATTTCATTCACAAATTGGTTTGTGTTTTGTACCTGAGGATTCCATGAGGCATTTAACCTTTTCCTTTCTCTTCTGTGATTTCAAGTTGATTCCTTCAATAATGGAGTCTCAAGGCAGTAGCAGTTTTCTATTTTGGGCTCTTTTGACATTGTTTAAGGGATTTCTTGTACATTTGGTGCTGGTCTTCTTTGATGAGGTCACTTCAGAATCTATTTCCAAGGAAGAGAAACTTTTTCCCTTTCACCCCCTCCTTCCTTGTGTGAGCCGGAACACGCCGTCACCGCAAGCAAGTAATTTTATATCATTTTCATTCTATTCATTCATAGAAATTAAAGTCTAGATAATGCCAGTCACATAACAAAACATGATTTTACAAAAATAATTCCCTGCACAGTCAAGCCTGCAAGGATTACTAGATGTCTTTCATCAGCTCCCCCCCCTCCCTCACTTTCCCTTACCTTTGTGGCCAAGTCAAAATGATCTACCAACAATAAAAATTTAAAAACACAAAGCACGCTGTACACAGAGAAAATGTTAATTATCATTTATATTCCGCGGGTTTTCAAACAGGTCAAGGCAGATGACTTTATGCAATGTCACCTCAGTAACAACTATACAAAAATAGACAAATATTCCCCCTCCCTTTTTACTAAACTGCGATAGCGGTTTTTAGCGCAGGGAGCTGCGCTGAATGCCACACGCTGCTCTCGACGCTCATAGGCTCCCTGCGCTAAAAACCGCTATTGCGTTTTAGTAAAAGGGGGCCATAGTGCAAAATATAGACAGCAGATATAAATTCTCAAAACGGACACATTTTGATCACTAAGTTGAAAATAAAATCATTTTTCCTACCTTTTTGTCTGGTGATTTCATGAGTCTCTGGTCCTTCTTCTGGTTCTTCTTCTTTCTTCTCCTGCCCCCCCTTCTTTCTTTCTCTCTCCCCCTGACCCCTCTTTATTTTTTCCTTTCTTTCTCTCTCCCCCTAGCCCCCACAAAGCCATCGTGCCAATTTCTCCACTTCCACGATTCTTTCCCTACCCTCACCCCCAAGCCAGCAGCCAATTTCTCCCTGCTCCTTCCCCGATGTCCTGATGTCCTGAACTTCATCGGGCAGCAGCCGCATTTACAATTCACTGCTTTTGCCCGCTTCAGGCCTTCCTCTCTGTCGGATCCTGTCTTCATGAAAACAGGAAGTAGGCAGGACCCGGCAGAGAACAAGGCCTGAAGCCGGCAACAGCAGCGAATTGTAAATGCTGCTGCTGCCCGAAGAAGGTAATGGAGCACCGAGGCAGACCGTTTCTCCCCCCTCCCAGCCGAACCCCCACTGACCCTCCTATCTCCCCCCGTGAACCTTTCCGATCCTCCCAGCGAGAGCAGCAAACCTCCTTCGCGGCTTTCTCCTCCCTCTGCCGCGTCACTGATGACATCATCAGTGATGCGGCAGAGGGAGGAGAAAGCCGATGCTACTGGAGGGAGGTTTGCTGCTTTTGCTGGGAGGGTCGGAAAGGTTCACTTGGGGGGGGAGAGATAGGAGGGTCAGCGGGGGTTCGGCTGGGAGGGGGAGAAACGGTCTGCCTCGGTGCTCCAAGGCCTGGCACCATTACCTTTTTCGCCCCTCCCGCCCCCCCCCCCCCTTGGTATGCTACTGCTCTCCAGCTCTCCTTAGTTTGCTGGTTTTCTTTTTCGGCGACCGGCACGCTTTCAAAGAGCCGCGCATGCGCGGCTGCTCAAAGTTCAATCTTCTGCTCTGCTGCAACTTCCTGTTTCCGGTTGGGTCAAAGCAGAACATTGAATACTGAGCAGCCACGCGTGCACGGCTCTTTTGAAAGCGTTCCGGTCGCCGAAAAAGAAAGCCGGCAAACTAAGGTTAGGTGGAGAGAGGAAGCTGGTTAAACGATCGAGCCGGCGTGCGGGTGGGGGCTGCGGGGACCGCACGATCCTTTATGCCTCACTGCGGTGACAAGACCATTCACCGCTCCACGGGGCGGTGATGGCCTTGTCCCCGTCCCCGCAGAGGCTGCTAATTTTCATTCCCCGTTTTTGGCGGGTTACCCGCGGCTAAACGCAGTAGCCGCGGATAAACCGCCACCGTGTCATTCTCTATTTTGAATCTGTCTCCTCTTAATTTTTCCGAATGGCCTCTCGTTCTTTAGTTTTTGAAAGTTTGAAGAATCTGTCCCTCTCTACTCTCTCTATGCCTTGTAAGTTTCTATCATGTCCCCTCTAAGTCTCTGCTTCTCCAGGGAAAAGAGCCCCAGTTTCTCCAATCTTTCAGCGTATGATAGGTTTTCCATACCTTTTATCAAACGTGTCGCTCTCTTCTGAACCCTCTCAGCGACCAATTTTGGACATAGTGTTCCAGGTGCGGGCGCATCATCGCCCGATACAATGGCAGGATAACTTCTTTCGTTCTGGTTGTAATACCTTTCTTGATAATACCTAGCATTCTATTCACCTTCTTAGCGGCAGCTGCCCACTGTGCCGACGGCTTCATTGTCTTGTCCACTATTATCCCCCAAGTCCCTTTCTTGGGTACTGTCACCCAATAACAGCCCTCCCATCGTATAGTTGTACTTCGGGTTTCTGTTTCCTACAGGCAAGACTTTACATTTCTCTACATTGAACTTCATCTGCCATCTCGTTGCCAACTCTCCTAGTTTGTTCAGGTCCCTTTGTAGATCTTCGCAGTCCTCTTTAGTCCTAGCCACACTAAATAGCTTGGTGTTGTCTGCGAATTTTATTACTTCGCACTGTGTCCCTGTTTCTAGATCATTTATAAATACATTGAACAGCAACGGTCCAAGTACCGACCCCTTCGGAACACCACTAGTAACCCTCCTCTAGTCCGAGTAGTGGCCCTTCACTCCTACCCTTTGCTTCCTACCCGAGTCACCTCTTGATCCTTTTTTAAAGATGGGCGTAACATTGGCTATCTTCCAATCCTCTGGGATCACGCCTGTTTTCAGGGATATATTACAAACTTGCTGTAGTAGTTCCGCTATTTCCTCTTTTAGTTCTTTCAAGGGTGGATTCCGTCTGGGCCTGGAGATTTGTCAGTTTTTAATCTCTCTATCTGGAAGGGGGGAGGGGGCTGGCTGCAGAGCCTGACAGGACAGGGCACTTGAATTTTAAGCCGCCTGACTTACATTCGCGTCAACCATTTTTCCTCCTTTGGGGAAGGAATGGGGGTCTTGACTTATATTCGGATCAACTTACATCCAAGAATATATGGTACTCGCAATCCAAGGTTTTACTATATTATGTTTCCAGTGGTACCCAATCAAGGTCACAAGTACCTGGCAAGATCCCATGGGGTAAAACAGATTTTATGCTGCGTATAGTAACATATGTATAAGCAGCATAAAATCTGTTTTACTCCTGCTACATCTTAATAATGGCTTATGGACTTTTGTTTTAGGAAATTATCGAAACCTTTTAAAAATCTTGTTAAGCTAAGGGGCTCATAATCGAAAGGGAAATACGTCCAAAAACCGTCCTTGGGACGAACATTTCTCAAAAACGTCCAAGTGCTGATACTAAAAACGGGTTTTGGACGTATTTCTAAACGACTTAGGCCTTCGTAGTGCTGCTGAATGACCAAAGCTAAATGGGGCGTTTTGGGAGAAGTGTCGAGGGCGGGAGTTAGGCGGGACATGGGCGGGCTTAGACTTAGTCGTACAGCATGTATAACCAAAGTTATACAGCCCACCTAAACTCACCAGATAAGCACTGCAAACACATAAAACAGACCCCCCCCACACTACCCCAGTGATCACTGACCCCCACGCCCCCATAAAAATATTAATCCCACCTTTAAAATTCAGCCTCCACACCATCATCACCTGGCCGCCTGGCATAGGAAAGCCTAGTCGTCCAGCACAGAGGCAGCTTAAGTCGTCTTGGGGGTGGGTTAGGGACTCATGGAGAGGAGGACCCATGCCCATAAGCCCCTGTAATCACTGCATTGTTATTTAAATTCCCCTATACACCCCCAAAACCCTTTTGTACTGGCATATAAGTGGCTCCTGCAGCCATAAGGGCTATTGGGGTGGTAGATAAGTGGGTCTAGGGCAGTGGTCTCAAACTTGCAGCCCGGGGGCCACATGCGGCCCGCCAGGTACTATTTTAAGGCCCTCGGCATGATTATCATAATCACAAAAGTAAAAATAAAATAGTTTTTTGATCATATGTTTCTTTAGCTATAAATTAGAATATTATTATTAAGACTTAGCCAAAAAGAAAGATTTATAAACTATAAAGAGTTTTACCTCCTGCAAAATTGACATTTCTTTAATGACATTAACTATTTTTTTCTGAGGCCCTCCAAGTACCTACAAATCCAAAATGTGGCCCTGCAAAGGGTTTGAGTTTGAGACCACTGGTCTAGGGGATTCTGGAGGTGGTTTGGGGGGCTCACCGTAACCTATAAGGGAGAAGACATGGCACCCTTTTTGTGAAGTTCACAGCAGTGCCCTGTAAGGTACCCCACTATTTAGGTGCCATGTCTGGGTGTGCAGTCCATCACTTTGCAGACCCCTCCCATGTCCAATAGGGCTTGTTCTAGGCATTTTGGACTTGGACTAAAAGTTGGACGAAAATGTGGTATAAAGATGGACGATTTAGCGGCTTGGACGATCAGTTCAGCACGACGTATAATTAGACGATTTTCAAAATGAAAAAAAGTTGGATGTATTTTTCGAAAATGTGTCTTAAGCTGTTTTTTACTTTGGACAACTTGCGATTATTCCCCTCCACCTGTTTTTACCACATTCTCCAGCAATGAAGAAATATTTTCTCTGGTTTGCTTTAAATTTGTTATTTAATAGCTTCATTGGAAGCCCCCTAGTCCAACTGTTTTTGGAAAGAGTAAATAAGCGATTCATATCTACTCAGTATTTTATAGATATCTATCATATTTCCCCTGAAGAAAAAATTGTAATCAAGAATGAAGAAGCCCTATGAAAATACATATGTTCACATCCTAGTAGTACACTTTCAGGAATCTTATAAACACAAATATGACACCAAGCATGGATGCCTCCTGATACATTGCCAAGAACTGTTTCCTTCTCTCCTGAGTTTTCTAAACACATCAGGACAAATTTAAATCCTCTCTTTTGTGAACATAGCCTTCTGACATCTGACAAAATTACATAACAGAATCCTTATCTTGAACATAAACAAAAGATACTAGTAATATTGCTGTCATGGGATCTTCTTCCCCAGAGCTCCAGTTTCTCCTCATGTCCAACCTATCTCACAGATTTCCTGCCAAATGTTCTGATTGAATTCTACTTTACCTGCTCTTTCTTGTTGATAAAATACCTTAAAACAACTAAAGGAGGATGAGTTAAATGTGGATATGTTTAGAACTTCCCACAAAAGTGTTAAGTAAAGATCCCTAGCTTAAGATGTTAACTCCTGTGGAAAGTTCAGGAGTTTTAACATTCAAGGATCTAGACTAATTGTCCAGATTCTCCATGCACTACCAATTTAACCTTTATTAAAGCTGTCTGTACAGCTATTACCTGATTAGACCTGTGAGTAAGTTCTTCCATTTTCTAGATCTGAGAAGCAACTCATGAGCTTGAAAATTCTGAGCAGATGAATTAATAAATAATGAACAAATCTGCTAAAGGGAAGCTAAAGCTGTCCAAATCAAGCCCAAGGTTATTTGTGCAGATCTCACCAGGGGTTGCATCTTCTGTGTAGAATCTAAACTCTCCACATTGCAGAAATCTAGTCCTCATGTTGAAAGCAGTGTTCCCTCTAAGCGGGCGGGTGTTGTGAGCAAACTTTTTTCACCGTGAGCCAAAAATATCGGGCGCCAGCAAGTTATGAGCCAACTCGCCCGATTCTCCTCTCGCCGCCCTGCCATCTGCCGTACGCCTCTTCCGATCGTGCGCTGTGACGAGAAACGTGTGCGCTGCGATGTAATATTTTGTGCGCCAGCGCACGCCAGCGCAGCTTAGTGGGAACACTGGTTCAAATGGTTTTATTTATTTCCCCAAATTTATTTTTGTTATATGCATTGAAAATATTTGATATTGCGTTTAAATCAAAATCTCAATAAACTTGAAACGAGTGCCCGTGAGATTGTGGGAGGGTTAAATACTCAAAACTTAGAAGTTTTTGCTACGCCAGCTTTCTGGTATCTTTACATACAGTGGCGTACCTAGCATATGTAACATCCGGGGCCCATCATTTTTTGGCACCCCCCCCCATCTGTAAGAAAAACATGATTTTTAGTAACAAACCACACGTCACACATGAGTACCTAGGAAAAGGCAGCATCTTACATATTGCAGTGAGCAGTACATCAATACACCCATTGTAAAACTAAACAAGCCAGACCAGCACAGATCAATCCTACACCGTCAATCCTAACAGAAAACCATGTCTTTCGAACACACAGAACACAGAAAACACCTTCGCCTAGTAAGGAATATGTAATCACAAACTAACCCCTCCCTCTTTTACAAAACTGTAGTGTGGATTTTAGCTACGGAGGTAACAGCTCTGATGCTCATAAAATTCTGATCATCAGAGCTGCTACCGCTAAAAACGCTTCACAGTTTTGTAAAAGGGGGGATAAAATAAAAATACATAGACAAAGGTTAAATTGAACCAGCAAGAAGCTGGACTCTGCATACAATGCTTCACAGAAACAGTGACACATGTCTCCTAAAGCAATAAATAAATAGAAATTTTTTTCTACCTTTGTCTTCTGTGGTTTCTCCTTTCCTCATCTTCTTGTAACTCTCTTCCTTCCATTCACTGTCTGCCGTCTCTCTTCCCCTATATGGCATCTTCTCTCCTTCTATGCCCCTTCCAGAAACTGTATGCCTCCCCCTTCCATCTCTCCTTTCACCCCATTGGTCTGGCATCTCTCTCCTCGCCTTCCCTCTCCCACACCTCTCCTCATAGTCTGGTATCTCCCCTTCCCTGATTCTCTGGCATCTCTCTCCTTTCCTTTTCTTCCATCTTTCGTTCCCCCTCCATGCTCTCACATCTCCCCCTTCCTTTTCCCTTAGACTGGCATACCTTCCTCCTATGCTCCAAGCCCTGGCATCTCCTTTAATTCCCTCCCTCATCTTCCTTCTCCCTCCAGCTGGGTACCGCAACACTCTTCCCTGCAGCTCTGCACTTCCCCACAATTGCCATGCTTCGGTTCCTCTTCTTCCTTCCTTCCTCCCCCCCCCCCCCGCGGGACCCTGCGGCACCATCAACTCTTACTCCCTCTAATGTCGGCCCTGCAGCTCCAGACTTCCTCGCACCTTCTCCCCTCCCCCTTCGGATCGCTATTATTTTAAATGTTATAGCCGCGGAGCTGTATCCATCAGTGGAGATGTCTAACCTCGGCCTGCCCCGGAACTCTTACTGCAGCAGCCGCCCGTCTAGGCAGGAACAGGAAGTCACTGTTGCAGTAAGAGTTCCGGGGCAGGCCGAGGTTAGACATCTCCACTGATGGATACAGCTCCGCGGCTATAACATTTAAAATAATAGCGATCCAAAGGGGGAGGGGAGAAGGTGCGAGGAAGTCTGGAGCTGCAGGGCCGACATTAGAGGGAGTAAGAGTTGATGGTGCCGCAGGGTCCCGCGGGGGGGGGGGGGGAGGAAGGAAGGAAGAAGAGGAACCGAAGCATGGCAATTGTGGGGAAGTGCAATCCCCCCAATGCGTCCCCTTACCTTACCTCCCCTTACCTTTGCGACGCGTGTGTGCGCTGTGAAGAGAAACTTTGCGCTGCGATGTAATATTTTGTGCGCGCGCGCAGGCCAACGCACCTTAGCGGGAACACTGGTTGAAAGCACCTTCCAGGCTGAAGTCCTGCTGTAGGACTTGCAGAACCATTTTCTTCCAGCTTTTCCCTCCCCCTGTTATATTTCTGTACCTGGTTATACCACCAGGGAGACAGTCACAGAAGTAGTCAGCAAAGTCCTTCCGACTAATGCTCTACCATCAGAGCTCATCTCCACTGTACTGAGCATTTTCCTCACCTTCCCTGCATCCTCCGAGGAGCTGCTGGTATAAACAGCGTGAGCAAAACTTTGTTGTTCTGGACAGAGCTCTTCCCTAATTTTTACCTGATGGAAACACATGAATAAAAGGCTTGACTACCCAACTGGAGAGGAAAAGTCAGCCCGAGAGCTCGACTCAATGGGCACAGATAACATGGGGCTGGAAGGCCTGTGTGTTGGCCCATCGGGATTGGCGCCCGGAGGGTTTAGGGGCGGGAGTTTCGGGGAAGGTGCAGCGCGATTGGCCAGTTTGTCTCCTGCTTCGTGGGACATTGGGAATAGGTTGCAGCGGGTGAAGAAGGGGCAGGACTTTAGGCTGCAATGGCTGCTTTGGGACCGAGGTTTTTCAGGTCCTTGTGGCTTCTTCCCCACTCTCCCTCCCTCATAGTTATGGAGTTGGTTCCTAGAGCCCTGAGCTTGCGGCGGTGGGTATTGAGCTACCAATTGAGGCTCATCGTGAGATGAGTGGATGGTAGGCAGCTGTTCGAATGGGTATCCCCTGGCGGGCTGGGGACCTATTCGAAGGGGGCAAGGAGGTCCCTGCCACCCCCAGATCCTTGCTGGGGCTGAGGCGGGGTCACGGGAAAAAAGCTGCTTGGGTATCTTTCTGGTAGCTTGATTTTGTTTTAATTAACTGTTTAATTTGTTCAATATTAACTGTTAATTTGTTCAATAAACAGAGCTGCACTAGAGGTCTGCATGGGAACGGGGATCATGGGAATCCCGCGGGTCCTGTGGGGGTCCCGCGGGAATCCCCCCTAACCCACGGGGACACTCCTCTGGCCCACGGGACTCCCATGGGGACCCCCCTCTAGTCAACGGGACTCCCACGGGGATGGAAGGCTTTGGAAGCAGGGTTCGTCCATATAATATAATGGACACGTCAGCCTTAGTAAAAGAGGGGGTTTATAAGTTAATTACCTGAACAGAAAACAAAAAAAGGGTTTCACCAAAGAGATTCCACAAGGAAAACAGCAGCGCAAACACAAAAGAAACTGGAATTCATGATCCTGTCAGAAGTAATTGCTGCTTTTTATGGGGAAAGGCGGGGATGGAGGTAATTTCTTGCGGGGATGGGTGGGGACAGAGAGGATTCTGGCGGGGACGGAGAGGATCCTGGCGGGGATGGGTGGGATTTCTGTCCCCACGCAACTCTCTAAGCTGCACCTCGGTTTTACTAAAATAGAGTTTTGTGGTTATTGTGTGTTAATTGTTATAGGTAGGTTTAAGGTAAAGTGAAGAGGGTTAGGAATTAAGGGACAACTGGGCCTTTCCAGGTCCAGATGTTAACGCAAATCTTGTGACTGCACATATTCATCCAGAAATAAAAAAATAACAGTGCAGCCAATGCCCCTGCACCTGTAGGGAGCTGTAAACCACTGTCCTATCCTGTTGCCATGCATTTTTCTTCTTGCGCATATCGATGACAATGAAATTGAAGTAGAGATTACAGTTTTATATCTTGTGTGAAATACCCTGCCAAGAGCATGTCTTAGAAGTCTGGCGTTTCCCATGTAGCAGAGGCCTCAAAACTGATGTTCTACCCATTCCAAATCGCATAGCCTGAACCTTCTTTCACCCTCAACACATAAAATGGTTTTGTAAAATCATCTTAAACATCCATTATTTAATTTTTTTGAGAAAGAAGAAACTAAAGAAAGCTTAATATTGCCTTCTCATGCAGAATGTTTTCCTCCAATCTCTAACATATTTGTTCCAATTTCTTGCATATTTAAGTTAACCTTGTTTGTAATCTGGTCAACCAGTTATTTCACTGTAAATAGTTACTGTATAGTAATTGATGATCAGGCATGATTAGTTCATTCTTCATAGTATATAATTTTGGGTAAAAGAGTGACTTCTTTAATTAGTGGCAAAAATATGAGAAAATATGTTCTTTTCTACAGGCACTATTAGAAAGTTGTATAGAAGTGCATACTCAAAGAAAATAAAAAAGTTTTCTGTATTTGTAATATAAATATCCCGTTTTGTTTTCTTATAACTCTGACACTGAAATTCAGAAAACAGTCCTGGAATAAAATGGTTAAGATCAAACAAGACACAGAGGGGAATCAAATAGAAAATGTGTAGCAAGCTTTAATTTTTGTTAACTTTGTAAAGATCAAGTGGAAGTCAAAGAAGAAAAGAGTTTGATCAGTGTTAACAAAATCTCATTATGTTATAGAGCTGTAACAGAAAGAAATGGCTTATGTCTCCAAAGGGAATATTAAGAGCCATGTGGATGCATCTCTTAAGAGGAATACAGCAGCCAGTAAGAGTGACAGGAAGTTTGCATTTGTACATTAACTTCAAGGGTAGTGGGTCCTTGATATGTCTTGTTCCTTGGAAGACTGATATTCTGTCAGTCAAAAAAAATTAGTAACTAATCAGAAACTGTCAACAAGGCAATTCAAGAAACACTCCTTAGACACCAAAAGGAAAGACAGGGGAAATCATTAAAATGTCTCAAACTATTTCAATAAATTCAAAAAGATATAGGGCTTATGCAGTAAATCTCGCATAAGAAAATTTTAGCAATAGCTCATAATAATAAGAAGAATAAGAAGAAGCCACTTAACAGATGCAAAAAGATTTAGCATGGTAAAAATATCCCTAGTATCATGGCCAAACTATTCTTTTTTACAGATATAAGAGTATTAGCTAAATAACTTGATCACACTGGTCACTGAAGGGAACTCAACTTAGACTAAAATGGGAGCAGAAAATTGTCTCCAGGCTGTCACCAACCATCCCTTAATCAGAGTTCAGGTATATCTGAAGGATCACCAGCTGAAGGTGCTGCCACTGGTTGCTGCATCCACTGGGCTATAGTCTGAGTCTGTTATCCCATCATCTGTATCAGCTCCTGATGCTGCCGCCGTGTAACCTCCTGGTTAGCATGCCAGAGGTCCTGGTTTCTGCGTAAGATAGCCTTCAGGTCTTCTGACTGCTTCTGGCGCTCATTGGCCAGCATGGCCATCATCTGCTGGAAGTCCATGATGACCTAAAAATTGGGCCCCATTACTCCCTGTAATTGCTCCCAACCAGCTCATAGCCTTCCCATTATCCACACCAGTCTCCGTCAGGTACTCTTACCCAATATACTGGCGAGTCTAGGCATTTTTCAGGTACAGCACACACCAGTGTTTGACCTCTGTCTAACAAACAGGCTCCTCTCTGATCTAGTCTCAGCAACTGCTCTGCTCTGCTGTGCTTTGGATTTTAGCCCCTTACCTTTTGTTTTTACCTTTTTCTACCAAATTTAAGATTGTAAACTTTAATCCTTCCCTACCCCCTCATGTCTGTATTTTATGTAATTATATTGTTAATTGATAGTTTCTTTGTATTACTTTCTACATGGATTTTTGTACATCGCCTAGAAATTTTAATAGGCGATTCATCAAATGAATAAATAAACTTGAAACTTGAACTTGAAACTTGCTATACGTGACTCTCTGGGGTCCTTTTCGGGTCCGAACTGTGCTCCCACTTATATTCTATTTCTGGTCCTTGGTTCAACAGTCTTAGCTCAGAGTAATATCCGCAAATACTTTGGTGTATCCAAAGCAACAATGGAGATAGGAGTCAATCAAATACAGCAAACCCCCACCATCACCACCAAAATAAAACAAAAAAACAAACAAACCACCTTTTCTTTTGCTAGGTATATTTCTTATTACCACCAGAAGAAGGCAGTCAAATTCCATGAAATGACACCACTTATGCCACCAACCATCCCTTAATCAGAGTTTAGGGGGCAGCCAGTCATACTAATTATATAAGCACTTCCTAACTGAAGAAGCTATTGGTGGTCAGCAATCAAAACAAAAAAAAAGTTCCCAAATGAAAATCAATGAAAGTCTTAAAGTAAGATGGCTTTTATTTTAAGCTGGTGCAAACATCCAACAGGTGGTCAGGATGTTCCAACATTCTCAGTGTCGGCACCACTCATAGCACAATAAATGCTTACAGTCTTTTCCCCAATCAAAACACAAAAACAGAGAAAGAAAAAAATGAATATGCTGTGCACACCACTTTTAGGACAGTGCCCTTGAGTGTACTGCTCTTGACCAACATAGTCAGGAAAAAACATCCAGGAGTTCAACCCAATAGAGTCCTCCCAGTTCCGTAAGCTTAGTCCTTTACAGTGTCATTAACATGCTTGTCAGAGTTTTTTTTCCTTACAAAATACCAAACAGCCTATTATAGCCTTCCTTCTGTTAGGTTATAAGCCAGTGCTCAGGGTGCTGCTGGAGAGTTGTCGAGTCTGTGTGATAGTATTCAGAGAAAAATAAACCCACAGACCCACCCTAATGACAACAGACTCTCCCACAACTCTTTAGCAGTTGGTAATCAAGCACAAAACAAAAAATAGCTCCAAAACAAATGGATAGCTGTTCCTTTAAGCTGGCTTCAGTCAGTGCTTTAGACTCTCTCAGTCCCTGGTAGATTCAGGCAACTTACTCAGCACAAATTCATCCAAAAACACTTGCCTTTTCACCTTCAACTGACTTCCATGTCCTTGGGTTCTGTAGTGCTTGTGTCTGTTTCCATTTCCACATCCATTGACTGTTCCTGACTTGCCTCAGGTCTTGGCTTAAACTTTCTGTATTTCCAATTTCCATCTCCTCTGGGAGCTCTGCTTGGTGTAGTTCTACAATTCTCTGATGTTGGATGCTGGCTCTTGCTCCACAAGGTTGGCTGTTTGCTGTGGCTCTACAATAAATGCAGGCTGTGGATCCCTAATAGTGAATGCGGGAGATGGCTCAGGGATGGAAGTTCATTGCTGCTAGATATATACCCACTCATCTGAACTGGTCCAGCAGCAAGGAAAGGAAATTAGTAGGTAAGAACAAATTTCACCTTCCTCCTGCTGACTTCCAAAAGGTATACAGTTAAGCCTAGCTAAGCCTGGTAGCCACATGCCAGTAGAGAAGGAAACATTTGGAGTTCTTTTTTTTTTTAATTGTGTTTATTGAAAGTTATAAAAAGAACACATACAGAAAGTCCAATACAACCGGGTGAAACAAGCAATGCAATACATAACAAAGGCAGCTAGAAAGGATCCAAGCAGCTAATACATTACTATACTAGGAACGCTACTCTGCACACACCATTTTTCTTTTTTGTACAAGAAAAAACACAGTCAAACATGCTGGCCCCCACATACCTCAACCCCTCTGTCAAGGGCATAGCCAAAAGACACTCTACACATTCACTCCCCCCCCAGCCAACCCTTCCCCCAGGTGAGGAGTGCAGTGAGTTTTCAGAAAGCAGAAAGAAACTGCAAAGAGCAGAGGGGGTTAGAGCAATACTTATAAGAGGAAAGACTGGGGCGATTGAGGCTCTTTAGATTTGGAGACGAGAAACTGAGGTGAGAAATTATAAAAGTGGAGGGATAGTCTAGTGGTTAGAGCTGCTGCCTCAGCATCCTGAAGTTGTAAGTTCGACTCTGGGCAAGTCACTTAATACTCCAATCTACCACAGTTAGATTTTGAGCCTGCTGAGACAAATAGGGAAAAATACTTGAGTACCTGATTACTATTCACTGTATTGTAAACCACTTTGGGCGAATCTCTTCATGAAAATACAGTTACTAAATCCAAATAAATAAATGTATAAGTAAATGCAAATTGATTGTTTACTTTTTTAAAACTGCAAAGACAAGGGGACATGCCATGAGATTACCAAGTAGTGTATTTACTTCAAGAAAATATTTTTCACTCAACACATAGTTAAACTTTGGCATTCTTTGCCAGAGGATATAGTAAAAGCAGTTAGTGTAGCTGGGCTTAAAAAAAAATGTGGACTTACTCCCAAGGATAAGCAGATACTTATAGCATGGATTGGCCACCATTGAATGCAGGATACTGGGCAAGATGGACCAATATGGCAGTTCTGATATTCAACGTGAGAGGACATGGTTGGGAACATTGAAGAGAGAGATGGGAGAAATCTGGCTGCCCTCAGGGATAATGCTGTTGTGTACATACTGCAATGTCTTTATATCACAGTCCTCCTGCTGCTGCTCCAAATTGTGCAGAAATTAATCGGCACTCAAATTAAAGCACATGTTCATAGAAACTTTGAAGCGTAGACGTCATCTCAGCCCCAGCCTTGGAATGGCTGCAGTGGTCATTGAGCATAATAATAGTGTTAATGACAGCATAATCCATAGGCCCTATCCACTTTGGGATTTTTGATTTCAGCTCAGCTTGTAAGCATATCTTTGATGACCCAAGCTGTGCTGATTAAGAATGGGGCCTATATGCTTGGCTAGTATACTACTGATGTACTGGAACAATGAAGCATTTAGCAGCCTTCTGGAATGGATTATAGGAGCAGATCAAATATGATCAGGCTTCTCAGAAGCTGCCTGCAGATCTAGAATCCATGGTGTCTACCGTATCTTTCAGTTTACAACAGTGATAACGCCAGTATAAAATGAGCAGTAAAATCTGGTTGTCTATGATAAATCTATGTCTGAAACTTCCCGATGCAAAGTTGGGCCCTAGGTTACAGAAAGGATCAAACTTGTAACCTTGTGCCTTCTGCTTCATAGTTTGTTTTTAAATTAAAACCAGCTACTCCAGACCCTTTTTGGCAGAAACCAGATGCCTCAAATCAGCTTGAATGTGAAGTGGAAGATATAATGGATTCCAGTGTGTCCCACTGAAGGAAACTTCAGTGAATTTCAATGGAAATATTATGGCCCTAAGGAGAGATCTAGGTTGATACGCATACAGTCTATGCATCCCATCTTCTAAGGCAGTTCCTTGTAGGAAAGTCTAAGGTTCCTCCAGGAGTTCCACCCCCCCCCCCCCAAACAGAAGGGATACTGTGAGATCCTATTAGCTAGTAGTGGCCTCTGGTGGGCCTTTAGGATTAGCTGTAAGTCCTCCCAGCTCTATGAGCTATAATTACTGCTGGGTGGTGGTCATCTGGTCACACAGATAATTCCAGGAGCCTAGTTACAGATTGATAGAATTTGTTTCTTCCCACACCTTGTATTTTGAAATTCTGCATCAAGTGCCATTTCACTATTCAAGTTTAGCCTTCTATTTCCATTGTACTTTGGTTTTCATCTTCCTGCCTAATTCTGCTTGGATTTCCCTACCTAAAGCCTGGTTACTGGCAGCACCTGGGATAATCTAAAAAGGAAATCAGCTTGTGCAGGCAGTAGTTGTCTGCCTAATCTGACTGGAACTTTTCTAGACTCTTCTTGAACTGTGTGTGCCTGCCCCTGGCTCAGAGCTTCTTTATTTTCATCTGACTATGCTGTGTCAGAAATTAATTTGTTGTGTAAAGAAAGACAAATTTACCATATTTTTCGTGCCATAAGACACACCTGACCATAAGACGCACCCTAGATTTAGAGGAGGAAAAACCAAGAAAAAAATATTCTGAACCAAATTGTGCCTCTGAACCCAGCCCCCTAGAAAAATAGACAAATATACTGCAGGAGGCAGACTTTGCTCACTAAATTGAAATCCTACCTTTGTTGTCTGATGATTTCTGATAGCACTAGATAATTCGTTCTTTCTTTCTTTTCTTTCTTTTTCTTTCTTACTTCCTCAGGCCCAACAATTGTCTTTCTATTCCATCCCTCTCTCCCTCCTTCTTGTGTCCCGAGTTCTTGCCCCTTCCCCTTCACTGCCTGCCAGCCTTTGTTCTTCCTCCCTCCCCCCCTCCCACACCGAAGCCTGCCTGCCTTCCTCCCTGCCGTGCCGATTTCTCCTCCCTGGACCGCCAACAGGCACTGCCACCACTGCAGAACGACCCCTCCAAGCTCCACCACCCCTCCCTTCCCTGGAACTAGACTTTTTAGCAGGCGCCATAAGGAGCACAAAAAAACCCTTCACCAAAACCTGGTAAACCCCAACCTACCAACACCACACTACCTCAAATAACCAGAGGCTCACCTCCCAGGCCATGCCTTACTAGTGCCATTAGCACACCCATGCCAAGCTCCCCATACACACACACAGCCCCACTGAACTTGCCACAAGAACGAGCTGTCAAGATCATCAAGGCCACACCACAGAAACTGGAGCACTGCCAGCATCCCAGGAGCCTGAAAATCCCACGAGATCTCTTGACTGAAGTCCAAACAGCTGGCTCCTCCGACCAAAATGAGGTTCCTGCACTCCTGGACCTCAGTGCACCCAACGTACACACCCGACGCCGCTGCCGACATGGCAAAGTGGCTGACTCAGCGGCGGGGGGACGGGGGACGAGCAGCAGTAGAACGCCGAGGGGGGGGGCGGAGGTGTATTCACTCCATAAGATGCACCCCCTTTTTGGATGTATGGAAAAAGTGTGTTTTATGGAGCGAAAAATATGGTATTTATGATGGATTTAAATATGTCTTCTCTGTCACTACCTCCTTTGCCTTATTTTTTCCCTCTCCTGTCTTACTAATAGCCTATGAAACTGTACTTTCAGTGGAAAAGGGGTAGGGAAAATATTTGTGGCAAGCTTGTCTCTTGCATCCCTGAAAAAATGTCCTCCTACTTTTATGACTAGCTAGGAAGTCGAGCTAGATTCCACACAGAAAAGATGCTTATGGTCAGATATTTAAATAATAAGAGAGCTTGCTAGCCTGTGCAATCCCAGCAGACCACAGTGATCCTTAGAATCCTCGGACCCTGTCTTCTTCCATATTAGTGTGAATCATTGCTTCTAGACTCTCTGGTATGTGTAACAATTATTTTTTTTTTTGAGAAGACATATTTATAGTCTGACAGTAGACAATTTTCATGATTTCCCTTATAAAGTATATATTTTCTGTATTTTGTTTGTACAAATAAAAGGGTAATCAAATGTATTCATCCCCAGGTGCCTGTAGGTACAGATGTACAGTGTCGTCACTCGTCGTGACCTTAATTTTTCATGCCCTTTGTTTCCAGTTAGTTGAGCCATCTCAAAAGCATGTTTAACATTACTTTTTTGGATTTATCTCAAGCCTTTTTGTTGATAGTTCAGGACAAATTTAATGCAGGTACCATAGGCTCTGCATTTTTCAATCCCCAGAGGATTTACAGTCTAAAGTCCTCAATTACTAGCATGTATTATGCACATACTAAACAGGCCTCATTGAGAATAATGAGCCTCATGTTCTTTAATGTATTAAATCATGTTAATGTGCCTTAATAACATGCATTAGTAAATAAAGTCTGAGATGCTGAAGTGACTGCTCAAAGTCACCAGGAATATTGGAGGGTTTCTCAGTCTGCTGCTCTAACTTCTAAGGGGCCAATTTTATAACTGGGTGCCTCTGTTTAGCACACAGTTATACCGACCTTGTGCTCGAGCTGAATCAGAAGCCTAGGCCACTGGCGAACTGCATAGGTAGTGATTAGGGTGTGTACATATATGTATACAATATATATTATATACTAGTTTTTTAGCACGTTACATTAACGGGTGCTAGAAAGATGTGTAGACTTAGGCATTTCTTTCTAACTTTTTCTTTCTTTCTTTCCGTCTCTCTCCCTGCCCCCTTTCTTTCTTTCTGTCTGTCTTTCTGTTTCTTTCCCTGGCCCCCTGTCTGTCTTTTTTGCTTTCTGTCGCTCTCCCTTCCCCCTGTCTGTCTGTCTTTCTTTCTGTATCTCTCCCTGCCCCCTTTCTTTCTTTCTGTATTTCTTTCTGTCTCTCTGCCTGTCTGTCTTTCTTTCTTTCTGTCTCTAATGGGTGCTAGAATATGTGTGTGTGTGGCTGTATTTATTTCTTTCTCTCTCTGTGCTTAGCCTGTTTCAGTATTTCTGTATTTTTTTCAAATCTGCGGGAGGAAGAGGAGGCCGGGGCGCACGGGATGGCGGAGAGTCTGGGGTTGGGCGGAGCTAGACAGAGCCGGGTTCAGGCATGGACCTTGCGCCGCCCGGGCCAGCTCCTCGTCATGCGGCCGCTTCTGCTTCCCGGCGACAGGCACCGCGTCAATATCAGCACACTGCGTTCGCCGTGACTCAAAACCTGCACCGTAGGCAAACAAATGACTCGGTCGGCTCCTCCTCCCTGCGCATGAACACCTCTCCCAGAGCCGTCATGGCACCCCGTCGGGTCTTCGTCACTATAACGGCCTCGCCTCCCAGCTCCGGACAGCCACAGTGCCCGCCCACCTGCCAGTCTCGCGCTCCCAGCCGGGGCTTCTGAGCGCCGTCACCCCAGCCAATCGGCGGCCGCCTTGGTCTTGGCCGCTCCACAGCACTAGGCGGGTGCAGCCAATGCCGCTGTCACGCCAACCTGCCGCCGAGCAAGCCAATTCACATCACCCTTGTGACTGGCGTTGTGAAAGGGCGGCGCGGTGCGGCCTGCTCTGAGGGGAGGGGGAAGTCCGCTGTCTTTTCCGCCTCCAGTTTCGGTCCGCTCTTGTTTCCACCGCGCTATGGGCCCGGGACACTTCGTAACAGTAAGTAGCAGGCTCGGGAAGGCGACGGTAGGACTCCGCATTTGTTCCCTCCACCGCCTGCGGTGACGTAGTAAGCGCGCATGCGCACTCTTGCCGGCACATCCCGACAGATCAGATCTCAGGGAACAAGCGGTGAGAGTGCGCATGTGCGCTTAGCATGTTATTATAGATAACTGAACCGCGTAAAGTTGTTCATGACTAGGCTTGTGTACATAGTGTAAATAAAATGTCCAATTTATTAAGCAACCTTGTACAAGGGGAGAAGAAGAGGGTGAACCCACCCGCTAACCCTTCTTTTCCCCAGGTTGAGGCACCAAGTGCCAACCGAGTGAGGAACTGACAGAGACAGTCGTGTCCCAAACCCAGAGCTGCCCTGAAGGGGGTGTTACACAACTCTAAACACACAGAGGAGATATGGGGCAGGTTTTTTTCTATGTAGATTTGTTACAACCTCCCCTTACATTGGCTTTTTTGGTTTAGAGTTGTGTGTTCAAACCCATGCTGCCCTTTGTAACCTTGGACAAGTCACTTAATCCCTCCATTGCCCCAGGTACATTAGATCGATTGTGAACTCACTGGGATAGATAGGGAAAATGCTTGAGCACCTGAATCCTTATCTGTTTGTTTCCTTATCTCAAAAAAGATATAGCGGCACTAGAAAAGGTTCAAAGAAGAGCAACCAAGATGATAAATAGGATAGAACTCCTCTCGTATGAGGAAAGACTAAAAAGGTTAGGGCTTTTCAGCTTGGAAAAAAGACAGCTTAGGTGAGATATGATTGAAGTCTACAAAATCCTGAGTGGTGTAGAACAGAGGTACGAGTGGGTCACTTTTTTACTGCATCAAGATTTACAAAGACTAGGGGACACTCAAGTAAGTTACAGAGTGATACTTTTTAAGCCAATAGGAGGAAATATTTTTTCACTCAGAGAATAGTTAAGCTCTGGAATGCGTTGCCAGAGGATGTGGTAAGAGCAGTTAATGTAGCTGGTTTTAAAAAAGGTTTGGACAAGTTCCTGGAAGAAAAGTCCATGAACTGCTGTTGAGATAGACTGGGAGAAGCCACTGCTTGCCCTGGATTGGTGGCATGGAATGCTGCTACTATTTGGGTTTTTGCCAGGTACTTGTAACTTGGAGTGGCTTCTGTGAAGACGGGGTACTTGGGCTAGATGGACCATTGGTCTGACCCAGTAAGGCTGCTGTTATGTTCTTAGGAATACATTCATGAACCATTCTGAAATCCCCTGGGAGAACAATATGGAAAACTGAATAAATAAATAAATGAGCCTATTCTATCATAGCACCTGAGCTCCTAGTTTATTTTATAGAATACTTATGGAACCTGAAATTGTCACACTTAACATTGACGAACCTGCAGGTACACCAGACATACATCTGGCTTAACTATGAGAGTCTAAGGGCTCCTTTTATCAAGCCGCGCTAGCGAGGTTAATGCGCGCAATGTTTCATCACGCGTTAATCCCCGCGCTGGCCTAACAATTACTGCCTGCTCAAGGGAGGTGTTAGCGGCTAGCGCGGCTGGCGGTTTAGCGTGCCGTATTACGTGCGTTAAACCGCTAGCGCGGCTTAATAAAAGGAGCCCTAAATGTGGCAGGGATGTGCATATTTTATAGCATTCTATCCGTTATTTGCATAACTGGGAGCCACACCCATATTCTTCCCATGTACACCCCCCCCCTTGTGTACGTGTTTACTCACATATGTAAGTGCTTGTATTCTACGTAAATTAGCAAAGAACGCACCAACTTATCAAACCTCTTCTAAAGTATGCAGCATCAAAGGATTCACAGCAGAAAAACTGTGCATATGTCACTCCACCAAAAGCTTTTTTGAGATTTTGGACCGTCAGAGGTATATAGGGTATACGGTTCAGCATAATGTAATGCTTAAACCTCACTTCTCCATCAGTCCATATTTTAAGTATTTTTAACTGTTTAAGCGTTGTTTACTCTCTATTGTGACTAAAGTATTCCACAATTATCTTTAAAGATGTGTTGGGTATTGCCGACATAAATCCATGTTTTGCCCTGACCAGGCTGCTTCCAGTTCCTCTGTATTTGTGAATGGAAATAAAATGGAGAAAAAGTCATCCATTCATAAATAGTAGGCTTATGAGAGTAAGTTAACACCAGTATGAGAGAGTGCTCGCTAGATAGAATGGAGGATGAGCATAGTGTGCTTTTTTTTTTTTTTTTTTTTAACCAGTCACTTGCTTTTTATTTGAATGACACTCCCATTTGAAAATGTGGGTATGAAAATTTTAGCAATCTCTTATTGTCTTTCCAAACACCTTTAACCTGCAAAGTCAGCCCTTTTTGCATACCTTTCTAATTTTAGCTTGCACATAAGGACACGCTAAAGACAGCAAGCGATGCTTAAATTTATTGTACAAGACCCATCAAGAATTAGAGTGTCATGTGTTGTACATATACTGTACTTAATCATCTTGACCGCCAGCCTTATTATATGTATGTGTAGTATAATCTGTAATATCTAAAGCATGTATATGCCCAATATAATTGCAATTGCTGAACAGCATATATTAAGTAATAAATACAAAAGCTACAAATTAATTATACTCTGTGTACGATGTACACTTCATGCTGATAAGAATTTGGTTTCTTATTGCGCTTGTTGGTATTGGGTGAAGTATAAAATGGAAGAATAACTATATCCATGACATCCTGATTGTCTTATCTGTTTAGATTGTAAGCTCTTTCAAGCAGGAACTGTCTTCTTTGTGACTCTGTACAGTGTACAGTCTGGTAGCGCTATAGAAATGTGTCTGTTCACCCTCTTGCCATTTCTATATGGCCCTGGTTTTCCTATAGGAGAAAGTTCCTGGAACAATCTACATAGCAGTCATGCAGAAAAATACTCAGAATAATTGCATTTTTGAGGTGGTTCAGCTCTTTTTTTTTTTTTTGCACTGTGATTATCCATGTGTGTATTTGCTTGTTTAAATATCTCCCTATTTGTATTACTTATCTTGATAACTTTGGTGTTCTGCTGTATCGTTTACAGTCCTCCTCCTCCTCCCAAGAGAAGTTACACCAGCTACCATACCAACCAACGGCAGATGAATTGCATTTTCTGTCGAAACATTTCTGTACTGAGAGCATTGCCAGCGATGACAGATGCAGAACCACTCCAATGCGCCCTCGATCCAGGAGTCTCAGGTGTGTGTGAGCTGCCACTGTTTCGAAAGCAATAATTAAGCCTGAATAACATTTCGCTGTTCTAAGAAGCTTGACATCTTTAGATGAACTGCTAGGCCAAATGTGGCTTTCTTTTTATTAACCCCGGAAAAGTAGTTTCCATTTCTCCATCCATAGCAGAGCCAAGATATTATTCCAGCATGAAACATCATGTTTTATCTTTACCACTAATCAATACCATCATTAACATTGTAATTTGGGAATACTTCCAAAATACTTTTGGCTACTTGCAATTGTCAAGTAGTTAATTATGACTAATTAAGCTAATTGTTTAAAATCGGTCACAACTATTAATTGCATCTTTAGCTCTATTTTGACTCGATGCTTGTACAGCATCATCAAACATAGTAGAAAAGAGATATAAAGCCTGATTTATTGGTTGTCTGAATAGGAAAAAGAAGTCCAGCTGGGACATCATGATTTGAAGTGGTTTTCTGCAACGAGCTCACTAAATTCAGAGCCTTTTGAAAATATCTATCCAGCATAGGAAAAACCCCATGTATTTACAAGCAAAACTGCCATTATGTAAAAAAATTTGGAGCTTTGAATGTGTAAGTGTGGATTTTACAAAAGTGGACATAGAAGATGAGCCAATTAAGGAGCAAAGTTATAGCATTCTAGTATCTTTGAGGTACTTTTTAATAACAAAGAAGAAAATACAGCTCTCCCTCCCCCATCACTCTTCTGTCCTAGTCCCAGGTCCAAATGAGTATATAGCTGACACTATGCATGACTCAGAGCAGCTGTAAATGCTGATGCATAGATTTTGTGAAGTAGACATGTAATTCCCATTTAACCCATACAAACCATGCCCACAACATGTTTTCCGTAAATTGTGCGTGTAGCATACATATACAGGTTCTACAATTTACTCTGTAAACCTGCTATTTAAACATGCAAATGTTCTGCTAGCTGTCCAAAATGTGCCAGAATTACTTTGCACAAAATAATCTTATAAGAATTTACATAGTATTTGTTACAAAATTCAGCTGAAAATTGTCAATAAACATCTGGTAAGGCACTTTTCTCCAAGGACAAGCAAGACATTCGGCCTCTTTTACAAAGCGGCGCTCGTGGCTGCCCTGTGCTAACGGCCCCGAAGCCCATAGAGTTTTAAAGGGCTCGGGGCTGTTGCCGTGTGGCAGCCGCTAGTGCGGCTTTGTAAAAGAGGCAGATTGTTTCTCACATATTGAGTGACATGATCCAATGGAGCCCAATGTGGATGCTACCCAGCATTCTTTTACTTTTAAAAAGCAGCTGAATATGCATATATGGTTATGTGCACTGACCAAACCACTGTAGGTGTTCCTGAGCATGTATTTTGGGCAGAACTGGTGGTGGAATGTTGATGGATGTTTGAAAAATATGCATATACACGTAAAGTATTTGCACACCGTTAAAGGTTCTGTGGTGCAAGCATATATTTGTCTCTGGGAATTTGTGTGCTGTTGGGAATAGTTCTGAGAGCATATTTTGTAAAGGCACATAAGCAACTTTATTGACTGTATAAAATAGGTGCTTTTTGAGAAGTTTTACACTGGTGTTTATTATTATGAAATTACTTCTTTAATCTTTCGTGGGGGCTATATAATGGTATAGTCCCTTTTGTTATACAGTACTCCCCCGAAATTCACGGGGGTTCCATTCCAGGAACCCCCGCGAATCTTGAAAAACTGCGAATACGGTTTTTCAGGGGGAAGACTGAAGAGGGCAGCGGGAGAGGTAGGAGAGAGCAGCCGGAGTGCCGGCGAGTGCAGGAAATCACTTGCTGGATGCTCCGACCGCCTCTTCCTGCACTAAGTCGGGCCTTACCAATCAGAAGCTGTGTGTCAAAGCAGCCCCTGATTGGATAAGGCCCAACTTAGTGCAGGAAGAGGCGGTCGGAGCATCCAGCGTGTGATTTCCTTCACTCGCCGGTGCTCCGGCTGCTCTCTCATGCCTCTCCAGCTGTCCTCTTCTGGTCGGCGGTCGGACAATACCGTGAATGACTGGGACTGCGAACCACCAACCGCAAATGACCGGGGGAACACTGTACAACAATTTTTTCCCTTAGCTTCATATTTCATGAATATTGAAAATTTAACAAAGATCCTTCCCTTCCTCTCCCCTCCCCCCCAACAAAATTACAAAAGGTAAAACATATCAAACATGAATTATCATAAGGGCCTTCTTCTGTATATAATATGTTACAAACCATTCTGTTCTGTAATTATGTAATACAGTAGTTTCTTTGAACCACCTAAAGGGATAGTATGTGAGCTAATAGCATTGTAACATAAAGTTCATTTTCTACCTCTGGTAATGCAAATCTCCCAGGGGAGGTATGTGCCAGAAAACGTCTTGCTCCTTTGCATAAAAATTGTTTACCCACAGCAAAGGTTGGAATCGGGCCCAGTGTGATTAGATTAATAAAAGACATTTGTCTATCATTTTAGGCTTCATCCTAATTGTATTTGTAGCTCATATAGCCCCATTCTCAGTACTTATAAATAACTGCTGTAGTTTTCCTGACGCATCTTCAGACCTCACCTTAAGGTGCTTTGATTATACTTGACAGGAGTTAATTTTGTGAAACTTGTCTCCCTTATTGTGAAGAATGCTTTCCATGATCTTGAACTAAATTTTCTCTGCTAGTTCAAACACCCTGAACAATCAACAAATCTAAGTCATGTGTTGCCTTTTTTGCATTGTTTTTATTCCCTATATTGGCCATTTTTCTAAACATTCATTTCGCCAGTCGCAAAGGACAGAAAGAATGGAGACACTTTTCCAATAAGCCAAATAACTCAACTTTGACCTAGGCAAGATAATGTGGTAACAAATCACACTGCTTTTCAGGTGTTATGCTATGGCCCGATATCAACCCTTTTTTTTCCACTGATGAATGTTCTTTTCAGAAAACGAGTTGTGTTTCCTTGCCGTTGTGGCCTTTGTGAAGTCATTCTAGTTGTCATTTATTATTCTCCAGTCTTTTCCGAGTCACAAGGCTCAATATCTTTCTCTCCACCTGACAAATTGCTTTCCCATTTTTGTAATACTGAGTGAATTTATTGCTCATGAAAGGTGCTGAATTGACAGCTATAGAAGTTTGAAGCCCTCTGTCAACAGGAATAGATAGTACAGTGCCACAGAAGGCCTGGTGATGTTGCTGTGTGTTTGTCACTTGTGTCTGGGAGCGATCACAGGCAAGGACGAGAGCAATGATGTATTCTGTGCCCATTCAAATCCCTCTGCTAAAGCTTACAGTGGAGTAGCAATTTGTGTTAATCAAAGTGGGTTTTTTTGTAATGATATGAACAGTTCATGGGAGGGGGTTGTCTGGGTCTTTGTAGTCTGCTCTTTCTCATAGGCCACTGAAGAACTTTCAGATGGTACTAATTTTGATGTAGTTATCTGGAAAAGAAATGATCTATATCCTTAGGTTGAAATTTTCAGTCTATCTCAGGGGTCTCAAAGTCCCTCCTTGAGGGCCGCAATCCAGTCGGGTTTTCAGGATTTCCCCAATGAATATGCATGAGACCTATGTGCATGCACTGCTTTCAATGCATATTCATTGGGGAAATCCTGAAAACCCAACTGGATTGCGGCCCTCAAGGAGGGACTTTTTAGATCCCTGGTCTATCTGATTATTGTTGTAGTGGTGGTAATAAAAATCATAAGTATTAATTTTATTTTGTCTCTTATTCAAATAGTTACCTGAAACATTTAACTTAGTCATATTGTAGTAAAGTTTATGCAAACCCCATTGAAGTAAATGCTCCGAAAGCCCCTTTCTGCAGCATGAATGTTTTCAGAGAGGGGCAAAGAGGCAAGAATCTTGGCACTACTAGTCTTATCTAATCAGAGACTTATACAAGTGCACCAATACAATAAGATCAAAATGTCCTCCCAGCAGAAAAGAGCACACTTGGTCCTTGAAAATATGTCCTTATCAGCTCTTATATTTCAAATCCACTGCTTGGGGCACCTTTCTCAGGAAGGTTATACTCTGCTTATGATGCAAAAATGTATCAGAATGTAGAGCAGCGTTCTATTCCTGCTGAGATGAGTTTAAAGGGATAATTTGCTTTGCTTGCAGCCCTGGACGTACGTCTGCCTGCTGTGACCATGAAATAATTATGATGAACCATGTCTACAAAGAAAGATTCCCCAAGGTAATGAATTACAGATGAGATTCCATACCTAAACTGAAATGCTATTTGAGTTCAAGTAACAGTGGTATATACCTTACAATCATATATTTGGAGTAATGGTCTAATTCAGTAATGATTTGGGGGCATCAAGGACTTCTACATGAAACCATTTTCTCTGAGACACAATAGAAAAGACCCATAACTACCTCAGCCCCATAGAGCACTTTGTTTATTAACAATTTATATCTCACACAATCTAAAATTCTTAGTAGGGTACAAAAATGATACATACATGGAGGGCCATTTTCCCCATCAGAAACTTTAGATATTTTTCTTTTAAATTTGTCTTCTTATAAATTTTTCTTCTTAATTTGCTCCTACAGTGCCTATATGTAGAAATAAGTTACTAATTAGATTAATATTAACTGGTCTTTGTCATAATCTTAAGGGCAAAAATGTTCAACTTCCTGGAAGAGGTGTCATTGTAAAGATAAGTTGAACATTTTTGCCCTTATGATTATGACAAAGACTAGTTAATATTAATTTAATTAGTAACTTATTTCTACATATGGACACAGTAGAAGCAAATTAAGAAGAAAATAATAAAAAAAGAAATATCTAAAGTTCTGGTGGGAATCAATGGCAATTGCAGCCAATGAGGGATATGTTATCCTAGTGGCATTTTGAAGATCCTCGTAGCTGTAAGTGTTGCTACAGTTTCTTTGCTCTTTAGAAGTTTATACGAGTGCTTTTAATTGAAGATTTCAGCAGCCAGATTACTATTAGTTGGGAGTGGCTTATTAAGTCCAGTTTGGACATTTCTCTCTAAACGTCCAAAGTCAGAAACACAGAAATGTCCATTTTCAAAGCCGAACCACTAGACGTCCCCCCCTCCCAATTTTTTTCCTCCAAATAAATCACCTACCTGTACATCTAGGCTGACAGGATGTCCAACCCTTAGGACACCTAACTTTATGCCCCATTTTTCACCAAAGAAGCATCCAAGTTGAAATCATCCATATCCAAACCATTTGGACATAGGAGTGGCCATCATTATGATAGACTGGCCACACAGACGTGCCAGCAGAACATTGGGACACCTTAGAGGGCACTGCTATGAACATCACATAAAGGGTGCCAGAAGTATAGCTCACCATAACCCCCTTCTAATTTATGGTGAACCCTCACAAACTCCCCCAAAACCTACTAGACTTACCTGTCTACAACCCCAATAGCCCTTATGACTACAGGTGCACCTTTATGGAAGTGGAGTAGGGTTTTGGTGGGTTCACACTTTACACCATAAATGTAGTGGGTAGAGTGGCTTAAGGGCCTGAGTTCTCCTCTATGGTCACTAGCCCATCCACCAGGTTACTTAATACACCTGTGTGATGCTCTACTAGGCTTTCCCATACCAAGTGCTGCTGTTCTAGAGACAGGTATGTACTCTTTCATTCAGATTTTTGTGGAGTGGTAGGGGTTACTGAGGATTTAGGGGGGTGTCATACCTTAATGTATCCAGTGGTCATCTGGTCAGTTTGAGTCCCTTTATGGCACTTAGATGTTTCTAAAACAGGAATAGCTCCAAAAATCTAAGTTCCATCCAGGATGTTTTGGGAAAAGTTCAATTATTGCTGCAAGACGTCCAAGTTAAGCATGCCTAAAACATGCTTATAACATGATTCCCAACATACCTCCTTGAACTATGGACACACAGCAGAAGAAACATCTCACTAGATGCCCAGGAAAATGGTTTTGATTATTGGCACTTGGATGTCCCAGTGATTGGGATGGCCAAGTGCCGCCTTCGGCTTTTTTTTGGATGTTTTAGTTTTTTTGATTATGAGCCCCATTATATTATTTTTAAAATAAACAATTAGGTCAGTTTCAACTGGGGGTTCCGAGTCACAGGGGTTGGTTTAGCTTGGGTTTATACTAGGGTTTCACACTATAGCTGTACTTTTGTTCCTTTTTTGTCTGTTATCTTTCCTTTATATACATTATTGTTCAAATTTGTTATTGTATTATTGCTGCTTTGTATTACTTAACTATAAAAATAGACAATCAAACACATTTAAATAGCAGCCCAGTCCTTAGCAATTTGGAAACATATATGGATTAAAAGTTTGCACATGCATGCTGTCAAAATATTCCGATAAGGAGCAAATTAGTTATTAGTGAATAGGGTGATTAACTTATTGAGGCTGGCCGGCTACTGTAAATTTTAACACCTATTCCAAGTGGTAGTAAGCTGTAAGCTTAATATATGAGAAGGTTGTACTCTTCAGACCTACCCACCTGACCAACCTTCTCCACCTCCCGTTACTCCTTGGGAAGCAGCCTGACCATTCAGGACCCACATCTTCAACCCATCTGTCTTGAAGAAAATGATTATTCCCCCATGATATGACACTCTAGACTCAAAAGAATAACATCCCCCTAGAACCCCCACTGAAAGAATGGAGGGCCTCCAGAATACCCTTCTCCAATCCCCACTCTCCAGACACCTCTTAAAGTCTTTACCAGTAGAAGCCATTGCCCTCCTGCTTCATATCAGCAGTTCACGGTGTATGGTATGCTAGTCAAGGTTCTGAGGGGGCCCCTGGGAGCATGTTTAGGTTGAGATATGGGAAGTATCCAGGAGGACCTTCAGTCTTTTGGGGCTTCTCAGAAGGCATGATTCTTCAGGGACAATGAGTGGAGGAACTTTAGAGGAATCAAAATTTGGAGGAAGGCTGAAGCCCCTATTTATTATTAATCTGCTAAGTGTAGGTAAAATGGGAAACTTTACCTACACAATCAACATGCAGTGAAAGGCACTCACTCCCCCTAGAGAAGACCTTTTTCTGCATGCACACTGTTTCAACAAGGCTGATTTATCAGAAAGGGTTGCACACTTTTAACACATGCTGTTAGAAAATACATCATATTCAGATCAATGATAAATAATTCTCCAGGTTAATGACTAAACTGCAAGTCACAATCTTAGTGTAGATATTCAAGTTATTTCAGCTTTCTGCTCAGTGACTCTACCCCTTAACAACTTCCAAAGCAACTCAGTTCATTATAAAGAATTGTAGAAAGACGATTCCCTTCTGGTTGGAGGTGAAGACTTTTGATCCTTTGTCTAACCTGATAGCGAATAGGTTTATGAAACTAGTTTTCTCTGCAGGCTGCATAAGCAGAAAGGTGACATACAAAGATGCATTCTTTTTATTTTACATTGTTTGCCACAAAACTGCCTGCAACATTTCATTTAAAAGTATATATTCCCATAAGACAAAATCTTGATGTTTTCTTTCTCAGCAACTTGTTCTATAGTGCAATACCACATTATACTAACAAAGTCCCAGAATGCAATTTATAAATAAACTGGAAAAGAATGCTACCGCAGTACACTGTAGAATACTTTACAATAAGATACAATATCTGTAATGATGTTATAACTCTTTATTAAGGGCTCCTTTTACTAAGCTGCGCTAGCGGTTTTACCGCACGCTGAAGATTAGCGCGCGCTAACCTCCGCGCTACGCGGAAAATACTAACGCCAGCTCTATGGAGGCGTTAGCATGTAGCACGTGCGGTAATGTAGTGTGCGTGGTAAAGCCGCTATCGCAGCCTAGTAAAAGGAGCTCTATTTTGGTTTCTACTGTGCATGCTGCTGAATCAGCAGGAGAAACTGGCACAGAACACAAAGATGTAGAATAACTGTTTATCATAGAAAAAATTATGGATGAGCATTGACTTGTCACCAGCTATACTATAATACTGTATGCATTCAGCACACACACTGCATGTGTTAAAAGCATGAGACATGTCTGTTGCATGCATTTCTGAAGAAGTCTATTTACCTTCATATTGAATATCTTCCTAAAAATTGCTGTCTTAGAGCGACATCAGCTGATAATTTTGGGCAATAAACAAAATTCAGGTTTTATTAAAACTGCTCATGTAGAAATGTGTTAACCATTTTACAGAAAGCAAAGTGTGCTGTCAGATGGCAACGTGGTTTTCAGGCAATAGAGATTAAGCATATAACTTTTTTTTTTTTTTTTATAATTAGGCGACAGCTCAGATGGAAGAGCGGCTACGGGAGATTATCACCACCTATTCTCCTGACAACATTCTTCCCCTGGCAGATGGAGTGCTCAGTTTCACCCACCATCAGATCATTGAGCTGGCTCGAGATTGCTTAGATAAATCCCACCAGGGCCTTATCACCTCACGATACTTCCTTGAATTGCAGCAGAAATTAGAAAAATTGTTACAAGAGGTAGGAATTATGCACCATGCAAAAATAATTAATGTTAACTAAAGAATGGTTTGAATATGTTTGCTGGGGAAAACACTTACCTCTTCTCTGATGTAACTAAGTATCCTCATGGCTCTTGTGTAGAGAGAGCATCTCATTTTGCAATGGGAAAGCACACTGGCCAACATTGCTCTTTTCTGTGTTGGACTGGATTCATATTTCATTAGGACAAAGTGTTACTGTGTTGTAATGCTATTAGTATTTGTCTAGAGCCCTGTGCGTCAAAAGGAATCCAACATTCTTTCAAAATGCAAAAGAGATGGCTTGCATTCCCTCCACTGAAAGCTGTTTCATGAATATGTTTATAGAGTCAGCTGATTCTAGGATTCTCTCTCCCTCTTGGGTCTCCAAATCTATACCCATACCAAGACCTTACCTCTGCTCATCCCTTGCGCTTTCCTTGTATTCCCTACTTCCTTTGTTCTTAACTCCAACCTTACCATGGTCTTTTGTTATTTGTATTCTTGTGTTACTAGTAATTGCAATCTCACCTCTTATGTACAATCTCTTCAGTTAACTCCTGTATAGCGGTATACAAATAAAAGTATGTTACAAGAGGGATAGATATGTAAGAAGGAGGTATTCACTGAACAAAAGACACACGTCTTGTGAATTTGTAACTCAACACATTTGCAGTTGGGTGCTGCTAATTTTGGAGGAGATATACTAGTCATTTCTACAATTTTGTTCTAATTTTTTTTTTTAATGTAAAAGAGTTGTTCTATAACATGGCACCTCGGTGTAGGTGCCACCATGGGACATGCTTAGTGGCAGTTCTATAACAGTTTCAGGGCATTCCTAACCCATCATAGAATACTATCATAAAGGCTCATTGGAGCACCCAAAACTTAGGTGTGCCGACTTAAGGCAGGTCAGTGAGTTGTTGGCGCACCCAGCCATGCTTTGCCTGTATATATGGCCCTCTTGTAGTCATGCACTAAGCAATTTAGGTGTGTACTTTAGCACTTAAGTAAATAAATGAGAATTATTGGTGCCTATGGCATGCGAAAGTGCTAGTTTTCCATAACCTTCGTGCACATATGGTGCCAATCATAGAATTTCCATTAATTCTTTAAATCTTTATAGTGCGCCACAAGCTAGGCGCCAGTTAGTCATCTAACTTTAGGCACCCAAACAGGGGTAAATGGCAAATAGGCACCTAACCTAAAAAGCAAAAGCGCACTGATTCTGCAACTAGACCTTAGCAGTGCGTTCGACCTAGTAGACCACGAAATCATGCTACTATGCCTTGATGCGATGGGAATCTCGGAAAGGTAAAGAAATGGTTTCAAGAATTCCTAACAAACAGATCTTACTGAGTAGTCAGCAACGGAAATCACTCCAACCCATGGAAAAACCCGTCAGGGGTACCCCAAGGCTCCCCTCTATCACCTACATTATTCAACATCTACATAGCATCCTTAGGTCACCGACCACAAAAATTAAACTTAAAGCACTACATATACGCAGATGATATATCCATCCTAATCCCCTTAAATGACATCTCAACTGAAATTATAGACAATCTCTCACACATTATGATAGAAATCGAAAAATGGACCACCAACTTCAAACTGAAACTAAACACAGAGAAAACAAAAGTCTTCTTGGCAAGCCCCAATGACAAAATAACGAGAACATCATTAAAAATAAACGACCATAAATATCTGATTTCCAAAATCATAAAAATTCTAGGTATCACACTAGAAACGCACTTGACCATGGCTGACCACACAAACTTAACAGTGAAGAAATGTTTTTATACACTATGGAAGCTAAGGACTATTAAAAAATACTTTGACATAACATCCTTCAGATTACTGGTACAATCGCTGGACTACTGCAACATCGTCTACCACAAAAAACAATAAAGAAACTGAGATTAGTGCAAAACACTGCAGTTCGCCTAATCTTCAGACTGAGAAAAAACGACCACATTAGTCCTTACTGCAAAAAACTGCACTGGCTACCAATAGAAGCGCGAATACAGTTCAAATTTGCATGCATCTGCTTCAAACAAATCTGGGGCCTAGCACCTTCCTACCTGCAAACACACTTCACTCTACACAACC
The DNA here is from genome assembly GCF_902459505.1 of Geotrypetes seraphini. Classification (NCBI taxonomy): domain Eukaryota; kingdom Metazoa; phylum Chordata; class Amphibia; order Gymnophiona; family Dermophiidae; genus Geotrypetes; species Geotrypetes seraphini. Next base: position 37,045,973 of record NC_047084.1, on the reverse strand, counting down.
CCAAACGAACAACCAGAAACAAAAACATTTTCGCCTATCCAAAAATCACTGGCTAACAAACAACAATCCTGGCAGGGAAACTACATAAATAAAATCAGACAGACCTACAACACATTCCGAAAATCTATCAAAACCACTCTGTTTGACAAATTCATCACCTAAACAGACCGACCTTCGCTCACCACGCTTTTCCTCCTATAAACCCGAAGCAATCTCTCGGGCAACCCCTCTCACTTCCCTCCCCTTACAACCCCTCTTACTTTTCATTCCCTTACTACCCTTTTCTTCTGTAACATTCCCCTCATGCATTTGTAATTCGCTGAATGTCCAGCCTTCTTTCGATGTGAACCGCCTAGAAGTCGTCTGACTATGGCGGTATAGAAAAATAAAGTTATTATTATTATTATTTTAACTGCATTTAGGCACTATATTATAAGTAAGTGCCTACGTACTTTAGCACATAACTGCAGAGGAAGGTGCATGTGGGTGGGGCATAGGTGAGTCACATATTTGAATGCCAAACTTATAGAATACTGTAAGTTGTGCACATTTTGGCACTAATATTTGCACGTGCCTTTTTATATGTTAGCGGTGTTGGTGTCCAAATGCTAACTTGACTCTATGTTATAACAGAATCTGGACACCCATATGCCATTATAGAATACTATCTTAGTACTCAGATTTTAGGTCCCTAATTTTTAACACCCTTTATGGAATTGTCTCCTGAATGACTGAAGAAAAAAATCAACTGGCTCATGCAGTCTACCCGGACTTAGATTCTTTCTCCTGTTTTTTAATCACTTAGGCAGACCTGTATGCGAATTTCCATTGCCTAAACCAGTCTGGTCTTATCACAGCCTTATTGAATAAGCATTTTATTGAGGCATGATCTTTTGAGGACCAGAATCCCCTCTGTCAGATTCCCATTTACCCTATCCAATCATCAACCATCCTCAGTAAAGGAACATTTTCTCGTGTTTCCTGTACACTTTCCTCCTGCAACATCACAATATGACCCCCTTCTCCTTGAATTTCCTTCTCTGTGCAATATTTTACCATCCAATATTTTACTGCAGTCTGTCAAATAGTAGAAACTTTCTGTCATGTCCCTTGATCCTTTTTATATCCATTGAGTCCATGTTAAGCTTCATAAGCCTTTCTTTTTAGGATTTGAGCCACCAGTCCTGTATCGTGTTAGCAGCCTATCCTGAACCCTTTTGCTTTTTTTTAAATATATATATATCTATCTTTATTGATATCTGCAAGCATGAAACAAAAGAAATAACACATTATCTTTAGGAAGCATTGGCCTCTATAATTGAACACAATATTCAAGGTGGGATCTTACAAGTTAAGTATTAAGGAGCAATAGTAACACTTTTTCATGCTAACACCTCTGCTTATTCAACCAACCCTGCTATGAGCTTTTACTGTTTCCTTAGCATATTGATGGGCTTCTATGAGGTCATTTAAGATAATTACTTTGTCAACTCTGATTATATGTTGATTGAAATCAAGCAGAAAATTTTCACTTGGAAACAGGGTTACATTTCCCAAGTTTTTTGGGTTTTTAAAAAAATATTTTTATTCATTACACTATAATAGCACTTAAATTCAATCAAATTATAATCAATGACAAATACACATATCACACATCCCGCCCCGTCTACATATTTAAAAATTGCACTCAAAATTGAACATTAAATAAAAAATTTTCAGATCCACCCACCCTGGATGTCTGCCACCAACAAAAGGACTAACTGGTCTACTGCATAGTTTCCTGCCTTGTCTCTGTGCATAGTGACCACATCCCCTTTCTTCCAGTCCCTCAGACGCTGCATCTCCCAGCCCCATTTTTCTTTGTGTCCTCCTTAAAGCATAAGTCTCTTTGGCCTGTTTACAGGGCCGCCATCAGGGCAGTACTACCAGTCCTGCATTCAGGGGCCCGGAGCTGACAGGGGGCCCGGGCTCCCCCAGGGTCCTAGGCCACAGTCTAGGGAGGGGGCGGGCCGCCCCAGGTGCACAGGAGAGAGCTGGACGGTGAACCCGCGGAGTTCAATACATCTTGAGCCGCGAGGCTCGTCTTCTGTTCCTACCTGCCCTGCCGCTCACATATAGCCGATCGGAAGTGTTCCCCGATGTCAGCGCTGACGTCGGAGGGAGGGCTTAAACAAAGCGCTCAGATGTGTAGTTTTTTCTGATATATTTATTAAGCTTACAGTATTTATAAAAACACATTTAATACTTGTTACAAAAAATATTGTGCAATTGTGATCTACTTCTGGCCTACAAAGGTCAAAAGAAATCCTTAACTGAGATTTTACATTCAAAAGTGAATTATAGCTACTAGCACTATTATTTATTAGTTATTTATTATGCAGATGTTTGTTAGTTTGTTATTAGTTCAGTATTAGACATATGTTAGTTTAGAATAGATAGGTATAGATTAGTTTAGTTTAGGTTAGGTTAGGGCCCTGCTGAAAGAGTCTACCTTGACGTGGTTGCAGGCTTACAAATCTTTTGGTCAAAGAGTGCGGCGACAGAGAAAAGTATGTGTGTATTCGGCCCATGGAAGAAGGGGGGATCGGGGGGGAAGGGGTGCGTGGGGGGCCCAATAGGATTGCTCAGTAAGGGGCCCAGAAATTTCTGATGGCGGCCCTGCCTGTTTAACAAAAGAATCAGATGAGCATCATAGTTGCAATCCTTTTGTAGCAAAAAACCTCCCCCAGGCACTAGTAGTGTTGTTTCTAGATATTTTTCCTAAATGTTATCATAAACATTGCTTAAAATGTATGTGAGCATCTCAAAATTATCAATTCCATGCCATCAGGTTTATAATATGGATGTTTTCTGCCTATCTGCAGCCTTCATTTTCCTTTTGAATGTTTTCCAGCTTTTTATCTTCTGTTTGCTAGCTTTCTTTACAATCATGTTTACAGTATCCATCAAACACTGAAAGCATACAGGCGTTGCAGGACAACTTGCCCTTTCTGGAGTTGAATTGTCCAGGACGTGCCTTTGGTTTTCTTTTGATGTGTTTGCTGTCATAAATGTGACGCTCAATGGCTAACTGTGTCTCCTGCCACCGCTTGGCACATTGGAGTGCAGAAAAGAAGTCATCCCCAGTGATTTTCATCAGCTTTGAGTTAACTGACACTTTTGTTCTGAGGTCAAGGTCACATCAAATAGAAGGCTTTTGTACCTCTCTTATCTGTGCCTGGGTGTGTGTAAGCAGAAAGAGCACTCTGGCTCCTGAACTGGTGTGTGTGTGTGGGGGGGGGGGGGGGGGGGGGGAATGAGTGGTGTTGCTTTTATTTTCAACTGTACTGACAGAAAAGGTGCATATTAGAGAAATATTTTGTAGTCCCCAGAAGATGTGCAGCAAATAAGAGTTGTCAACTGAGATGATGCCCGTGGCTAATCTGTGGTTTGCGGTTAATTTCTTTACTGGACACTTTTCAGTTTTGCCAGCTTTAAACTTCTCCACAGGGTTATTTCATTGTCATTTTGGTTTGACTTTTATTTATCTTAATTTCTTATATACCACCTACAAGCTTGAAAGTTATCAATGCAGTGTACATTCAGGTACAGTGAGTATTTTTCTCTTTGGAGGGCATACAATCTGAGTTTGTTCCTGGGGCTATGGAGGGTTCGGTGATTTGCCCAAGATCACAAAGAGCTGTAGTGATTCTTAGCCTAGTGCTCTAACCATTAGACCAGGAGTCTCACTTCCGGCTCACCACACAATTGTTTCCCACGTACTCACCTTTATAGGACCCCCATGTACCCCTGAAGAAGACTTTTTGTCAAAACGAGGACCGTGTTGGGTCCTGTATCCCTAGCGGATTAGGTCCTTTAAGGCTCTTATGTGGATGGAATTATTTTATGTGGATGATTTCAGTGTACCTTTGGAACTATGACACTTTCAAATAAAGTCCATTTAGGAACATCATCACTCCACAGAGTTTTTTGTGGGTTTTTTTTGTTTTCTCTGAAATATTTGTTTGACATTTCCACCTCATACATTTGTTAGTTCAGGCAGCTTTAAAGGAAAACCATACCATAGCAAACAAACGGAAAACCTTTTATCAGGTTTAACACAGTAGCCTTTAGAACAGTGGTTCTCAACCCTGTTTCTACCAGGTACTTGTGACCTGGTTGGCCATTGTTGAAAGTAGGATACTGGGCTAGATGGACCACTGGGCTGACCCAGTGTGTTCTAAAGTAGTGGTTCTCAACCCTGTCCTGGGGACCCCCCAGCCAGTCGGGTTTTCAAGATCTCCCTAATGAATATGCATGAGAGAGATTTGCATACCTGTCACTTCCATTATATGCAAATCTCTATCATGTATATTCATTAGGGATATCTTGATAACCCAACTGGCTGGGGGGTCCCCAGGACAGGGTTGAGAACCACTACTTTAGAACACACTGGGTCAGCCCAGTGGTCCATCTAGCCCAGTATCCTACTTTCAACAATGGCCAACCAGGTCACAAGTACCTGGTAGAAACCCAAATAGTAGCAACATTCCAGAATCGCAAAGAGCAGCAAGATTCCAAGCTAACAATCCAGGACAAGCAGTGGCTTCCCCCTTGTCTATCTCAATATCTTATTTTTGATAGCAAAAACAAATTGTTACAGCTTATAGGGTATTCGTATTAAAGTATTTGCATCTAAGCTCTGAGGTACGATTTGACATAAATATGTGGACTCAAGAGGAGAATAGAGATCAGGGGGTTATGATACATTTAAATATCATCATGGTTTTTACAGGTCTGCTATAGTAACCAATCAGTCTTAAGAGCAGTATGAATAATGTTGACCTTGTTGACTTTGTCCTTTAACATTGTATACGTTTCTTGTAAAGTGCAATATCATGTAATTTAAAATATCATGGCAAGACCCAAGTTAACAAGGTCTGGTTCAATTATAAGCCAAATAGTCTAATAGAATTTGCCAGTTCAATTTTGCCTGTAAATTGCAAATGCCAGGATTTATTTTTACTCTCAGTCCATTACTGATCATATAAATGAGGGTGAAATAAATGATAAGGTGGTATATCAAAATTTTAATAAACTTTAATAAACTTGATCTAGTGTGCCCAATTTTCCACTTGTTATCCCTGGCTTTCTCTTCCCTCCTTTGGAAGTTAGGATTCTGTGCACACATCCCTTGTGGTCTTAAATTCCATTACTGGTTTTACCACCATCCCTCCAACCAATAAGAAATTGAATTTGTCTATTTTAAAGTAATTTGTTCATATATAAGGGTTATGTATTCAGGAAATGATAAAGCTGCTTAACTTGGCTCTATATGTAAAAGCAACTTTTTACAATGAAATTAATATGATTATCAATTAGGGGTCCTTATATCAAGGTGCGGTAGGGGTTTAATGCGCGGAATATCGCACGTTAAACCACCTGCCGCGCTAGTCGCTAGTGCCTCCATTGACGAGGCGTTAGTATTTTGGCTTGCCGCGGGGGTTAGCACGTGATGAAATGTCAGACGCGCTAACCCCCGTAGCGCACCTTGATAAAAGGAGCCCTTAAAGTAAAATATTTTTCATGATTTTTCATTTATAGGGATGTCAAAAATGTCCTAAACCAGAAGTCGAGCTTATTTGAAACTAACCATACCCTGATTCTTTTTCCAAACAGGAGTTTAACTTGTTCATAAGAATAAGGGTTATTGTTTTTATGTCAGATAATGCATTTCTTTATTTTCCAGTTTTTTAAATTAAGTGCTCTACTATACTTGTACAATATATATTTGCAATTAAAAATACATTAGCATTCATAGCAGGACTGAATTACAAAATTCTTTGTGTGATTTCAGATTGGGCCATATGGACTAAGCATTTTCCTCCCAGGCATATAATGGGAAAACCCTTTAGTACATCTGGTCCATTGTTTGGATGCTGAGGTGCAATCAACTAGATTAATGATTTCCAAGTCAGCAAATATTGATGTTCGTTGGATCGCCAAAGAAAGGCTGGCTATTTTTGCTGCTCTCCATGTGTCATCTTTTATCCTCCTCTTTTATATTTTCCTCTACCTAATATGGTCTTGTGAAATAAAAAATAAACTCAGTTGCCCTACCTAGCTTAATTGAAGAATTCACCTCTGTAAGAAGGCAGCTTAGGAGATAACTAATCTATTTTTTTTTCCTTATAGATATTCCCAGTGTTTTTCTGACCACCACCAGCATTAAACCAGAAGTTCAATGTTGGGGCACCAGCACTGAATTTCTGGGTTTCTGGAGCTGGCTAACACATATCATGTTGTGTGTGACATTCAGCACTTAATTGACTACGGGTTACCGCACATAGATAGTGGAATTAGAAAAAATTCAAAGAGCGACCAAATGATAAAAGGGATGGAATTCTTCTCATATGAGAAAAGGCTAAAGTTTGGGCTCTTCCAGTTGAAAAAGAGATGACTTGGAGGGGGGCAGGATATGATTAAGGTCTACAAAATCCTGAGTGGTCTAGAACAGGTAAAAGTGAATTCACTTTTTACTCTTTCAAAATGTACAAAGATTAAGGGACACTCAATTAAGTTATTTGGAAATAATTTTAAAGAAAGTATTTTTTCACTCAAGGAATAGTGAACTTGTTGCCAGAGAATGTGGTAACACCAGTTAGCTCAGCTGCATTTTAAAAAATTGGGACAAATACCTGGAGAAAAAGTCCGTAGTCTGCTATTGAAATAGACTTGGGGAAGCCACTGCTTGCCCTGGGATTAATAAATAGTGAGGTTCCCCAAGAGTCAATGATCTAGAGATGGGAATAATTAAGATAAGTAACAGCTAATTAAATTTGCCGATGACACAAAGTTGTTAAATAGGATATTGAGGGAGCTCAGAGAGGTTCTGGCAGCCACAGATCTACTGATCATGGAAGCACGCTGATAGGAGTGCGCGTGCGCGGCTAGCGTTTTATTATATAGGATTGTCAACTAGTAAATTACATAAATGAGAAATCTAAGTAACATGTTTAAGAGATTGTTTGCAAGATTGAAATTAATGCACTTATAGGATTTGAAGAGCATTTCAGCCAACTGTTTGTGAGCCACAATGGAGAACTTCGGGGGCTGCACTTTGGAGACCACTGTAGTAAACAGTATACTGATCTGTCTCTTATATTCTTTTCATTTTTTTTAAAATTTCCTTTCAATTGTATGAGGTGGAAAGCCATTTGGAAAACTAAAATGGATTTGCTCTTGTATACCGTTTGCAATGAGCCCCAGGCTACGTAGCATTCTGGAATGTGATACTTTATTTTCCAACAGTACAGTTTTAATGTTTTTCTTGTATATAGTATCTTGTTGCAATATATTCAGAACATTGTAGTGCAGTATAATTCGGGGCTCCCAAGTGCCCTTTTTTCTCTCTTGATATTTTATGCAGTGGGGCTTGTTTCTAGACTTTCAGTCTTATATACAGCAGCAGCAGTGAATCAATTGTAGATCTGCATTAAGGGTGCTAATTAATTTTCACAGTAAAACTGCTTTGCAGAGAGTATAATGAATCATATAGTTGACTAATTTTGTGCTAAGTTTGCTTGTGCTTTATATTCCTATGTTCCATTCTCTGTGTTATTTTGCAAGTTCTTTATTGGCCAAAAAAGGGAATGGGACTTGATATACTGTCTTTTTGTGGTTACTTATTATGTACCTGGGGCAACGGAGGCTTAAGTGTCTTGCCCAGAGTCACAGGGAGCTGCAGTGGGAATTGAACCCAGTTCCCCAATTTCTTAGGCCATTGCACTAACCACTAGGTGGCTACTCCACTCCCTTCCCTGAAGAAGCCCTTTCTGGAAACGTCAATCGCTCCTCCTAAACTTACTTGCTCCACTTCATCACTGACGCTGAAACCGTGGATCGAAGACAAAGTTTTATTTTATTTTTCTTTCCAGCTTATGATTTATCTTTAATCTTATCTATTGTTTTGCCTTTTGTCTTTGTTTTGTTCTATTTCTATCATTTAAATTTCTCCAGAATTCTACTGTTCAACGGCTCCCCCTTCTGCTTCTATTCCTTTCTCTCCTCTCTTCTACCTTCCAAAGTATTTAGATCAATGCTGTCTTGTTAAAATGTTTATTTTATTTTTATTTTTCCTCTAACTCTACTTTTCACTTCTCTATTATCCTCCAGGTACTTTAGTTAGATTGTGAGCCTTCGGGACAGTAAGGGAATTTTTCAAGTACCTTTCTTATTTCTAATCTTAATGTATATTTTCTGTAAAGCGCTTAGAACCTAACGGATGTAGCGGTATATAAGAAATAAATTACATTACATTTTTATTTACAAAAAGGTAAATACTGTAAATGCAACTAATTTTCTTTGCAGTCATGTTTGCAAGAAGAGCCTTTACTGATTAATACTTACTCATTTAATGTTCTTATCCTCCTGCATTCTGATAGGCTCATGAACGCTCAGAAAGTGGAGAATTGGCATTTATCAAACAACTAGTTCAAAAGATTCTCATCATCATTGCTCGCCCAGCTCGTTTATTGGAATGCCTGGTAAGTAGATGTCATGTTATGCTGGTTATTTGTTCTGGGGAAACAGTAAGAAGAGCATAAGAATAGCCTTACTGGGTCAGACCAGTTTGTCATCAAGCCCAGTTGCCTGTTCTCATGGTGGCCAATCCAGGTCACTAGTACCTGGCCAAAACCCAAGGTGCAGCAATATTCCATGCTACAGATCCAGGGCAAGCAGTGGCTTCCCCCATGTCTTTCTCAATAACAGAAAATGGACTTTTCCTCTAGGAACTTGTCCAAACCTTTCTTAATACCGGTTACGCTATCCGCTCTTACCACATCCTCTGGCAACGCGTTCTAGAGCTTAACTATTCTCTGCATAGAGTCAGAGTTCTAAGACGAGGTAACAAGGTCCATCCTTAAGTACTGCAAACGGGTCAGTTTTTTCAGGCTATTTCTAATGAAAATGAATGAAAGAGATCTGGATAGCCTGAAAACATAACCTGCTGTCATCCTTCTAGGAGTGAATGTGTGCACACCTGTCCTAAGGGGGATAAAGAACATGTGACTTTTTCAAATGGTTGTTCTGTTTGAGATTTTTATCTCGCTTGGAAGTTAAAAATCAAGTCAATACCTCTGCCATGGTCTAAGCGATAAAGCAGAACAAGTAAATATGAGATAAATGTGCTTGTGCTGTCTCCATCTTATGCAAATCTAGCTCCTGTATATTCTGAAAACTCGATTGGCCGGGTGTGTCCTGACAACTACTAGCCTGAAGAGAAGGCAACCTGATTGCTTGCTGGGCTCCAGAAGTCTTTTTGTAGTTCTTTTTGCCAAAACCTGCTGTTTTGATTCCCGGTTCAGAAATTAAGGATGCCATGGAAGCAGTGTTTGGAACATTGCTCTAGGATACAATAGAGCGTGCCTGTATTTAGGCACTTAGAAGGTGCCTGTTAGGGACCTATTCTTTAAAGGAAAATAAGCTCCTACAGGTACGTGCTTAGGCACAAGGGCCTAGTATTCTGTAAGTTATTTGCATAAGATTGTGCTCTGGCCATGCTCCACTCAGACTGCATCCATATGTGTCCATCTGTAACATGGATTTTTAATGTAAAATATGCACATGAAGTATTATAGAATGATCGTTAGGTAGATTTTTGACATTTATGCATGTTCTATGTATACTATATACCAGTATTCTAGCCATTTATGCATGTAATTGGTACATATGTGTTTGTGTTTTCTTGATAGAATTACCCTGCTAGTGGTTGGACTTAGCAGTCTATGATTGCAGGATTCCATATGGTGGGGGGGAGGGTAAACTATTTATTTATATTTTGAAAATACAATCACACCTACCAGAAAACAGGCATCTGCAGTATAGGCCAGGGTTCTACTGGCCTACATTGCAGATGCCTAAATTCTTTAGTGAATCGTGCCTAACAGCGTCTAAGTCTCAGTCCGCCCCTAACCGTACCCACATAGGCGACAGACGTCATTAGATGCCCTGCTGTAGACACGATGCTAGTACTTACACTTTAGACGCCTCCCGGCATCTACTTTTTTTAAACGATGCAGTAAGTTACTGTGCCGATTAAATCAATTAAGTTAGGCAGCAGTAGAGCTGTTTGTAGAATATGGCCAGTGGCATAGTATTGGGGCGGGGAGGTGGTCTGCCCCCCGGCGCCATCTTGGTTGGGGCACCAGCTCCCATCCTCCTCTCAATACCCCCCGCTCCTTTCCTGCCCCACCCCACTACCGCCCATGCGCACCCCTCCCCTTCCCACCTCTTTAACATTCCCAGGGTGAGCAGCAACCCCAACCTGCTGCTCGCGCCAATGTCTGCTTTTCCTCTGACTTCACTTCCTGGACCCGCTGCTCGTGCCAGGAACGTTAGTGGTACGGGGGAAGGGAAGGTGTGCCCATACGCGGCAGGAGAGGGCAGAGAAGGAGCAGATGGGGGCAGGGGAGCAGAGAGGAGGGCGAGGGAAGGGCACCACCGCATGGGGTGCCTCTTACCCTCGCTACGCCACTGAATATGGCCCTTGGTGCACGCATGCCATTGTTCCTCTGTCCTTAAAAATGTAAGATTTCATTTTGAAAGATGCAAAATTTCTTCTTAGGAGTTTGATCCTGAAGAATTTTACTACCTTTTGGAAGCAGCAGAAGGTCATGCAAAAGAGGGACAAGGTATTAAAACTGACATCCCCAGATATATAATCAGCCAGCTGGGTCTGAATAAGGATCCCCTAGAAGGTGAGTATGATTCTGAACTCAGAACCATTTCAGATCTTTTTCAATTGTAAGAATTATGGAAACTAACATTCTTTTCTCAATTGCCAGTAGAGCATCATCATTTGTACATATGTTGGCAATAATAATAGAATCAAACATTTCTTATGAAGAAATTTCTCTTCACCTGCTCCTGTTTACATCAGTGGCTAGAATCCAACCTACCTATCTAATCTTTCTACTGATCCAAGATGGTTGTCATGTTGTAAGCAGACACTGAGCTCTTATCTTGGTGCTGCAAGTTTCCTGTTAATGGGGAAGCATATGGTTAGATAGGTGCATAGACACGCCCAGTCTCCTGTTGTTCTCCTCAGTAGTTTTGTGGTTTGGAGGAGGGAGCAGCAGAGGTGTTCAGAGTGGTGTCTGCCTGGGCTGGGTCCTGTTGGAGGTAGGTTAGAACAGTCCTTAGGGCTGGAAATTACTCTGAGCCTGGATTCACAAAATCTATCCCTGCAACCTTCACATCTAACCACCATTTTGATTACTAGGAAGGTGTTTGGGGTAGCCCTGT